>NC_065450.1:103715440-104351690 GCF_917563875.1 Diabrotica virgifera virgifera | reverse complement strand
TATATATATATATATATATATATATATATATACGTCTTCATATCAAGGCGAGATCCGACTAAATCGAGGACAACCCGAGATCCACCAATAGGAAATTAATTATTGGAGTATATTGTTAATAACTATCTTTATAATTAACATATTAATCATGGCACACTTAGAGGGGAAAAGATTTTTGTACTTAAATTTTTCTGATAAATTTACAGCGAAACGAGATCCGTAGCTGAAAAGTAAAGGGGAGGACTTATATACGAAATTTTAGATATTTACCGATCAACACGAGATCACACACTGATGCCAGCTCTAAAGAGTATTACTCGAGCGATTGGAGCTCGTGTTGTATTGTATATTTCCCACGATATATAGATATATAGTGGGTGGAGTCAATGACAGCAGCAACAGCGTTGTCTCGAATTATTTATGTAACTTTTAAGAATCGCTTCTTTTGTGTCTTTAACGTCTACGATTTACCTTTCAGAAAGTCGCTTAGTTTTGTTACATACATAAGGGTGTGAAAAAAGAAAAAGAATACTTCACAAATAATAACCATTTAATAATGATAATTATTTGCAATACAATATTTTAAAACCATACATTAATATTCTTAAAAAACACTTACTACGAAACCAAAATGTAATTATTATATTCTTAAATAATACAAACTGTTACAAAATAATTATTTACATGATTGCTTATTTTAAAAATACATTACAAGAAAGTAAAAATTTTTATAATTATTATTAAAGTTTAAAAAATAAAATACCTCAATATGTAATTATTATTTGATAGTTAAAAAATGATTTTAAGTAAAATGATTTAAAAGATAAAAAGAAACACACATAATTTTCAGGGTCAACTCCTAATTGCATGAAAATTTGAATTTAGATTCTACCCGTCCCCCACTTCAAAGTTGAATTTGTGCCGTTGATTGCTTTTACTTGGAGGGTGAAAAAATATACGTTTAAAATAAGTCCGGAAGCAGATCTGACTAACTTTAAGCAACTTTTGTTCTATAGAGTTTTTTTAACTTAGGTACTAGGTTAATTCAGTAGTAGGTACTAGAGTCACTTGCGACTAAAAATGTTTACTTTTCAACAAAAAAAAAACACGTTTTTCGGCGGTTTTTCGCAAATACTCAAAAAGTAAATATTTTATCGAAAAAATATTCTTGGAAAAAATGTAGCATATAAAAAACGAAAAAATGGTATATTCTTAGTCTATAGAACCAGTAAAAGTAAATTTGTAGCTCTAAAAAAGACGATCTTATCCTTCAAATTCCAAATCAAATATTTTAACGTGATACATAGTACCAAAAAATGAAGCTCTTTTCGGGGAAAACCCATTAAAAATGTTTTTAAAGTGTTTACAACAAGCTTTATTATATTTTATAAAAGTTATATACGGGTAGGAAAGACAACGGAACGAATTTTCGAACGTTTAAACAGACGACATCCCAGATTTACCAATTTCTGGACAATTGATCCAAAGGCTGGATTCTAACAACGAAACAGTTTTGGATTTTCAAGTTTTCAATGAGAGTCAGAATGAAAAAACATTAGTGACCTCGATTATGATGGTTTGGAGAATTTGGCTGGTTATATCTGCCATAAATTGAAGGACTCCAGTATTCAATCCATAGATGTTTCAACGTACACGTGGGTTGATCATTTGAGTAAGTGTGGTTTATGTAAACCATCAGACACTCTCTTCCCAAGAAGCAATTGGACGTAATATTACGACGTCTTAACGTTGAATTAAATGCCCCAACGTTAATACGCGACGTTGCGACGACGGTCAGGAAACCGCTATTTGCACCTAAGTGGGGAATAGAAATACGGGTTGCCTCGACGTCCCCCTCTCGACTTCTCAGCTCGAGATATTTTATCGTCAAATTACGTTAGTTTTTAGGACTTTGGTCTTGTAAAGTAATAGTATAAAATTCTCTACCACAGAAGTACGGCCGACACATTTCATTTTTACCAAATAGGTTAATAATCTTGGAGGATATTAAATCATCAGAAACTAAGATGCATGACGGCCTGTTGATACTTATTTAAGTAGGTTCCTACTCTATTCAGAATATAACCTAAGTGACTTGTATAATTATTTTATTAATCATCTGCCTCATTGCATAATGCGGTCGCAAATTTACAAACGCAAGGAAGTGTACTGTTAAACTAGGTATAAAAATTGCTAAAAACTGAAAGCGCCTCAGAAATTTACAGGTTAAATCGAACAAAACGGAAAAAATAGAAATAACCATCGTAATTAAAAAACGACATTATTATGTCTAGACCCATACAAAATTATCCTTGATTTATATAGAAACAAAATTCGTTAATTAAAATCAAATATTCATTAAAATCTAGCAAAAAAATTGCCAAACATTATGTTTCAAAAAATAGCTGAACCATGGCGATCTTTCATTAATGGCGGATTTGACTCGCGACCTAAATTGCACTACATTTTAACTGATTTGGACAAGGACACCCCCTGCCGACCTTTAGTATAACCTATTTTTACCTTTCACACCTCGAATTTACCTATTGGTATACCTAATACGTCCTAAAGAAAACACCCGACGTCTCCTGAACGTTGGGTTCGATACTAATAAATACTCTGTAATCCCCGACGTTGAACAGTCCTTAAATGTCTTCCAGTAAATTACATTGTAATATAGAGGTTATACCCGACGTCAGCTTAACGTTAAACCTTAACCTAATAATTAACGTTGGTATTCTCAACGTTGGATTGTCGTTGTCGTCTTCCCGAAAAATACGTCTACCATACTCGATAAAACACCAACGTCCTCTGAACGTTGGCATCTATCCTAAAAAATACGTTGTAATTTCCGACGTTGAGTAGTCGTTGATGTATGCCACTTAATTGCACTTATACTACAGATAGGTTAAGACCGACGTCAGCTTAACGTCAAACCTTATCCTAATAATTGACGTCGTTATTTCCGATGTCGGTTGGTCATCAGATTATATTACTTATTAGCAGCACAGCAACGTTGGTCCATAAGAAAAACAGACGTTGTCCTTGGTTAAGGCTTATTGTGAACCAATTTTGTCCTTAAATTTAACGTCCCATTAGGACAAAATTGGTTGCAGGTCGTAAAATTGCTACTTGGGTTGTCATATATTAAGTAACTGGAGACAATTTTTCCTTCCACATGAATGGTGATTCACTTTTGGTAACTAAAAATTATTTAGAAAACCTTATGTCCAAAAGTGTACCTGTAGACTCTTCTAACAAAGCGAACAAGTTATTTTTTAAGTCTCGGATGTACTTCCGAATTAAAGAATTAAACAAGTCTCTTAACAACCTGATATTGCGTAAAAGAAAAATTATGAAAACTGCTACATAGTTGCTGTATGTACGTCTATTTCACATGCACAAAATTTAAATAAAGTGCATGGCATGAAAACTGTAAAACTTATTTTTGTCTTTTCCAAGCCTCTTACTTAAATCTGATGAAATACATTATTTAAAAAGTAAAAAATTTTGTTTTTTTATCAACTCATTAAATGTATGGTTTTATTTTGGGGCTTTTCTTCCCCTTGGTAAAAATTATATTTACTAATGTGTAGGCCACTAATCAATTTTTGCCAACTAACGAAATATAATAATTTTATTAGATATCGATTATATGAATATTTTTATTTTCCGGATACCAATATAATCAAGAAACTGGGAACTTTACAAATAACTGAAAATCAATTTAAATAAAAGCAAATAGTTTAATAATTTTCCTCTAAACGATAAAAATCACTTAGTTTCTTTTAGTCATAATTCATTCATTTGTACTATTCTCAAATTTCATTCGCGTTCATATTACGAACGCATAGACGGGACTATGCTTTACTCTGTTGCTGACGTCATGCGCCAATCGGACGAGCTTACGTAACTAGAATATCAGGGTGTGCATATTTCCGGGTCCCGGTGAATTCGTATCTATTTTAATCCCCTATCCTAATTACAGGCCAACTGTCAACTCTGGTGCGCAGATAATTTTTAGATAACCCATTAACTACCGGTGAATTGGTAACTTTCATTTTTTAAGTATTGTTGATAATCTAATATCGGTATTCCAGGTTTTTAGCGCTGCACTCCTATAAAATGAAAAAATTGGCACAGGAAGTGAAACCGATGATGAAACGAAACGCAAATGAGAAAACTTAGATGATTGTTTTAATAGAAGTAAAATTAAAAAACTGTCACCAAGCAAAGCAGGCAACGAAAACAAGGAAGACATGGAAAATGTTATGATTA
The DNA here is from genome assembly GCF_917563875.1 of Diabrotica virgifera virgifera. Lineage (NCBI taxonomy): Eukaryota > Metazoa > Arthropoda > Insecta > Coleoptera > Chrysomelidae > Diabrotica > Diabrotica virgifera. The sequence continues at coordinate 104,347,412 of NC_065450.1, read as the reverse complement.
CAATAATGAAAGAGCTAATGAATAAAAACGATGAAATGCTTCAGGAAATAAAACAAATAAGGAAAGAATAACAACAAACCAATAAAGAATTAATGGATGTAAAAGCAGAGAATCAAAAACTAAAAAAAAGAAGTAAAACAGATACATGAAAGAATGGAGCAACTGGAGAAATTTAGCAAAAAGAAAAGCTTAATCGTAACTGGGTTGAAAGTAGAAACAAATGATTATAAGAAATTAAAAGAAGAAATGGAAAATTTCATAGCCCAAGAGTTGCAAATACAAATAAAACTAAGAAGTGCAAAAAAAATAGGAGAAACAGTATGCGCAATAGAAACAGAAGCCCTCACGGATAAAATGGAAATCCTAGACAAGAAACGTAAACTAAAACAGCATAAATATCGTATCTATATAAACAACGATTGGACATCGAAAGAAAAAAAAATACAAAAGGAAATATCTAAAATAGCAAAGGACGAAAGAAGCAAAGGTAAGCAAAGAAAAATCGGCTACAAGAAATTAATAGTGAATGGCAAAATCTAGATATGGGACGAAGAGAGAGAACAGCTGATAGAAAATTCAAAAAAACTAATAAACGAAGAACAGCGGCTGAAATATGATATTGACATGGCAAAAAAAGACTCGGAAATGCAAATGGTTAACGAAAACAAAATCACGCACACAAAGTAAAGAAATAATCTCAATAAGAAGAAAAGAACAAAACCCATTAGAATGGGATCTTGGAATATTAGAACCATGCTGGCAGTAGGTAAGATGCAAGAAATAGCTCTTGAAATGAAAAAATACCAACTAGAAATCCTAGCCCTACAGGAAATACGATGGAGGAAAGAAGGAAAAATTGAGAAGAAAAACTTTAGCATGTATTATTCGGGAGAAAACAAACAGGGAACGAATGGTACGGCATTTATGGTGAACAAAAAAATGAGGGAAAAAGTGATACAATTCAAAGCAGTTAATGAAAGAATATCTTACATAAGAAAATAAACAAGCCAACATCTCGATAATCAATTGCTATGCACCCACCGAAGAAGCAAACCAAGAAGATAAAGCAAAATTCTACGACATCCTGGAAGAAACCTGTGAAAATATTTCAAGGAATGACGTGATTTCAATGCAAAGATCGGAAAGGAGGACTATAATCGTAATGTAGCTGGCAAAGAAACCATTCATGAAACTACGAATGATAATGGAGGAGAAATCTGCAACCTAGCAGCAGCAACAAACACATATATAGTTAGTACTGGGCATAAACATAAAAAAGAACACAAAATAACATGGATGATACCAGGAAGAATGGATGGAAACCAAATAAATCATACTCTAATTTCGAAAAAGTGGACACAACTAGTACAAGACGTTAGGTCATATAGAGGGGCAAATGGAGGCACTGACCACATATTGTTGATAGCAAAACTTAAGATGAAAATAATCAAAGCAAATAATCATAAGGAAGGAAAAAGGAGGAAATGGAATATAGCCAATCTGAAAACGCAAGAAACAAAGCAACAATATACAGAACAACTGGAACAGAAATTGGGTCAGTACGAGCATATTCAAATAGAAGGAGAATGAAAAAACATAAAGAACAGCATAATAGAGACAGCAGAACAAATAATAGGATTCCAAAAAAACAAAGAATCGAAAGAATGGTTTGATGAGGAATGTCACCAAACAAGTCAACTTAAGTGCCGAACAGGAAAAACTGGACCAATATAGAAAAGAAAAACAAGAAGCATTGAAACTCTATAGAAGAAAGAAGAACACATGGATCTCTGAACAAATGCAAGAATTAGAAACGAATAATAAAGACAACAAGAAATTGTTCGAATACATAAAACAACAATACAGTACCAAAAAATCTGTCACAAAAATAAACAAAAAAGATTGGGAAAAACATTTCACGGACCTATACAAAAACGACAATAAGGCATATTCAGAGGATGAGGATATAAGAGATAACAGAGATGAAGAGGAAGGCGCACCTACTTATCAGGAATTCATGGAGGTAGTAAAACAACTAAAAGTAAACAAAACGCCAGGGCCAGATGAAATCAACAACGAAATGATCATCAGCGGAGGCGAGGAGCTCACGAAGCGAATGCACAAGTTAATGGTTACAATTTGGAAGGACGAAAGCATGCCCATAGAATGGAAAAACGGACACATCGCACCAATCTTTAAGAAAGCAGATCCAATTAAGTGCTGCAACTACAGACCAATTATGCTACTAAATACAACGTATAAGATATTGACCACAATTATAAGAAACCGACTAAATCAATACACAGAAAAAATTATAGGACCATACCAACAGGGTTTTAGGAAAGGAAGATCAACAATAGATGCAATACACGTACTGACACAAACAATTGAAAAAAGCTATGAACATGACATAGAATTACACATACTATTCATCGACTTCCAACAGGCCTTCGACAGCATATACAGGCAACAATTATTAAAAGAAATGAAAAAAATGGACAAAATTAATAAGACTAACTAGATGACAATAAAAGACTCAACAGCAAAAGTTAAAACAAATGAGGGCGATACAAATGACATCAAAATAGAACTTGAAGTAAGACAAGGAGACAGTCTGTCAACGACAAACGACACTATTTAATATCGCTCTAGAAGGAGTAATTAGGGACACAGGGCTGAAAAAGACAATTATTCAAAGCTCAACACAGATCATAGGATATGCAGATGATCTGGGACTGGTAGCACGAGATAAAAAAAGACTAGAAGAGGCACTTTTAACCCTGGTAAGCGAAGCAAAGACGAGAGGATTAATAATCAATCAGAATAAAACAAAATATCTTATAAGCACACGAGACGATGTAAACAGAATAACAGAAATAAAGATAGGTGAAAATACATTCCAGAGAGTAGATTGCTTCAAATACCTGGGGGTGATGGTGGACGGCAAAAACGGAAGGAGTATAGAGATAAACGAAAGAATTAAAGCAGGTAATAGAGTATATTGGAAATATCACCAACTACTCAATGACAAAAACCTGAGCAAAAAAACAAAATCAAAAATATACACAGCAGCAATCAGATCAGTGATAGCCTATGGAGCAGAAGTAATGTGCCTTACGAAAAAAGACGAAGAAAAGTTAATAATAATTGAGAGAAAAATTATGAGAAGAATACATGGCCCAGTAAAGACAGAAACAGGGGAATATAGAAAGCTGATGAACCATGAAATAATAAATATAAATAAAGGAGAAGATATAGTAAAATTCATTAAAGCACAAAGGCTGAGATGTTTTGGGCACACAAAAAAGAAGAGGGGTAGAAGAACTGATCAGGAAGATAATGAACTGGAAACCAGTAAAAAATAGACCAAGAGGAAGACCAAAAATTAGATGGGAAGATCAACTGCTAGACGATATATCAAAGATGGAAATTGCAAACTGGAGAGAAAAGATTCAGGACCGGAGAGAGTGGAAGAAGATAGTAGAGAGGGCAAAAAAACATCACAACCTATGAACTAAGACCTAAAGGAAAAGCGGACTAATTTACTGCGTGAAATGGATTAAAAAGCTCATATTTGAGCGAACTATACTCTAACAAGAGTGAACGGTCCATATAATAATTCCAGGTATGTACCTGTATAAATTACCCTCCTTGAAGTTGGTGTAAAAGGTATTTATCATTTATGTATTGTCTTTTGGAAGGATTACTAGAGAAAATCCAAATAAATTTTGAAAAAATGGCTGAAATCGCTGAAATTGTTGTAACATATTTCGTAATGAGTGAACATGGGTGTAAGTTATTGGTGGTAAATGATTTTAAATTTCACTTAAAGAAAGTGCTAAAAAGTGGAAAACATTTATGGTACTGTTCTGCATCTGGTTGCCAGGCAACCTGTTATACCGACGGTTAGGTTTTTTTAATATTTTGAGTAGTAACTATGTTGGTTATCAACAATTTGATGTCAAAAATGCACACTTTGCCATTTTTTGTCTACCAGTAAGAAGAAAAACATTCAAAACAAAATTTAAGATAAGCGCATTATAGAGCATGTAAAACAATTTAAACAAGGTTTTATAAATTTCGCTATACTTAATTGTTGCTTATAAAACTATAAATTAAGTCAGTTTAACGTTAATATAACATGTAAAAATACAACTTATATCTCGATATTACGTGAAATAGCTCAAAGAAATGAGTAAAAATACACGGTTTTTATGACACTCAGTGTAACTACGTAACAACTGTTTTAGTTTCTATATGGACGGAATAACAAAATTTATGTAAATCTGACCAATTTTTTCTCAATTTAATTATTTATTGACAATTTAAATGAAAAATAGCCGACTGAAAAAATAACCGATTAGTTTATTGAAATAGCCTTTAAATGAGTTGAAGTAAAATAGAATTGGAGCTTTGTTTATCAATAAACATTAATGAAAAGTATACATTTGCGATAGGCTCTGTGTTGGCTTAATCCGTTACTATTCAAATTTATTTCTTACGTTTTAAGCTAACTACCTGAGGTACCTCTAAACCCTAAAAATGTCATCAAAACGACGATTTTAAAGCTCTTCCGACTGGATTAAAGAAACTATTATCGATTCAAACAAAAGTTGTGTATTTTTAATGATAAATTTCAACTATTTAATTAAAAATAAAGGGTTTCAGTTGAAAATTCAAAGTTGCTACACCCTCCGCTTTCGCAGGCAGAATTAGAACCCTGCTATTGCATAAGTATATAGATTTTGAAAAACCATTAAAAAGCATTCCAAAGTTTTTTCGATATGCCGTCTAGTTCTCCACATATTTGACAATCGCCTTTCTGGACAGCTAGACATTCTTATTCAAGCTAGACATAAGCCGAATGAGAGAGCTGACCGTGAAATTCATTTGCGATGTTTCCAAATTTATCGGATCTCGGGTTGTCTGCAAAATATATATTTAGCATATACACAACGGATCGCGCGCGCTGCCATCTACAGCGGATTTAGTGGAACCACTGCAATATAAAATTCACCAAAAGGGGTGCAAAATGAGGTCCAGACAAAAATCGATTTCCTTGTACCCCAACCATTGTTACATCGTGATGTCACTATATACACGTGAATACAAGATGAGATCCAAAATCGGATCTCGCCTTGCAAAACGGATCTCATCTTGTATAGCTTATGATACAAACGGATCTCGCCTTGATATGAAGACATATATATATATATATATATATATATATATATATATATATATATATATATATATATATATATATATATATATATATATATATGAAAGGAAACGGCAATTGCATTTTATTTCACTTCGACCACCACCGACATTCTACACGACGTGTTTCGAGCTCATGTCAAGCTCTCGTCAGGAACATCTAGGTGGATGGTCGAGGTGTAAGAAAATGCTTTTGGCCTTTCTGGTAATAATAAAATAACCAGACTTCAGTACACTTGGTACGACATCTATATGAATTAAACGAAAAGATTTCTCTGGTATACAGAAGAAATATTTTCCGTAGCGGACGCGAAAATGTAAATTTCAAAGTCTTCATAAAAGACGATGAACGACAAAAGACACCTCTTTGTGTCACAGATTTGTCTACAAAGCCACGTTATTCGCTACACATTCGTCAATAACGGAGAAGAACCGTGATATGAAAGGAAACGGCAATTGCATTTTATTTCACTTCGACCACCACCGACATTCTACACGACGTGTTTCGAGCTCATGTCAAGCTCTCGTCAGGAACATCTAGGTGGATGGTCGAGGTGTAAGAAAATGCTTTTGGCCTTTCTGGTAATAATAAAATAACCAGACTTCAGTACACTTGGTACGACATCTATATGAATTAAACGAAAAGATTTCTCTGGTATACAGAAGAAATATTTTCCGTAGCGGACGCGAAAATGTAAATTTCAAAGTCTTCATAAAAGACGATGAACGACAAAAGACACCTCTTTGTGTCACAGATTTGTCTACAAAGCCACGTTATTCGCTACACATTCGTCAATAACGGAGAAAAACCGTGATATAAAAGGAAACGGCAATTGCATTTTATTTTACTTCGACCACCACCGACATTCTACACGACGTGTTTCGAGCTCATGTCAAGCTCTCGTCAGGAACATCTAGGTGGATGGTCGAGGTGTTAGAAAATGCTTTTGGCCTTTCTGGTAATAATAAAATAACCAGACTTCAGTACACTTGGTACGACATCTATATGAATTAAACGAAAAGATTTCTCTGGTATACAGAAGAAATATTTTCCGTAGCGGACGCGAAAATGTAAATTTCAAAGTCTTCATAAAAGACGATGAACGACAAAAGACACCTCTTTGTGTCACAGATTTGTCTACAAAGCCACGTTATTCGCTACACATTCGTCAATAACGGAGAAAAACCGTGATATGAAAGGAAACGGCAATTGCATTTTATTTCACTTCGACCACCACCGACATTCTACACGACGTGTTTCGAGCTCATGTCAAGCTCTCGTCAGGAACATCTAGGTGGATGGTCGAGGTGTAAGAAAATGCTTTTGGCCTTTCTGGTAATAATAAAATAACCAGACTTCAGTACACTTGGTACGACATCTATATGAATTAAACGAAAAGATTTCTCTGGTATACAGAAGAAATATTTTCCGTAGCGGACGCGAAAATGTAAATTTCAAAGTCTTCATAAAAGACGATGAACGACAAAAGACACCTCTTTGTGTCACAGATTTGTCTACAAAGCCACGTTATTCGCTACACATTAAGTATTAAGTCGAAGTGAAATAAAATGCAATTGCCGTTTCCTTTCATATCACGGTTCTTCTCCGTTATTGACGAATGTGTAGCGAATAACGTGGCTTTGTAGACAAATCTGTGACACAAAGAGGTGTCTTTTGTCGTTCATCGTCTTTTATGAAGACTTTGAAATTTACATTTTCGCGTCCGCTACGGAAAATATTTCTTCTGTATACCAGAGAAATCTTTTCGTTTAATTCATATAGATGTCGTACCAAGTGTACTGAAGTCTGGTTATTTTATTATTACCAGAAAGGCCAAAAGCATTTTCTTACACCTCGACCATCCACCTAGATGTTCCTGACGAGAGCTTGACATGAGCTCGAAACACGTCGTGTAGAATGTCGGTGGTGGTCGAAGTGAAATAAAATGCAATTGCCGTTTCCTTTCATATCACGGTTCTTCTCCGTTATTGACGAATGTGTAGCGAATAACGTGGCTTTGTAGACAAATCTGTGACACAAAGAGGTGTCTTTTGTCGTTCATCGTCTTTTATGAAGACTTTGAAATTTACAATTTCGCGTCCGCTACGGAAAATATTTCTTCTGTATACCAGAGAAATCTTTTCGTTTAATTCATATAGATGTCGTACCAAGTGTACTGAAGTCTGGTTATTTTATTATTACCAGAAAGGCCAAAAGCATTTTCTTACACCTCGACCATCCACCTAGATGTTCCTGACGAGAGCTTGACATGAGCTCGAAACACGTCGTGTAGAATGTCGGTGGTGGTCGAAGTGAAATAAAATGCAATTGCCGTTTCCTTTCATATCACGGTTCTTCTCCGTTATTGACGAATGTGTAGCGAATAACGTGGCTTTGTAGACAAATCTGTGACACAAAGAGGTGTCTTTTGTCGTTCATCGTCTTTTATGAAGACTTTGAAATTTACATTTTCGCGTCCGCTACGGAAAATATTTCTTCTGTATACCAGAGAAATCTTTTCGTTTAATTCATATAGATGTCGTACCAAGTGTACTGAAGTCTGGTTATTTTATTATTAGCAGAAAGGCCAAAAGCATTTTCTTACACCTCGACCATCCACCTAGATGTTCCTGACGAGAGCTTGACATGAGCTCGAAACACGTCGTGTAGAATGTCGGTGGTGGTCGAAGTGAAATAAAATGCAATTGCCGTTTCCTTTCATATCACGGTTTCAGTAACACACACCAGACGCTCTTAAAATTTTCGATGCAGCGGCTTACTGGCGACATATCCTGGAACCCATCCACCGCCAATCGGTTTTATGACTTCGACGGCATATCATAAATGCGTCTATCGTTGTATGACACACACGTTTGAGCTGTTTTCTAGCGAATTCTGTAGTGAGTGTTGTCAGATCGTGTTTTTGTGATGGAAATACACATGTAGAAAAATTATTTAATGAAATTCAGATGAGACCAGCTATTTGGGATATGCGCATTGATGAATATTCAAACAAAATAATAAAAAAACCTTATTTATTATTATTTATTATTTTATTTATTTATTTATTATTTTATTTATTATGCTCTACAGGCCTTGTATTTACAATTTTAGATAATACAGTTTATGCTAATAATTTATATAAAATTGGATTTTTTTCTAAAGCATAACACAATATGATTCTCGTCTAAAACAAAGTTTATTTAATTTTTACATAACTAATATTAACTAATGAAATACTAACCTAAAACAAAGAATCGACAATTAAATGTTCATGCTTTACATTTCTTATTATAAGAACTTGAATTGTCTTTTAAACTTTTAAATATTAAATTATATTAAAGCAAATTCATTTATGATTGTAATGACAACTTGCCAAAGTCAGTGTCACCACAAAGCTTACATCACCCCCCTTCGAAATGCAAATTTTCTTCGTAAAATTTAGCCGCTAAAATTAAAAGTCAGTGAGCATAGGAATGAGCTTTGTGACATGATACAATCCAATTGATCTTGTTCCACGACCGGTATTTATTTTAAAAACTGAATCCGATATTTTTTCTTCTATTTCAAAGGGACCAATTCTAATTTCATCCATTTTCTTTTTATTTCATTTGTTTCCATAGTCAACAAATACCTTATCTCCTTTTTTAAAATCATACTGTAACCTGTTCTTATTTAATAAAGATTTATTATATTCATGCGATTTTATTGACCTTTGGAGTGCTATTTTTCTGTCTTCTTCCAAATTGTTGGTTAATACATGTTTTTCTTTTAGTTCATGGGGTAACAAGTCTGTAGACTCACCAGATAGCAAATATTTAGGAGAAAATCCTGTTACAGAATGGTTTGTTTCATTATATCTATTTCTACACTTTTCTGCTACTTTTGACCAATTTGTTTTTCCTTTTGACTCATTGATTTTGCATCTTATTTTGTTGACAATTGTCTGATTTAGCCTTTCATTTAAACCGTTTGAAAACGGTGCGTCTACCGCTGTAAGTATTAATTGAATATTTCTGTTATTGAGGTAATTTTTGAATTAAATTGAATTAAATGCTGGATATTGATCTGTAAGCAAGATGTCTATTGTTTCTTCTTTAGGAATTTTTTCTAAAAGTTTAATGAAGTCTCGAGCATATTGATTCTTGGAACATAGGATATATGTATATCTAGTAAAGTGGTCAACTAATAGATGTAAATATCGTTTTGTTGATCTTTGTCCTCCAAATCCTCCTATTGTGTCCAGTGACATTATTTGAAAGGGTTTAGTAGCTGGGCCTAATTGCGACATAAAGCCATATTTTCTATTTAGTCTTGTTTTGTTTTTTATACATATCTCGCAGTTTTTGCATATATTTTTAATATTTTCTGATATATTTGGTGCAGTATAAAAGAGTTTTATTTTAGATTCTGTTTGATTTATTCCAGTATAACAATATTTTTCATGTATCTTTTTGATTATCGTTTTACTGTAATCTTCAGTTAGGACTATTTTTTTCATATTTTTCCCACTTTTTTTATAATAAATTCCATCTTCTAAAACCATGTTCTTTTCTAATTTTTTTGTTTGCAAATTTTGTGCTTGGTCATGTTTTATGTCATGAATATCAATAATATTTACTGTTCTTAAGTTGTCTTCATAATATTCATCAACTTCCAACACCGGATTTCTGCTGAGACAATCCGCTTCTGTATTATTTTTTCCTGGAAAATATTTTATTTCACAATTATATTGTGACAGATAATGTGACATATCGCCTAATTCATCGTCAGGTCTGTTTCTTATATTTAACTTCTCTAAAGGTTTGTGATCTGTATAAACGGTAAAATAGTTTCCAATCAACCAATGTTGCCAAAACTTTATGCTCTCTTTTATGGCTAAACATTCTAAAAATATCGCTTTTTTCTTTTTTTGAGATTCATTTATTTTTTTAGAAAAATACGCAACTGGTTTTTCTTCACCATTGTGTTGAATTTGTTTCAAAACTGCTCCTATTCCTATGGCACTGGCATCAGTATAAATAAATATTGGTGCTTGTGGATCATAAATGGCTAGTATGGGTTTGGAACATAGATAATCTTTAATTCTCCGGAATGCATGCTCACTCTGTTCTGTCCAATTGAATGTCTGATCTTTTCTCAGCAATTTATGTAAAGGGTCAAGAACTATCGAGACATTAGGAATGTATTTTCCATAAAAGTTAATTTTGCCCAAAAATTGTCGTATTTGTTTTCTATTTTGAGGAATAGGGAAATCTTTTATTGATTTTAAATTGTCTGTTAGAGGTGAGATCGTATTCTTCTGTAATATATGTCCTAAATATTTAACAGAATCACTTGCAAACTTACATTTTGTGAATTTTAGCCTGAAACCTTCTTCTCGAATAGCCTCCAGCAATTTTTTTAAGTGTGTGATATGTTCATCAAATGTCTTAGAAAAGACCAGTATATCATCAATGAAATTTACTGCAAATCCTGTCAGGTTATTTTTTCTTATAATATTTCCCAAAATTCGTTGAAATATGGCTGGAGATGTTTTAAGTCCGAATGGTAAACAGGTCCATTGGTAATGTCCTTCTTGCGTTACAAATCCAGTTTTGTGTCGGTCTGTAATTTTTAATGGAATAGCGAATAGCCCAAAAAGCTGAATTTATATCCAGAGTTGTAAAATAATTACAATTTATTGTTTTTGTTATTAAATCTTCTATGAGCGGAAATGGTTGTGATTGAGGTATAATTATTTTATTTAAATCTCTGAAGTCTATGCATAATCTACTTTTTTTTCCTTCGTCCCTTTTAAAAGCTAAGGTAGCAGGTGCCGCAAATGGACTGTAAGATTCCTCAATCAACTCATGTTTTAAAAGTTGTGAGATTTGATTTTCTATTTCTATCTTGTCTTGGACTGAACATCTATATGGTCTTTTATAGCAATATTTATCAACTTGCAAATCTATACAGGCTTCATATTTCTTCACTTTGCCAGTATCATATTTATTTTTAGCAAAAATTTCAGTGTAACTATCCAATAATGTGTTTATCTGATTTCTTTGATCAGTGTTTAAACGTTCTGTATCTATATTAAATTTGTTGGTATCTATACCTTCATTAAAGTTCACTGCATATTCTTCTTCTTCTATATTTATTTCCATATTTTCAGTTTGTTTATCTTCAAACATATTTTTACTACTTATTTTGAAATTATTTGTATTTTGTATTTGGATATTTAAATTCTCATCATGAGTCAACCCAAATTTTTGTATTGAATCTAATCCTAGTATTAGATCATACTCAAAGTTTTCATTTTCAAAGATAAATGCATTTATTTTCTTCTTTACATGTAATAACTCTGCATCCAGCATAATCAATCCTTTAGTTTTACCTCCTCCACTTATTGTTTTTATTGTGTCATAACAATAATTAGGTTTTATATTCGTCACCTGAACTAATTTTGAATTTATTAATGTTATTCGTGAACCAGGATCATACAGCGCCTTGACTTCTAATTTATCATTTAACATCACTGAAATCTCAATTAGTGGAGGAAATTTTAGTTTTTTGAATCTTCATTACTCAGTTCAACTTCTAATAATGAATTAGAATTTACGTTTTTATCATCTGCCATTTCTTTTTCATAGTTATACCAGCAAACATTCTCTTTATGAAATCTATTTAATTTTCCTTTCTTCTCACAAATTCTACAAGATTTTTTTTCAGTTCGATTTATTTCTTGGTTATTGTATTTATTTCCAGTGCTTAAGTTTTTCTTTGTGTAGTTTTTTCTTGTTAAATTTTCTAGCCCTCTTATGCAGTTAAATAAGTCATTTGCATATTTAAGACTTTCTCTGTCTATTCTATCCGTTATGTAGTTTGGTAGACCGGTGGCAATCAAATAAATCAGGGTCGGTATATCTATGGATTTGTTTATTTCCAGCAACAGTCTCTCTTTTTTTAGAGCATATTCTAACATTGATCCTTGTATACAGTGCTAGTCAAAAGTCCGTACCCCCCTCTCATCTTTTGAACGGTTATTCCTATAATAGTGAAATTTGGAGGGAGGAAATAAACAGACGTAAGCTTCTTAACTAGTCATGACAGGTGACGTAATAGTGACAGATGACGTTACAGAGCCACTCTGACCGATAATTTTAAATGAGACCTTATGGCAAGTGATACCTCATTTGAAAGGTATTGAAAATACCTATTCAGTCATACTAATTTTGTTTGAGTTCAAGCTAATTTTGATGAATAAATGAAATAAATATAAAATTGTAGTTTCGCATTTAATTAATAAAAATTCAAAATTCCGCCTATGATTACTTGTCAAACAGGTTGACGTTGACGTAAAAACTACTAGAGAATTAAAAAACGTCAACTTTTTTGACAAAAAATCCATAGGCGGACATTTGAATTTTTATTAATTAAATTCGAAACTACAATATTATATTTATTTAATTTATTCACCAAAATCAAAATCAACCTAAACCCAAAAAAATTAGTATGACTGAATTGGTATTTCAAATACCTTTCAAACGAGGTATCACCTGCCATAAGGTCCTATTTAAAATTATCGGTCACAGTGGCTCTGTAACGTCATCTGTCACTATTACGTCACCTGTCATAACTAGTTAAGAAGCTTACGTCCGTTTATTTACTCCCTCCAAATTTCATCATTATAGGTATAATCGTTCAAAAGATACGAGGGGGGGTACGGACTTTTGACTAGCACTGTATACTTAAAATTCATAGCGTACCTTATTGGTGACCAGCCGTTATCAGCAAATGTTTCACTTAAACTTTCTTTCCATACAGACCAATCAGAATCTATAGTATGTTTGATAATCATTGAAGTGTACCAATCTACGTAAGTATCGTCTAATAGTAGTTTTAGAATTTCTATTTTGTGTATATCTTTATCTATTTTTAAACGTGTACATTCACTTTCAAAATTTTGTAACCATTGTTTGACATTTGTCGTATTTCTTGAAAATACCTCTATTGAAAATTCTGCTGCTAATCCGATCTTATTTTCTGGATTTTTTGTCAATATTGGTTTTGTCGTTAACAACTCATGACTTTCTTCTAACTTTTCAAGTAAAAACCCATCAAATTGTACATTGTCATTATCTAAATATGTTGACTTCATTTCCTTGGTTAATGTTATCCAAACTTGTCTCTTGTGTCTTCTCTGCAGGGATCTTTTTATTTTGTCAAATATTTCATGCTTTAATATTTCCTTGTGTAAATTAACTGGTTGATACTCTATAGGCACAATAAAAGTTTGATTTTGTGTATCCGTAATGGAAGTTATGGCATAAATATTTGTCTTGTTATCATCTGGTTTAGCTTTTACAATAAATTCAAATCGTAATTTCTCCATTATGTAGGTATCCAATTTAAATTTTTCCACATGAACATTTAATTGTCGATTTATAAGATTGGATTTTTTTCTAAAGCATAACACAATATGATTCTCGTCTAAAACAAAGTTTATTTAATTTTTACATAACTAATATTAACTAATGAAATACTAACCTAAAACAAAGAATCGACAATTAAATGTTCATGCTTTACATTTCTTATTATAAGAACTTGAATTGTCTTTTAAACTTTTAAATATTAAATTATATTAAAGCAAATTCATTTATGATTGTAATGACAACTTGCCAAAGTCAGTGTCACCACAAAGCTTACATTTATATATAATTTTATTTGATGTCTATGTAAAAATTGCTGAACTGTGGTTCTCCACTATATCCTATTTTTCAGCTCCTCTTTCCAGTGTGTAATTTCCATCGATACTACACCTTCCTGAAACTTTCTTGCCGTCTTTTTCTTGGTCTACCTCGTCTCCTAGTTCCAACTGGTCTTCTGTGCAGTACCATCTTTGGCATTCTTCCCTTATCCATCCTCTCGACATGACCTGCCCACCTGATTCTTTATGGCTTTGTGTATCTTGTTACACTTGGTTCCTTGTAAAGCATTCTTAATTCTTGATTGGTGCTTCTATGCCAGCCGTCTTCTGTATCTGTATTCTTTCCCCTGAAAATAGCTCTTAGCACGTTCCGTTCTCAACTCTATATCTTTTTTCTTCTGTTTTATTTAGCACCCATGTCTCACATCCGTAGGTGGCTGTTGCTCTTATTACGGTTTTGTATATTCTGGTTTTCGTCTTTCTCGATACGTACTTTGGCTTTAATTTGAATAATTTTTTTAATCAATTTAACACCTGTATTTGCTCAGTGGCGTACCATAGAATGGAATGCCTCTTAGCGTTATAAATAGTTTTTCTTAGGTGATATGCTTTCCCTCATAACGGTGTTATTTCTTGAACACGGCTTTTTAATACTCACTAATAATTATTTTATTAATGTTAATATAATGTGTATAAAATCCCTTATAATTTCGTTCCTTTATGATCGGATGTATCCAATATCTGCGTTTCTTTTTTTCTTTAATCTAAGATAAAATACACTTGTATTTATTACAAAAGACAAATCGTCATAACTTTCAGACATCTTATCGTACAGCAGCCAACACGCGACTAAATTTGGCAACAACGAAATACAAATACATTAAATCGTAGCATAGCTGCCGCTGTTATACCGCGCCATGTGTTTTACGCTGCCTCGACGTCGATTCGACGCGTGCCGCCTGGTGTGTCCTTGCTCTAAATCTACATTTCGGAGATAGTAGAGACCTGACTTCCTTAATACAAGACTTACAAAGACTAAGACAACTATCTAACGAATCTCCTCTAACTTTCTTTAACCGCTTACAAGTTTTGAATGCAAAAATGTACGCCTCGATCCAAATTGCGGATTTATCCGCAGAACAAAAAACCGCCCAATGTGACTTAATCGATACCATGGCCCTAAACACACTTTTAACCGGTTTAGAACCTCGTCTAGGACAAATTATTAGGGCTACTAACCCTAAAGATCTCATTGAAGCAAGCAATCGTATCCGACGCGAACTTCAATTGTCATATTTTGAAGAACAAAAATCCAATTCTAAGTCAACTATTCCTAAACCCTCTCAGCCAATGAGAAGACCCTCGTCTCAATTTACAAAATGCACAAATTGTGGCCGAATAGGTCACCAAAATTTTGAATGCCGCTCTTCCCGTTTCGTACAACCAAATCAATCTTTTTCTAGGCCTAACGGTTATCAAAACCAATATAATAATGGACCTAACAACTATCAAAACAATCAAAACCCTAATAGGAATCAATATGCCTCCAACAATCCAAATTTCAACCAACAGAGACCTTCCATTTCATCTCAAAATCAAAATCAAAATCGTCCATCCGTTATTCAAAGAAACCCAAATTTTCAAAGGGCACATGTTTTAAATGAATACCCTGATGAAATGACGACTAACTATTATACAGACGATTATTATACAAATAATTATTATAATACCGATAACTATGAAAACTATGAAACAGATTATTATACAGAAAATAATCCACAAACCGATAACTTTTACGAAACCACAACTAACACACTCGACACAGAAAATTATCAGGATTTTCTTTCACTTCAGAATCAAAATCATCCTCCCAGCCATACGAACCATTCAACGGATATTACGAATATCCAAGAACAAATCCAAGCATTGAACTTAGACAATTTTCATCCGGATCTCAATTTTCCCGAACAAAGGTTCCTGTAACCCCATTTCATACCATGAGTTCCAAAAATTTATA
Organism: Diabrotica virgifera virgifera; assembly: GCF_917563875.1. Classification (NCBI taxonomy): domain Eukaryota; kingdom Metazoa; phylum Arthropoda; class Insecta; order Coleoptera; family Chrysomelidae; genus Diabrotica; species Diabrotica virgifera. The sequence goes on along the minus strand of NC_065450.1, from coordinate 104,331,482 downwards.
TTACATTAACGATGCTACCAACACTTTTAAACTTTTAATCGACACAGGTGCTAGAATCACTGTTTTCAAAGAAAACACAGCACGCAATTATCATAATAGATTTCCTGAAAACATTACTATCCAAGGTATAACCGATCAAAAATTGTTAATAACAGAATCTGTCCTTATTCCCTTCACTGACGATAATCCTCACAAAGTATTTATTTTCAATCTAGACATTGATTTCGATGGCATAATAGGCCTAGACTTTCTAGATCATTATGAATGCGTAATAGATCTCAAATCCCGACAGTTGCATACAAATTTTAAAACTCTCACCCTTCACAAAGTAGGACACGATACAAACACAACTCCTAAAGACATATCACCGACACACCCTACAGAAACAAGACAAAACGAACCTAAAATAAAAATTAAACCAGACTCTAAACAGGAATCCAATTTAAAATACCAAAACCCTATGAATGAAAAATACACTATCGTAAATAACCGAGATCAAGACAAAAATCTTGAAAGACCAGAGAGAAAACGAATAAAAGGAAAAAACATAATTACCAACTTATCAAATACAGATGCCATATTATCAGCACAAGAAATAGAAAAAGTTAGATTACCTCATGCATTAGTCCATGTTGACGAAAATGGAGAATTCTTAACTTCCGTCCTAAATGCTAATGCTATGCCGAAGACAATTGAATTTTCAGACATTTCAATCGAACCTTTCAAAAATTCGGAGACAATCCTAGCCTACAACGGAAATGATTTTGAAGAACCCGTAGTAGATAGAACAAGAATAATTAAAGAACAACTAAGAATTGATCACCTAAATTGCGAAGAACAAGAACTGATTTTAGATATCTGTACTGAATATGCAGATATATTTTATGTCGAAGGCGACAAATTGACTTTCAGAAACGAAATCAAGCACAAAATCGATACAAACAACGCTAAACCTATCTTCACTAAATCCTGTAGATATCCTCAAATACATAAGGAAGAGGTAAAGACGCAAATTAATAAAATGTTAGAAGAAGGAGTAATCCAGAAAAGCGTGTCGCCATATTCGAGTCCAGTCTGGGTTGTACCGAAGAAATTGGATGCCTCAGGAAAACAAAAATGGCGAGTTGTTATTGATTATCGCAAGCTTAACGAACTGACAGTACAAGACCGTTATCCTCTACCACAAATATCAGAACTATTAGACCAATTAAGAAGATGCCAATACTTCACAATACTAGATTTAGCGTCTGGATTTCAGCAGATTGAAATAGAGCCACAAGACATCCAGAAAACGGCCTTTTCCGTCGAAAATGGGCATTATGAATTTGTCCGCATGCCATTCGGACTAATGAATGCTCCATCTACTTTTCAAAGAGTAATGGACAACATCCTCTTGGGAATACAAAACGAAAGATGCCTAGTATACATGGATGACATAATTATCTACTCACCCACTATCCATGATCACATGTCACGACTAACAGAAGTTTTTAAAAGGTTACGAAAAGCAAATTTAAAAATACAGCCAGACAAATGCGAATTTTTAAGAAAAGAAGTGGCATATTTGGGCCACCTTGTAACAGAAAATGGTGTAAAAACAAATCCAGCTAAAATTTCTTGCATCAAAAACTTCCCGGAACCAAAGAACACCAAAGAAATAAAATCATTTTTAGGCTTAGCCGGTTACTACAGAAGATTTATTCCAAATTTTGCAAAAATTTCTAAACCACTTACGAAACTACTCCAGAAAGACGTACCTTTTATCTTTAATTCTGAATGCAAAGAAGCCTTTAATGAACTCAAAAATATTCTAACATCAGATCCAATACTCATATATCCGAATTTTGAGGAACCATTTTTACTAACAACTGACGCTAGTGCATTCGCGATTGGAGCCGTTCTATCACAAGGCCCAATAGGAAAAGATTTACCCATAGCTTATGCCTCCAGAACGTTATGCGGTGCAGAAACAAAATATTCAACCATAGAGAGAGAATTACTAGCTATCGTATGGGCAGTCAAACATTTTAGACCATATCTTTTTGGCCGTAAATTCACTCTTATTACCGATCATCGTCCCCTTACATGGCTTTTCTCGATAAAAGATCCCGGAAGCCGATTAGCGCGTTGGCGCCTAAAACTCGAAGAATACAATTATAAAATAGAACATCGTGCAGGAAAAATAAACAGAAACGCTGATGCCCTCTCAAGGATTAAGATTAACCATTTTAAGGATTGTGCAAACTTTCAATCGAAAATCACATTACATGCATCGAATGAAGACGACACGGACACACAAGAAAACTAGGAAGACAACGATGAAGAAGATATAGAAAAAATGTCCGAAGAACTTGACAAGTTTATCGAACTTTATAGAACTAAGTCGATAATAGATTATTCTAAAGTTGAAACATCGAATAAGGACTTATTAGACAAATCTAACAAAAATATTGTTACCTTTTTCTGGCAAAATAAACTTGAAGAACTTCACGAGAAAATAATGAATGACATATTCGAAGAAAACATGGAATATAGTAACAGAAGAATTAATATCGTACACAGCAAAACAGTAAAAGATCGAAAATATTTTATTATACCATTACCGTTTGATCCCGAACGAGTAACATCACATCTATTTCTTGTACTTTTTGCAAATAAGGATCAATTCGATGAATCAAAAATATATTGTGTCGAAAATAATCTCGAACTACCTATTCTAGAGATATTTTCTTATATTTTTGCTGACAAAGAATTAAAATTAAGAATCTGTCAAAATATAATTAAAACAGCCAGCGAAGACGAAATCCCTCAAATTTTAGATCATTACCATTGTGGTAAAAATAATTTACACCGTGAAATAAACGAAACTGTCAGAAGAATAAAACAAAAATATAATTGGAAAAATTTAACAAAAGATGTAGAGAAATTTGTAAAAGCATGTGAAATTTGCCAAAAAGTTAAAATTTGTAGAAAAAATTTAAGTGGACCACTAGTCATAACAGAAACTCCAAAAACACCATTAGAAAGAATCAATATGGACATATTCGAATACCCCACTAGAAATTATGCATTAACTATTCGTGACGAACTGACAAAATTCACACAAGCCTATCCTTTAGAAGACAAAAAAGCAGTAACAGTAGCCAAGACACTTTTACTCTTCTTTCAACACTATGGAACACCACTAAGAATTCATTGCGACTGCGGTCGAGAATTCGAGAATGCTATAATCAAAGATCTATGCGAATTATACGACATCAAACTAACATTTTCTAATGTTAACCATCCACAATCTAATGGATCCGTAGAGAGATTTCATGCCACACTCTCAGAAATGATTAGAGCAAATCAAGCCGAAAACCCAAACGATCATCCCTTCACTATACTTCCTTATGCAATAATATGCTATAACAACACAAAAAATAAAACTCACGGTTTTACACCATATGAACTTATATCTGGGCACACTGCAGGCCGACCACCAGAAACTCTATACAATCAAAAAACACTAATGAGTAAATATATTCGAGACTTGAATAATCGCATGGAATATTTTTACAAAGTAGCCAGAGCAAAAACAGAGAGACAGAAGGAAAAGGCGAAAGTAAGATTTGACGAAAATATTTCAGCGCAAAGACCTGATTTTAAACTTGGTGATAAAGTCTACGTAAAAGAATCCCGAATTAAATCAAAATCGGAAAATCTTTTTAATGGACCTTTCGAAATTCAAGAAATTTTTACAAATTCCGCAATTATCCTAAATCCCAAAACTAACCAAACTTCTAAAGTAAATTTTGATAGACTAAAACCTTATTTTGAATAATTTTCCTTTACAGATTCTATGGACTCTTTTCTATCGTCCAATCTCAAATTCTCCTCACTCCCATTAATAACACAATTGGAATATTTTTTCATGAAAAAGGAACTATACGAATATCTAACGACAAATGGACTTTACTTGTTTACAAAGAATTATTGCCTATCAAAACTACAATATCCAACAATGACAAAATTTTGGAAAACCTATTAGAAAAATTTATTAACGTGGATACACCGAGAAAACTTGCTTTTCAAGCCGAAGTACAGACACATGTTAGTCTGCTAAAACAAATCTCAAACTCCGTTAACTCAAAATATAAAGAAATAACCTCTGACACAGTACCTTATAATAAACGGCTAAAACGCGGTTTAGTAAATGGTATTGGAACAATATGAAAATCCATTACTGGAAATTTGGACGCCTCTGACGGCGAATACTTTAATAAATGTATAAATAGGATAAATTCCGATGAAACTCAAATTTAAAATCTCTTAAAAAATCAAATATCCGTTACCACTTCAGTTATAAAAACTTTCAACACTACTATTCAAAAATTGCAAATAGACGAAGAAACCTTTAACAAAGACTTAAAAACTCGAGACTACACTTCTGGACATTAATAATGACATCTCCTTTTACCAAGCACAATTACAAATACTAGATTTATGTGAGTCCTTAATGGAAAGCTACGTATTTTTAGAAAATTATTTAAATGATATACTAAATTCTATCACATTCTCTCGCCTGCAAATTTTACATAGTTCTATTATTTCGCCCATAGACTTAATGGACGCATTAAAAGAAATCTCACAGTCATTACAAAATAACGTATTGCCTCTACCCACTTATATGTCAAATATAGCTCAGTATATTGACATAATAAAACTACAAGCTTATCAGCTTGATTCAAAAATTGTTTTCGTTCTCGAAATTCCGTTAGTTGATCCCGAAATCTTCACTTTGTATCAACTATATTCAATACCAATATTAGATAATCAAACTGGTTTTCATCATATACTTTCAACTGTTCATAAATACATAGCGCCAGATGATGATTCAATTTCATATGTCTTACCCATGGACACCGAAAAATGCAAACAAATCAGTCAAAACCAAAGAATGTGTACAGACATTCTTCAGTATCCCATAGACACCGATGCTATATGCGAAGCCCAGCTTCTGAAACCTCTCAGCAACTTACCAAAAACTTGCCAGATGTCCATGCTCTTGGCACAAGGTTACAATGTACAAGAAATTGACCGAAATTTATGGTTACTAACTATTTCCGATCCATTACCAGTAACAATCAAATGTGCAAGAAAAGACGTCACTACACAAATAATCAAAACAAATTCAATTTTAAGATTAATTCCCGAATGTATTGCATTCATCGGCAGTACCAGAATTCATGCTAGAGACCAAATCGAGAAATATACAAATATTACATATAGAAGTCACCCAGTTAACGTACCCTACAGATGCTGTGACCATTTTGAGACAAAGAGTCACCTATCAAAATTGAAACCACTAAAACTCAGTAAGATCAACGTAGATGACTTAAATATTGCACAACACAAATTGGACCAATATTCAGAAGAATTGGACCACATCATGAGCCAATCATTCATCGAGGAACATTTACCCTTATTCACTATATCAACCTTATCCCTGATTATCATCCTAGTTATCTTATAGCTTTGTTGTAAATATCGAACCAAAATATTTCCAAAATTTGCAATCTCCTTGTCCCAGGATCAGCCTCCAACTTCAGCACCACGCAGAAATTCCATTAGACAGAAATTTCAAAGCTTAACCTCCTTGTACAAGAATTCATCTGTACTCAGTAGATATATCTTAAAAACACCCTGTAATTATCTACAATAATTACTTTCAGTTATTTATGTCATCATAACAATATTACAACCTTCATTCGATTATATAAATATTGTTAGCCCAGATCACGATTCAACTAATAATTGCAGAGTCAATTATAAACACTTTTCATGGTCGATGCTGAATAGGCATTTCTAAATATATAAACAGCCAAACTATAACAAGGGAATTCTTTATTATTATTATAAGACATTCGTCATTCTATTTTGGTGATCAGACGTAATATTTCCACATTAAAGATAGTGTCTCTTTCTACACGAGATGTTCTTTGGGTGCGGTGCTACCAGCTTATACTAATGCGAGTGTAAATAAACCAACTCAACAAGTAAGCGTATCAATTATTCCACCCCTCGGATAAGGGATAACCACCCTCACCGGGAGAAGATAGCTTTAGTGCCCAGGGCTGTCATATGGCGATCCAGAACCAGGGAAGAATTCAGGACTGGTGAACAGGACAGGTATGAAGAAACACGTCAATGTTCAGGCACCTAGACCACCTTAGACAACAGTGTGGTATATGTAAAATGGATGGAGACATCAGGCCGACGCGGAGCTGAAAAGGGAATAGTATGGAGATGGAACATCGTGGGACAATGGAAAATGGACAATGCTATGGAACGTGCAGCGAGGACTTGTGATACGAACAAAGACGCGTAAAAGTGGTAAGTCCATATTAGCTATTTTTATGGTATTTCCTGAGTAATATAAAGTATAAAGTATAAACATTATGTGCTACCTTAATTACATTAATATATGTTTCAAGTTTACCTATTTTTACTTAATTATTCTATTCTATTACCAATATTTATCAATATACAAAGATTTTTTTTTACCCTCATATTAAGTTATTATAGGACGCAATGATACAATTTTATATGATTTTTTACATCTTTATCAACGTATACTTTATCCTTGCTGACTTTTATTCATTTATTATTTGACTACTGATTTTTAGTACACTTTTGCAATTTTTATGATCTTAATATTTGCTATCGTAAATATACCTATCAAAATAAATATACGATATAACAAATATATAGTCCTGTCGCCAGGGGGGGTACAACGGCCTCGTTAATTCAGATGAACTTACTCAAGTTTTTTTTATGTATTTTGACCCGTAGAACACGAATTTTTTGGGTAACAGTTGATCCGGATGTCGATAAGATTGTTATAGACCAAGAACTTGAGGAATCAAATAACAGCGATTTTTGGCAAAACAAAACAATATTTTGTATTTTTTGAGCCATTTTAAGTAAAAAATATTTCTACAAGTTTTTTCGCAGGATGCACAGTTTTCGAGATAAACGCGGTTGAACTTTAAAAAAATCGAAAAATTGCAATTTTTGAACCCGAATAACTTTTGATTAAAAAATAAAATAGCAAGTCTGCTTACCGCATTTGAAAGTTTAAGTCAAATTATATCGGTTTTAATTATTTGCGTTGGTAAAAATTTATTTTTTTATTGTTTAACAAAGCTATAAACACGTAGGGTTTCCCGTGCTTTTACATGCGTTTTAACGCATGTAACGTAGAAATAGTCTTGATTGCACTAGTACCTATTCTACCTACTCGTTCGATTTTAAATGAGAAATCATAGAAACATCACTCACGCACTAGTTGTTTGTAGCTTTGTTTAACAATAACACAATAAATTTTTAGCAATGCAAATAATCAAAACCGACATAATTTGACTTGAACTTTCAAAGGCGCTAAGCAGAATTGCTATTTTATTTTTTAATCAAAAGTTATTCGGGTTTAAAAATTGCAGTTTTTCGATTTTTTGAAAGTTCAACCGCGTTTATCTCGAAAACTGTGCATCCTACGAAAAAACTTGTAGAAATATTTTTTGCTTAAAATGACCCAAAAAATACAAAATATTGTTTTGTTTTGCCAAAAATCGCTGTTATTTGATTCCTCAAGTTCTTGGTCTATAACAATCTTATCGACATCCGGATCAACTGTTACCCAAAAAATTCGTGTTCTACGGGTCAAAATACATAAAAAAAACTTGGGTAAGTCCATCTGAATTAACGAGGCCGTTGTACCCCCCCTGGCGACAGGACTAATACGCTATATGCATAATACATTTAAATTATTATTCTAACTACTTATTTACAAGGGTTAATATAACGTTATTTATTTTTGAATTTTTATTACTACTGCAATTTTTACATATTTTTACCATATATTGACGTATTATTTTATCTCTATATTTTTTACTATATATCTATATACTACATATCTATATACACCGTAAGACTATCGAATTTATATTTTCGCTAAGAAGTGCAGAAGCTGAAAAAAAGAAAAAAAATTATGTATAAATGAGTAGCAACAAAGTTACTTGGGAAGATTTTGTCAAAATAGTTGAGGAAATTGCACAAGAAATAGACAGGCAAAGCAGAAGAGTCTTAAAGAAAAAAGTTCCGAAATCTAAGGACATAAAGGAAGAAGTAACGACACAGCTAATTAAAGCTTATAACAAGTTCACACAATTGACTAGGAAAAACTGGGAAGCACTTTCGGACAAACAAAGGGAATCGTGCAACAAATATTTTGGAAAAATCAGAGACAAAGTTATACGATCATTTCAAGCAGTAAATGTAAGAACAGTGGTTCCAAATTCAATACATCAACCAATCGACGAGGAAGTTGAAGAGGAACAAAGCGACGAGGAAGCAGAAGAAGGAAAAAGCGACGAGGAAGTAGAAGAAGAAATAATTAACGACGAAATAAAAGAGGAAAAAGGTGACATAAAACAAGATATAACAATATTAAACATGGCTTTGACAATCAATGAATTTTTGAATATCGCAAGCAAGATATTGCCCAACGAGTTCGATGGAAGCGCAGGGAAATTACAACCATTTTTAGACGCATTAGAACTACTTGGAAAATTGGCAGAAGGTCATGAAGACACAGCTGTAACGCTAATAAAAACGCGACTCACCAATAAGGCTAGGAACCTAATAACCACAGAAGATACAATTCCACGGATAGCTGAAGCACTAAAGAAAGAATTAAAAGGTGATAATCCGAAGAATTTAATAGCCAAATTAGAAAAAAAAGGCAAGGGCATAGAGATGCAGCAGTGTACGCATCTGAAGTGGAAGAGTTAGCAGAACAATTAAAAGTAGCATACATAGCGGAAGGAATGCCACTTGACTTAGCAAAGAAATATACGACCGAAGCTGTAGTAACAACAATGAAACGAAACGCTAATGCAGAGAAAGCTAAGCTAATACTGGAAGCAGGTAACTTTACATCACCGCAGGAAGTAGTATCTAAATTTTTGTCGATCGATACGACTGAAGAAAATGCACAAGGAAGAGTCTTAAATTATAGGATAAACTACGAGAATAGGAGAGGACAGCAGCAATACAGAAGAGGATACCATAACAAATATGACAGAGGAAGAAGAAATAACTTCGGACAACGGAACGAAGGAGAAGCAACGGACAATCAACGAAATTATTCGAACAGAGGATACAGACAATTTAACAATCAAACATACAGAGGAAACCAGAGAGGCGGACGTAACAGGAACGTAAGGTTACTAGAAATAGAGGACAGTCAAGAAGAGCAAGAAAACCAGCAGTTGGGGTTTTGAATGAACAAGAAGTTGGAAGCACACAGGCAGAAATAAAATATAACATTTACAACTTCGACCTAAACCTAACGAACTTTGTACGAATGAAAACAGGAATTCTTGAAAAAACAAGCACTTTTATCATAGACACAGGAGCTGATATTTCAATACTAAAATGTTCACAAGATTTTATGAAGGAACAGGTGAAACCAAACACAAAGGCAAAAATAAAAGGAGTCACTAAAGGAGAGTTACAAACAATGGGAGAAGTTGAGACAACACTCGAAGTAAAAGGAACTCGATTCGAACACATCTTTCAATTGGTAGAACCTAACTTTCCAATTCCAACAGACGGAATCATTGGGAGAGACTTTATTTCTAACTTTCAATGTATACTAGATTACGCAAACCTTAAAATGCACATTAAAGAGGACAACGATTGTTACATTAGTACGAAAATTCTGGATAATATAGACAATGACACCATAATAATACCGCCTAGATGTGAAATTTACAGAATCGTAAAAATTTTTCAAACGTTAAAGAAAGACAGGATAGTGGAACAGCAAGAAATACAACCAGGAATATTCATAGCAAGAGCAATTATTTCAAGTAATAATCCATACATCAAAATTTTGAACACAACGTACGAAACAGTAAATGTAGACGCAAGCACAATCAGGACGTTGGATATTAAACTATTCAATATATATAGGCTAGTCAACGACAGCAAGGACAGAAAAAAAGAATTACGAGAATCACTGAAATTAGACATACCAGAATACATACGAGACAACTTAGTATCGCTATGCGAGGAATATTCAGACATATTCGCCCTAAGGCATGATATGTTAACCTGTAACAATTTCTACGAACAAAAACTAAGAGTTAAAGACTAAACTCCGGTATATATCAAGAATTATAGGACACCTCATGCGCAAACAGAGGAATTAAATCGACAAGTACAAAACCTAAGAGACCAAGGAATCATAGAACCATCTACATCCGAGTACAACAGCCCAGTAGTACTGGTACCGAAAAAAGCTATAGATGGAGGGAAAGCATGGAGATTATGCATAGATTTTAGACAACTGAACAAGAAGATAGTTACAGACAAATTTCCATTACCAAGAATAGATTCGATATTAGATCAACTAGGAAGAGCAAAATGGTTTTCAGTTATAGACTTAATGTCAGGCTTTCACCAGATACCATTAGAAAAATCATCGAGAAAATACACATCGTTCAGCACAGAAAATGGAGCATTTCAATTTACCAGATTACCTTTTGGATTAAATGTAAGCCCAAATAGCTTTTCAAGAATGATGTCAATAGCATTTTCAGGATTAACACCAGACAAAGCATTTCTTTACATGGACGATATCGTAGTAATTGGAATATCCGAAAAACATCACTTAGACAACCTGAAAAAGACATTCGAGACATGTCGAAAATTCAATTTGAAACTTAATCCAGGAAAATGTCAATTCTTTAGAAGGGAAGTAACATATTTAGGACATGATCTTTCTCAAGAGGGAGTATCACCAGACAAAGCGAAGTATGCAGTAATTGAACAATATCCGACACCTAAGACAGCGGAAGAAACAAAGAGATTTGTAGCATTTTGCAACTATTACAGACGTTTTATTAAAAATTTTGCGGAAATATGCAGACCACTCAACAAATTATCGAGGAAAGGAGTAGAATTTTCGTGGACCGAGGAGTGTGAAAAAGCATTCAAAAAGCTTAAAGCATCTCTGACGAAACCACCAATTTTAAAATATCCCGATTTCAACAAACAGTTTATCTTAACAACAGACGCATCCAATGAGAGTTGTTCAGCAATCCTAAGTCAAGATTATAACGGAATTGACCTACCTATAGCATATGCATCAAGAAGTTTTAGTAAAGGAGAATGTAATAAACCTATAATCGTTAAGGAATTACTAGCGATTCATTGGGGAATTAATTATTTTAAATGTTATCTATATGGAGCACCAACATTCAAAGTAAAAACAGACCATAAACCTTTGACACACCTATTTGCAATGAAAGAACCAACCTCAAAACTCACGAGGATCAGATTAGACCTAGAAGAATATGACTTCGAAATAGAGTATATAACAGGGAAAAGTAACTACGCAGACAGCCTTTCAAGAATAACATTGCATCAACTAAAAAACCTATACATAGACAACGCCCATATACTAGCTATAACAAGAGCTCAAGCAAAAGAAAAGGAGAAAGAAGCAAGACAAACAAAGGCTGAAAGTGAACTCGCACTACAGCCAGAAGCCACCAAACAGACAGTAAGGAAGGTACTTAATAATTTAGAGGCGCATAGACTACCAATTTTGTCCTTTGGAGCAGAACTAATCTCACCAAGACTGAGCATTAGGGCCAAAATCAAAATAAAATGCAGCAAAAGCATAGCCACAGGATTGAATCATTTCGATTTAAACCAAGCGTTGGTACAGCTTGATAAGCTGGCGGTAGAGAATGCAGTACGTAAAGTAAAAATATACGTAAATGATATTATTTTTAAAATGTGCACAATTGATGAATTTATTAAAGAAGGAAATAAAAAATTGAAGAATATAGAAATATACATATGTGAAGTACCAGAAACAATAAAAGATGACAAAGAAAAACACAGATTAATAGAAGAATACCATAATCACCCGATGTTCGGAGGACACTTAAAGAAAAATAGACTAATAAAGAAGCTAAAAGCAAGATTTAGATGGAAAAATTTAGAAAAAGACGTAAGAAAATACGTTAAACAATGCCATGAATGTCACATTAACAAACCGAATAGAACACTTGTCAAAGAAGACGTGATATCGGACACTTCTTCGAAACCAGAGGACACAGCGTACATAGACACGATAGGTCACCTCACTAGAAGCAATGAAGACAAAAAAGAGCGGCAAGAAGAAAAGAATAAGCTCACAGCAACACCACAACACTTTGAAATAGGAGACCTAGTCCTTGTAAAAAGGGAAGAGAATGGTAAGTTTGATAGTCTTTATGTAGGTCCTTTCACAATAACAGAAGTAAATAACGTTAATTGTAAAATCAGAATAGAAAACAATAAAATCAAGGAAATACATAAGAATAGATTATATGCTTACAATCCGAAAACACAGTGAGTGACAAGTGTTACGAAACAATGTTGTTAAACGAACATTTTATATTATTTATGTATTTGCGTAGGCTTAGGAAGTTTGTATATAAAATAAATTTTTTGTATTGATTACAACACAGTATGGGTTGGTAGCACGACTTGCAAATTTCCCTCCCCGTAGTCGGAAAATTCCTAAAAAGGGAAGGTGTACAAGAATTCATCTGTACTCAGTAGATATATCTTAAAAACACCCTGTAATTATCTACAATAATTACTTTCAGTTATTTATGTCATCATAACAATATTACAACCTTCATTCGATTATATAAATATTGTTAGCCCAGATCACGATTCAACTAATAATTGCAGAGTCAATTATAAACACTTTTCATGGTCGATGCTGAATAGGCATTTCTAAATATATAAACAGCCAAACTATAACAAGGGAATTCTTTATTATTATTATAAGACATTCGTCATTCTATTTTGGTGATCAGACGTAATATTTCCACATTAAAGATAGTGTCTCTTTCTACACGAGATGTTCTTTGGGTGCGGTGCTACCAGCTTATACTAATGCGAGTGTAAATAAACCAACTCAACAAGTAAGCGTATCAATTATTCCACCCCTCGGATAAGGGATAACCACCCTCACCGGGAGAAGATAGCCTTAGTGTCCAGGGCTGTCATATCCTTCAGAAGAAGACCCAATGTCCAACAAGAAAGCGAAGAAGAAGCAGAAACACCAATTACTCTATAAAAGTCAAAGCAATGGCATTGACTTTTCACTAATAAGGGGAGCTGTTATATGAGAAAATATTAACCTTGAACTAGCTTAAGTTCGCCGACTTCATATTTCATCATCTTATTCCCATAGAAACCGCTGAGCACGCAGTAGATGAACTTTGTACGAACCGTTGGCCAATTCTCATGGGAACAGCGATTCAGCACTTCATACCAAACCTATAAATTGCCATTTTCAGATGCCGGGACCACTCTTAGCTGTTACTTCGACCAGTCCAGTTTTGCAGTCATTATAATTTAATATTTTTAATGTTTGAATTTTAATATTTAATGTGTAACAAATAAAGTTCTTTTTTTAAAAAGTCAAATACGTGATTAGTGATCTAACATATATATATATATATATATATATATATATATATATATATATATATATATATATATATATATATATATATATATATTTCCCGAAAAGTGCTTCATTTTTCGGATAATATTTCACGTTGAAATGTTCGATTTAGAATTTGACAAATATAAGAACCCACTTTTCTCGAGCTACAACTCTTCCTCTACTATTCTACATTCATAATCAAGATACAGTAGAAGTAAACAAACCGAGATAGGTTAACTGTTACCAGGAACATGATTTACAATGTACAAAATTTGTAAATCATCATATGTTATTTACAATGTATACACATTTTAAATCATGACTCAGGAGTGCCCCTTGTAACAGTTAACGTGTCTCGGTTTGTTTACTTCTACTGCATCTTTAGTGTGAATGTAGAGTAGATATACCTACTTCATGCGTGAACAAGTTTTTTAAATTTTTTTATAAGCTATATTTTTGCTAAGAACATTTTTTCCAATAAAATACACAATTTTTGTGTTATTTGCGAAAAACCATCTAAAACCGTGATTTTTATATTGAAAATGAACATATTCACTCGCAAATAACTCGAAAAATATTGACTTAATAAAAAAACTGTATATTATGGAACAAAAGTTGCTTAGAATTAGTCAGTTTATTTACTTCCGGAATTAATTTTAACGTATATTTTTTCATCACCGACGACGCAATATCAATTTTTTTCTTCGTTATAAATTAGCTGGTAATTAGATAATCTAATCGTGGTTTTTTGTAAATATTTGTAGTATTTATATTAATTTATCAGTATATTACTTTCCTGTCGCTGAAAATCTAAGAGCAGAAAGTAAGGGTTACCCAGAGGGCCATGCCAAGCGTCACAAAGAGACAGAATACCAAATAATATCAGGCAAAGAACAAAAATCAAAGACATAGTAGAACATGTAGCAAAAAAGAAACGGAAATGTGCAGGTCATGTGGCAAGAACACCGAGCAACAGCTAGACTAGAAGATTATTGGAATAGCGACCGCGGGCGGACAATCGGATAAATGCACCACGGAATCAGAGATCGACCACCAACGCGCTGGAATGACGATGTAAAGAGAACAGCTGGGAACTGGAGAGCTGGTAGCTCAAGATAGGGAGACATGGAGAAACTTAGAGGAAGCCTATGTTTAGCAGTGGACGATAACGGTTAGATTATGATGATGATGATACTTTCCTAACACATAAAAATAGTTTGTAGGTATACCGTATAACGATTCACTAAGCTACAAAAAACTACTTACAAAGGAAGGAGGAAAGGGGCGCCTAAAATTACTTGCCCCGGGGCGCTTGCCTTGGCGCGGCCCTGACAAAAAGCAAAGTAACGAATGTGATTTTTTGGAAAGAAAAAAATGATAAGCAGTTCAAATTTTTCCCATTTGTCAATGCGCTGATTTAGGAGTCTCTAAAAAAGAGTTATTTTGTTCTCCTGAAAAGTACCACTTTTCACATTCGATAGTTGGAAATAACAAGGACGATATAATACATTGTTCGTGGTTATCTTTTTCACCTTCCACCGGGTGAGTGCATTGCTTCATTTGTAAATTCTTATCTAGTGGTTGTACACATTTTAGCCACAGAAGATTTTGTGATTCGAAACATGCAGATAGTAGGATTATAGATCACGAAATGTCTAAAGCACACGAAAGAATTGGGCGTATTGATACTGAAATAGCAAAACAGGCCGAAGAAATAAAGAATTATTGGAAAATGGTAACTCAAAGACTAATTTTAGTATTAAAAACTTTATTTGTGAACAAGATTTAGCATTTCGCAGCGAAAATGAGTTGTCGAATTCATTGTTGCTAAACAACAATGTTTAAATTTAGTTTAATTTCGCTCACGCTGTATATTAGTTTTATGATATAGACTTTCCTAATTTTCCTAAAATTTAATTATCTTTACGGATGCCGGTACTTGCTTGAAAACAACTAACTTTCTAAATATAATCCTATTGCGTTCTTAAGAATTATAACAATGACAGTACATAGTTAGAAATTCTTATCTCTCAGTCTTTGTTATCCAAAATTCACAAACACCCCGATTCACGAGAAAGAAGACTGACGTAAATTTTAACCAAGAAGGAAATTCTGAAGGTCAAAGAAGACGGTTGCGATGAAATGGGGGTTGGGAAGTGTTAATGTGTTCGGACAAGAGTACAGTTGCAAGTGCCAGACGGACCAGTCGAAAGGTTGGAGCTCAACGCTCTCGGTTTTGCGCAAGCCGCACTCTTTAATACGTGTTTGGTAACTAGTGCCAATTCTTTTTACGTTTTCGTGCTCATAGTGCGTTTATTGAGCTATCGCAAGCAAGCTATCGTTGTCCAAAATTTCGTCATTGTAATTGTTTTTAGTAAATAGACTTAGTTGAAACGTTCTTCTCGTATATTTCATTTGTCCCAAAGCTTTAGGTGGTCCTTCGCATAAGTAGAGAAAAAGTGAAGCCATTTCCCTAAGGAAAGAAAATTCAGTTTCCCAAGGAGAAAAATTAGCGACCTATGACTGGTGCATGAAACAAAGGCACCAGGACGAAGTGTAAGGACAACAACACCTACATTTTCGCACATGTTCCTTCGAGCCCGGATATCTTCACATTTTAACTTCGAACCAAAGATCTTCGCTTGTTTCATCTTCAAGTTAGACATCAACGCACCTTCAGGGTCATCCAGTGGACGTCTCCAGACTTCTTCATTGTGGTAGCTGATTCAACGCATCGCATCAAATTCACAACAAACTGTAAGCTTTTTAATTTTAATAATACTTGTGAAGTGCATACTAGAAACTCTCTTTGAATATTATTGAACACTTTCGTTATTTCGCTGCTTTTTTATATTTATTGGACATTAATATATTTTCTTGATTTTATTGGACATTCTCATATTTCGGTATTTTCTCTGTTTAATATTATTTTTTGGTTTTTAATTCAAAGATCAAATCGTTTCACGTAGTTTTCGCTTATCAATTTTTTGTCTAATTTACTTAGTCAACCATGAATAAAACCGTTGACGATCTTACTAAAGCAAAAGATGACCTTGTTAAGGCAAGGGATAGTAGTAAAGCTTGGATAACTATATTGGAGAATTGGTTAAAAGATAATGGAAATAAAAATATTTCAAAAAATGAACTGATTTCTAGAAAAGATTATTTATCAAAAGTTTTTGACAAGTACCTTGACGTTCAAAATGAATTAGAAATATTAGATGATGCATATGCTGTTGACATGGCAGATGTGGAAGGGAGATTTCTAATCTTGGAATCAGCCCTAAATGATAAAATTGATCAAATTTCAGTAAATTCTGTTATGAGCACCTCAGCTCAACAAAGTCCCACAAACTCAAATAACCGTCATGTCCACTTACCGGAGATAAAAATTCCTCATTTCGATGGGACTATAGAAAATTGGCCTATTTTTTCCGAGATGTTCACAAAACTTATCGTAAATGACACTCATCTTTCAGATATTGAAAAACTAATCTACTTAAAATCAATTCTCAAGAACGAACCTCTACAACTAATTGAAAATTTGGAAATTGTGGGTTCAAATTTTTCTATTGCTATCGACATACTTAAAAATAGATTTGAAAATAAATGTTTAATAATTAATACTTATTTAAAACAACTTTTGAACGTTCCTTCAATAACAAAAAATACTGCTCAAAACTTGCGTGAATTCTTAACTCACATAAAAAAGAATTTAAGTACGATAAACAATTTAAATATTTCCGACAATCTTGCAGATTTTATTTTAATTCACATATTCACACGAAAATTAGATTTTAATATGAAACGATCCTTTGAATCAGAAAGAGATTTTAACGAACTTCCTACGATAGATGAGTTTTTGGATTTCATTGAAAAGAAATGTAAGATATTGGAAAATTTGATCTTTGAAGAGAAAACAAATCATAAACCAAAACCGTCTCTGTATACTTCTGCAGATAACAGAGATACACTTTTTAAATGTTTTGTCTGCAATTCTAGCTCACACAAGGTATACTCTTGCCAAAAAATTTTAAATTTGACTGCTCAAGAGCGTATACAAAAAGTAAAGAACAAAGGTTTCTGTCTCAATTGCCTTGCTAGTGGCCATATATCCAATATTTGTCCCTCATTGTCGAATTGTAAAACCTGCAATAGGCGCCGTCATTCTTTGCTCCACATTTCGCATCCGTCGGAAAATAATGCAAAGCAAGTTTCCGGTAGGTTAAATCATCAAAGTCCACCCGCCCAAAATCAATTTGTTCGTAATTTCCGTGACCAACGTCAAAACCAGCATCCTTCTCAATGTACCTCGGAGAATATTCAAGCAAATTCGCAGAACAATTTTGTTCTAAATGCAATTCCGCAATATTTGCCAGATATGCAAAATCCCCCAGGTCCGAGCAATATTTCGTCTCACTCTGTATATTCGAAAAACCTACAAGTTTTACTCGCAACTGCTTTGGTAACTGTTTACGATGTTCAAAATAACCCCATCTCAGTTCGTTGTTTAACAGACTCCGGTAGCCAGGTTTCGTTCATAACAGACAGGTTAGCCAAAAGAATTTGTTATTCACCATATACCAGAAATCTTCAAATATCAGGCATAGCTCAAACTTCTTCTGTTTCAAACAAGATGGTAGACCTTCAAATCCATTTAAACACATCTCCTGGCAAAAATTTTTATTTGTCTTGCGCTATCCTTGAAAGCATTACGTGCCAGCATCCACGAGTCGCGCTCGATTTAAATTTATTAAAAATACCAAAAAATGTAAAACTCACAGATCCACATTTCTGTACCCCGTCGGACGTAGATATTCTTTTAGGAGCTGATATCTATTTCGATCTAGTTACTTATGGCTTAATAAAACTAGGTCCCAACCTTCCTATTCTTCAAAACATTCATTTGGGGTATATTGTAGGTGGAAATATTCCATACTCTCGTAATGCGATGTTAGGATCAAACTCGAATCCTTCAACTAATGTTCACTCTCATTACTCAAATGTTTCATTACACGCACAAACTGCTGATCTCGATTCTCTTTTAAAGAACTTTTGGGAAATAGAAGAGACTAAACCTATCAATCCTATTCATGCAAAAACATTAACTCCCTCAGAACAGCAAGCTGAGGACATATTCAAATCTTCGTTTACAATTCTTCCTAGTGGCAGATTTCAAGTAGACCTACCTCTAAAAACTCCTAGTGAATATCGAAAATTAGGCGAATAATTTCATTTGGCAAAAAGGCGTTTTTTCAATCTTTCAAATACACAAAAAGAGAAGTTCTATCAATTATTGCCTCTATTTTCGATCCTCTCGGTCTAATAAATCCGATTACTGTATCTGCAAAGTTGCTAATGCAAAAAATTTGGATGTCTAACTTAAATTGGGATGACAAACTTACACAAGAAATTTCCTCAGAATGGTTAAATTTTTTAGCTCACATTCCTGATCTCGCCAAACTTGCAATTTCTAGACCTCTGCTCAATCCTCTCAATATTTCTCTAATTGAAAACCATGGTTTCTGCGATGCAAGCATGAAAGCATATGGTGCTTGTATTTATTTACGAGTTTTACATGAAAATGGAACCGTTTCGTGCAACCTAATCACCTCAAAGAGCCGTGTAGCTCCGTTAAAAACCATTTCCCTACCGAGGCTTGAATTATTAGGTGCTGTTTTGCTCTCTACCTTGATTTCAAATATTGTCCTTATTAGTCCACGCAGAGGCATCCCTAAAACGATATATTCGGACAATGCGTCCAATTTTCTTGGAGCTCGTAATCAGTTAAAGGAACTGTACGACTTCTTTATGGGAGCGGATGTCCTACCTGCCATAAAGGCATTCGCAGCCTCAACATCAATTGAGTGGAAGTTCATTGCACCTCGATCTCCACATCAGGGTGTAATTTGGGAAGCAGCAATAAAAAGATGTAAGTATCACTTGGTAAGGATGATAGGCAATTATATTTTTACATTCGAGGAATTAACCACTATTTTAGCTCAAATAGATTCAGTTTTAAATTCACGACCACTTTATCCATTGCCAGACAGCCCAAATGACTTCTCATTTCTAACCCCCTGTCACTTTCTGATCGGCAGCAGCATGACTTCCTATCCAGACAAAGACATCTCGTCAAGATCCGAAAATAGTTTGTCACTATGGCAGAAATGCAGCAAAATTCAGCAGCACTTCTGAAAGTGCTAGTCCAGGGATTATTTAAATCGTCTCCAAAACAAGCCCAAACAGTTTATGCCCCAAGAGAAGAATAAAGTTGGCCATCTTGTACTCCTAATCGATGACAACGCTCCCCCTCTAAAGTGGCCATTGGCAAGAGTAATTGAAACATTACCAGGTAAAGACGGCAAGGTTCGAACCATAAAAGTAAGAACTAAAAACGGAACATTCATAAGATCTATTGTTAAAGTGTGTCCTCTACCTCATACTCATTTAGATGTAGGTCACATCAACGGGGGGACTATGTTGCTAAACAACAATGTTTAAATTTAGTTTAATTTCGCTCACGCTGTATATTAGTTTTAAGATATAAACTTTCCTAATTTTCCTAAAATTTAATTATCTTTACGGATGCCGGTACTTGCTTGAAAACTAACTTTCTAAATATAATCCTAATGCGTTCTTCAGAATTATAATACTGACAGTACATAGTTAGAAATTCTTATCTCTCAGTCTTTGTTATTCAAACTTCACAAACACCCCGATTCACGAGAAAGAAGGCTGACGTAAATTTTAACCAAGAAGGAAATTCTGAAGGTGAAAGAAGACGGTTGCGATGAAATGGGGGTTAGGAGGTGTTAATGTGTTCGGACATGAGTACAGTTGCAAATGCCAGACGGACCAGTCGAAAGGTTGGAGCTCAACGCTCTCGGTTTTGCGCAAGCCGCACTCTTTAATACGTGTTTGGTAACTAGTGCCAATTCTTTTTACGTTTTCGTGCTCATAGTGCGTTTATTGAGCTATCGCAAGCAAGCTATCGGCGTCCAAAATTTCGTCATTGTAATTGTTTTTAGTAAATAGACTTAGTTGAAACGTTCTTCTCGTATATTTCATTTGTCCCAAAGCTTTGGGTGGTCCTTCGCATAAGTAGAGAAAAAGTGAAACCATTTCCCTAAGGAAAGAAAATTCAGTTTCCCAAGGGGAAAAACCAGCGACCTCTGACTGGTGCACGAAACAAAGGCACCAGGACGAAGTGTAAGGACAACAACACCTACATCTTCGCACATTCATCACAAAATGAAAATTATTTGGGAACACTCCTGTTATTAGCTGAATATGATTAATTTTTGAAGCATATTAATAAATATTCAAATCCTGAATGTCAACTATCATGTCAACTATCTTTCATATGTGAGGAAATTGTACATTCGATGGGTCAAAACGTATTAAATGAAATAGTTTCAATGATTAAGAAGTCAAAATATTATTCAGTTCATATCAATCAATTAACAATCAATTTCTTAGAATAATTTCTTAGAATTTATTGTATTTCGAGAATTCGAGCTTCGTGGTGTGTGTGTGGCAGCATTTACGTTTCCTAGTGAATTATTACAAATTACAGTTGGTTGTTGTTTGAGTTTAAACATCTTTTTTATATCAGCTTAAACAGAAGAATTTTCTACTTCCAGTGGTGTTTTTATTTCTTCACAAAGTGCATCAGTGACCTCCTATTTTGGATTATCTACAGATTGCAAAGCAAGCAAGCAATTTGATTCAACTCGACCTCTGGGAGATGTCCACCCTATCGAAATAGTACATTCGGGTGTAACAATTCATTGGGGCGAGGTGTTTTGACCCGAGTTTAAAACAGGGATCACCCCACCTTGCTCCAATGCCCCAGGCCATCGCTTTCCCCCCATAGCACGCTGATGCGCGATGGGGGCACAACTATCGTAGCCAAATGCTCTTCACAATGGAATTCTGGGTAATAAGATTCCAATGTGGTGCCCTAAACGAATTACAAAACTAGGCCAGCGTAAAGCGCTCTATGCCTTTATCTTCTATTTACTTATCCCCGGTACCAAAATTGCTTGCTTGGGCCCCAAGTCATTGTACCAAGCCCCACTGAGCTCGGTCCAATGACTTGGTGCTCAAGAATTTTATGATTTTTTGTTTTTTATGATTTTTTTGGTGGCTTACGCCTTTTTTGTTTTTTTGTGTTTTTTTTTTTGTTTGGCTTGCGCCTTTTCCTCTATTTTCTTACCTGGTCGTGATGTTGGACCTACGCTTGGGTGTGTTTCTTCGGCACTTGGTGTTTCGAGCTACGAACTGACTACTACTTTCACTTTTTCTTTTACTTTGTCACTCTTTGTTTGCTTTATTCGATTCACTTTATTCCACTATTTGCTGTTTAGGACGTTTGTGCTTCCATCGGTGGAACGCGTCATACCCTAGCATCTCTCGCAGTATGTAACTTGGGTGGTGCTTCAGCTCCGCGAATTTGACCCTTACCTTATCTGTCATCATTTCGGTGACTCTCACCTGTTGAAGTTCTCTAAGCTGCTGTTGTGGACCGCTTGTATCTTCTTTTTGTGGGTGTTGCATACTTGTCCCCATGCGAGAGATGCGTATGTTAATACCGGTAATATTATGCTATTTATTAGTCTTAACCTCGTTTTTAGTCTTAGTTAACTTTTTCTTCCTGTGAGGCCTCTTAAAGTTGCTCTCGCCATGTTGGCCTTCTGGACTGTGGCTTCTACGTGTTTTTGGAAGGTTAATCCTTTGTCCATAATAACTCCCAGGTATTTAGCTTCATTTTTCCACTCGATGGGGTTGTTCAGCACCGTCAGCTGTTCTTCTGGCTGTTGTCTTCCTTTCTTATATAGTACCGCTTGCGTCTTTTCGGAGTTGATGGCTATCTTCCATTTTATACACCATTCCTCAATGTCTTCTAACGCTGTTTGTAGGTTGGTCACTGCGATGTCTACGTTTCTGTGTTTGGCCGCTATCGCTGTATCGTCGGCGTAGAGGCTCATTAGGGTACCTGGTGTTCTAGGTACGTCAGAGGTGTATATTGTGTACAGCAGAGGTGACAGGACCGCTCCCTGTGGTACTCCAGCCTCCGGGTTTCCGAGCTCGGACAGGACTTGTCTTATCCGAACCCTGAAACTCCGGCCGCCTAAGTATGAGGAGATCAGCCTTGTCATCGCTCCGCTGTACTCATAACCTCGCATTTTGTATATGAGCCCTTTGTGCCATACTCTGTCGAAAGCTTTGCTTACGTCCAGGAATGCTGCTCCAGTTTACTGCTTGTCGTTGAATCCAGCTGCTATGTACTCAGTTAATCTGAGTACTTGTAGCTCGCTGGAGTGCTCTGGTCTGAATCCAAATTGAGCTTCTGGGATTATCTCTAATCTGTTTGTTTCAGCTTGCAGTCTGCTGAGGATAATTCTTTCCACTATCTTGCTGATCGCTGGGAGTAAGCTGATTGGCCTGTAGTTCTGCGGGAATGTGTAGTTCTTGCCAGGTTTTGGGATCATGATGACATGGGCCTCTTTCCATATGTTCGGGAATATTTTGTATCTTAATATCGCGTTCACTGTGTTTGTAAAGTACACTATAGCTCTTATGGGCAAATACTTTAGGGCTCTATTTGTTATTTCGTCTAGAGCAGGCGCTTTTCTCGGTGAACTATTTCTTATATGTTCGTTGATTTCTTCCGGTGATGTTGGGGGAATGATGTCTTCTGGGTCCTCTGGTCTTTCTTCTTGCTCTTCGACTTCTTCCATGAAGTCTACGTCCTCGTCTTGGTGGAAGTTTAACCTGCATTCTCTTTCCAGTGTGGACCTCATCACCTCTGCTTTCTCTTATGGTATACACCATGCCGTTTTCTCCATGTAATGGGGGGATGGGTTTTCTGTCGCTTCTCATCATTTTCTGGAGCTTCCAAACATTTTTCATGTTTGAGTCTAGTTCTTCCATCTCTTGTACAAAGTTGTCCCATTTTTCGCTGCGGTGTAGTTGTAGAGTCGTTTTGACCTCTCTGTTTAGTGTATTTGCCCAGGTTTTATCTACTCGGTTTCTTGTTCTTCTGGCTATTTGCTTCGCTCTATTTTTTTTTCCTTATCAAGTCTTGTACTTCTTGTGGTATGTCTTTGAACCTTCCCGTGTGGATCTCGACTTCTTTCTCTGTTGTGCTGTTTCTAATTGCTTCTTGGATGATGTTTTCTAGCTCTAGGACTTTTTCTTCTATTTGTTGAGGGTTATTTATAACTGGCACTATGTTTATTCCTTCACTCACTAGTCTTTTGTAATTCGTCCACTTTATTTTCTTTTTTAAAAATACCAAGTTTTTTGTAAAAGGTATATATTAAAATACCCTAAATAAGGGTCACAATACAAAACGTTTTCGGAGTAAGGAATCGGTGTTTAAAAGCCCTAAAATTAGGTATAACCTAATTAAATGAGATAAAAGTTAAAATTGACAGAGGTTTTCAAGAACAAGAGGCCATACTGACAAAATTTACATGCCTGAGCCACCAAAATGTATAGGGTAAAAACCCTTTAAATGTAAATCATAAAGTTATTTTACATATTTATATAAAATTCATGGGATGTTATAGATAAACCTGGATGTTACCCAGGGTAACACAGGACTCTCCCCACGTGGTTGGAACTTTTTTTGGAGAAAACCTCACATATTGGATTTCAATGGCCAACTGACAAGTGAATTCAAGAGCAACCCAAAATGACATCAAGAACTGTCAATGTAACCTAGTTGTAATATTACTTCAGCCACAACGTTAAAGATTAATTTGAATGTTTTAAGATAAAAAACAGTATCAAATTTACAAATATTAAAAATAAAAGATGTTCACAAAATATGAAAACTTTTTCCCTTAAAATAATGCATTAATTAAGTATTCAAAATAGGGAAATAAAATGTTTACGTTACAGGAAGTTATGCAGTCAACAATACCAATAAGTGTTGTATTAGTGGTATGAAATTATCAATACGATTAGACAAATAATGGTAAAAGCCTTATACTAGGAACACAAAATAGTATGTAATGTGTACATATGTGTACGATTTTAAGAGTATTGATTAAATGATAATTATTTAATGACTGATAACTTTCTTGGTAGTCGACCCAACATAAATTGTATAATGATAGAAAAAGTGATATGATAATTATAAAAATACTGTTTTGGTTTTATCTGATTGAAAATGCGACTAAAGTAGCTTGATGAAACTGAGTCCTCCAGAGACCTGACATCAAATTGGTTAAAAATGAAATGATTGTAAAATATGGGGGGGGGAGTAGGAAGGTATGAGAAGTCTGACAGAGTATGTTGTGATATTGGACCATGGAAGATGTGTAGTGTGTTGTTATGAAATGAGAGTTATCTAATCTATAAGCTATGAGATGAGGCTAAGAAGACAGGTGGCTGGAATGAGACTCAATTCTGATAGATGTGGTTGTATATGTGATGTAGGAGCTAAATTTTGGAAAATTAAAGCTGGTGTGAAATAATGAGAATGTAGGAGGATAAAGTACAAATGAATATTAGAGAGTTGAAGTAAGATGTTGCTTATCGACAATTGGGAGTGAAATAGATGTATGTGGTAGTCATGAATGGTGTAGCAAAGAAGAGAAAATTGTATCTGATGTGGTTTATGAAAAAAGTTGACGGTGTAGGGGTTGAAAATCTCGGTTAAATGACACATGGCGATTGACACAATTAGGACTTCTCCGCTTCTCTTTAACTATTTCTAAGTCTTCATACAGGTCCAATTTTAGGAAGTTTTTTTGTGAAATATTATGTAATAACGAGACATCTTCTGGGATATTAAGGGTATGTTTGTTTTGTACAAGATGTTGTGAGAAAGTAGAAGTGTTTTCTCTTTTGGTGTGCTCTAAGGAGCGTGAAGATAGGGATGTACAGGTCCTACCTATACAGGGTGAGGCAGATAACTGGCCTATTAGAAATATCTCGAGAACTAAAGGCAACAGAATCATGAAAATTGGAATACAGGGGTTTTGAAGGATGATCTATTAAATGCAAATATTTTCACCTCTTTGCAACTTCCGGTTATGCCGGAAGTTGCTTATAACTTCGTTTTTTTAAATGGGACACCCTGTATATTTTTACATTTTTGGATTCTCTTCGATGTCTTCTTTCTTAAAATATGAGGATTTGTAATGTTATACAGGGTATTTTAAAAGATAATTACGTTTTTTTATTAATTTCGTAGCAATATTCATACCCTGTAGAATTGTACTAGTTTGACAACTAAAACTATACTTACGTTCAAATCATTTTTAATATAGTCTACTATTGTTAAGAATCATTAGTATAGCTAAATTTTTAACTTTAGTATACAGGGTTGGTCGAAACTCGGAATGAGTATTTTATGAGTTTTCTTAAATGGAACACCCTGTATTTTAGTATTGTAATGAAATAATATTTTATGGTACTTTTTTATTTCTTAAGCATTCCCTATACCTAACTGCTCTAATTTGTGCTTAATTGTTAGTCGCACCAATAATCTTAACTACGTAGGTATTTTGGTAGCTAAACCATTATTGGTAATTTTAAGAATCAGTCTGGATTAATATGTATTTATTTCTGAAAAATTCTTTGTGATTGAATATTTTCACGGCCAACCTAATAAAATTTTACGTATTTTTTGTTGCAATTAATGTTTAGCTTGAATCACCAATAACTCACAAATTAAAGCAGTTAGGTATAGGGAATACTTATAAAATAAAAAAGTACTATGAAATATCATTTCATTACAATACTAAAATACAGGGTGTTCTATTTAAGAAAACTCAGAAAATATTCATTCCGAGTTTCGACCAACCCTGTATACTAAAATTTCAAAATTAGCTATACTAATGATTCTTAACAATAATAAACTATATTAAAAATCACTTGAACGTAAGCAGAGTTTTTAATGTCAAACTATTACAATTCTACAGGGTGTGAATGTTCCTACGAAATTAATAAAAAAATGTAAATATATTTTAAAATACCCTGTATAATATTACAAAATCTCATATTTTAAGAAAGAAGATACTGAGGACAATCCAAAAATGTAAAAATATACAGGGTGTCCCATTTAAAAAAACGAAGTTATAAGCAACTTCCGGTATAACCGGAAGCTGCAAAGAGATGAAAATATTTTCCTTTAATAGATCATCCCTCAAAACCCCTTTATTCAAATTTTCGTGATTCTGTTGCCTTTAGTTCTCGAGATATTTCTAATAGGCCAGTTATCTGCCTCACCCTATATATGTAGCGTCACAATCAGAACATTGTAATCTATACACACCACTACGATCCATGTAGTTGATAGGGTCTTTGGAATTGGTAAGACACTGTCCCAGATTGTTGGGCACTTTGAAAGAAATATGAGTATTATCAACTACTCTTTTAAGAATATATCTAATGTCTCCAGAAAGACGTTCATGAAGATATGGTAAGGAAGCATATGAGGGTTTGATGGTCAAGTCTCTAGGGAAAGCAGTCTCTCTCAAGACTCTAAGGTGTCTCTTTTGAATAAGTTTGTGGACAATATTAGGATCGTAACCGTTGTTAAACGCTATTTGACGAAGAATATTAAGTTCTTTATCATAGTTTGATGGTGATAAAGGAATAGTTTCAAGTCTATGGATGTAACTATGAAAGTTAATTGATTGGGAAGATTCTAGTTCCATAGTGAACTTGATGTTAGGGTGGATTTGATTGACTTTAGAAAGCAATAGGTCAGCTGAATTAGAATTACCGGAAATGAAAAGCAAAATATCATCTACATATCTAAACCAATGGAGTATTTCCGGATTTTTCATGATATGAGTGGATTCTAAATGATCCATGAAAATATCAGCTAAGAGAGGGGATAAACAACTACCCATGGCTAGGCCATCAGGTTGTCTATAAAATTTATTATTAAATACAAAGAAGTCTTGAGCTAGACAAAATTGTAGTAATTGGATGATGGAATTAGTAGTAGACGTAGTAATAGAGTTGGCTCTTAAAAGAGAATGTACCAGATTAATAGTTTCATGTTTAGGGACAGAAGTGAAAAGGTTGCTAACATCAAGTGAAAGCATAGTAATGTTGGGACGAAGGTTTATTTTTTGGAGATTGTTGACTAGTTGAATGGTGTTTTTGACTGAGAAGCGAGGGGTGAAATTCGTCAAGTTGTTAATGAGATTTATTATGAATTTTGATAAGATAGATACTGGTGTGTTTATGAAGCTAACAACTGGACGGATGGGATGCCCTCTTTATGTATCTTAGGTAAACCATACAGTCTGGGTGTCAAAGGATTGCTTGGTATTTTATAGTAGGGAGCAAACTGTTCTGAAAAAATTCTGCAAAGGGTTTCAGGTTGTCTTTAAGTTTATTGATGAACTTCCACTAACAGACGATCCTTCATTATGGCAGAAAAATATAAGACCGGAAACGAATATATAATACCATATTAAAACCAGTAATCGTCTATGGCTCAGAAGTGTGGCAGTTATCACAAAAACTTAAAGGTAACCTATTGGCAGTTGAAATGGATTTTTGGAGGAGAGCAGCGGGAAAGTCTAGATTAGAACATGTGAAAAATGAGGACATCAGGAGACAAATGAAAGTACAAAGATCAATTATAGAAGACATCGAAAAACAACAACAAATATGGTACGGACATGTTAGACGTATGGGGGAAGAAAGACTACCCAAAAAGATATTAGAATGGGTACCACCAGAGAAAAGAAAACGCGGACGACCACCAACAACATGGATCCAAGGAATCTCAAAAGCAATGTCAGCAAGAAATCTATCTGAAGAAGACTGGCAGAATAGACAGGCTTGGCGAACGGGAACCCAAAGGCGTATTACGCTGTGAACGGGATATATATATATATATATATATATATATATATATATATATATATATATATATATATATATATATATATATATATATATGTTCGGAAAGGTTTCCGCGGTTAATACAATGAAACTTAAAGCTAAAATCAATATCAACAAAAGAATTAATATTAAAATTAAACTCACCAGGCTTCCGGGTTGAACCGCGTCGTTGGTTTCTAGGCCGAGCTTTCGACGTCCTCTCTGACGTCATCTTCAGGGCTTCCGGGGTCTCAGTCTCCTGATGCTCCAGACAATACACTCACTACTCACTGCAATACTGTTGTTGCTGACGCTGGGGCGGTCATTTATACCGTGGACTGATGTGACTGACGTGGCTGTCGATGACGTGGCGGAGTGGGAATTAGCGCGATATATATATATATATATATATATATATATATATATATATATATATATATATATATATATATATATATATAAATAAATAAGCAAAATCATTGGCTAATACTCGTAAAGTGAATGTGAATTTAGTTGGAAATATATAAAATGATGAAGGGTCATCATTCCATACATTTCTGTGCAACTATATACACCGGTGTTTCGGCCTATTTGGGCTTCGGCAGTATAGTGTAGCAAGTTAAAAAAGTTGTTTGTTAACTTGTAAAAGGATTACTACAGGAGCAATTATTTATATTTGTATTCGATTATCCAACATCATTTTATATATATATATATATATATATATATATATATATATATATATATATATATATATATATATATATATATATATAAAATTCCAAAAATCAAAATAGCGAAATACAATAGCATATCCAACTACAGCTTATTCTCGAAGCTTAAAGACCAGACACCGCTTCTAAATCAGAGTCATATCATCTATCAACTTTCTTGTCTCGAATGTGACGGGCAGTATATAGGACAAACATCGCAATGGCTGAAACAAAGAATAACGCAGCACAAAAGTGATTGTAAAACACACAAAAATACTTGTGCAGCAGCACACCATTCCATAACAACAGGACACCAATTTAATTTGTCAGATATCAAGATCTTAGATTCAGAAAGCAATTATAAGAAAAGATTGTTCCTCGAGATGTACCACATAAACAGTAATAAACGTTCAATTAATTACAAATCAGACACAAGTAGATTAAGCGAAATTTACTGCAATGTTTTAAAATTCGAAAAATAGCAGAATATTAAACAGATGGCTCGATATTGGAACTTTTGACCCTTAACACATGTGAGAAAAGATACCTCACTCAGTGCCGCCCTCGACGTTCTCGTGAAACGACATGCATAGCTTTAAGTTAAATTGCTTTATATAACATACCTACAACAATTCGTAAGTTATATCATTGTAATATTATGTTTGTACCTAACTGTTAGTTAATTTTGTAGTTTGTTCCTGATGAAGATGAAAAATTAATAAATACTCATCGAAATATCGAATTCAACAGAATTAAATGTAGTTTCAATCTAAGCCACAGACCGCAATTCCCGATAATTTCAACACTGTTTTATAGTGTTATAGAATATATATATATATATATATATATATATATATATATATATATATATATATATATATATATATATATATATAGGGCGAAACACATTTCTGAGAACTGGTGTTTGGATCTTTGATTCTATTC
This sequence comes from Diabrotica virgifera virgifera, assembly GCF_917563875.1. Lineage (NCBI taxonomy): Eukaryota > Metazoa > Arthropoda > Insecta > Coleoptera > Chrysomelidae > Diabrotica > Diabrotica virgifera. The sequence continues at coordinate 104,301,392 of NC_065450.1, read as the reverse complement.
AGAAAATTTTCCCAACCCAAAATGGTGGATGTGTAAGATGTTCGTAAGGGGATTTCTCCACATTCTCTATTTCACTTGATATATATATTATATATATATATATATATATATATATATATATATATATATATATATATACATATATATAGAACTGGATTCGAAATCCGATGTATTTATCGACCGTGCAAGTATATTCTATAACACTATAAAACAGTGTTGAAATTATCGGGAAATGCGGTCTGTGGCTTAGATTGAAACTACATTTAATTCTGTTGAATTCGATATTTCGATGAGTATTTATTAATTTTTCATCTTCATCAGGAACAAACTACAAAATTAACTAACAGTTAGGTACAAACATAATATTACAATGATATAACATATAACTTACGAATTTTGTAGGTATGTTATATAAAGCAATTTAACTTAAAGCTATGCATGTCGTTTCACGAGAACGTCGAGGGCGGCACTGAATCAGGTATCTTTTCTCACATGTGTTAAGGGCCAAAAGTTCCAATATCGAGCCATCTGTTTAATATTCTGCTATTTTTAGAATTTTAAAACATTGCAGTAAATTTCGCTTAATCTACTTGTGTCTGATTTGTAATTAATTGAACGTTTATTACTGTTTATGTGGTACATCTCGAGGAACAATCTTTTCTTATAATTGCTTTCTGAATCTAGGATCTTGATATCTGACAAATTAAATTGGTGTCCTGTTGTTATGGAATGGTGTGCTGCTGCACAAGTATTTTTGTGTGTTTTGCAATCACTTTTGTGCTGCGTTATTCTTTGTTTCAACCATTGCGATGTTTGTCCTATATAGGACAAACATCGCAATGGTTGAAACAAAGAATAACGCAGCACAAAAGTGATTGCAAAACACACAAAAATACTTGTGCAGCAGCACACCATTCCATAACAACAGGACACCAATTTAATTTGTCAGATATCAAGATCCTAGATTCAGAAAGCAATTATAAGAAAAGATTGTTCCTCGAGATGTACCACATAAACAGTAATAAACGTTCAATTAATTACAAATCAGACACAAGTAGATTAAGCGAAATTTACTGCAATGTTTTAAAATTCTAAAAATAGCAGAATATTAAACAGATGGCTCGATATTGGAACTTTTGGCCCTTAACACATGTGAGAAAAGATACCTGATTCAGTGCCGCCCTCGACGTTCTCGTGAAACGACATGCATAGCTTTAAGTTAAATTGCTTTATATAACATACCTACAACAATTCGTAAGTTATATCATTGTAATATTATGTTTGTACCTAACTGTTAGTTAATTTTGTAGTTTGTTCCTGGTGAAGATGAAAAATTAATAAATACTCATCGAAATATCGAATTCAACAGAATTAAATGTAGTTTCAATCTAAGCCACAGACCGCATTTCCCGATAATTTCAACACTGTTTTATAGTGTTATAGAATATATATATATATATATATATATATATATATATATATATATATATATATATATATATATATATGTCTTCATATCAAGGCGAGATCCGTTTGTATCATAAGCAATACAAGATGAGGTCCGTTTTGCAAGGCGAGATCCCATTTTGGATCTCATCTTGTATTCACGTGTATATAGTGGCATCTCGATGTAACAATGGTTAGGGTACAAGGAAATCGATTTTTGCCTGGACCTCATTTTGCACCCCTTTTGGTGAATTTTATATTGCAGTGGTTCCACTAAATCCGCTGTAGAGGGCAGCGCGCGCGATCCGTTGTGTATATGGTAAATATATATTTTGCAGACAACCCGAGATCCGGTAAATTTGGAAACATCGCAAATGAATTTCACGGTCAGCTCTCTCACTCGGCTTATGTCTAGCTTGAATAAGAATGTTTACATTATTTAAGGGCTCTGTCCAGAAAGGCGATTGTCAAATATCTCGAGATCTAGACGGCATATCGAAAAAACTTTGGAATGCTTTTTGAATGGTTTTTCAAAATCTATATACTTATGCAATAGCAGGGTTCTTATTCTGCCTGCGAAAGCGGTGGGTGTAGCAACTTTGAAATTTCAACTGAAACACTTTATTTTTAATTAAATAGTTGAAATTTAGAATTAAAAATACACAACTTTTGTTTGAATCGATAATAGCTTCTTTAATCCAGTCGGAAGAGCTTCAAAATCGTCGTTTTGATGACATTTTTAGGGTTTAGGGGTACCTCAGGTAGTTAGCTTAAAACGTAAGAAATAAATTTGAATAGTTAATGTTTATTGATAAACAAAGCTCCAATTCTATTTTACTTCAACTCATTTTAAGGCTATTTCAATAAACTAATCGGTTCTTTTTTCAATTTTTTGGTAAAACATTGTAACTTATAGACGAAAATTCTTAAAATCGGCTATTTTTCATTTAAATTGTCAATAAATAATTAAATTGAGAAAAAATTGGTCAGATTTACATAAATTTTGTTATTCCGTCCATATAGAAACTAAAACAATTGTTACGTAGTTAAACTGAGTGTCATAAAAACCGTGTATTTTTACTCATTTCTTTGAGCTATTTCACGTAATATCGAGATATAAGTTGTATTTTTTACATAAGTTATATTAACGTTAAACTGACTTAATTTATAGTTTTATAAGCAACAATTAAGTATAGCGAAATTTATAAAACCTTGTTTAAATTGTTTTACATGCTCTATAATGCGGTTATCTTAAATTTTGTTTTGAATGTTTTTCTTCTTACTGGTAGACAAAAAATGGCAAAATGTGCATTTTTGACATCAAATTGTTGATAACCAACATAGTTACTACTCAAAATATTAAAAAAACTAACCGTCGGTATAACAGGTTGCCTGGAAACCAGATGCAGAACAGTACCATAAATGTTTTAGACTTTTTAGCACTTTCTTTAAGTGAAATTTAAAATCATTTACCACCCATGTACACTCATTACGGAATCTGTTACAAGAATTTCAGCGATTTCAGCCATTTTTTCAAAATTTATTTGGATTTTCTCTAGTAATCCTTCCAAAAGACAATACATAAATGGTGAATACCTTTTACACCAACTTCAAGGAGGGTAATTTATACAGGTACATACCTGGAATTATTATATGGACCGTTCACTCTTGTTAGAGTATAGTTCGCTCAAATATGAGCTCTTTTAATCCATTTCACGCGGTAAATTAGTCCGCTTTTCCTTTAGGTCTTAGTTCATAGGTTGTGATGTTTTTTTGCCCTCTCTACTATCTTCTTCCACTCTCTCCGGTCCTGAATCTTTTCTCTCCAGTTTGCAATTTCCATCTTTGATATGTCTTCTAGCAGTTGATCTTCCCATCTAATTTTTGGTCTTCCTCTTGGTCTATTTTTTACTGGTTTCCAGTTCATTATCTTCCTGATCAGTTCTTCTACCCCACTTCTTTGTGTGTGCCCAAACCATCTGAGGCTTTGTGCTTTAATGAATTTTACTATATCTTCTCCTTTATTTATATTTATTATTTCATGGTTCATCAGCTTTCAATATTCCCCTGTTTCTGTCTTTACTGGTCCATGTATCCTTATAATTTTTCTCTCAATTATTTTTAACTTTTCTTCGTCTTTTTTCGTAAGGCACATTACTTCTGCTTCATAGGCTATCACTGATCTGATTGCTGTTGTGTATATTTTTGATTTTGTTTTTTTTGCTCAGGTTTTTGTCCTTGAGTAGTTGGTGATATTTCCAATATACTCTATTACCTGCTTTAATTCTGTCGTTTATCTCTATACTCCTTCCGTTTTTGCCGTCCACCATCACCCCCAGGTATTTGAAGCAATCTACTCTCTGGAATGTATTTTCACCTATCTTTATTTCTGCTATTCTGTTTGCATTGTCTCGTGTGCTTATAAGATATTTTGTTTTATTCTGATTGATTATTAGTCCTCTCGTCTTTGCTTCTCTTACCAGGGTTAAAAGTGCCTCTTCTAGTCTTTTTTTATCTCGTGCTACCAGTCCCAGTTCATCTGCATATCCTATGATCTGTGTTGAGCTTTGAATAATTGCCTTTTTCAGCCCTGTGTCCTCAATTACTCCTTCTAGAGCGATATTAAATAGTGTCGTTTGTCGTTGACAGACTGTCTCCTTGTGTTACTTCAAGTTCTATTTTGATGTCATTTGTATCGCCCTCGTTTGTTTTAACTTTTGCTGTTGAGTCTTTTATTGTCATTCTAGTTAGTCTTATTAATTTTGCCGGTATCTCCATTTTTTTCATTTCTTTTAATAATTGTTGTCTGTATATGCTGTTGAAGGCCTGTTGGAAGTCGATGAATAGTATGTGTAATTCTATGTCATGTTCATAGCTTTTTTCAATTGTTTGTGTCAGTACGTGTATTGCATCTATTGTTGATCTTCCTTTGATCTATTGTTCTAAAACCCTGTTGATATTGTCCTATAATTTTTTCTGTGTATTGATTTAGTCGGTTTCTTATAATTGTGGTCAATATCTTATACGTTGTATTTAGTAGCATAATTGGTCTGTAGTTGCAGCACTTAGTTGGATCTCCTTTCTTAAAGATTGGTGCGATGTGTCCGTTTTTCCATTCTATGGGCATGCTTTCGTCCTTCCAAATTGTAACCATTAACTTGTGCATTCGCTTCGTGAGCTCCTCTCCGCCGTTGATGATCAGTTCGTTGTTGATTTCATCTGGCCCTGGCGTTTTGTTTACTTTTAGTTGTTTTAATACCTCCATCAATTCCTAATAAGTAGGTGCGACTTCCTCTTCATCTCTGTTATCTCTTATATCCTCATCCTCTGAATATGCCTTATTGTCGTTTTTGTATAGGTCCGTGAAATGTTTTTCCCAATTTTTTTTGTTTATTTTTGTGACAGATTTTTTGGTACTGTGTTGTTGTTTTATCTATTCGAACAATTTCTTGTTGTCTTTATTATTCGTTTCTAATTCTTGCATTTGTTCAGAGATCCATGTGTCCTTCTTTCTTCTATAGAGTTTCAATGCTTCTTGTTTTTCTTTTCTATATTGGTCCAGTTGTTCCTGTTCGGCACTTTGTAGCCATTTGTTTCTTGCGAGATGCTTCAGTTGACTTTTTTGGTGACATTCCTCATCAAACCATTCTTTCGATTCTTTGTTTTTTTTTGGAATCCTATTATTTGTTCTGCTGTCTCTATTATGCTGTTCTTTATGTTTTTCCATTCTCCTTCTATTTCTATGTGCTCGTACTGACCCAATTTCTGTTCCAGTTGTTCTGTATATTGTTGCTTTGTTTCTTGCGTTTTCAGATTGGCTATATTCCATTTCCTCCTTTTTCCTTCCTTATGATTATTTGCTTTGATTATTTTCATCTTAAGTTTTGCTATCAACAATATGTGGTCAGTGCCTCCATTTGCCCCTCTATATGACCTTACGTCTTGTACTATTTGTGTCCACTTTTTCGAAATTATAGTATGATTTATTTGGTTTCCATCCATTCTTCCTGGTATCATCCATGTTATTTTGTTTTCTTTTTTATGTTTATGCCCAGTACTAACTATATATGTATTTGTTGCTGCTGCTAGGTTGCAGATTTCTCCTCCATTATCATTCGTAGTTTCATGAATGGTTTCTTTGCCAGCTACATTACGATTATAGTCCTCCTTTCCGATTTTTGCATTGAAATCACCCAATATTATTAATATGTCATTCCTCGGAATATTTTCACAGGTTTCTTCCAGGATGTCTTAGAATTCTGTTTTATCTTCTTGGTTTGCTTCTTCGGTGGGTGCATAGCAATTGACTATCGAGATGTGGGCTTGTTTATTTTCTTATGAAGATATCCTTTCATTAACTGCTTTGAATTGTATCAGTTTTTTCCTCATTTTTTTGTTCACCATAAATGCCGTACCATTCGTTCCCTGTTTGTTTTCTCCCGAATAATACATGCTAAAGTTTTTCTTCTCAATTTTTCCTTCTTTCTTCCATCGTATTTCCTGTACGGCTAGGATTTCTAGTTGGTATTTTTTCATTTCAAGAGCTATTTATTGCATCTTACCTGCTGCCAGCATGGTTCTAATATTCCAAGAGCCCATTCTAATGGGTTTTGTTCTTTTCTTCTTATTGAGATTCTTTCTTTATTTTGTGTGCGTTATTTTGTTTTCGTTAACCGTTTGCATTTCCGAGTCTTTTTTTGCCATGTCAATATCATATTTCAGCCGCTGTTCTTCGTTTATTAGTTTTTTGAATTTTTTATCAGCTGTTCTCTCTCTTCGTCCCATATCTAGATTTTGCCATTCACTATTAATTTCTTGTAGCCGATTTTCGTTTGCTTACCTTTGCTTCTTTCGTCCTTTGCTATTTTAGTTATTTCCTTTTGTATTTCTTTTTCTTTCGATGTCCAATCGTTGTTTATATAGATACGATCTTTATGCTGTTTTAGTTTACGTTTCTTGTTTAGGATTTCCATTTTATCCGTGAGGGCTTCTGTTTCTATTGCGCATACTGTTTCTCCTATTTTTTTGCACTTCTTAGTTTTATTTGTATTTGCAACTCTTGGGCTCTGAAATTTTCCATTTCTTCTTTTAATTTCTTATAATCATTTGTTTCTACTTTCAACCCAGTTACGATCAAGCTTTTATTTTTGCTAAATTTCTCCAGTTGCTCCATTCATTCATGTAGCTGTTTTACTTCTTTTTTTAGTTTTTGTTTCTCTGCTTTTACACCCATTAACTCTTTATTGGTTTGTTGTTATTCTTTCCTTATTGCTTTTATTTCCTGAAGCATTTCATCGTTTTTATTCATTAGCTCTTTCATTATTGTAATCATAACATTTTCCATGTCTTCCTTGTTTTCGTTGCCTGCTTTGCTTGGTGACCGTTTTTTAATTTTACTTCAATTAAAACAATCATCCAAGTTTTCTCTTTTGCGTTTTGTTTCAGCATCGGTTTCACTTCCTGTGACATTTTTTCCATTTTCTAGGAGTGTAGCGCTAAATACCTGGAATACCGATATTAGATTATCAACAATACTTAAAAAATGAAAGTTACCAATTCACCGGTAGTTAATGCGTTATTTAAAAATTACCTGCGCACCAGAGTTGCCAGTTGGTCTGTAATTAGGATGGGGATTAAAATAGATACGAATTCACCGGGACCCGGAAATATGCACACCCTGATATTCTAGTTGCGTAAGCTCGTCCGATTGGCGCATGACGTTAACAACAGAGTAAAGCATAGTCCCGTCTATGCGTTCGTAATACGAACGCGAATGAAATTTGAGAATAGTAAAAATGAATGAATTATGACTAACAGAAACTAAGTGATTTTTATAGTTTAGAGGAAAATTATTAAACTATTTACTTTTATTTAAATTGATTTTCAGTTATTTGTAAAGTTCCCAGTTTCTTGATTATATTATATTTCTACTAAAATTATTATATTTCGTTAGTTGGCAAAAATTGATTAGTGGCCTACACATTAGTAAATATAATTTTTACCAAGGGGAAGAAAAGCCCCAAAATAAAACCATAAATTTAATGGATTGATAAAAAAACAAAATTTTTTACTTTTTAAATAATGTATTTCATCAGATTGAAGTAAGAGGCTTGGAAAAGACAAAAATAAGTTTTACAGTTTTCATGCCATGCACTTTATTTAAATTTTGTGCACGTGAAATAGACGTACATACAGCAACTATGTAGCAGTTTTCATAATTTTTCTTTTACGCAATGTCAGGTTGTTAAGAGACTTGTTTAATTCTTTAATTCGGAAGTACATCCGAGACCTAAAAAATAACTTGTTCGCTTTGTTAGAACAGTCTACAGTTACACTTTTGGACATAAGGTTTTCTAAATAATTTTTAGTTACCAAAATGGAATCACCGTTCATGTGGAAGGAAAAATTGTCTCCAGTTACTTAATATATGACAAGAGAGTGTCTGATGGTTTACATAAACCACACTTACTCAAATGATCAACCCACGTGTACGTTGAAACATCTTCGGATTGAATACTGGAGTCCTTCAATTTATGGCAGATATAACCAGCCAAATTCTCCAAACCATCATACTTGAGGTCACTAATGTTTTTTCATTCTAACTCTCATTGAAAACTTGAAAATCCACAACTGTTTCGTTGTTAGAATCCAGCCTTTGGATCAATTATCCAGAAATTGGTAAATCTGGGATGTCGTCTGTTTAAACGTTCGAAAATTCGTTCCGTTGTCTCTCCTACCCGTATATAACTTTTATAAAATAAAATAAAGCTTTTTGTTAACACTTTAAAAAAATTTTAATGGGTTTTCCCCGAAAAGAGCTTCATTTTTTGGTACTATGTATCACGTTAAAATATTTGATTTGGAATTTGAAGGATAAGATCGTCTTTTTTATGAGCTACAAATTTACTTTTACTGGTTCTATAGACTAAGAATATACCATTTTTTCGTTTTTTTATATGCTACATTTTTTCCAAGAATTAGACCTACTACTAAATTAACCTAGTACCTAAGTTAAAAAAACTCTATAGAACAAAAGTTGCTTAAACTTAGTCAGATCTGTTTCCGGACTTATTTTAAACGTATATTTTTTCACCCTCCAAGTAAAAGCAATCAACGGCACAAATTCAACTTTGAAGTGGGGGATGGGTAGAATCTAAATCCAAATTTTCATGCAATTAGGAGTTGACCCTGAAAATTATGTGTGTTTCTTTTTATCTTTTAAATCATTTTACGTAAAATCATTTTTTAACTATCAAATAATAATTACATATTGAGTTATTTTATTTTTTAAACTTTAATAATATTTATAAAAAATTTTACTTTCTTGTAATGTATTTTTAAAACAAGCAATCATTTAAATAATTATTTTGTAACAATTTGTATTATTTAAGAATATAATAATTACATTTTGGTTTCGTAGTAAGTGTTTTTTAAGAATATTAATGTATAGTTTTAAAATATTGTATTGCAAATAATTATCATTATTAAATGGTTATTATTTGTCAAGTATTCTTTTTCTTTTTTCACACCCTTATGTATGTAATAAAACTAAGGGACTTTCTGAAAGGTCAATCGTAGACTTTAAAGACACAAAAGAAGCGATACTTAAAAGTTACGCCCATTATATATCTTTATATCGTGGGAAATATACAATACAACACGAGCTCCAACCGCTCGACTAATACTCTTTGAGCTGGCATCAGTGTGTGATCTCGCGTTGAACGGTAAATATCTAAAATTTCGTATATAAGTCCTCCCCCTTACTTTTCAGCGACGGATCTCGTTTCGCTGTAAATTTATCAGAAAAATTTAAGTACAAAAATCTTTTCCCCTCTAAGTGTGCCATGATTAATATGTTAATTATAAAGATATGAACAATATACTCCAATAATTAATTTCCTATTGGTGGATCTCGGGTTGTCCTCGATTTAGTCGGATCTCGCCTTGATATGAAGACGTATATATATATATATATATATATATATATATATATATATATATATATATATATAATATATATATATATATATATATATATACAAACAACTAGTTTATTAGGGTTGCAGTCAGAAGGTTGGCCAGGATGTTAAAGAAACACTCTTTTGACTTTTTGTCTAGCTTTCGGAATGGTTTTATTCCTTTTTCAAGACTTAGTCGTTGAGATTATTTAAAAGCTTTATGACCCTCAACAATACTAACACAAACATAGAATACAGAAAATAATGGACAAAATACATTCTAAAATTTGGTAAGGATGGTAAATTTTTATATTTATTCTATGACATCTTTTGATGGTGTGATATATATATATATATATATATATATATACGTCTTCATATCAAGGCGAGCTCCGACTAAATCGAGGACAACCCGAGATCCACCATTAGGAAATTAATTATTGGAGTATATTGTTCATAACTATCTTTATAATTAACATATTAATCATGGCAAACTTAGAGGGGAAAAGATTTTTGTACTTAAATTTTTCTGATAAATTTACAGCGAAACGAGATCCGTAGCTGAAAAGTAAAGGGGAGGACTTATATACGAAATTTTAGATATTTACCGATCAACGCGAGATCACACACTGATGCCAGCTCTAAAGAGTATTAGTCGAGCGATTGGAGCTCGTGTTGTATTGTATATTTCCCACGATATACAGATATATAGTGGGCGGAGTCAATGACTGCAGCAACAGCTTTGTCTCGAATTCTTTATGTAACTTTTAAGTATCTCTTCTTTTGTGTCTTTAACGTCTACCGTGGTTTTCTTTAAATATTTTGAATTTATTGTGTATAAACCATATCTGCTACCCTCTTTAACTATAACTATTTAGATTTACCTTTCAGAAAGTCCCTTAGATTTGTTACATACATAAGGGTGTGAAAAAAGAAAAAGAATACTTCACAAATAATAACCATTTAATTATGATAATTATTTGCAATACAATATTTTAAAACTATACATTAATATTCTTAAAAAACATAGTCCGTTCTTTAACGGTACAATATTGCAAAACCTCTAAATTTTAAAGAACCGCTTGGATTGACATGAAATTTGGCATACACATAGCTAATAAGTTAAAGAAAAAAAGTGATATTGTGCCGATATATGCTTTTGCCCTGGTGGTGGTTTTCACCCCCTCTTGGGGGTGAAAAAATATTCGTCCAAAGAAAGTCAGGAAATGGATAAACTGGCTAATTGTAAGTAACTTTTGTTCTATAGAGTTTTTTCACTAAGTCAATACTTTTCGAATTATTTGGCAGTGAATATGTTCATTTTTTCAACAAAATAACCACGCTTTTAGACGGCTTTTTGCAAATAACTGAAATAGTAAGTATTTTGTCGAAAAAATATTCTTAGGAAAAATATAGCCTATAAAATATTTAAAAAAAAAATGGTGTATATATCACGTCTACACTTAGTAGAAGCAGAGTTATAGCTAATCAAAAGTAGATTCATATTCGTCAAATTCCAAATGGGATACTTCCAAACGTGAAATAACCAAAAATGAAGCACATTTCGGGGAAAACTCATTACAACTTGTTTAAAGTGTTTAAAAAAAGCTTCATTTTTGTTTTATAAAAAAAATTCTAGCATCAAAATTAAACAAGTTACGCTCAAAATAAAGTTAGTCCCTTTTGGTTTTGGTAAAAAAATCGAGAAAATCACCCCCTAATTAGTATCTTAAATGAACTTAATCGTTACGACTTCACAAGTTTCTTGACTCCTGTATATATTGTTTATATGATCTGTAAGTTTGATCGGTTCAAAGTCATGATTATTGAAAGGGCTGTAGTTAAAACGGGTTGAACGAGTCACTGATCACGAATGTATGCAAATTTAGAAACACCAAATCTCAATCAATTTTTGTCTAACAGAAAAACAAAAAAATACATGATATTCAGAAAAGCAAATCTGACTTTTTTCTGGTATCTCTAACAATTTTTAAGTTATTTTGAAAAAAAGCATGTTTTTCAAAATTTAAATTTTTAAAAATTTTACTTCGAAACCAATTTTTTTCAAAAATAAGCACTTTAAATCGATAAAACTTACAGATCATATAAACACAACATAAGTAAAATAATTTGTGGAGCGCTAACGATTAATTTCATTTAAGTTGCTAATTAGGGGGTGGTCTTCTCGATTTTTTTTTGCAAAAACAAAAGGGACCAACTTTATTTTGACCGTAACTTGCTTAAATTTAATGCTAGAAACTTTTTGTAAAAACAGAAATAAAGCTTTTTTTAAGCACTTTAAAAAAGTTGAAATGGATTTTTCCCAAAAACTGCTAAATTTCTTGGATATTTCACGTCGGAATATTCCATTTGAAATTTGGTGAATATTAATCTATTTTTCATTGGCTATAACTCTGGTTCTACGAGATCCACAGACCTAACGTGTACACCATTTTGTTTAATTTTTTATAGGCTATATTTTTGCTAAGAACGTTTTTTTCGACAAAATACTTACTTTTTGAGTTATTTGCGAAAAACAGTCTAAAAATGTGGTTATTTTGTTGAAAAATGAACATATTCACTCGCAAATAACTCGAAAAGTGTTGACTTGGCGAAAAAGCTCTATAGAACAAAAGTTACTTAAAATTAGTCAGTTTATCCATTTCTGGACTTATTTTGGACATATATTTTTTCACCCCCAAAAGGGGGTGAAAGTCACCCCCAGGGCAAAAGCACACATTACCACAATATCACTTTTTTTCTTTGACATGTAAGCTATACGTATGCCAAATTTCATGTCAATCCAAGCGGTTCTTTAAAATTTAGAGCAAAAACCGTGAAAGAATGGACTATTACTACAAAACCAAAATGTAATTATTATATTCTTAAATAATACAAATTGTTACAAAATAATTATTTAAATGATTGCTTGTTTTAAAAATACATTACAAAAAAGTAAAAATTTTTATAATTATTATTAAAATTTAAAAAATAAAATAACTCAATATGTAATTATTATTTGATAGTTAAAAAATGATTTTAAGTAAAATGATTTACAAGATAAAAAGAAACACACATAATTTTCAGGGTCAACTCCTAATTGCATGAAAATTTGGATTTAGGTTCTACCCATCCCCCACTTCAAAGTTGAATTTGTGCCGTTGATTGCTTTTACTTAGAGGTGAAAAAATATACGTTTAAAATAAGTCCGGAAACAGATCTGACTAACTTTAAGCAACTTTTGTTCTATAGAGTTTTTTTAACTTAGGTACTAGGTTAATTCAGTAGTAGGTACTAGAGTAACTTGCGACTAAAAATGTTTACTTTTCAACAAAAAAAAACACGTTTTTCGGTGGTTTTTCGCAAATACTCAAAAAGTAACTATTTTATCGAAAAAATATTCTTGGAAAAAATGTAGCATATAAAAAAACGAAAAAATGGTATATTCTTAGTCTATAGAACCAGTAAAAGTAAATTTGTAGCTCATAAAAAAGACGATCTTATCCTTCAAATTCCAAATCAAATATTTTAACTTGATACATAGTACCAAAAAATGAAGCTCTTTTCGGGGAAAAACCCATTAAAATTTTTTTAAAGTGTTTACAAAAAGCTTGATTATATTTTATAAAAGTTATATACGCGTAGGAAAGACAACGGAACGAATTTTCGAACGTTTAAACAGATGAAATCCCAGATTTACCAATTTCTGGACAATTGATCCAAAGGCTGGATTGTAACAACGAAACAGTTGTGGATTTTCAAGTTTTCAATGAGAGTCAGAATGAAAAAACATTAGTGACCTCGAGTATGATGGTTTGGAGAATTTGGCTGGTTATATCTGCCATAAATTGAAGGACTACATTATTCAATCCGAAGATGTTTCAACGTACACGTGGGTTGATCATTTGAGTAAGTGTGGTTTATGTAAACCATCAGACACTCTCTTGTCATATATTAAGTAACTGGAGACAATTTTTCCTTCCACATGAATGGTGATTCCATTTTGGTAACTAAAAATTATTTAGAAAACCTTATGTCCAAAAGTGTAACTGTAGACTGTTCTAACAAAGCGAACAAGTTGTTTTTTAGGTCTCGGATGTACTTCCGAATTAAAGAATTAAACAAGTCTTAACAACCTGACATTGTGTAAAAGAAAAAATTATAAAAACTGCTACATAGTTGCTGTATGCACGTCTATTTCACATGCACAAAATTTGAATAAAGTGCATGGTATGAAAACTGTAAAACTTATTTTTGTCTTTTCCAAGCCTCTTACTTAAATCTGATGAAATACATTATTTAAAAAGTAAAAATTTTTGTTTTTTTATCAATCCATTAAATTTGTGGTTTTATTTTGGGGCTTTTCTTCCCCTTGGTAAAAATTATATTTACTAATGTGTAGGCCACTAATCAATTTTTGCCAACTAACGAAATATAACAATTTTATTAGATAACGATTATATGAATATTTTTATTTTCCGGATACCAATATAATCACGAAACTGGGAACTTTACAAATAACTGAAAATCAATTTAAATAAAAGTAAATAGTTTAATAATTTTCTAATTCTCTAAACTATAAAAATCACTTAGTTTCTGTTAGTCATAATTCATTCATTTTTACTATTCTCAAATTTCATTCGCGTTCGTATTACGAACGCATAGACGGGATTATGCTTTACTCTGTTGCTGACGTCATGCGCCAATCGGAAGAGCTTACGTAACTAGAATATCAGGGTGTGCACATTTCCGGGTCACGGTGAATTTGTATCTATTTTAATCCCCCATCCTAATTACAGGCCAACTGGTAACTCTGGTGCGCAGTTAATTTTTAGATAACCCATTAACTACAGGTGAATTGGTAACTTTCATTTTTTAAGTATTGCTGATAATCTAATATCGGTATTCCAGGTATTTCGCGCTGCACTCCTAGAGAATGGAAAAAATGGCACAGGAAGTGAAACCGATGACGAAACGAAACGCAAAAGAGAAAACTTGGATGACTGTTTTAATAGAAGTAAAATTACAAAACGGTCACCAAGCAAAGCAGGCAACGAAAACAAGGAAGACATGGAAAATGTTATGATTACAATGATGAAAGAGCTAATGAATAAAAACGATGAAATGCTTTGGGAAATAAAACAAATAAGGAAAGAACAACAACAAACCAATAAAGAGTTAATGGATGTAAAATCAGAGAATCAAAAACTAACAAAAGACGTAAAACAGCTACATGAAAGAATGGAGCAACTGGAGAAATTTAGCAAAAAGAAAAGCTTGATCGTAACTGGGTTGAAAGTAGAAACAAATAATTATAAGAAATTAAAAGAAGAAATGGAAAATTTCATAGCCCAAGAGTTGCAAACACAAATAAAACTAAGAAGTGCAACAAAAATAGGAGAAACAGTATGCACAACAGAAACAGAAACCCTCACGGATAAAATGGAAATCCTAAACAAGAAACATAAACTACAAAAGCATAAAGATCGTGTCTATATAAACAACGATTGGACATCGAAAGAAAAAGAAATACAAAAGGAAATAACTAAAATAGCAAAGGACGAAAGAAGCAAAGGTAAGCAAACGAAAATCGGCTACAAGAAATTAATAGTGAATGGCAAAATCTGGATATGGGACGAAGAGAGAGAACAGCTGATAGAAAATTCAAAAAACTAATAAACGAAGAACATCGGCTGAAATTGACATGGCAAAAAAAGACTCGGCAATGCAAACGGTTAACGAAAACAAAATAACGCACACAAAATAAAGAAAGAATCTCAATAAGAAGAAAAGAACAAAACCCATTAGAATGGGATCTTGGAATATTAGAACCATGCTGGCAGTAGGTAAGATGCAAGAAATAGCTCTTGAAATGAAAAAATACCAACTAGAAATCCTAGCCCTACAGGAAATACGATGGAAGAAAGAAAGAAAAATTGAGAAGAAAAACTTTAGCATGTATTATTCGGGAGAAAACAAAGAGGGAACGAATGGTACGGCATTTATGGTGAACAAAAAAATGAGGGAAAAACTGATACAATTCAAAGCAGTTAATGGAAGGATATCTTGCATAAGAATAGAAAATAAATAAGCCAACATCTCGATAGTCAATTGCTATGCACCCACCGAAGAAGCAAACCAAGAAGATAAAGCAGAATTCTACGACATCCTGGAAGAAACCTGTGAAAATATTTCGAGGAATGACATATTAATAATATTGGGTGATTTCAATGCAAAGATCGGAAAGGAGGACTATAATCGTAATGTAGCTGGCAAAGAAACCATTCATGAAACTACGAATGATAAAGGAGGAGAAATCTGCAACCTAGCAGCAGCAACAAACACATATATAGTTAGTACTGGGCATAAACATAAAAAAGAACACAAAATAAAATGGATGATACCAGGAAGAATGGATGGAAACCAAATAGATCATACTCTAATTTCGAAAAAGTGGACACAAATAGTACAAGACGTAAGGTCTAATAGAGGGGCAAATGGAGGCACTGACCACATATTGTTGATAGCAAAACTTAAGATGAAAATAATCAAAGCAACTAATCATAAGGAAGGAAAAAGGGGGAAATGGAATATAGCCAATCTGAAAACGCAAGAAACAAAGCAACAATATACAGAACAACTGGAACAGAAATTGGGTCAGTACGAGCACATAGAAATAGAAGGAGAATGGAAAAACGGACACATCGCACCAATATTTAAGAAAGGAGATCCAACTAAGTGCTGCAACTACAGACCAATTATGCTACTAAATACAACGTATAAGATATTGACCACAATTATAAGAAACCGACTAAATCAATACACAGAAAAATTTATAGGACCATACCAACAGGGTTTTAGAAAAGGAAGATCAACAATAGATGCAATACACGTACTGACACAAACAATTGAAAAAAGCTATGAACATGACATAGAATTACACATACTATTCATCGACTTCTAACAGGCCTTCGACAGCATATACAGACAACAATTTAAAAAAAATTAAAAAGATGGAGATACCGGCAAAATTAATAAGACTAACTAGAATGACAATAAAACTCAACAGCAAAAGTTAAAACAAATGAGGGCGATACAGATGACACCAAAATAGAACTTGAAGTAAGACAAGGAGACAGTCTGTCAACGACACTATTTAATATCGCTCTAGAAGGAGCAATTAGGGACACAGGGCTGAAAAAGACAATTGTTCAAAGCTCAACACAGATCATAGGATATGCAAATGACCTGGGACTGGTATCACGAGATAAAAAAAAGACTAGAAGAGGCATTTTTAACCCTGGTAACAGAAGCAAAGACGAGAGGATTAATAATCAATCAGAATAAAACAAAAGATCTTATAAGCACACGAGACCATGTAAACAGAATAACAGAAATAAAGATAGGTGAAAATACATTCCAGAGAGTAGATTGCTTCAAATACCTGGGGGTGATAGTGGACGGCAAAAACGGAAGGAGTATAGAGATAAACGAAAGAATTAAAGCAGGTAATAGAGTATATTGGAAATATCATCGACTACTCGAGGACAAAAACCTGAGCAAAAAAACAAAATCAAAAATATACACAGCAGCAATCAGATCAGTGATAGCCTATGGAGCAGAAGTAATGTGCCTTACGAAAAAAGACGAAGAAAAATTAAGAATAATTGAGAGAAAATTATGAGAAGAATACATGGCCCAGTAAAGACAGAAACAGGGGAATATAGAAAGCTGATGAACCATGAAATAATAAATATAAATAAAGGAGAAGATATAGTAAAATTCATTAAAGCACAAAGGCTCAGATGGTTTGGGCACACACAAAGAAGAGGGGTAGAAGAACTGATCAGGAAGATAATGAACTGGAAACCAGTAAAAAATAGACCAAGAGGAAGACCAAAAATAAGATGGGAAGATCAACTGCTAGACGATATATCAAAGATGGAAATTGCAAACTGGAGAAAAAAGATTCAGGACCTGAGAGAGTGGAACAAGTTAGTACAGAAGGCAAAAAACCATCACAACCTATGAACTACGACCTAAAAGACGGACCTAAAAGCGGACTAATTTAACGCGTGAAATGGATTAAAAGAGCTCATATTTGAGCGAACTATACTCTAACCAAAGTGAACGGTCCATATAATAATTCCAGGTATGTACCTGTATAAATTACCCTCCTTGAAGGTGGTGTAAAAGGTACTCATCATTTATGTATTGTCTTTTGAAAGGATTACTAGAGAAAATCCAAATAAATTTTGAAAAATGGCTGAAATCGCTGAAATTCTTGTAACAGATTTCGTAATGAGTGAACATGGGTGTAAGTTATTGGTGGTAAATGATTTTAAATTTCACTTAAAGAAAGTGCTAAAAAGTGGAAAACATTTATGGTACTGTTCTGCATCTGGTTTTCAGGCAACCTGTTATACCGACGGTTAGTTTTTTTTTAATATTTTGAGTAGTAACTATGTTGGTTATCAACAATTTGATGTCAAAAATGCACATTTTGCCATTTTTTGTCTACCAGTAAGAAGAAAAATATTCAAAACAAAATTTAAGATAACCGCATTATAGAGCATGTAAAACAATTTAAACAAGGTTTTATAAATTTCGCTATACTTAATTGTTGCTTATAAAACTATAAATTAAGTCAGTTTAACGTTAATATAACTTATGTAAAAATACAACTTATATCTCGATATTACGTGAAACAGCTCGAAGGAATGAGTAAAAATACACGGTTTTTATGACACTCAGTGTAACTACGTAACAATTGTTTTAGTTTCTATATGGACGGAATAACAAAATTTATGTAAATCTGACCAATTTTTTCTCAATTTAATTATATATTGACAATTTAAATGAAAAATAGCCGATTTTAAGAATTTTCGTCTATAAGTTACAATATTTTACCAAAAAACTGAAAAAAGAATCGATTAGTTTATTGAAATAGCCTTAAAATGAGTTGAAGTAAAATATAATTGGAGCTTTGTTTATCAATAAACATTAATGAAAAGTATACATTTACGATAAGCTCTGTGTTGGCTTAATCTGTTACTGTTCAAATTTATTTCTTACGTTTTAACCCGGGAGTAGTCGCGCTCATTTCTGTAACGTCGATAGTCGCGTGTGAGATTCTATCTCAAAATACGAATTTAAAACAAATTTATATTTTGTACTATTTTTATCT
Organism: Diabrotica virgifera virgifera; assembly: GCF_917563875.1. Lineage (NCBI taxonomy): Eukaryota > Metazoa > Arthropoda > Insecta > Coleoptera > Chrysomelidae > Diabrotica > Diabrotica virgifera. The sequence continues at coordinate 104,282,801 of NC_065450.1, read as the reverse complement.
ACTTTTTATATTGAAAATATATATTTCTAACAATTTTATTAAAAAAAACCTGTGTTAACGGCCACCTGCCAACATCTGCCACCTGTCCTAACGGCCAGTTTAAAAATTTCCCAAACCAATTATATGTTGACTACAAAAACTGGAAATACCGTCCACCTTTCTATATCGGCCAATAGTTCTTTCATTTTTAGTGGCCGTTACTGACAAATTTTACTGTACAGTAAAACCTGTGTTAACCGCCACCTGCCATCATCGGCCACCTGTCCTAACGGCCAGTTTAAAAATTTTCCAAACCAATTATATGTAGACTACAAAAACTGGCAATAGCGGCCACCTTTCTATATCGGCCAATAGTTCTTTCATTTTTAGTGGCCGTTACTGACAGGTTTTACTGTATTACGAAAAGGATGAAATGTGAGATTCTATCTAACGGCGCGAATACTCGCGGGTTAAAGCTAATTGGCTCTCCCCAAAGCCATAAATTCCAGAAAAAGAAGAAGAAAAAAATTCCTATGCATTACTACACCCTTCCTCGAGGCACTTACGAAATTTTTTCAAAATTGCAAAATTTTTCATCAAGTTATCGCGAAAAAGGATAAAAATTGAGATTCTATCTCACCGCGCGACTACTCGCGGGTTTTAAGCTAACTACCTGAGGTATCCCTAACTAAACCCTAAAAATGTCATCAAAACGACGATTTTAAAGCTCTTACGACTGGATTAAAGAAGCTATTATCGATTCAAACAAAAGTTGTGTATTTTTAATTCTAAATTTCAAATATTTAATTAAAAATAAAGTGTTTCAGTTGAAAATTCAAAGTTGCTACACCCACCGCTTTCGCAGACAGAATAAGAACCCTGCTATTGCATAAGTATATAGATTTTGAAAAACCATTCCAAAGTTTTTTCGACATGAAGTCTAGTTCTCGAGATATTTGACAATCGCCTTTCTGGACAGAGCCCTTAAATAATGTAAATATTCTTATTCAAGCTAGACATAAGCCGAGTGAGAGAGCTGACCGTGAAATTAATTTGCGATGTTTCCAAATTTACCGGACCTCGGATTGTCTGCAAAATATATATTTAGCATATACACAACGGATCGCGCGCGCTGCCCTCTACAGCGGATTTAGTGGAACCACTGCAATATAAAATTCACCAAAAGGGGTGCAAAATGAGGTCCAGACAAAAATCGATTTCCTTGTACCCCAACCATTGTTACATCGAGATGTCACTATATACACGTGAATACAAGGTGAGATCCAAAATCGGATCTCGCCTTGCAAAACGGATCTCATATTGTATAGCTTATGATACAAACGGACCTCGCCTTGATATGTAATATATATATATATATATATATATATATATATATATATATATATATATATATATATATATATATATATATATATATATATCAATTTACAAATTATTGGGTTAACAGCTGAAATGGAAGACTCAGTGTACTAAAATCTCAAACTGGTGAGTTATTTTTTAATACCCAGTTTCACTATTATACCTTTAATATTATTTCAGCGTCCCTGATGATGTTAACGACTGTTAACGAAATATTGGAATCTTAGAAAAGAGTACACTGAGTCTTCCATTTCAGCTGTTAACCCAATAATTTGTAAATTGATAATTACTAATCAGCTGTGATCATTTCTAGTTTATATATATATATATAAAACAAGGCTGAAATATTGGGGTATATATATATATATATATATATATATATATATATATATATATATATATATATATATATATATATATATATATATATATATATATAAAGTAGTTTGGTAATATTGACTCGTACTATAAAACATACATAAAAGGGAATTTCTTGAAATGGTATGCATAAATAAAAATCAATGTGTGAATAAAAAAACTGACATAAATAAACTAAGTAACATCTACAATTACATTTTATCTTATGATAAATAATATTTTAATTAAAAAACACTAAATTCCTTGACTAAATTTCATGAATTAAATTTTCAAATTTTGGCACCACTTTAATTTTTTATTAACTAAAGAATAATTGGCAAAATTCATATATCTAGATATACCTACTCTAATTTAAAGTATACTAATATTGAATAATCTAATACTAGTTTTTAACAACTTCAAATAAACAAATATTGGTATTCTTTTTGACATTACTTGAAATGTCTTTCTGGCATTAATCAAATTTAAAACTAAATTAAATCAGATCTTTCCTTATATTTTTTTACAAATTGGAACATTGTTATTTGGATTATATAAAATAGAAATTTATATACATTATGTTTTGTAAAAATGTTTACTTTATGGAATAACCTCAAGTTGTAAGTTTTTTATGCTTTTATATACAATGTACTTTATCTCTAATTTCATTGTATTTATCATATACTTATTTTAGCTTATCTTGAAAAAGCAAATAAATTTTGCGAAAGCTCGATAATAACAAAGAGTTGTACTTATCCTGCCCCTAAAAAATAAGTGACTGCGACCCCAAAACAAAACTATTATATATATATATATATATATATTAAAAATTTTTTTATAATAAAAATTTTTTAATAAAAATTTTTTTATAATAAAAATTTTTTATAAAAATTTTTTTATATATAATAAAAATTTTTTTAAAAATTTTTTAATAAAAATTTTTTGCATATATATATATATATATATATATGCAAAGTGGCATCTGTATATCGATGCCACTTTACACTACCTTAATAACTTTTTTTCTGCACTTGTTACCAGAAGTCTAATCAACTCGGTAGTTAGAGATTTGATTTCTTGATGTTACTTTAATATATCAGCTTTCTTTGTTTATCCCTTACTAAGTTATATAAGTTTATTCCATAAAATGTTTGAGTCCAAAATGATGGTACAGTGAAAATATTATATACATTTAGTTCAGTGTTTTACCGTTTTGTCGCTGCCGCTATATACATGAAAACGTATATCCCACTTTCATTATCAATCATTTTGGCATCAGAAATTTGGCATCACTGTTGAATATAATATTATCCACACCGAAAAATAGGCAATTTGAGAATGTATATATTATTTTCATCAACAAATCATTCTGGCATCATGTTGTTTTCACCCAATTTTGAAAAAATGTGAAAACTTTGTATTATCCACGTCCGTCTGTCTGTAATCACAACTCCTCCGTCAACATACCAGCTAGAATGACAAATGAGGTGTCAACTGAAAGCTGATAATCCAAGGATGGTACTAAAGGTGAGATATTTGACCTTGGCGGTCTGTTTGTCGGTCTGTCCGACCGCGAATATAATTCCTCCATCATTATACCAGGTAGAATGACAAATGAGGTGTCAAATGAAAGCTTATAATCCAAGGATGGTACTAAAGGTGAGATATTTGACCTAGGCTGTCTTTCCGTCGGTCCCTCCGACCGCGAATATAACTCCTCCATTATTATACAAGCTTGAATGATAAATGAGGTGTCAAATAAATGCTTATAATCCAAGGATGGTACTAAAGGTGAGATATTTGACCTAGGCTGTCTTTCCGTCGGTCCGTACGACCGCGAATATAACTTCTCCGTCATTATACCAGGTAGAATGACAAATGAGGTGTCAAATGAAAGCTTATAATCCAAGGATGGTACTAAAGGTGAGATATTTGACCTAGGCTGTCTTTCCGTCGGTCCGTACGACCGCGAATATAACTCCTCCGTCATTATACCAGGTAGAATGACAAATGAGGTGTCAAATGAAAGCTTATAATCCAAGGATGGTACTAAAATTGACATATTTGACTTGGGCGGTCTGTGCGTCGGCCCCTCCGACCGCGAATATAACTACCAGCTTGAATGATAAATGAGGTGACAAATAAAAGATTATAATCCAAGGATGGTACTAAAGGTGAGATATTTGACCTAGGCTGTCTTTCCCTCGGTCCGTACGACCGCGAATATAACTTCTCCGTCATTATACCAGATAGAATGACAAATGAGGTGTCAAATGAAAGCTGATAATCCAACGATGGTACTAAAGGTGAGATATTTGACCCAGGCTGTCCTTCCGTCGGTCCGTACGATCGGGAATATAACTCCTCCGTCATTATACCAGGTAGAATGACAAATGAGGTGTCAAATGAAAGCTGATAATCCAAGGATGGTACTAAAGGTGAGATATTTGACCTTGGTTGTCTGTCCGTCGGTCTGTCCGACCGCGAATATAACTCCTCGATCATTATACCAGGTAGAATGACAAATGAGGTGTCAAGTGAAAGCTTATAATCCAAGGATGGTACTAAAGGTGAGATATTTGACCTAGGCTGTCTTTCCGTCGGTTCGTACGACCGCGAATATAACTCCTCCATCATTATACCAGCTTGAATGATAAATGAGGTGTCAGATGAAAGCTTATGATCCAAGGATGGTACTAAAGGTGAGATATTTGACCTAGGCTGTCTTTTCTTCGGTCCGTACGACCGCGAATATAACTTCTTTGTCATTATACCAGGTAGAATGACAAATGAGGTGTCAAATGAAAGCTGATAATCCAAGGATGGTACTAAAGGTGTGATATTTGACCTAGGCGGTCTGTCCGTCGGTCCGTACGACCGGGAATATAACTCCTCCGTCATTATACCAGGTAGAATGACAAATCAGGTGTCAAATGAAATCTGATAATCCAAGGATGGTACTAAAGGTGAGATATTTGACCTTGGCGGTCTGTCCGACCGCGAATATAACTCCTCGATCATTATACCAGGTAGAATGACAAATGAGGTGTCAAATGAAAGCTGATAATCCAAGGATGGTACTAAAGGTGTGATATTTGACCTAGGCGGTCTGTCCATCGGTCCGTACGACCGGGAATATAACTCCTCCGTCATTATACCAGGTAGAATGACAAATCAGGTGTCAAATGAAAGCTGATAATCCAAGGATGGTACTAAAGGTGAGATATTTGACCTTGGCGGTCTGTCCGACCGCGAATATAACTCCTCGATCATTATACCAGGTAGAATTACAAATGAGGTGTCAAATGAAAGCTTATAATCCAAGGATGGTACTAAAGGTGACATATTTGACTTAGGCGGTCTGTGCGTCGGCCCCTTCGACCGCAAATATAACTCCTCCATTATTATACCAGCTTGAATGATAAATGAGGTGTCAAATAAAAGATTATAATCCAACGATGGTACTAAAGGTGAAATATTTGACCCAGGCTGTCCTTCCGTCGGTCCGTACGACCGGGAATATAACTCCTCCGTCATTATACCAGGTAGAATGACAAATGAGGTGTCAAATGAAAGCTAATAATCCAAGGATGGTACTAAAGGTGAGATATTTGACCTTGGCGGTCTGTCCGTCGATCTGTCCGACCGCGAATATAACTCCTCGATCATTATACCAGGTAGAATGACAAATGAGCTGTCAAATGAAAGCTTATAATCCAAGGATGGTACTAAAGGTGAGATATTTGACCTAGGCTGTCTTTCCGTCGGTTCGTACGACCGTGAATATAACTCCTCCATCATTATACCAGCTAGAGTGATAAATGAGGTGTCAAATGAAAGCTTATAATCCAAGGATGGTACTAAAGGTGACATATTTGACTTAGGCGGTCTGTGCGTCGGCCCCTTCGACCGCAAATATAACTCCTCCATTATTATACCAGCTTGAATGATAAATGAGGTGTCAAATAAAAGATTATAATCCAACGATGGTACTAAAGGTGAAATATTTGACCCAGGCTGTCCTTCCGTCGGTCCGTACGACCGGGAATATAACTCCTCCGTCATTATACCAGGTAGAATGACAAATGAGGTGTCAAATGAAAGCTAATAATCCAAGGATGGTACTAAAGGTGAGATATTTGACCTTGGCGGTCTGTCCGTCGATCTGTCCGACCGCGAATATAACTCCTCGATCATTATACCAGGTAGAATGACAAATGAGCTGTCAAATGAAAGCTTATAATCCAAGGATGGTACTAAAGGTGAGATATTTGACCTAGGCTGTCTTTCCGTCGGTTCGTACGACCGTGAATATAACTCCTCCATCATTATACCAGCTAGAGTGATAAATGAGGTGTCAAATGAAAGCTTATAATCCAAGGATGGTACTAAAGGTGAGATATTTGACCTAGGCAATCTTTCTGTCGGTTCGTACGACCGCCAATATAACTCCTCCGCCATTATACCGGGTAGAATTACAAATGAGGTGACAAATGTCAAAGTTTAGTAAAAATGACTCAAAATTAGTAAATTCGTATATCAATCCACGCAAAGTTTCACGTAAAATTCAAATATCGTCTTCCAGTTCTACTTTCGATTACTTTGGGTGAAAACCTAGGACTTACGAAGTCCAATTACTTGTTTTGTTTAAAAATAAGGCATATCATAGACATGCCTTAGGCATCATAGAAGACAATGACACAGAAAAATAAAAACACAGCAGCATGTCAAAAAGGCCTTAGTTATGTATCTTCGGTCCTGTTTGTCCAATCGTGATGTATAGCACCTCAAATGATAGGATTTGACAAACAGAATACAATGACATAGAAAAATCAAATACAACAGCATGTCAAAAGGGCCTTAGTAGCGTATCTTCGGTCCTATTAGTCCAATCGTGACGTACAGCATCTTAAATAATAGGACTTCATAAATAGAATCAAATTTGACACAAACAAATCAAATACAGCAACAAGTCAAAAGGGCCTTTGTTATGTATCTTCGGTCCTATTGGTCCAATCGTGACATACAGCAACTCAAATGATAGGGTTAAACGAACAGAATACAATGACACAGAATAATCAATTACAGCAACATGCCAAAAGGGCCTTATTTACGTATCTTCGCTCCTATTGGTCCAATCGTGGAGTACAGCACCTCAAATAACTGGATTTGTCAAATAGAATACAATGACATAGAAAAATCAAATACAGCAGCATGTCAAAAGGGCCTTAGTCTTGTATCTACGGTCCTATTGGTCCAGTCGTGATGTTCAGCACCTCAAATAATAGTATTTGACAAATAATATAAAATGGCACAGAAAAATCAAATACAGCAACATGTTAAAAGGGCCTTAGTCATGCAGCTTCGCTACAATTGATCCAATCGTGACGTACAGCGCCTCAAACGATGGGATTTAACGGGCAGAATGCGGCTGTAGACAAATCAAAATGGCGGCATGTAATAGCACCTTAAAATTGTAGAAATAAAATGGATTAACGCACAGAGGTGTATGACATATTATGTGACAGTATTTAACAAATTGAATACGATTACATATGTCCAGTTTTTGACAAGTGACTTCTCTACATGATAAACGCGAAAAGGCTCCGTTCGTTCACTGTTCGACATAGGCCTCCCGTTCACTGCATATATCCACTGCTTCCTGAAGCCGTGACATAAGAGGATAGAATTTAACGAATTAAACGACAAAGAAGACTAAACAAGGCAGCGTGCGGGAAAAACAGGACCATCCTTTGTATACTCCACAGGAAAGCATTATATATTCAACGTTAGAATTATGTTATAGTATAAGGGTATATATTTTTAAATGATAAATATATTTTTTTATTTAGTACATTCCGTACGTTTTTTAAACATGATCAGGAGAATTTGTTGCCTGAAGTCTATAAAAGAATTTCCTAACAATCCTTGTGTTATGGATTATTTTTGAGAATGTGTTTAAAAGGTAGCTTACATGCTTATTGTTCAATGGTCTTATCAGTTTTAAGCGCTTGTCTTTTTGTAGGGCTATTAATTGTGATTTCAACCATTCTTGCGGGACAATGCCTTTTCAGTAAATGAAGTGAATATTGTTATACATTTAATTTTTTTCCTCAATTAATTGGATGCCCCCTACTGGTGTTTGGTCTAAGCTTACAGCTTTTCCCCATTGAAGCTATTTTATAACTAATTATAATTAGGGGTACGGAATTTTCGCAAACAAAAACATGAATTTCGCATTTACTTTTTTTATAATTACAAAATTTCGCATTTATTTTTAACTACGAGTAAAACAACAGAAAACATTAAGTAAAAGCTAGCATCGTTGTAATTTCGACATTCGACTCTTTAAGAGCTGTTCTTCGATCTGTCACTACAATATTATATGTGCTGAAGAATCGTTCTGCGTCTACGCTGTTCGTTGGACTCCAAATGCTCTGTAATACTGCTTTAGCAAATGACGGAAAACTGCACTGTGTAGCAATTGTGTCTTGTGTCACACAGATAAAGGTCATCTGTTGCAAATTCTTTGACTCGATCACTCAAAATTGTTTTAGGGCGTCCCATTTTAGGGGATACTTTAAGTAACTTTATGTTACTATGAAAACTTTTTTGATAGACCATGTTCTTAATAAAAATTGACGGAATGAGCACTGATTGTCCTGTTTGACTAATTTATATGTTTAGAAAAAAAGAATTAGCCGACTTTTATTCCTACTTAGATTTTTACCAATACAAAAGACCGAAATGCAGATAACAACAGTCAGATTATTTATATTTCTCAAAGAATCAACATTGAAAAATATCAATTCCTTATCTTATCTTTATCTATTTAATGATGAACAATGAAAGTTCCTTCTGTTTCAACACGTGTTAGAAAAATAAACAACCTTTCAAAAATTATGTACAATAGAAAACTTTCCGTAAAATCTTTCCATGCCTTATTTACTACGTAACTACCTACTTATTTACGGGCGAGTTGGGCACCTGCAGGTATTTCGCGGAAATAAACAAAAACTCCATATTTCACATTTATCGCATTTATGTTCAAAATTTCGCCGAAATTCGCATCTATTTCGTAAAAACGAAAATTCCGTACCACTAATTATAATAAAACAGTTGGTCCAGAATCATTATCTCGTTGACTGTTTCTTGTTTATCGTTGATAATTCTGCCGTTTGAACCTTCTGATAATCCATATATTTTCTCTATCTGCTCTTAAAGTGTGTTTATTATATTATTTTCTTTCTCATTTAATTTACACCGATCCAGACTAGTATAGCTCCATATAACAGTTCTAGTTCTGCAGTAACGAATCAATACTTTTATTTAGCACATTAATTTTTGTTTTGTCTTCGGGTCTATTAAATAATTTTCTTGCACTGTTTCTCGCAATTTTTAATTATCCATTTATTACTCTACTTGTCTTATTTTTTGAATATACGACTTGAATAAAGACTTTAATGTTTTTCCAGTCGTTATTGTTTAGTAGACTGGAACATTGAGATATTAATTCTTTACATTACATATTTGTCTTTCGGTGATTTTTTATTATTAATATGAAGCTGGAAGTGTTAGGTTATACTGGTTTTTGATATTTGGTCCAGAGTTCCCTCTCAATTCTTTTGTCGGATTTCTCTTTAATATTATCGCAGCTGCATGCACTGGTACTAGGTTCTGAGTGCTCAGGTGACCTTTGAAGGACTCCCAATTACTCTATTTCGTCCACTTCTTCTGAGGTGGGTTCAGAAGTGGATATCAACTTCTATTCCATTATTCCATATCTATTTATATGCCATCTAATGATTTTACTTTAAATTTAGCTGCTTGATCTTCTTCATGAGTAATAAAATTTTTGTTATTTTTGCTACTTAGCATAAAGCATTAGAAAGTCTGTAAGCTTTTTTTGTGAACTGCTGAAGTGCGTCCTATAAAAGTAGACATATTTTCATGAAAAACATGTTTTCATGAAAATTCTTTAATTTTATTCAATATGTTCAATACAGCGATTTTAACGGTTTTACAAATTTTTTATGTCGATGCCGTGCGCATAATACGATTCTGAAAGCTCTGAAAAATAGTTATTTTTTTCTTCAATTATCTCAGCTGATTTTTTTATTTACGAGTCATTTCTTCAGATTTGGGAACACTTAATAATCGGAGGGGGCCAAGTCAGGAGACTAAGCCGCATGAGAAAGTAATTCGAACCCCAACTCGAATTTTTGCTACTGTGACAACGCTCTTGTGAGTCGATGTATTGCCTTAGGTCTTGAGAACGCTTTAAAGAACACTTTTTTCTTCTGTTTATAGAGTCGTTTTTCATTCATCACATACCGGAACTCACCACATAAATTTTGAAGACCCTGACATCAAAACTGTATTAAATTATATGTGATCTAAGTAAGTTATAGAAAAAGTCAGAATAGATAGAGTAGAACACTTATAAAAAAATTATAACAAGCAATTGGACATCGTAAGTTCTAATTTTTCACCCAAGGTGACCGGAAGTTGAACCGGCAGTCGATATTTGAACTCTTCGTGTAACTTTTTGTCAGTTGATATGACGGATGAATTTTGTTCACCGACAGACATGGACGAACAGACAGGCATGAAACCGGAAGTATGTATTTGTTCTGGTCTTTCTTAGTCGCGTTGAATAATAGTTTGTACTATTTCGACGAATTTAAAACAGTACTTTCGGTTGCAACTCTGGAACAGCCAGTCCGAGGTCAAACTTCTCACATAAAATATCATATTTTGGTTATAGGCTTTCATTTGACACCTTATTTGTCATTCTTTCTGTCCTACTAACAGAGGAGTTGTGTTTATTGACGGACAGACATGGATAATTCTAGGTTTTCACATTTAATAATAAAAACAATAATTATATAATTCAGTTAACCTGACTATGTCATTGTGATAATGACTTCTTATCTAAAAGTGACAACGGCAATCATTCCATTCACTCACGGTAAAATATCGCAAAACCTCCAGATTTTAAAGAACCGCTTGGATTGACATGAAATTTGGCACACACGTAGCTAAGATGCCAAACAAAAAAAATGAGATTATGCCGATATGTTCTCTTGCCCTGGATGTGACTTTCACCCCTTCTTGGGGGTGAAAAAACATACGTTCAAAATAAGTCCGGGAGTGGATAAACTGACTAATTCTAATTCTAAGCAAATTTTGTTCTATAAAAGTTTTAAACGGCTGAAAATATTATAAGAATTTTTTGCTCTACATTGTGCTTTCTATCTATACCTTTAAGGAACGCACTATTTTCGGGGACACCCTGTATATAATCTGTAAGTTGCATTGGTTAAAAATGCTTATTTTTGAAAGGGGTTTTGTTGAAAGGGCTCTAACGAATCACTAGTCACGAGTATGTATATGCAAATTTTAAACAGCCATATCTTAACCAATTTTTGTCGTCCAGAAAATCAAAAAATCCCAAATATTTAAAAAAGCAAAACCTACATTTTTTACTCTTTAAGATATTTGGTATCACTAATAATTTTTAAGTTATTTTGAAAAAAGTCTTTTTTTTTCAAAATTAATGATTTAAAATTTACTTTAAAACCAAATTTTTTCACAAATAAGCACTTTGAACTGATGAAACTTACAAACACAAACAATACATAAAGTTACTTGTGAAGTGGTAACGATTAATTCCATTTGGGCTGTTAATTAGAGGGAGATTTTTACGATATTTTTAATCAAAAAATAAGGAACAACTGTATTTTGAGCGTAACTTGCTTACTCTTGCTGCTAGAAACTTTTTAAAAAAATAAAAATAAACGTTTTCTTAAACACTTTAAAAAAGTTGTAATAAGTTTTCCCAGAAAAGTGTTTCATTTTTTTTATTTCACGTTAAAATATTCGATTTGGAATTTGACATATAAGAGCTTATTTTTCACTATAGTCTGTTTTTAAACGCGTTTTCAAATTTCCCGCGCCGTAAACCTTGTTTGTAATTGGTACAACCTCAGGCAATTTTACTCATATCAAATTTTGACAATAATGACATTTATAAAATTTTAACACTATTGGCATTTCATAGGTTAGTTTATTTATTTTATCAGCGATTTTTGCATTTTCTTCGTTATTCCTTTTATTTTTAGATTTTTAGTCAATATTACCGTCAAAGGCCGATATGATCAACCAAAAAAGAAGATGTATCTGAAGATATTTCTAGTGACTTTCTTGGGTGTGAATCTGTCTTTTTACCCTAAAAGCACAAGGACGTCCTTCACGGACTTTAAGGACGTCCGTTTACGTCCGAGGAACGTCCTTTATACGTCCTATTTTGGTCCAAATGTCGCTCTACCGAACGTCCATTGGACGTCCATCTAAGGTCCGAGGGGACGTAAATTGGACTTTAATCGGACGTAAATTGGACCTTAATCGGACGTCCTAGGGGACGTAAATTTGACCTTAACAGGACGTCCTAGTTTGGTCCAAAGCCACATTGCCAAATGTCCAATGGACGTCCACCTAACGTCCGAGGGGACCTAAATTGGACCTTAATCGGACGTAAATTGGACGTTAATCGAACGTAAATTGGACCTTAATCGGACGTAAATTGGACCTTAATCGGACGTCCCAGGGGACGTAAATTGGACCTTAACAGGACGTCCTAGTTTGGTCCAAATGCCTCGTTGCCAAACGTCCAATGGACGTCCATCTAACGTCCAATGGACGTCCACCTAAAGTCCGAGGGGACGTTCGGTGGACGTCAATTGGACCTTCATAGGACGTCCCAGTTTGGTCCAATGTCGTGCTGCCGAACGTCCATCTAACGTCCTGAGAGGACGTTCGGTGGACGTCTAGCGACGATATTTAGACCTGTGGAGAATGTATTGTGGGAAATAAAAAATACATTTTTTAAGGAACTTATATTACATCTTAAATTACAATTATTGGATATTACATTATTTACATTAAATTACAATTACACTTCTCCAAGAAATTAACGCACCACCTTAAAATGATGCATTTTTGATGTCTCGAATTTCCTAAACCTGTTGTCCAATCTCAGTGATTTTTTTTATAATATTATAGCCTAGGCTACAAGGTTACCTCCTTAAGCTTGTCATGAACGGGGAGCTATACTGTAATATATTATGTATATTATATCATATCACTCCCTATAGTAATGAGTGAGCCTGGAGACACGGAACTAATGGTTCCGTGTGTGCAGGCTCACTCATTACTATAGAGAGCTATGTGATATAATATATATTACAGTATATAGCTCCCCGTGCATGACAAGCTTAAGGAGGTAACCTATAGCCTAGGCCATAATATTATAAAAAAAATCACTTAGATGGGACAACTGGTTTAGGAAATTCGAGACATCAAAAATGCTCAATTTTTAAGGTGGTGCGTAATGGGCTGTATATTATACATATACATATTATTTCAAATCGAAAAAACAATATTTATTTGCCAAATAAACATTTTTTGTTGTCTTCTGATAGCAGTAAAATGTATTTTGAATTAAATAAATTACGCACATTCTTCTTTTTATGTCAATTAAATTAATTCAAAAAAATTTTTTTGGACACCCTGTATAAATAATTATGTTAATGTTTATATTACTGAATAGAGAATTGAATTACCTTTCAAATGAGCTATTATACGATCCCTATTTTCATTTAAAAAATTCATCGATGACGTCATCACGCCCAGATGGGTGACGTCACTAGTATAATATATATGCCAAAAAGTCGTAATTTAAAAATAAAAATTGACATGTTTCAGGATTTTTTTCCAAAATAGTCCATTCTCGAGAAAATGAATTTATTCCAACCTTTACGTGCTCACTGTATAGTGTAATATCATATTATAATATTATAATAATCATTCAACTTTTGTCTAATTTTTTTTCATCCGCCTTCGCTTTCTGTCTTTAGATAATTCAATATTATAAATAGATTATAAAATACTGAGATAAATACTTTTTGCTTACTAGGTACAATAACCAACCCAATCTGTTTGACAAAAGAACCGTTATGGGTAAAGGTAAATAAGTTAAGACGAACAAAAGGCGACCCCGGTAGCGAAACTTTCCTTTAACAATTGTAATTCAAAATTCAAGGAAGTCTATACTTTATAGAAAATCAAAAAGATTGGCTAGAATACAAATATGTACTTATACAGAGTGTTTGGTAAAGAATAGGCCATAGATTAACCTTAGATTTCGGAGGGTAAAATAGGTCGATTTAAGTTAACTTACGTTAGTACTAAAGTTGATAATAACCGAAATACAAGGTGTCAAATTTAAACTTTTATTTTATTTATTCTTGAATATTTCCTAACAAGCATGGGATAATATCACGAAATTTGGTAAGCGGGGTTTTTTTGGGACAAGAAATCTAAATTCAACACCAAAATTGATGTATTGCCCAGGAAATAATCAAGAATAAAATAAAAGTTTAAATTTGACACCCTGTATTTCGGTTATTATCATCTTTCGTACTAAAGTAAGTTAGCTTAAATCGACCTATTTTAAGCTCAGTAATCCAAGGTTAAGCTATGGCCTATTTTTTACCAAACACCCATAAGATTGAAAAATGTATGAAAAATATACCAGAAAGAATAAGAAATATATATCAAAGAGCATGAAAAAATATGTAAATGTAATAAAAAACGTAAATAATACCAAGGTTTGGATACCAGTTGTCCTGGCTGGTAGTTTTTTCCATCATTCTCGCTGAGTTTGTCCTCTAGGCCATCAGGGATCGATAGGCTATGTCCAGACGGTGGTAGCAGCAGAGTCTGAATGCTTCCTCTTTGGCGTTCACTTACCAAGAAGTGACTGGCTGCAACGTGGAGCTCCAGTAGCTGTCTGGGGTTGATGGCTCCGAAAACTCCTCATCTGATCGAGGAATCAGGAACATAGACTGTTTCGGCACTTCAGAAAAACTCCAGGAGCAGGAATCCTCAGGGTGGTAGATTAAAATGTTGTGCGCCTATGTCAAAGGGGCACATAATAATCCATTGGATGGGCTTATACATTGATGCTCTAAATGGCCCGATGAGGCGGTCGGACTCTGTGTTATGTTGTGAAACAGCGTCTTCATAGTTTTACGTAATATATAGTATATGTATAAGTATATTATACTTTAATTCGTATATAATATAATTTCTTACATTATGAAAATCAGTGGTTAATGAATAAAACTCTACGCGGGAGCCCTAACGACGACAACGACTGAGAGATCAACTCTCCAACTTCGAACTGATATCGGTGGGTGAATCGAAAATCTATCGCCTATCGTTATAGTTTTGTGAACAGAGGAACCAAGTAGTGGGGGTGATTTTCAGACGTCCACAAAAAGTCCGTATTTCGTCCAGTACGGACGTCCAAAGGACGTTCCTATTTATTCCACCATCGGACGTCCACCATCGGAAGTCCGAAGGACGTACATATTTAGTCCACCGTATTCATATTTATTCCACCCGAAGTACGTCCAACGTCGGACGTCCAAAGGACATCCATTTATAGTCCATAGACATTAAGACTAAGACTGGACCTATTTTGGGCACGGCCACGTATATTCAACTTCAAAAAGATGCTCTTAAGATTCATTTTTAGTACAGATACATTGATAAAAATTATATTTTTGCTTACTAGAATTAATTAGCAAACTTATGTCATCTTGGTAACTAGAATAATAAAACATTGTAACAAATAAGATTTTCACACTTTACAAAAAAAGAAACAAAAACATGTTTAGAATATTAAACTGTGCAATTTTGAATTAAATATAATTATCTTTTCGATGTAAACTATTTTATTAACATAATTAAGTTAATATTTTATTGAATTATTTTGCTATTTTATCCCGTAATTCGTATAATATGTCGAATATGGACGATCAGCAAACGTCCGTATTTCGTCCAGTACGGACGTCCAAAGGACGTTCATATTTATTCCACCCGAAGGACGTCCAACATCGGACGTCCGAAGGACGTACATATTTAGTCCACCGAAGGACGTCCAACGTCGGACGTCCGAAGGACGTACATATTTAGTCCAC
The DNA here is from genome assembly GCF_917563875.1 of Diabrotica virgifera virgifera. Lineage (NCBI taxonomy): Eukaryota > Metazoa > Arthropoda > Insecta > Coleoptera > Chrysomelidae > Diabrotica > Diabrotica virgifera. Next base: position 104,267,037 of record NC_065450.1, on the reverse strand, counting down.
CGAAGGACGTCCAACGCCGGACGTCCAAAGGACGTCCATTTATAGTCCATGGACGTTAGGACCAAAAATGGACCTATTTTCGACGTCCAGAGGACGTAGTGTGCTATTAGGGTTAGTTTACCTACTCCTCTTGGTTTTAAAACAAAGCTTAGCAATAACTCTGCTTCTACTGGGTCTACAGACCTAACACATATACCATTTTTTCACTTTTCTATAAGCTATATTTGCTATTTGCTAATTTTTTTTTTTCAATAAAGTAGGTACCTACTTTTTGAGTTATTTGCGAAAAACCGTCTAAAAACGTGTTTTTTTTGTGTTGAAAAATGAACATATTCACTCGCAAATATCTCTAAAAGTATTGACTTGAAAAACTCTATAAAATAGAAGTTGCTTAGAATTAGTCAGTTTATCCAATTCCGGACTTATTTGAACGTATTTGTTTTCATCCCCGATAACGGACGAAACTCACCTCCAGATCAAAAGCACATATCGGCACAATATCACTTTTTTTCTTTAACATATTAGCTATGCGTGTCCCAAATTTTATGTCAAACCAAGCGTTTCTTCAAAATTCTGAACAAAAACCGTAAGTAAATTAAATGAAAATGTAAAAGGTACATTCCATGTCAAATCACTCAGGCAAAAAAATTTGGATCTCCGATTTGTCTGAAAATTGGTATATAGCTTCTGCGGGACGTAAAAAGAAGATATTTAAGGTCAAAAAATCTTCTTCTTCTTTTTTTCTCAAAATGTTATTTTATGCGATTTTACAGTGATTTGGTGTTTATTTAAACAAATTTGCATTTTCTGTCGTAAAGTATCAATGAAAAACATAATATTTTAATAGAAATGACTCAAAAATGTCATTATATGGCATTATAACAAGTTATTTTGAATCAAAACAAGATTTTGATCAAATTTTATAGTGTAAAAAACGTTAAAATACCGTTTTTTACATTTTCCTCCATTCCCAAAATACATCATCATCGATTTGGCTAAAAATTTGCCCGCAGATAGCTAAAAGATAGGACTTTAAGTGGTTAGAAGGATTTGAATTATATTACAATACCAAAAAAGTTACATGCAGTAATATCATACTCAAAAGTATATATTAGTCCAGTCGGGATAGCATTTGACCTTGAATGCCAAGCTGCACAAAAATTTATTTTTCTGATCTTTAGGGGAGTCAATAGTAGCCTAAATTTAAAATCGCGAATGAATTCCTCCGTTACGTTAGCGGCCATCTTGATTTTAAAGGAGAACCTGTTTTGCTCAATATCTCCGCCATTTTTAACTTTTCCACAAAAATGGAAGGAACTGAAATTGTTCCAAATAAATCGTATTTACAATTATTACAATTTATTTTTAACAATTTTTGTCGTGAGGTCGATATTTTCGAGTTAATTTTACTTACAGTAGACGCCTATATTTTTGACTATAATATTGCATGTAACTTTTTGGGTATTGTAATATAATTCAAATCCTTATGACCACTTAAAGTCCTATGTTTTGTCTATCTGTGGGCAAATTTTCAGCCAAATCGATTATGATGCATTTTGGGAATGGAGAAAAATGTAAAAAAAAAACGGTATTTTAACGTTTTCTACATTATAAAATTTGATCAAAAGCTTGTTTTGAATCAAAGTAACTTGTTATAATGCCATATAATGACATTTTTGAGTCCCTTCTATTAAAATATTATGTTTTCCATTGATACTTTACGAGAGAAAATGGAAATTTGTATAAATAAACACCAAATCACTGTAAAATCGAATAAAATAACATTCTGAGAAAAAAAGGAGAAGAAGATTTTTTGACCTTAAATATCTTATTTTTACGTCCCGCAGAAGCTATATACCAATTTTCAGACAAATCGGAGGTCCAAATTTTTTTTTGCTCCAAAATTGAGTGATTTGAAATGGAATGACACAAAATTAATTTTTCAAACAAATATTTTAAGTCGTTATGAGAAAATTATAATTTAACAGATGAAATAAAATAAACACAATTCAACTCGTAAAATATTTGGACCCTTACCAGCCGAACAGGTAAAGAACCCACCTTTTATATAGTTTCTAATATACCTTTTCTACCTGGCCTCAAACGCTCGATATTTTTAACTCGTGGCAACCTCGATTGACGGCAATAGATCGCAAATACACATTTTTATGTGGTGGAAGTCAAAATGGCTGTGAAGTGTAAAAATATTTGTATATAATTTAAATTTTTAAAATCAAAATTTTAGAAAACTGAGAACGATACAGGGCATTAAAAAACGCGCTCAACAAACATACACGAATTAAAATTCGAAAATGATAGTATTTCTTAGTGATGCCAAATGACTGCAACATGAAAAGATGACATAATGATAGCGGGATGTATATATATATATATATATATATATATATATATATATACATCCTTCGTACAAAGTCAGTCCATTAGACAAAACAGTTATCCCGAGCCATCGATTTCTGATAGAGTTAGAGGAGTATATCTTTCAAATTTAAACTTAGGTGATATGTGACGTAATGAATTATGAAATATATACTTGACATAGTTTGCAAATAAAAGATTTGTAGAAAAAAAATATATCACCTAAAAATTTCTAACAATCCTGAGCCGATAGCAGATTCATACAAACCCAGTCCATCTTTATACTACAATAGGTATCCATACGGTAATTCCCGAGCCAGGCAGTGTTGCCGTAATATTAAAACGCGTAAAAAGTGCAGACTTTTAAATCATTTTACATTTGGCCGTTTTCGTCTACAAAATCAACTTCACAGTCTCGTCTACAAATTTCACGCCTAGAAATTTTAAATACAACGTACTTAGTTGAAATAGGAAGTAAAAGTTACGAGATTTAAATTAGAACTTGTTCGAGTTACGAGATTTAAATTAGAACTTGTTCGAGTTACGAGATTTAAATCATAAATTTACTTTTATATACGGGTCATTCCATTTTAAATCACTCAATTTTGGAGCAAAAAAAATTTTGGACCTCCGATTTGTCTGGAAATTGGTATATAGCTTCTGCGGGACGTAAAAATAAGATATTTAAGGTCAAAAAATCTTCTTCTTTTTTTCTCAAAATGTTATTTTATGCGATTTTACAGTGATTTGATGTTAATTTATACAAATTTGCATTTTTTATCGTAAAGTATCAATGGAAAACATAATATTTTTGATATATTGATTTTCCATATCAATGGAAAACATTATATGGCATTATAACAAGTTACTTTGATTCAAAACAAGCTTTTGATCAAATTTTATAGCGTAGAAAACGTTAAAATACCGTTTTTTACATTTTTATCCATTCCCAAAATACATCATAATCGATTTGGCTGAAAATTTGCCAACAGATAGACAAATCATGAAACTTTAGGTGATGAGAAGGATTTGAATTATATTACAATACCAAAAAAGGCACATGCAATATTATAGTCAAAAATATAGGTTTCTACTGTAAGTACAATTAACTCAAAAATATCGACCTCACGACAAAAATTGTTAAAAAGAAATTGTAATAATTGTAAATACGATTTATTTGGAACAATTTCAGGTCCTCCCATTTTTGTCGAAAAGTTAAAAATGGCGGAGATATTGAGCAAAACAGGTTCTCCTTTAAAATCAAGATGGCGGCTAACGTAACAGAAGAATTCATTCGTGATTTAAATTTAGGCTACTATTGACTCTCCTAAAGATCAGAAAAATAAAATTTTGGGCAGCTCGGCATTCAAGGTCAAATGCTATCCCGACTGGACTAATATATACTTTTGAATCTGATATTACTGCATGTAACTTTTTTGGTATTGTAATATAATTCAAATCCTTCTAACCACTTAAAGTCCTATCTTTTGGCTATCCGTGGGCAAATTTTCAGCCAAATCGATGATGATGTATTTTGGGAATGGAGGAAAATGTAAAAACCGGTATTTTAACGTTTTTTACACTATAAAATTTGATCAAAAACTTGTTTTGATTCAAAATAACTTGTTATAATGCCATATAATGACATTTTTGAGTCCTTTCTATTAAAATATTATGTTTTTCATTGATACTTTACGACAGAAAATGCAAATTTGTTTAAATAAACACCAAATCACTGTAAAATCGCATAAAATAACATTTTGAGAAAAAAGAAGAAGAAGATTTTTTGACCTTAAATATCTTATGTTTACGTCCCGCAGAAGCTATATACCAATTTTCAGCCAAATCGGAGATCCAAAATTTTTTGCCTGAGTGATTTGACATGGAATGTACCATACTGATTTTGTGAAGCATACATAGTGTGACCAACTCGAATTCAGTGCAATTCGGGACAAGGCTGAAAAAAATACCAGAAATTCGGGACTTTTCAATAAAAATCGGGCCATTTTTTTTGTCAGAACTTCAATATCATCATTTTATTGATTATTTAACATTTTATGTTGTCAATTATATTTTTGATAGGAGCCACAATTGGCTGTAATAATTACATTTTTCTTAGTTTTTTTTTAAATCCGGAAATCGTTCTCAAAAAAGGAAAGATCAACTGATGTTGAATTTTCATGTAAATAGGTATTATAACCTTAGGTTAATATAAAAATGTAAGTGTCATACAATTGTGGCTTCTTCTTCTTTTGGTGCCTATCCGTATCGAATATTGGCGATCATTCTGCCTATAATTATTTTATTAACATATGCTTTAAATAGATTAGTTGTTGTGGTAGAGAACCATTTCTTCTGGTTCTTTAACCATGATATTCTTCTTCTCGCTATACCTCGCTTTCCGAATACTTTGCCTGTGCCTTGAAGGATTATTTTCAATAATCTGTATTTATTTCCGTTTCTCATTATGTGTCTGAGATATTCTAACTATCCCTTTTTAAATGTAAACATCACTTCTCTTTCTTTCCCCATTCTTCTTAGTATGGTCTCGTTGGTTATCTTGTCCGTCTAAGATATCCTTAGGATTTGCCTGTATAGCCACATCTCAAAGGCTTCAAGTTTTTGATTGTAAATTAATCCCATCAAAATGTAATTGTCAAAAATTCCACAAGAAAACAACTTCAGAACATTTTTGTGTTGATTACTTCTTACTATCATATTTGTCGCACAACTTAATTTGCTTAACAATGAGAAGAAAACCTCTAATTCTTAGAAGAATACATAATGTACTAAAAATTTCAAAATAAAATTATTTTACCAAAACGTTGAAAATTCGGATGGCCCGGAAGCCTTGTCCGGGACGCCGGGACACTACTTCGTAATTCGGGCCATGTCCCGGATTTTTCGGGCTAGTTGGTCACACTAAGCATACATCTATATTCGTTTAAATACATGGTTTTCTTACTTTTTGCAGGAAAAGTACGACTTTGCTCCCTACAATCAGGTCAGAAAAAGTATACTTTCGGTAAAGGTTGAGGGACAATTTTTTTTCATATATTATGTAAAGTTTGCTACCTACTAAATAAACTTAAAAAACACCCTGCTAGTTTTCACAATCATAAACTTGTCAGGATGATAAGTTCCACAATTAAAACTTCTCCTGTTCCAGTGTTCCCATACATCAAAGTTTGTCCGACTAAACACCGTTAAGCTATTAACAAATGTTCAGCATGTTATTAATCAACTTTTTTTTGGCACGCGGGATCCAGGCCTAAAAATTTATTTAAATATAAACAAATACAAGAAAGTCTAACATTGTGGATATTTAAACATCTCGGAAATTATGAAACGTAAAAATAACTGTTTCAATAAATTTTTGTGAATTGTAAATAAGATATGTACCTCCTACCTACAGTTATTTGCTTATTCACATTTTCACAATGGGATTTGTCGGACTGCATTCACTTAAAATTTTACAATAGGTATTATTACCCATGTTTACGATCCCGACTTAGCCATAAAAAATATCGGTACCTATCCTATGAATCACTTCCTTTAGTTTAGTCCTTTAATAATTTCATAGTTGGAATTATTATACATATTGTGTTATTTTGTACCTAAATAGTTTGTTTTTACAATTGGAATAATAAACAAAAGATCAGCATTTCTTATGTTAAATAATGTTAGTATAAGAATACATAAAATACAACCATGAATATCTGAATAAGTCATTCAATAACTTCTAAAACATTTAATATAATGTGACTAAATATAGTTTTGTCCAATAAATATCTCCCATTATCGTCAAAAGGTACTTTTAAATGTTTTAACTTTATTCTGCGATTTTGCTTCTTCTTCTTTAAGTGCCGTCTACCAATCGGTGCGGTGGTTTTGATATCATCATCATTCTCTTTACTCTATCTACCGCTGCTCTGAAGAGTTCTACAGAACTGCATTTAAACCAGTTCCTTAAAAATTCTTCAACCATGACACTTTCGTTCTTCCAATACTCATTCTGCCTCTTATCTTTTCCTGTAATATAAGTCTTAGCATTTCATATCGCTGTCTCTTCATTACGTGTCCCAGATATTATAAATTTCTTATTTTTATTGTGTACATTATTTCGCATTATTTGCCAAATTCTCGCAATACTTCCGTGTTCGTTTTCTTCTGTGTCCATGCTATTCTAGGCATCCTTCTGTAACACCACATTTCAAATGACTGTAGCTTATTTATATGTTCTTGCTTTAATGTTCAACTTTTAAGTCCATATTGCTGTATCGAGAACACGTAGCATCTCAAAGCTCCTACTCTCAGTTCCAATCCAAGGTCTTTGTTGCAGAAAACTGTTTTCATTTTTACAAACGCACTTCTTGCTATTTCTATCCTGGTCCTTATTTCTGTTGTTTGTTGTTTTGTCATTATTCTATAAAATCCAGGTTCCTAGGTATTTGTATGTATCGACCATTTCTTCTTCTTCTAAAAGTGCCTATCTTCTGGAAATGTTGGCGACCACATTGACCCATCGTATTCTATTTACGGCAGCTCGAAATAGATCAGTTGACGTTAGACCAGTCCACTTCCTAAGATTGGCCAGCCAGGATATACGTCTACGTCCAGGGCCTCTCCTTGCCTTGTAGAATCAACTGCAGCAGTCGGTATTTTTCATTACGCATAATGTGACCGAAGTAAGCCAATTTTCTGTTCTTTACGGTGTTAATTATTTCTTTGTCTTTTCCTAGCCTCTGGAGAATAGTTATATTAGTTGTGTGGTGTATATATGAGACCCTCAACATACGTCGGTAACACCACATTTCAAACGCCTCTAACCGTTTTATGGCATCTTCTGTCAGGCTCCAGCTTTCAACTCCGTATAGGAGGACACTAAAGACGTAACATCTAAGAATTCTTATGCGTATATTGATCTGCCTTTTTCAATACGAGTTTTTATTTCGTAGCTATGATCCCAAGTATCCTTAATGTTGCAGCCCAGGTAGCATATTTTCTGTACTCTCTCTAGGGGTGTATTGTTTACTGTAATTTGGGCGTTTATGTTGGTGTTTTTACTAATGATCATTATTTTTGTCTTCTTACAGTTTAATTTTAGGCCGTATTTGTTACATGCTTCTACAACATTATCCATGATCCTTTGGAGCCCCTGCGCACTATCTGCCAGCAATACTGTATCGTCTGCATATCTAATATTATTTATAAGTTGTCCATTTACTGCAATACTATCTTCTGATTCGTCCAAGGCCTCTCTAAAGATGTTTTCAGAGTATATGTTAAATAATGTTGGTAACAGTATGCAACCCTGTCTGACTCCTTTTTCAACCGTGAAGATTTCGGACAGTTCATTTTCGAATCGAACTGTTGCTTTTTGTTGGAAATATAAGTTTGAAACGAGTCTTATATCCTTACCATCGAGTCGTGATGTTTTTAGGATATCGATTAGTTTTCCATGTGGGACTTTATCAAATGCCTTCTCGAAATCTATGAAACATGTTTACACATCGCAATTGACATCCCTGGCTCTCTGTATTAGAACTTGCAAGCTGAAAAGTGCTTCCCTCGTTCCGAGTCCTGATCTGAATCCAAATTGAACTTCACTCAGCTGTTCTTCTAATTTGGTGTATATGCGCGAGTGAATGATACTAAGGAGTACTTTAAGTACAAGGCTCATCAAACTAATTAATCTATGTTCTTCACATTTTCTAGCGTTGGCTTTTTTGGGAAGTGGAATGAATATTGATAGTAGCCAGTCTTTTGGTAAGTAACCAGTCTCGTATATGTTGTTGAATAACTTCGTAAGAGCTGTAATTTGTTGTGCCTCTAATAGCTTTAAAATTTCACCATGCACCTCATCAGGTCCTGGTGATTTCCCATCTTTAATCCGCTTAATGGCCATAGTTACTTCTTCGTTTGTTATTTCTGGGCCGTAGGGATTGTCTATTTTATACGGACTTCGTGCAGCATCTTCGAATAATTCTTGCATATATTATTTCCACCTTCTTAATTTATCTTCAATTGTAGTCAAAATTTGACCTTCAACGTCTACGACTATGTATATTTGGGATATGCACCATTTCTATCGGTGCATATCCCAAATGAATGTTTGGTTGTATGTTTTCTTAGTTAGTATCATGTATTTTGTCTTTTTTGTATTAATTTTTAGTCCATTTTCTTCACAGAAACTGTTTGTTTTGTTTAGTAGTAGTTGGAGTTGTTCAGCAGAGCTTGCTATGATAATTACAGTATCATCTGCATATCTTATGTTGTTAATAGATCTCCCGTTTGGTATTATTCCTTCACTATGAGAAAGTAATGCTTTTTCAAAAATGGCTTCACTATATACATTAAAGAGTAATGGAGACATAACACATCCCTGCTTAACTTCTCTCCTGATTTCAATTTCTGGACCGGGTTTGTATCTATTACAATTTATGCTCTTTGATTCCTGTAAAGGTTTGTTACTATTCGGAAGTCCCTTTGGTCTATGTTTTTTGTCTTTATAATTTGTACTAATTGTTCATGTCTTACTTTTTCAAATGCTTTCTCAAAATCAACGTAACAAACATGCACATCCACATTCATAACTATACATCTTTGAGCTAACACATTAAAAGCAAATAACACCTCTCTGATTCTTAGTCATTATTAGATTATTTATTTTAGATTATTATTTTTAAAAAGACAGCCCTTTATCGAATGTTAATTTGGTTTTACCGACATTTTTGAAAGTAAAAGTAATATCTTGAGTTAAATATGGGTGAGCACAAAAAATACACCCTTGATAAAACTTGCTACTAAAGGTCTCTATATAATTTCTCGTTGGTAGGAACATAAAACTTGAAGCCTTCGAGATGTGGCTATACAGGCGAATCCTAAGGATATCATGGACTGACAAAATAACCAACGAGACCGTATTACGAAGAGTGGGCAAAGAAAGAGAGTTGATGTATACCATTAAAAGGAGAAAGTTAGAATATCTCGGACACATAATGAGAAAGGGCACCAAATACAGATTACTGAAGGTAATCCTTCAAGGTAAAGTATTCGGAAAGCGAGGAATTGGGAGAAAAAGAATATCATGGTTAAAGAACCTGAGGAAATGGTTCTCCACAACAACAACTAATCTTTTTAAAGCATCAGTTAATAAAATAATTATAGCCAGAATGATCGCCAATATTCGAAACGAATAGGCACTAAAAGAAGAAGAAGGAACATAATCCATATAATTATCTACGTATAATTACATAATCGACATAATTATCCGCCAATGAGGAGGCTGAAAAGAATAATGTGGAGAAAATCGACAAATCTGAATTACTGGTTTTTACTCGTATTTTAATTTTGATGTACATTGTAATTTTGTTGTAAGGTTTGTAAATTGTTTATATTAATATTTTAGAAGATGGTGTGTTAATTAAGCATAACATAAGATTCTTAAGTTTAATCCATTTGCAACAACTCTCAATAAATATATTAGCTATTTTCGAGGTGAACATTTTTTACCCACCCTTGGGCATACATGGAACCTAAAAAATGTTGGGCGTTGAATGGTTAGAGCAAATGTCGTATTGGAGAGTATTGTGTACAAAACGAGCACAGAAACACTCCTCGCATAATATTACACTCTCTTCACATTACATATTATAACACAAGGGCTTCACACTATACTGGTTTTGGCCGATAGTAGAAAATACAACGATAGGTATCAAGGAAGACTTTATTAGACTGTAAAATACCGCAAATCAAATAGGCCTCCGAATAAATAAGAATAATACAAAATTTATGGCTATAATACGAACGGAACAGTGAGACAGAATATTAGAGTAAAACGTTACAATGGACCAGTACAACTTTAAAAGGGTTCATTATTTTAAACATTTGGGAGCTACGATCAGCTCTGTCAACATCATTACTCATAAACAGATATTAAAGACAAGATACAAAGTGAAAATCGTTGCTGGTTTGCGTTACAAAAAATAATAAAATCCAAAAATGTATCCGGCTGTACAAAATAAGAATCTACCGTTCGGGCCTATAATGCCGTATGCCTGTGAAACATGGACAATGACAAAACAATACGAGAACTGCTTAAAAATCACAGAAAGAAGAATTCTTACAGGAATATATGGAGCAGTTAAAGATGACACCAGAGAACTGTACAAAGTGGGAACCTACCAGCACTTATATGACTAACCAGGTATAGTTAAAATAATAAAGTCACAAAGATCGGTCGGACATGACAAGAGACGAGAGCATTGTATCGCCACATTCTCAACATTTTACAAGAATTAATTACTTTTCCAAACTATAATATACGTTAAAATTAAGACAGCCAATTTGTCTGTAAAAAAGTGACAAAAAACAAAAGAAAATATACCTTATACGACATTATAAAACAAAATAAAAATATCTCAAAATATCTCCACATTAGTTTCTTAATTTTGTTCTCTTTAAAATTTGGAACTCAATTAAAGAATATTGTTCTTTCTACTATAATTTACAATAAATATACATTTTATGAAAATCTGTTATGTATTCCAAATAACCAGAATCCATTTAAACTTAAGAACGACAAATTTATCATTGTATTGTCACTCCCTCGGGTCGACCGTTTCAATAATATCCTTTTTTTACCTGAGGTGACACGAAACGATATACTGTATTGATAGTTACAACCAACGCTGTTGCCACTTCTGTTGGTTCGGAATTGCTAATTTTAAGACATATATACAAATAGATGCAACAGCGCTTGTATATAATTTTAGGCGGAATTAGTTGGAACTAACAAAACAATCCTTCGTACAATGTGGAGCCACTTGACTTCAGTTTTGCCTTGCACTTTTTGACTATATGTGGCTCAAATATAGGCATGTTGGTATCATTTGCAGTAGATAATGCCATACTCTTTCATTTTCTTCCGCAATAGTCAATAAAATATGCAAATTCATGTAGAAAACTGCGAGAAACAATCCGGAGCCACGTATATGGTCTCACATTGTTTCACTGGTCTGACATTGTTCATTCATTTACCTATTACTGGACTGACTTTGTATGGAAGCGGAAGTTTCCTCTCACTAAAGGTTTAGTGAGAGGAAACTATGGTGTTCTGGATTTTTGGTAACACAAAGATAGCAATTATTATTGATTTCAGTTAGCCTATTTGTTAAATACTGTCTATTTATGATTGTAGTTTCCCTGATGATGAAAATAAACATTTTCGAAAGCTTGGAACTATTATAAAGAGTTTTCTTTGAGATTGCTGCTACCCCAATATTTCAGCCTTGTTATTTATATTTATATATATATATATATATATATATATATATATATCAATTTACAAATTATTGGGTTAACAGCTGAAATGGAAGTCTCAGTGTAATCTTTTCTACGATTCCAATATATATACAGCGTGTCTACTTAAGTTGGAAACATATGGGAAACTTTTTTGTTATTCATTTTACGAAAAAAAGTTATTCTTTATAAAAAGTTCTGCATGCTCTAAAACTTAAGATTCAATCATCAGATATCAAATTTTGTCAATATTATACGAGGTATGTCAAAAAATATGAACTTCGTACAAGAGTAAAGTACCTTTATTTCTCTCAATATCGAAAATTCTTATTATGAAAAGTTGTTTGGAAATAAAAACTAAGATCAAATATGCAATTACATGCTTCTAATTAGAAAAAAATATTTTCCAAATTTTTCTCAAATTTATTGATACATACTTCGTTTTTATTTATTACACATACGATAACTCTTTTATTATTACTTTTACGAAAAAACGGTATTCCTTATAAAAAGCTCTGTATGTCCTAAGACCGAAGATGCAATCATCAGATATCACCTTTTATTAATTTTATACGAGGTATGTCAAAAAATATGAATCTCACTCAAGAGTAAAGTACCTTTATTTTTCACAATATTGAAAACGGTTATTAAAAAAATTGTTTAGAATTAAAAACTATGTTTAAATATGCAATTACATCCTTCTAATTGAAATATTGTGAAATAAAAATGTACTATAATCTTAAGCGAATTTCATATTTTTTGACACACCTCGTATAAAATTAATAAAAGTTGATATATCATGATTGTGTCTTAGCTTTTAGACCATGCAAAGCTATTTATGAAGAATAACTTTTTTTCGTAAAATGAATAATAAACGAGTTATCATATTTGTAATAATTAAAAAACGATGTTGGGTATCCATAAATCTGAGAATTTTTTTTTCAATTAAAAGCATGTAATTGCATATTTGATCTTAGTTTTTAATTCCAAACAACTTTTTATCCTAAGAATTTTCGATATTGAGAGAAATAAAGGTACTTTACCCTTGACCGAAATTCATATTTTTTTACATACCTCGTATAATATTGAGAAAATTTGATAATTTAATTCTGTTGAATTCGATATTTCGATGAGTATTTATTAATTTTTCATCTTCATCAGGAACAAACTACAAAATTAACTAACAGTTAGGTACAAACATAATATTACAATGATATAACATATAACTTACGAATTGTTGTAGGTATGTTATATAAAGTAATTTAACTTAAAGCTATGCATGTCGTTTCACGAGAAAGTCGAGGGCGGCACTGAGTCAGGTATCTTTTCTCACATGTGTTAAGGGTCAAAAGTTCCAATATCGGGCCATCTGTTTAATATTCTGCTATTTTTAGAATTTTAAAACATTGCAGTAAATTTCGCTTAATCTACTTGTGTCTGATTTGTAATTAATTGAACGTTTATTACTGTTTATGTGGTACATCTCGAGAAACAATCTTTTCTTATAATTGTTTTCTGAATCTAAGACGGGCAACGTGACAACAGACCATCAGATCCCGTGATTTACAAAAAGTTGCCCTTCATAAATGGCTTAACCAACAATATAATCAAGCTGCTGAACGGAATTCCTAAAATCAAAATAGCGAAATACAACAGCATATCCAACTATAGCTTATTCTCGAAGCTTAAAGACCAGACACCGCTTCTAAATCAGAGTCATATCATCTATCAACTTTCTTGTCTCGAATGTGATGGGCAGTATATAGGACAAACATCGCAATGGTTGAAACAAAGAATAACTCAGCACAAAAGTGATTGTAAAACACACAAAAATACTTGTGCAGCAGCACACCATTCCATAACAACAGGACATCAATTTAATTTGTCAGATATCAAGATCTTAGATTCAGAAAACAATTATAAGAAAAGATTGTTTCTCGAGATGTACCACATAAACAGTAATAACCGTTCAATTAATTACAAATCAGACACAAGTAGATTAAGCGAAATTTACTGCAATGTTTTAAAATTCTAAAAATAGCAGAATATTAAACAGATGGCCCGATATTGGAACTTTTGACCCTTAACACATGTGAGAAAAGATACCTGACTCAGTGCCGCCCTCGACGTTCTCGTGAAACGACATGCATAGCTTTAAGTTAAATTGCTTTATATAACATACCTACAAAATTCGTAAGTTATATGTTATATCATTGTAATATTATGTTTGTACCTAACTGTTAGTTAATTTTGTAGTTTGTTCCTGATGAAGATGAAAAATTAATAAATACTCATCGAAATATCGAATTCAACAGAATTAAATGTAGTTTCAATCTAAGCCACAGACCGCATTTCCCGATAATTTCAACACTGTTTTATAGTGTTATAGAATATACTTGCACGGTCGATAAATACATCGGATTTCGAATCCAGTTCTATATATATATATATATATATATATATATATATATATATATATATATATATATATATATATATATATATATATATATATATATATATATATATATATATGTCTTCATATCAAGGCGAGATCCGTTTGTATCATAAGCTATACAAGATGAGATCCGTTTTGCAAGGCGAGATCCGATTTTGGATCTCACCTTGTATTCACGTGTATATAGTGACATCTCAATGTAACAATGGTTAGGCTACAAGGAAATCGATTTTTATCTGGACTCATTTTGCACCCCTTTTGGTGAATTTTATATTGCAGTGGTTCCACTAAATCCGCTGTAGAGGGCAGCGCGCGCGATCCGTTGTGTATATGGTAAATATATATTTTGCAGACAACCCGAGATCCGGTAAATTTGGAAACATCGCAAATGAATTTCACGGTCAGCTCTCTCACTCGGCTTATGTCTAGCTTGAATAAGAATGTTTACATTATTTAAGGGCTCTGTCCAGAAAGGCGATTGTCAAATATCTCGAGAACTAGACGGCATATCGAAAAAACTTTGGAATGCTTTTTGAATGGTTTTTCAAAATCTATATACTTATGCAATAGCAGGGTTCTTATTCTGCCTGCGAAAGCGGTGGGTGTAGTAACTTTGAATTTTCAACTGAAACACTTTATTTTTAATTAAATAGTTGAAATTTAGAATTAAAAATACACAACTTTTGTTTGAATCGATAATAGCTTCTTTAATCCAGTCGGAAGAGCTTCAAAATCGTCGTTTTTATGACATTTTTAGGGTTTAGGGGTACCTCAGGTAGTTAGCTTAAAACGTAAGAAATAAATTTGAATAGTTAATGTTTATTGATAAACAAAGCTCCAATTCTATTTTACTTTAACTCATTTTAAGGCTATTTCAATAAACTAATCGGTTCTTTTTTCAGTTTTTTGGTAAAACATTGTAACATAGACGAAAATTCTTAAAATCGGCTATTTTTCATTTAAATTGTCAATAAATAATTAAATTGAGAAAAAATTGGTCAGATTTACATAAATTTTGTTATTCCGTCCATATAGAAACTAAAACAATTGTTACGTAGTTACACTGAGTGTCATAAAAACCGTGTATTTTTACTCATTTCTTTGAGCTATTTCACGTAATATCGAGATATAAGTTGTATTTTTTACATAAGTTATATTAACGTTAAACTGACTTAATTTATAGTTTTATAAGCAACAATTAAGTATAGCGAAATTTATAAAACCTTGTTTAAATTGTTTTACATGCTCTATAATGCGGTTATCTTAAATTTTGTTTTGAATGTTTTTCTTCTTACTGGTAGACAAAAAATGGCAAAATGTGAATTTTTGACATCAAATTGTTGATAACCAACATAGTTACTACTATTAAAAAAACTAACCGTCGGTATAACAGGTTGCCTGGAAACCAGATGCAGAACAGTACCATAAATGTTTTAGACTTTTTAGCACTTTCTTTAAGTGAAATTTAAAATCATTTACCACCCATGTACACTCATTACGGAATCTGTTACAAGAATTTCAGCGATTTCAGCCATTTTTTCAAAATTTATTTGGATTTTCTCTAGTAATCCTTCCAAAAGACAATACATAAATGGTGAATACCTTTTACACCAACTTCAAGGAGGGTAATTTATACAGGTACATACCTGGAATTATTGTATGGACAGTTCACTCTTGTTAGAGTATAGTTCGCTCAAATATGAGCTCTTTTAATCCATTTCACGCGGTAAATTAGTCCGCTTTTCCTTTAGGTCTTAGTTCATAGGTTGTGATGTTTTTTTGCCCTCTCTACTATCTTCTTCCACTCTCTCCGGTCCTGAATCTTTTCTCTCCAGTTTGCAATTTCCATCTTTGATATATCGTCTAGCAGTTGATCTTCCCATCTAATTTTTGGTCTTCCTCTTGGTCTATTTTTTACTGGTTTCCAGTTCATTATCTTCCTGATCAGTTCTTCTACCCCTCTTCTTTGTGTGTGCCCAAACCATCTGAGGCTTTGTGCTTTAATGAATTTTACTATATCTTCTCGTTTATTTATATTTATTATTTCATGGTTCATCAGCTTTCAATATTCCCCTGTTTCTGTCTTTACTGGGCCATGTATCCTTATAATTTTTCTCTTAATTATTTTTAACTTTTCTTCGCCTGCTGCCTGCCGACCTGTCTACAGGACTCAGATAAGTTTTAGCTTTTAAGGACATATACACACCAATAAGTACTCTCATTGTCAAAAAAAAACTAAATTTAAATTTAGCTAGTTCTTTAAAGGAGATCACTCACTGGAGTGATACTCTACATGTCAATCTCACATTTGTCAAAGCAAACGCTTATTGCCTTCCGGCAGATTGCAGAATCCATTAGGGGTTATATAAAAAAAACTTTTCTTCGTCTTTTTTCGTAAGGCACATTACTTCTGCTCCATAGGCTATCACTGATCTGATTGCTGCTGTGTATATTTTTGATTTTGTTTTTTTTTTGCTCAGGTTTTTGTCCTTGAGTAGTTGGTGATATTTCCAATATACTCTATTACCTGCTTTAATTCTGTCGTTTATCTCTATACTCCTTCCGTTTTTGCCGTCCACCATCACCCCCAGGTATTTGAAGCAATCTACTCTCTGGAATGTATTTTCACCTATCTTTATTTCTGCTATTCTGTTTACATTGTCTCGTGTGCTTATAAGATATTTTGTTTTATTCTGATTGATTATTAATCCTCTCGTCTTTGCTTCTCTTACCAGGGTTAAAAGTGCCTCTTCTAGTCTTTTTTTATCTCGTGCTACCAGTCCCAGTTCATCTGCATATCCTATGATCTGTGTTGAGCTTTGAATAATTGTCTTTTTCAGCCCTGTGTCCCTAATTACTCCTTCTAGAGCGATATTAAATAGTGTCGTTTGTCGTTGACAGACTGTCTCCTTGTCTTACTTCAAGTTCTATTTTGATGTCATTTGTATCGCCCTCATTTGTTTTAACTTTTGCTGTTGAGTCTTTTATTGTCATTCTAGTTAGTCTTATTAATTTTGCCGGTATCTCCATTTTTTTCATTTCTTTTAATAATTGTTGTCTGTATATGCTGTTGAATGCCTGTTGGAAGTCGATGAATAGTATGTGTAATTCTATGTCATGTTCATAGCTTTTTTCAATTGTTTGTGTCAGTACGTGTATTGCATTTATTGTTGATCTTCCTTTGATCTATTGTTCTAAAACCCTGTTGATATGGTCCTATAATTTTTTCTGTGTATTGATTTAGTCGGTTTCTTATAATTGTGGTCAATATCTTATACGTTGTATTTAGTAGCATAATTGGTCTGTAGTTGCAGCACTTAGTTGGATCTCCTTTCTTAAAGATTGGTGCGATGTGTCCGTTTTTCCATTCTATGGGCATGCTTTCGTCCTTCCAAATTGTAACCATTAACTTGTGCATTCGCTTCGTGAGCTCCTCTCCGCCGTTGATGATCAGTTCGTTGTTGATTTCATCTGTCCCTGGCGTTTTGTTTACTTTTAGTTGTTTTAATACCTCCATGAATTGCTAATAAGTAGGTGCGACTTCCTCTTCATCTCTGTTATCTCTTATATCCTCATCCTCTGAATATGCCTTATTGTCGTTTTTGTATAGGTCCGTGAAATGTTTTTCCCAATCTTTTTTGTTTATTTTTGTGACAGATTTTTTGGTACTGTGTTGTTGTTTTATCTATTCGAACAATTTCTTGTTGTCTTTATTATTCGTTTCTAATTCTTGCATTTGTTCAGAGATCCATGTGTTCTTCTTTCTTCTATAGAGTTTCAATGCTTCTTGTTTTTCTTTTCTATATTGGTCCAGTTGTTCCTGTTCGGCACTTTGTAGCCATTTGTTTCTTGCGAGGTGCTTCAGTTGACTTTTTTGGTGACATTCCTCATCAAAACATTCTTTCGATTCTTTGTTTTTTTGGAATCCTATTATTTGTTCTGCTGTCTCTATTATGCTGTTCTTTATGTTTTTCCATTCTCCTTCTATTTCTATGTGCTCGTACTGACCCAATTTCTGTTCCAGTTGTTCTGTATATTGTTGCTTTGTTTCTTGCGTTTTCAGATTGGCTATATTCCATTTCCTACTTTTTCCTTCCATATGATTATTTGCTTTGATTATTTTCATCTTAAGTTTTGCTATCAACAATATGTGGTCAGTGCCTCCATTTGCCCCTCTATATGACCTTACGTCTTGTACTATTTGTGTCCACTTTTTCGAAATTAGAGTATGATTTATTTGGTTTCCATCCATTCTTCCTGGTATCATCCATATTATTTTGTTTTCTTTTTTATGTTTATGCCCAGTACTAACTATATATGTATTTGTTGCTGCTGCTAGGTTGCAGATTTCTCCTCCATTATCATTCGTAGTTTCATGAATGGTTTCTTTGCCAGCTACATTACGATTATAGTCCTCCTTTCCGATCTTTGCATTGAAATCACCCAATATTATTAATATGTCATTCCTCGGAATATTTTCACAGGTTTCTTCCAGGATGTCTTAGAATTCTGTTTTATCTTCTTGGTTTGCTTCTTCGGTGGGTGCATAGCAATTGACTATCGAGATGTGGGCTTGTTTATTTTCTTATGTAAGATATCCTTTCATTAACTGCTTTGAATTGTATCAGTTTTTCCCTCATTTTTTTGTTCACCATAAATGCCGTACCATTCGTTCCCTGTTTGTTTTCTCCCGAATAATACATGCTAAAGTTTTTCTTCTCAATTTTTCCTTCTTTCTTCCATCGTATTTCCTGTACGGCTAGGATTTCTAGTTGGTATTTTTTCATTTCAAGAGCTATTTCTTGCATCTTACCTGCTGCCAGCATGGTTCTAATATTCCAAGAGCCCATTCTAATGGGTTTTGTTCTTTTCTTCTTATTGAAATTCTTTCTTTATTTTGTGTGCGTTATTTTGTTTTCGTTAACCGTTTGCATTTCCGAGTCTTTTTTTGCCATGTCAATATCATATTTCAGCCGCTTTTCTTCGTTTATTAGTTTTTTGAATTTTCTATCAGCTGTTCTCTCTCTTCGTCCCATATCTAGATTTTGCCATTCACTATTAATTTCTTGTAGCCGATTTTCGTTTGCTTACCTTTGCTTCTTTCGTCCTTTGCTATTTTAGTTATTTCCTTTTGTATTTCTTTTTCTTTCGATGTCCAATCGTTGTTTATATAGATACGATCTTTATGCTGTTTTAGTTTACGTTTCTTGTTTAGGATTTCCATTTTATCCGTGAGGGCTTCTGTTTCTATTGCGCATACTGTTTCTCCTATTTTTTTTGCACTTCTTAGTTTTATTTGTATTGCAACTCTTGGGCTCTGAAATTTTCCATATCTTCTTTTAATTTCTTATAATCATTTGTTTCTATTTTCAACCCAGTCACGATCAAGCTTTTCTTTTTGCTAAATTTCTCCAGTTGCTCCATTCATTCATGTAGCTGTTTTACTTATTTTTTTAGTTTTTGTTTCTCTGCTTTTACACCCATTAACTCTTTATTGGTTTGTTGTTATTCTTTCCTTATTTGTTTTATTTCCTGAAGCATTTTATCGTTTTTATTCATTAGCTCTTTCATTATTGTAATCATAACATTTTCCATGTCTTCCTTGTTTTCGTTGCCTGCTTTGCTTGGTGACCGTTTTTTAATTTTACTTCTATTAAAACAATCATCCAAGTTTTCTCTTTTGCGTTTCGTTTCATCATCGGTTTCACTTCCTCTGGCATTTTTTCCATTTTCTAGGAGTGCAGCGCTAAATACCTGGAATACCGATATTAGATTATCAACAATACTTAAAAAATGAAAGTTACCAATTCACCGGTAGTTAATGCGTTATTTAAAAATTACCTGCGCACCAGAGTTGCCAGTTGGTCTGTAATTAGGATGGGGATTAAAATAGATACGAATTCACCGGGACCCGGAAATATGCACACCCTGATATTCTAGTTACGTAAGCTCGTCCGATTGGCGCATGACGTTAACAACAGAGTAAAGCATAGTCCCGTCTATGCGTTCGTAATACGAACGCGAATGAAATTTGAGAATAGTGCAAAAGAATGAATTATGACTAAAAGAAACTAAGTGATTTTTATAGTTTAGAGGAAAATTATTAAACTATTTACTTTTATTTAAATTGATTTTCAGTTATTTGTAAAGTTCCCAGTTTCTTGATTATATTGGTATCCGGAAAATAAAAATATTCATATAATCGATATCTACTAAAATTATTATATTTCGTTAGTTGGCAAAAATTGATTAGTGGCCTACACATTAGTAAATATAATTTTTACCAAGGGGAAGAAAAGCCCCAAAATAAAACCATAAATTTAATGGATTGATAAAAAAACAAAATTTTTTACTTTTTAAATAATGTATTTCATCAGATTTAAGTAAGAGGCTTGGAAAAGACAAAAATAAGTTTTACAGTTTTCATGCCATGCACTTTATTTAAATTTTGTGCATGTGAAATAGACGTACATACAGCAACTATGTAGCAGTTTTCATAATTTTTCTTTTACGCAATGTCAGGTTGTTAAGAGACTTGTTTAATTCTTTAATTCGGAAGTATATCCGAGACCTAAAAAATAACTTGTTCGCTTTGTTAGAACAGTCTACAGTTACACTTTTGGACATAAGGTTTTCTAAATAATTTTTAGTTACCAAAATGGAATCACCATTCATGTGGAAGGAAAAATTGTCTCCAGTTACTTAATATATGACAAGAGAGTGTCTGATGGTTTACATAAACCACACTTACTCAAATGATCAACCCACGTGTACGTTGAAACATCTTCGGATTGAATACTGGAGTCCTTCAATTTATGGCAGATATAACCAGCCAAATTCTCCAAACCATCATACTCGAGGTCACTAATGTTTTTTCATTATAACTCTCATTAAAAACTTGAAAATCCACAACTGTTTCGTTGTTAGAATCCAGCCTTTGGATCAATTATCCAGAAATTGGTAAATCTGGGATGTCGTCTGTTTAAACGTTCGAAAATTCGTTCCGTTGTCTCTCCTACCCGTATATAACTTTTATAAAATAAAATAAAGCTTTTTGTTAACACTTTAAAAAAATTTTAATGGGTTTTCCCCGAAAAGAGCTTCATTTTTTGGTGCTATGTATCACGTTAAAATATTTGATTTGGAATTTGAAGGATAAGATCGTCTTTTTTATGAGCTACAAATTTACTTTTACTGGTTCTATAGACTAAGAATATACCATTTTTTCGTTTTTTTTTTTTATATGCTACATTTTTTCCAAGAATATTTTTTCGATATAATACTTACTTTTTGAGTATTTGCGAAAAACCGCCGAAAAACGTGTTTTTTTTTTTTGTTGAAAAGTAAATATTTTTAGTCGCAAGTGACTCTAGTACCTACTACTAAATTAACCTAGTACCTAAGTTAAAAAAACTCTATAGAACAAAAGTTGCTTAAACTTAGTCAGATCTGTTTCCGGACTTATTTTAAACGTATATTTTTTCACCCTCCAAGTAAAAGCAATCAACGGCACAAATTCAACTTTGAAGTGGGGGATGGGTAGAATCTAAATCCAAATTTTCATGCAATTAGAAGTTGACCCTGAAAATTATGTGTGTTTCTTTTTATCTTTTAAATCATTTTATTTAAATCATTTTTTAACTATCAAATAATTATTACATATTGCGTTATTTTATTTTTTAAACTTTAATAATATTTATAAAAAATTTTACTTTCTTGTAATGTATTTTTAAAACAAGCAATCATTTAAATAATTATTTTGTAACAATTTGTATTATTTAAGAATATAATAATTACATTTTGGTTTCGTAGTAAGTGTTTTTTAAGAATATTAATGTATAGTTTTAAAATATTGTATTGCAAATAATTATCATTATTAAATGGTTATTATTTGCCAAGTATTCTTTTTCTTTTTTCACACCCTTATGTATGTAATAAAACTAAGGGACTTTCTGAAAGGTCAATCGTAGACTTTAAAGACACAAAAGAAGCGATACTTAAAAGTTACGCCCATTATATAGCTTTATATCGTGGGAAATATACAATACAACACGAGCTCCAACCGCTCGACGAATACTCTTTAGAGCTGGCATCAGTGTGTGATCTCGCGTTGAACGGTAAATATCTAAAATTTCGTATATAAGTCCTCCCCTTTACTTTTCAGCGACGGATCTCGTTTCGCTGTAAATTTATCAGAAAAATTTAAGTACAAAAATCTTTTCCCCTCTAAGTGTGCCATGATTAATATGTTAATTATAAAGATACTTATGAACAATATACTCCAATAATTAATTTCCTATTGGTGGATCTCGGGTTGTCCTCGATTTAGTCGGATCTCGCCTTGATATGAAGACGTATATATATATATATATATATATATATATATATATATATATATATATATTGATGTGATCTTGATTATTGATATGAGATAATATTCTTATATGTCATTTAATTTAATCAATGCATTAATCATAATCTAATTAATTTACCAGATCACATATCAATATGTTTTCAATCTCAGGGCGAATTATAAAATTAATTACTTACTCTCGTGGCTTCTAAGTATTTCTCAATGGTTCCTAATCGGGATAGGAAAGAAAAGAGTAAAATAATACACACACATGGGTTACAATTATAATCAAAATATTGTTTATTTTATTTAAATGGCAATCACTGCTTAATATTTGCTATATCTTATTATTTTTAAACATAACATTTACACATGGGAATCTTATTTCCTTTTGGTTTCCAATTGAAAGTTTTTATTAACAATTAACTATTATGATTTATTAGCAACAATTCTATTTAAGTTTGATGAAGCTTTTCTGATATTATTTATTATGTTCTTCAATTTATAATGTGGTATTTAATACGAAAAACCCATACATTCATGTCCAAACAAATGAGACTGACCTTTTTCTGGTGAACTGAGAATGTCTTCACACAAGACCCGTTTCCTGCTATCCTTGGCTGCGATCAAAACCTCGTCCTGGCTTTCAGTAATGTTCTCCTTTGAAAACTAGCTCGTATAGCTCTCGTTACTGCTTCTGTCGTGATGCTGTATTCTACCTTTTTCGAAACTGCAATCAGCTACCGGGACACTATTGGCTCAAGGAGGTTCTTTTACTCTCAACCTGGCCTACCTCTCGTTCCACGATAGATACTCCACACTCACGGAACTACACCGGCTTTCTCACTCTCCGTACACTACCGTCTACTACTGGACTTCACTTCTCGACAGCTCAAAACATTCTGCTCTATCTTTTTCATTCATTCCCCTACTTTCTAAATATCCCTTCCAGATTCACAAATCAACCTTCTACCACCAACTCTCATTCGCAGTATTCCTCAAAACCAATTTTTAATCTTTCTAAATATGCTTAATGGATTTCAAAAAAAAATAGTTAATTCCCATTCTAAAATTACTTTCTACTATTTACAAAATTTAATGACCTATTATCTACTTCAACTGAGTCTTATTTAGCATCGGCTAATGATCGAACCTTCCGCGAACAACGATAATGACCTATTATCGATTCCAACTGAGTCTTATTTAGCATAGGCTAATGATCGAACCTTCCGCGAACAACGATAATGGTACGCGCCATTCACTTTGTTTATTCTAAGCGCATTTTCCCGAGTTTCGTTTAATCACTTCTTAAAATTAAATATAACAATTTGTTGTATACAGGTTGTTCTAAATTTATATGCCCGTGGTTGAGAAAATTGAAAATATTTTATATTAAATTGAATTCTGCTTATAATTATCAAAATTTAATTTTCAGATCAAATAGAAATATAACAATATATATATATATATATATATCAAACAGATGAAACAGAGAATGTGGAAAAATCCCCTTACGAACAATTCACACATCCACCATTTCGGGCTGGGAAAAATTTTTTGAATAGAATCAAAGATCCAAACACCAGTTCTTCGAAATGTGTTTTATATATATATATATATATATATATATATATATATATAGTAAAGTTTTGAATATTGGGGAATATATATATATATATATATATATATATATATATATATATATATATATATATATATATATATATATATATATATATATATATCAAACAGATGAAATAGAGAATGTGGAAAAATCCCCTTACGAACAATTCACACATCCACCATTTCAGGTTGGGAAAAATTTCTTGAATAGAATCAAAGATTTGGTCGGTAAACCAATAACTTACATCTTTTGATCACTGAGTGTGTTTCAAAGATTTACATCTTATATATATATATATATATATATATATATATATATATATATATATATATATATATATATATATAGTGATTTTTTGAATAACGGCAATTCGGTCAGATGAAATAAAACTCTATTTGTTCTAGGTCTCAATATTTCGTCACTATTTGGTGACTTCTTCAGGAGAAAACTGTAAATTTATTAAGATTAGATATGGACAAAAGACAAAACATTTCATTACTTACAACTATAAGAGTGATAATTTAAATTCGTTTAACATATTATATTGAACATTGACTTGAGAAATGACTGATGTTATTTTGACATATATTTGGGAGTTATGGTAACTGCAATATATTTTATGTTAATAGAATGGTGTCTAATATTGAAAAAAATTTTTAGTGAATACGTCAAAGTAAACAAGAGAAAGTATTTGCGAAATTTTAAGGTGGAAAGGTAATAGTAGACAAATCAAAAAGGACTTAAAGTATTTTAAATTGACTATAAAATGTAATTGATGGTACGTAATGAGTTAGTGTAAGACTGGTATTCAGAACTTGAATAAAAATAAGATAGCTTCATTGTTAGTAGATTAATTGAGTAATTTGTTTGTATTTTTTAAATTTTGGGAAAGAATGTTATGAATTACTTAAAATATTACAGTAGATATTACTCAAATGGTTAGTGTCAGTCTTATAATTAATTGATTCTGGAGTTTTGTTAATATGTACCATCTCAAGGAAGAGTCGTTTTTTATAGTTGTCAACTTGTTCCAAAATTTTTACATTATTAAAATCAAATTTATGTCCTGTGTTTAAGTGGTGATCTACTAAGGCACAACAGTTTTTTCTTATGTTGCAGTCACTTTTATGTTGAGTGACGCGTTGCTTAAGCCACTGTTTACTTTGACCAATATAACAACCTTGACATTCAATGCAGTTTATTTTGTAAATTATGTTGCTCTTTAATGTATTTGGAGTATTAGCTTTAGTTTTTGAGAACAACATTGAATTTAGAAGTGGATTGTACTTAATTAATTTGATGTTGGGAAAAATTTTGAAAAGTGGGACAATTTGGTCTGTTAAATTTTGGACATAAGGTATTTTTTTGTAAATAACTGGCTGTGGATTATTAATCAAAGGTCTATTAGATGAGTTGGTGTTATAAATAAGTTTTTTTAAAATGTGTTTTGGGTAGCCATTGTTCAAAAACATTTCAAAAAGTTTATTAAGATTGATATCTAAGAAACTTCGATTACAAATTGTCGTTATCCGATTTTTCATGGATATTATTGTGTTAAATTTTTGATTTCTAGGATGATTCGAATAATAATTTATAAATCTGCCGGATGCAGTATCTTTTTGATACCAATCTAATACGATTTTGTTATCATTTGTTCTTATGACTTTGGTATCTAAAAAGGTACACTATTTTGATTTTCATATTCGACAGTAAACTGAATATTTTGATGAAGTGAATTAAATATTGTTTTTACTGTCTCGACGTGGTTAAAGGGTACACTGCATATTATATCATCAACAAATTTATAAATAAATGCTAGTGAAAACGGCAATTTTGAGATTCCAAGATCTATTAAATGGTCTAGAATAATTGTTGCTAGTATAGGGCTTATAGGACTGCCCATTGGAGTTCCAAATATTTGTTTATAGAATTTATCATCAAAACAAAAATATGTGTTATCAAATAAGAAGGTTATTAATAACCTTCTTATTTGATAACACATATTTTGTGTATAATATGTGTTATCAAATAAGAAGGTTATTAATAACCTTCTTATTTGATAACACATATTTTTGTTTTGATGATAAATTCTATAAACAAATATTTGGAACTCCAATGGGCAGTCCTATAAGCCCTATACTAGCAACAATTATTCTAGACCATTTAATAGATCTTGGAATCTCAAAATTGCCGTTTTCACTAGCATTTATTTATAAATTTGTTGATGATATAATATGCAGTGTACCCTTTAACCACGTCGAGACAGTAAAAACAATATTTAATTCACTTCATCAAAATATTCAGTTTACTGTCGAATATGAAAATCAAAATAGTGTACCTTTTTAGATACCAAAGTCATAAGAACAAATGATAACAAAATCGTATTAGATTGGTATCAAAAAGATACTGCATCCGGCAGATTTATAAATTATTATTCGAATCATCCTAGAAATCAAAAATTTAACACAATAATATCCATGAAAAATCGGATAACGACAATTTGTAATCGAAGTTTCTTAGATATCAATCTTAATAAACTTTTTGAAATGTTTTTGAACAATGGCTACCCAAAACACATTTTAAAAAAACTTATTTATAACACCAACTCATCTAATAGACCTTTGATTAATAATCCACAGCCAGTTATTTACAAAAAAATACCTTATGTCCAAAATTTAACAGACCAAATTGTCCCACTTTTCAAAATTTTTCCCAACCTCAAATTAATTAAGTACAATCCACTTCTAAATTCAATGTTGTTCTCAAAAACTAAAGCTAATACTCCAAATACATTAAAGAGCAACATAATTTACAAAATAAACTGCATTGAATGTCAAGGTTGTTATATTGGTCAAAGTAAACAGTGGCTTAAGCAACGCGTCACTCAACATAAAAGTGACTGCAACATAAGAAAAAACTGTTGTGCCTTAGTAGATCACCACTTAAACACAGGACATAAATTTGATTTTAATAATGTAAAAATTTTGGAACAAGTTGACAACTATAAAAAACGACTCTTCCTTGAGATGGTACATATTAACAAAACTCCAGAATCAATTAATTATAAGACTGACACTAACCATTTGAGTAATATCTACTGTAATATTTTAAGTAATTCATAACATTCTTTCCCAAAATTTAAAAAATACAAACAAATTACTCAATTAATCTACTAACAATGAAGCTATCTTATTTTTATTCAAGTTCTGAATACCAGTCTTACACTAACTCATTACGTACCATCAATTACATTTTATAGTCAATTTAAAATACTTTAAGTCCTTTTTGATTTGTCTACTATTACCTTTCCACCTTAAAATTTCGCAAATACTTTCTCTTGTTTACTTTGACGTATTCACTAAAAATTTTTTTCAATATTAGACACCATTCTATTAACATAAAATATATTGCAGTTACCATAACTCCCAAATATATGTCAAAATAACATCAGTCATTTCTCAAGTCAATGTTCAATATAATATGTTAAACGAATTTAAATTATCACTCTTATAGTTGTAAGTAATGAAATGTTTTGTCTTTTGTCCATATCTAATCTTAATAAATTTACAGTTTTCTCCTGAAGAAGTCACCAAATAGTGACGAAATATTGAGACCTAGAACAAATAGAGTTTTATTTCATCTGACCGAATTGCCGTTATTCAAAAAATCACTATTTAACACAGTACGGTCGAAAATATTTGTACAAATATATATATATATATATATATATATATATATATATATATATATAAAAATAAATAAGCAAAATCATTGGCTAATACTCGTAAACTGAATGCGAATTTAGTTGGAAATATATAAAATGATGAAAGGTCATCATTCATTATGGCTTTTCATTTCCTCAGGTAGCTTTACCTCCTTGGCAATGTTAGTTGTAGCCTTGCGACTGCGGGTCTTCTAACAACCTGACCCAAAATTGGTAACCTTGCTCCTGTAGTAATCCTTTTACAAGTTAACAAACAACTTTTTTAACTTGCTACACTATACTGACGAAGCCCAAATAGGCCGAAACACCGGTGTATATAGTTGCACAGAATGGTATGGAATGATGACCTTTCATCATTTTATATATTTCCAACTAAATTCGCATTCACTTTACGAGTATTAGCCAATGATTTTACTTATTTATTTTTATATTTGTACTCGATTATCCAACATCATTTTATTTAATAATGTTATGGCTTTTCATTTCCTCAGGTAGCTTTACCTCCTTGGTAATGTTAGTTGTAGCCTTGCGACTGCGGGTCTTCTAACAACCTGACCAAAATTGGTAACCTTGCTCCTGTAGTAATCCTTTTACAAGTTAACAAACAACTTTTTTAACTTGCTACACTATACTGACGAAGCCCAAATAGGCCGAAACACCGGTGTATATAGTTGCACAGAAATGTATGGAATGATGACCTTTCATCATTTTATATATTTCCAACTAAATTCGCATTCACCTTACGAGTATTAGCCAATGATTTTGCTTATTTATTTTTATATTTGTACTCGATTATCCAACATCATTTTATTTAATAATGTTATGGCTATTCATTTCCTCAGGTAGCTTTACCTCCTTGGCAATATTAGTTGTAGCCTTGCGACTGCGGGTCTTCTAACAACCTGACCAAAATTGGTAACCTTGCTCCTGTAGTAATCCTTTTACAAGTTAACAAACAACTTTTTTAACTTGCTACACTATACTGACGAAGCCCAAATAGGCCGAAACACCGGTGTATATAGTTGCACAGAAATGTATGGAATGATGACCTTTCATCATTTTATATATTTCCAACTAAATTCGCATTCACTTTACGAGTATTAGCCAATGATTTTGCTTATTTATTTTTATATTTGTACTCGATTATCCAACATCATTTTATTTAATAATGTTATGGCTTTTCATTTCCTCAGGTAGCTTTACCTCCTTGGCAATGTTAGTTGTAGCCTTGCGACTGCGGGTCTTCTAACAACCTGACCAAAATTGGTAACCCTGCTCCTGTAGTAATCCTTTTACAAGTTAACAAACAACTTTTTTAACTTGCTACACTATACTGACGAAGCCCAAATAGGCCGAAACACCGGTGTATATAGTTGCACAGAAATGTATGGAATGATGACCTTTCATCATTTTATATATTTCCAACTAAATTCGCATTCACTTTACGAGTATTAGCCAATGATTTTGCTTATTTATTTTTATATTTGTACTCGATTATCCAACATCATTTTATTTAATAATGTTATGGCTTTTCATTTCCTCAGGTAGCTTTACCTCCTTGGCAATGTTAGTTGTAGCCTTGCGACTGCGGGTCTTCTAACAACCTGACCAAAATTGGTAACCTTGCTCCTGTAGTAATCCTTTTACAAGTTGACAAACAACTTTTTTAACTTGCTACACTATACTGACGAAGCCCAAATAGGCCGAAACACCGGTGTATATAGTTGCACAGAATGGTATGGAATGATGACCTTTCATCATTTTATATATTTCCAACTAAATTCGCATTCACTTTACGAGTATTAGCCAATGATTTTACTTATTTATTTTTATATTTGTACTCGATTATCCAACATCATTTTATTTAATAATGTTATGGCTTTTCATTTCCTCAGGTAGCTTTACCTCCTTGGCAATGTTAGTTGTAGCCTTGCGACTGCGGGTCTTCTAACAACCTGACCAAAATTGGTAACCTTGCTCCTGTAGTAATCCTTTTACAAGTTAACAAACAACTTTTTTAACTTGCTACACTATACTGACGAAGCCCAAATAGGCCGAAACACCGGTGTATATAGTTGCACAGAAATGTATGGAATGATGACCTTTCATCATTTTATATATTTCCAACTAAATTCGCATTCACTTTACGAGTATTAGCCAATGATTTTGCTTATTTATTTTTATATTTGTACTCGATTATCCAACATCATTTTATTTAATAATGTTATGGCTATTCATTTCCTCAGGTAGCTTTACCTCCTTGGCAATGTTAGTTGTAGCCTTGCGACTGCGGGTCTTCTAACAACCTGACCAAAATTGGTAACCTTGCTCCTGTAGTAATCCTTTTACAAGTTAACAAACAACTTTTTTAACTTGCTACACTATACTGACGAAGCCCAAATAGGCCGAAACACCGGTGTATATAGTTGCACAGAAATGTATGGAATGATGACCTTTCATCATTTTATATATTTCCAACTAAATTCGCATTCACTTTACGAGTATTAGCCAATGATTTTGCTTATTTATTTTTATATTTGTACTCGATTATCCAACATCATTTTATTTAATAATGTTATGGCTTTTCATTTCCTCAGGTAGCTTTACCTCCTTGGCAATGTTAGTTGTAGCCTTGCGACTGCGGGTCTTCTAACAACCTGACCAAAATTGGTAACCTTGCTCCTGTAGTAATCCTTTTACAAGTTAACAAACAACTTTTTTAACTTGCTACACTATACTGACGAAGCCCAAATAGGCCGAAACACCGGTGTATATAGTTGCACAGAAATGTATGGAATGATGACCTTTCATCATTTTATATATTTCCAACTAAATTCGCATTCACTTTACGAGTATTAGCCAATGATTTTGCTTATTTATTTTTATATTTGTACTCGATTATCCAACATCATTTTATTTAATAATGTTATGGCTTTTCATTTCCTCAGGTAGCTTTACCTCCTTGGCAATGTTAGTTGTAGCCTTGCGACTGCGGGTCTTCTAACAACCTGACCAAAATTGGTAACCTTGCTCCTGTAGTAATCCTTTTACAAGTTAACAAACAACTTTTTTAACTTGCTACACTATACTGACGAAGCCCAAATAGGCCGAAACACCGGTGTATATAGTTGCACAGAAATGTATGGAATGATGACCTTTCATCATTTTATATATTTCCAACTAAATTCGCATTCACTTTACGAGTATTAGCCAATGATTTTGCTTATTTATTTTTATATTTGTACTCGATTATCCAACATCATTTTATTTAATAATGTTATGGCTTTTCATTTCCTCAGGTAGCTTTACCTCCTTGGCAATGTTAGTTGTAGCCTTGCGACTGCGGGTCTTCTAACAACCTGACCAAAATTGGTAACCTTGCTCCTGTAGTAATCCTTTTACAAGTTAACAAACAACTTTTTTAACTTGCTACACTATACTGACGAAGCCCAAATAGGCCGAAACACCGGTGTATATAGTTGCACAGAAATGTATGGAATGATGACCTTTCATCATTTTATATATTTCCAACTAAATTCGCATTCACTTTACGAGTATTAGCCAATGATTTTGCTTATTTATTTTTATATTTGTACTCGATTATCCAACATCATTTTATTTAATAATGTTATGGCTTTTCATTTCCTCAGGTAGCTTTACCTCCTTGGCAATGTTAGTTGTAGCCTTGCGACTGCGGGTCTTCTAACAACCTGACCAAAATTGGTAACCTTGCTCCTGTAGTAATGCTTTTACAAGTTAACAAACAACTTTTTTAACTTGCTACACTATACTGACGAAGCCCAAATAGGCCGAAACACCGGTGTATATAGTTGCACAGAAATGTATGGAATGATGACCTTTCATCATTTTATATATTTCCAACTAAATTCGCATTCACTTTACGAGTATTAGCCAATGATTTTGCTTATTTATTTTTATATTATATGGCTTTATTAATAATGTTATGGCTTTTCATTTCCTCAGGTAGCTTTACCTCCTTGGCAATGTTAGTTGTAGCCTTGCGACTGCGGGTCTTCTAACAACCTGACCAAAATTGGTAACCTTGCTCCTGTAGTAATCCTTTTACAAGTTGACAAACAACTTTTTTAACTTGCTACACTATACTGACGAAGCCCAAATAGGCCGAAACACCGGTGTATATAGTTGCACAGAATGGTATGGAATGATGACCTTTCATCATTTTATATATTTCCAACTAAATTCGCATTCACTTTACGAGTATTAGCCAATGATTTTACTTATTTATTTTTATATTTGTACTCGATTATCCAACATCATTTTATTTAATAATGTTATGGCTTTTCATTTCCTCAGGTAGCTTTACCTCCTTGGCAATGTTAGTTGTAGCCTTGCGACTGCGGGTCTTCTAACAACCTGACCAAAATTGGTAACCTTGCTCCTGTAGTAATCCTTTTACAAGTTAACAAACAACTTTTTTAACTTGCTACACTATACTGACGAAGCCCAAATAGGCCGAAACACCGGTGTATATAGTTGCACAGAAATGTATGGAATGATGACCTTTCATCATTTTATATATTTCCAACTAAATTCGCATTCACTTTACGAGTATTAGCCAATGATTTTGCTTATTTATTTTTATATTTGTACTCGATTATCCAACATCATTTTATTTAATAATGTTATGGCTATTCATTTCCTCAGGTAGCTTTACCTCCTTGGCAATGTTAGTTGTAGCCTTGCGACTGCGGGTCTTCTAACAACCTGACCAAAATTGGTAACCTTGCTCCTGTAGTAATCCTTTTACAAGTTAACAAACAACTTTTTTAACTTGCTACACTATACTGACGAAGCCCAAATAGGCCGAAACACCGGTGTATATAGTTGCACAGAAATGTATGGAATGATGACCTTTCATCATTTTATATATTTCCAACTAAATTCGCATTCACTTTACGAGTATTAGCCAATGATTTTGCTTATTTATTTTTATATTTGTACTCGATTATCCAACATCATTTTATTTAATAATGTTATGGCTTTTCATTTCCTCAGGTAGCTTTACCTCCTTGGCAATGTTAGTTGTAGCCTTGCGACTGCGGGTCTTCTAACAACCTGACCAAAATTGGTAACCTTGCTCCTGTAGTAATCCTTTTACAAGTTAACAAACAACTTTTTTAACTTGCTACACTATACTGACGAAGCCCAAATAGGCCGAAACACCGGTGTATATAGTTGCACAGAAATGTATGGAATGATGACCTTTCATCATTTTATATATTTCCAACTAAATTCGCATTCACTTTACGAGTATTAGCCAATGATTTTGCTTATTTATTTTTATATTTGTACTCGATTATCCAACATCATTTTATTTAATAATGTTATGGCTTTTCATTTCCTCAGGTAGCTTTACCTCCTTGGCAATGTTAGTTGTAGCCTTGCGACTGCGGGTCTTCTAACAACCTGACCAAAATTGGTAACCTTGCTCCTGTAGTAATCCTTTTACAAGTTAACAAACAACTTTTTTAACTTGCTACACTATACTGACGAAGCCCAAATAGGCCGAAACACCGGTGTATATAGTTGCACAGAAATGTATGGAATGATGACCTTTCATCATTTTATATATTTCCAACTAAATTCGCATTCACTTTACGAGTATTAGCCAATGATTTTGCTTATTTATTTTTATATTTGTACTCGATTATCCAACATCATTTTATTTAATAATGTTATGGCTTTTCATTTCCTCAGGTAGCTTTACCTCCTTGGCAATGTTAGTTGTAGCCTTGCGACTGCGGGTCTTCTAACAACCTGACCAAAATTGGTAACCTTGCTCCTGTAGTAATCCTTTTACAAGTTAACAAACAACTTTTTTAACTTGCTACACTATACTGACGAAGCCCAAATAGGCCGAAACACCGGTGTATATAGTTGCACAGAAATGTATGGAATGATGACCTTTCATCATTTTATATATTTCCAACTAAATTCGCATTCACTTTACGAGTATTAGCCAATGATTTTGCTTATTTATTTTTATATTTGTACTCGATTATCCAACATCATTTTATTTAATAATGTTATGGCTTTTCATTTCCTCAGGTAGCTTTACCTCCTTGGCAATGTTAGTTGTAGCCTTGCGACTGCGGGTCTTCTAACAACCTGACCAAAATTGGTAACCTTGCTCCTGTAGTAATGCTTTTACAAGTTAACAAACAACTTTTTTAACTTGCTACACTATACTGACGAAGCCCAAATAGGCCGAAACACCGGTGTATATAGTTGCACAGAAATGTATGGAATGATGACCTTTCATCATTTTATATATTTCCAACTAAATTCGCATTCACTTTACGAGTATTAGCCAATGATTTTGCTTATTTATTTTTATATTATATGGCTTTATTAATAATGTTATGGCTTTTCA
The DNA here is from genome assembly GCF_917563875.1 of Diabrotica virgifera virgifera. NCBI lineage: Eukaryota > Metazoa > Arthropoda > Insecta > Coleoptera > Chrysomelidae > Diabrotica > Diabrotica virgifera. Next base: position 104,232,784 of record NC_065450.1, on the reverse strand, counting down.
TTTCCTCAGGTAGCTTTACCTCCTTGGCAATGTTAGTTGTAGCCTTGCGACTGCGGGTCTTCTAACAACCTGACCAAAATTGGTAACCTTGCTCCTGTAGTAATCCTTTTACAAGTTAACAAACAACTTTTTTAACTTGCTACACTATACTGACGAAGCCCAAATAGGCCGAAACACCGGTGTATATAGTTGCACAGAAATGTATGGAATGATGACCTTTCATCATTTTATATATTTCCAACTAAATTCGCATTCACTTTACGAGTATTAGCCAATGATTTTGCTTATTTATTTTTATATTTGTACTCGATTATCCAACATCATTTTATTTAATAATGTTATGGCTTTTCATTTCCTCAGGTAGCTTTACCTCCTTGGCAATGTTAGTTGTAGCCTTGCGACTGCGGGTCTTCTAACAACCTGACCAAAATTGGTAACCTTGCTCCTGTAGTAATCCTTTTACAAGTTAACAAACAAGTTTTTTAACTTGCTACACTATACTGACGAAGCCCAAATAGGCCGAAACACCGGTGTATATAGTTGCACAGAATGGTATGGAATGATGACCTTTCATCATTTTATATATTTCCAACTAAATTCGCATTCACTTTACGAGTATTAGCCAATGATTTTACTTATTTATTTTTATATTTGTACTCGATTATCCAACATCATTTTATTTAATAATGTTATGGCTTTTCATTTCCTCAGGTAGCTTTACCTCCTTGGCAATGTTAGTTGTAGCCTTGCGACTGCGGGTCTTCTAACAACCTGACCAAAATTGGTAACCTTGCTCCTGTAGTAATCCTTTTACAAGTTAACAAACAACTTTTTTAACTTGCTACACTATACTGACGAAGCCCAAATAGGCCGAAACACCGGTATATATAGTTGCACAGAAATGTATGGAATGATGACCTTTCACATTTTATATATTTCCAACTAAATTCGCATTCACTTTACGAGTATTAGCCAATGATTTTGCTTATTTATTTTTATATTTGTACTCGATTATCCAACATCATTTTATTTAATAATATTATGGCTATTCATTTCCTCAGGTAGCTTTACCTCCTTGGCAATGTTAGTTGTAGCCTTGCGACTGCGGGTCTTCTAACAACCTGACCAAAATTGGTAACCTTGCTCCTGTAGTAATCCTTTTACAAGTTAACAAACAACTTTTTTAACTTGCTACACTATACTGACGAAGCCCAAATAGGCCGAAACACCGGTGTATATAGTTGCACAGAAATGTATGGAATGATGACCTTTCATCATTTTATATATTTCCAACTAAATTCGCATTCACTTTACGAGTATTAGCCAATGATTTTGCTTATTTATTTTTATATTTGTACTCGATTATCCAACATCATTTTATTTAATAATGTTATGGCTTTTCATTTCCTCAGGTAGCTTTACCTCCTTGGCAATGTTAGTTGTAGCCTTGCGACTGCGGGTCTGCTAACAACCTGACCAAAATTGGTAACCTTGCTCCTGTAGTAATCCTTTTACAAGTTAACAAACAACTTTTTTAACTTGCTACACTATACTGACGAAGCCCAAATAGGCCGAAACACCGGTGTATATAGTTGCACACAAATGTATGGAATGATGACCTTTCATCATTTTATATATTTCCAACTAAATTCGCATTCACTTTACGAGTATTAGCCAATGATTTTGCTTATTTATTTTTATATTTGTACTCGATTATCCAACATCATTTTATTTAATAATGTTATGGCTTTTCATTTCCTCAGGTAGCTTTACCTCCTTGGCAATGTTAGTTGTAGCCTTGCGACTGCGGGTCTTCTAACAACCTGACCAAAATTGGTAACCTTGCTCCTGTAGTAATCCTTTTACAAGTTAACAAACAACTTTTTTAACTTGCTACACTATACTGACGAAGCCCAAATAGGCCGAAACACCGGTGTATATAGTTGCACAGAAATGTATGGAATGATGACCTTTCATCATTTTATATATTTCCAACTAAATTCGCATTCACTTTACGAGTATTAGCCAATGATTTTGCTTATTTATTTTTATATTTGTACTCGATTATCCAACATCATTTTATTTAATAATGTTATGGCTTTTCATTTCCTCAGGTAGCTTTACCTCCTTGGCAATGTTAGTTGTAGCCTTGCGACTGCGGGTCTTCTAACAACCTGACCAAAATTGGTAACCTTGCTCCTGTAGTAATCCTTTTACAAGTTAACAAACAACTTTTTTAACTTGCTACACTATACTGACGAAGCCCAAATAGGCCGAAACACCGGTGTATATAGTTGCACAGAAATGTATGGAATGATGACCTTTCATCATTTTATATATTTCCAACTAAATTCGCATTCACTTTACGAGTATTAGCCAATGATTTTGCTTATTTATTTTTATATTTGTACTCGATTATCCAACATCATTTTATTTAATAATGTTATGGCTTTTCATTTCCTCAGGTAGCTTTACCTCCTTGGCAATGTTAGTTGTAGCCTTGCGACTGCGGGTCTTCTAACAACCTGACCAAAATTGGTAACCTTGCTCCTGTAGTAATCCTTTTACAAGTTAACAAACAACTTTTTTAACTTGCTACACTATACTGACGAAGCCCAAATAGGCCGAAACACCGGTGTATATAGTTGCACAGAAATGTATGGAATGATGACCTTTCATCATTTTATATATTTCCAACTAAATTCGCATTCACTTTACGAGTATTAGCCAATGATTTTGCTTATTTATTTTTATATTTGTACTCGATTATCCAACATCATTTTATTTAATAATGTTATGGCTTTTCATTTCCTCAGGTAGCTTTACCTCCTTGGCAATGTTAGTTGTAGCCTTGCGACTGCGGGTCTTCTAACAACCTGACCAAAATTGGTAACCTTGCTCCTGTAGTAATCCTTTTACAAGTTAACAAACAACTTTTTTAACTTGCTACACTATACTGACGAAGCCCAAATAGGCCGAAACACCGGTGTATATAGTTGCACAGAAATGTATGGAATGATGACCTTTCATCATTTTATATATTTCCAACTAAATTCGCATTCACTTTACGAGTATTAGCCAATGATTTTGCTTATTTATTTTTATATTTGTACTCGATTATCCAACATCATTTTATTTAATAATGTTATGGCTTTTCATTTCCTCAGGTAGCTTTACCTCCTTGGCAATGTTAGTTGTAGCCTTGCGACTGCGGGTCTTCTAACAACCTGACCAAAATTGGTAACCTTGCTCCTGTAGTAATCCTTTTACAAGTTAACAAACAACTTTTTTAACTTGCTACACTATACTGACGAAGCCCAAATAGGCCGAAACACCGGTGTATATAGTTGCACAGAAATGTATGGAATGATGACCTTTCATCATTTTATATATTTCCAACTAAATTCACATTCACTTTACGAGTATTAGCCAATGATTTTGCTTATTTATTTTTATATTTGTACTCGATTATCCAACATCATTTTATTTAATAATGTTATGGCTTTTCATTTCCTCAGGTAGCTTTACCTCCTTGGCAATGTTAGTTGTAGCCTTGCGACTGCGGGTCTTCTAACAACCTGACCAAAATTGGTAACCTTGCTCCTGTAGTAATCCTTTTACAAGTTAACAAACAACTTTTTTAACTTGCTACACTATACTGACGAAGCCCAAATAGGCCGAAACACCGGTGTATATAGTTGCACAGAAATGTATGGAATGATGACCTTTCATCATTTTATATATTTCCAACTAAATTCGCATTCACTTTACGAGTATTAGCCAATGATTTTGCTTATTTATTTTTATATTTGTACTCGATTATCCAACATCATTTTATTTAATAATGTTATGGCTTTTCATTTCCTCAGGTAGCTTTACCTCCTTGGCAATGTTAGTTGTAGCCTTGCGACTGCGGGTCTTCTAACAACCTGACCAAAATTGGTAACCTTGCTCCTGTAGTAATCCTTTTACAAGTTAACAAACAACTTTTTTAACTTGCTACACTATACTGACGAAGCCCAAATAGGCCGAAACACCGGTGTATATATTTGCACAGAAATGTATGGAATGATGACCTTTCATCATTTTATATATTTCCAACTAAATTCGCATTCACTTTACGAGTATTAGCCAATGATTTTGCTTATTTATTTTTATATTTGTACTCGATTATCCAACATCATTTTATTTAATAATGTTATGGCTTTTCATTTCCTCAGGTAGCTTTACCTCCTTGGCAATGTTAGTTGTAGCCTTGCGACTGCGGGTCTTCTAACAACCTGACCAAAATTGGTAACCTTGCTCCTGTAGTAATCCTTTTACAAGTTAACAAACAACTTTTTTAACTTGCTACACTATACTGACGAAGCCCAAATAGGCCGAAACACCGGTGTATATAGTTGCACAGAAATGTATGGAATGATGACCTTTCATCATTTTATATATTTCCAACTAAATTCGCATTCACTTTACGAGTATTAGCCAATGATTTTGCTTATTTATTTTTATATTTGTACTCGATTATCCAACATCATTTTATTTAATAATGTTATGGCTTTTCATTTCCTCAGGTAGCTTTACCTCCTTGGCAATGTTAGTTGTAGCCTTGCGACTGCGGGTCTTCTAACAACCTGACCAAAATTGGTAACCTTGCTCCTGTAGTAATCCTTTTACAAGTTAACAAACAACTTTTTTAACTTGCTACACTATACTGACGAAGCCCAAATAGGCCGAAACACCGGTGTATATAGTTGCACAGAAATGTATGGAATGATGACCTTTCATCATTTTATATATTTCCAACTAAATTCGCATTCACTTTACGAGTATTAGCCAATGATTTTGCTTATTTATTTTTATATTTGTACTCGATTATCCAACATCATTTTATTTAATAATGTTATGGCTTTTCATTTCCTCAGGTAGCTTTACCTCCTTGGCAATGTTAGTTGTAGCCTTGCGACTGCGGGTCTGCTAACAACCTGACCAAAATTGGTAACCTTGCTCCTGTAGTAATCCTTTTACAAGTTAACAAACAACTTTTTTAACTTGCTACACTATACTGACGAAGCCCAAATAGGCCGAAACACCGGTGTATATAGTTGCACACAAATGTATGGAATGATGACCTTTCATCATTTTATATATTTCCAACTAAATTCGCATTCACTTTACGAGTATTAGCCAATGATTTTGCTTATTTATTTTTATATTTGTACTCGATTATCCAACATCATTTTATTTAATAATGTTATGGCTTTTCATTTCCTCAGGTAGCTTTACCTCCTTGGCAATGTTAGTTGTAGCCTTGCGACTGCGGGTCTTCTAACAACCTGACCAAAATTGGTAACCTTGCTCCTGTAGTAATCCTTTTACAAGTTAACAAACAACTTTTTTAACTTGCTACACTATACTGACGAAGCCCAAATAGGCCGAAACACCGGTGTATATAGTTGCACAGAAATGTATGGAATGATGACCTTTCATCATTTTATATATTTCCAACTAAATTCGCATTCACTTTACGAGTATTAGCCAATGATTTTGCTTATTTATTTTTATATTTGTACTCGATTATCCAACATCATTTTATTTAATAATGTTATGGCTTTTCATTTCCTCAGGTAGCTTTACCTCCTTGGCAATGTTAGTTGTAGCCTTGCGACTGCGGGTCTTCTAACAACCTGACCAAAATTGGTAACCTTGCTCCTGTAGTAATCCTTTTACAAGTTAACAAACAACTTTTTTAACTTGCTACACTATACTGACGAAGCCCAAATAGGCCGAAACACCGGTGTATATAGTTGCACAGAAATGTATGGAATGATGACCTTTCATCATTTTATATATTTCCAACTAAATTCGCATTCACTTTACGAGTATTAGCCAATGATTTTGCTTATTTATTTTTATATTTGTACTCGATTATCCAACATCATTTTATTTAATAATGTTATGGCTTTTCATTTCCTCAGGTAGCTTTACCTCCTTGGCAATGTTAGTTGTAGCCTTGCGACTGCGGGTCTTCTAACAACCTGACCCAAAATTGGTAACCTTGCTCCTGTAGTAATCCTTTTACAAGTTAACAAACAACTTTTTTAACTTGCTACACTATACTGACGAAGCCCAAATAGGCCGAAACACCGGTGTATATAGTTGCACAGAAATGTATGGAATGATGACCTTTCATCATTTTATATATTTCCAACTAAATTCGCATTCACTTTACGAGTATTAGCCAATGATTTTGCTTATTTATTTTTATATTTGTACTCGATTATCCAACATCATTTTATTTAATAATGTTATGGCTTTTCATTTCCTCAGGTAGCTTTACCTCCTTGGCAATGTTAGTTGTAGCCTTGCGACTGCGGGTCTTCTAACAACCTGACAAAAATTGGTAACCTTGCTCCTGTAGTAATCCTTTTACAAGTTAACAAACAACTTTTTTAACTTGCTACACTATACTGACGAAGCCCAAATAGGCCGAAACACCGGTGTATATAGTTGCACAGAAATGTATGGAATGATGACCTTTCATCATTTTATATATTTCCAACTAAATTCGCATTCACTTTACGAGTATTAGCCAATGATTTTGCTTATTTATTTTTATATTTGTACTCGATTATCCAACATCATTTTATTTAATAATGTTATGGCTTTTCATTTCCTCAGGTAGCTTTACCTCCTTGGCAATGTTAGTTGTAGCCTTGCGACTGCGGGTCTTCTAACAACCTGACCAAAATTGGTAACCTTGCTCCTGTAGTAATCCTTTTACAAGTTAACAAACAACTTTTTTAACTTGCTACACTATACTGACGAAGCCCAAATAGGCCGAAACACCGGTGTATATATTTGCACAGAAATGTATGGAATGATGACCTTTCATCATTTTATATATTTCCAACTAAATTCGCATTCACTTTACGAGTATTAGCCAATGATTTTGCTTATTTATTTTTATATTTGTACTCGATTATCCAACATCATTTTATTTAATAATGTTATGGCTTTTCATTTCCTCAGGTAGCTTTACCTCCTTGGCAATGTTAGTTGTAGCCTTGCGACTGCGGGTCTTCTAACAACCTGACCAAAATTGGTAACCTTGCTCCTGTAGTAATCCTTTTACAAGTTAACAAACAACTTTTTTAACTTGCTACACTATACTGACGAAGCCCAAATAGGCCGAAACACCGGTGTATATAGTTGCACAGAAATGTATGGAATGATGACCTTTCATCATTTTATATATTTCCAACTAAATTCGCATTCACTTTACGAGTATTAGCCAATGATTTTGCTTATTTATTTTTATATTTGTACTCGATTATCCAACATCATTTTATTTAATAATGTTATGGCTTTTCATTTCCTCAGGTAGCTTTACCTCCTTGGCAATGTTAGTTGTAGCCTTGCGACTGCGGGTCTTCTAACAACCTGACCAAAATTGGTAACCTTGCTCCTGTAGTAATCCTTTTACAAGTTAACAAACAACTTTTTTAACTTGCTACACTATACTGACGAAGCCCAAATAGGCCGAAACACCGGTGTATATAGTTGCACAGAAATGTATGAAATGATGACCTTTCATCATTTTATATATTTCCAACTAAATTCGCATTCACTTTACGAGTATTAGCCAATGATTTTGCTTATTTATTTTTATATTTGTACTCAATTATCCAACATCATTATATATATATATATATATATATATATATATATATATATATATATATATATATATATATATATATATATATATATATATATATATCAAGCAGTGATTCTTGAGGATGCAGTCTATTTTGTCCCACAAGACAAAGAAAACTCTTTGACTTACTGTCAAGCTTTCGAATTTATTTTAATTCTTTTTCAAGACATCTGTTGACAAAAATATACAAATATAAAAATTATGTAGGTACTTACAATTTTCTTAATTACTTACTAGTCATGAGATTACATTGAAAAAATTTGAAACTTTACCAAAAGGACAATTATGCACATATTTGTATGAAAAATTATTTTCAGGTATGAAAAATTATTTTTAAAAACTTCAGTTATGTTGTCATGTTTGAAATATGTCATGAAATATGTAAAGTGTATACACTTTATATAGGAGGAAAGTAAAACTAGTAACAACATATTTTTTATTTTTTATTAGATTTTATTAGATTGATCTATGAAAAAAAAAATTAATAACATCAAACCCAATTAGTCCAGTCATTTTTTAAAGCATGTATATAAATTTTAATGTTGGATTATATTTAAGAATTATATTTATACTAGTAAGTAATTAAGAAAATTGTAAGTACCTACATAATTTTTATATTTGTATATTTTTGTCAACAGATGTCTTGAAAAAAAATTAAAATAAATTCGAAAGCTTGACAGTAAGTCAAAGAGTTTTCTTTGTCTTGTGGGCCAAAATAGACTGCATCCTCAAGAATCACTGCTTGATATTTGAATATACAGTCAAGAATACCATAATCTTATATATATATATATATATATATATATATATATATATATATATATATATATATATATATATTGATGTGATCTTGATTATTGATATGAGATAATATTCTTATATGTTACTTAATTTAATCAATGTATTAATACTAATCTAATTAATTAACCAGATCACATGTCAATATGTTTTCAATCTCAGGGCGAATTATAAATTAATTACTTACTTCCGTGGCTTCTAAATATTTCTTAATGGTTCCTAATCGGGATAGAAAAGAAAAGAGTAAAAAAAATACACATATGGGTTACAATTATAATCAAAATATTTTTTATTTTATTTAAAAGGCAATCAATGCTTAATATTTGCTATTTCTTATTATTCTTAAACATAACATTTACAAATGGGAATCTTATTTCCTTTTGGTTTTCAATTGAAAGTTTTTATTAACATTTAACTATTAGGATTTATTAGGAACAACTCTATTTAAGTTTGATGAAGCTTTTCTGATATTATTGATTGTTATTCAATTTTTTATGTGGAATTTAATACGAAAACCCATACATTCATGTCCAAACAAATGAGACTGACCTTTTCCTGGTGAACTGAAAATGTCCTCACACAAGACCCTTTCCTGCTATCCTTGGCTGCGATCAAACCTCGTCCTGGCTTCCAGTGATGTTCTCCTTTGAAAAACTAGCTCGAATAGCTCTCGTTCCTGCTTTTGTCGTGATGCTGTGTTCTACCTTTTTCGAAACTGCTATCAGCTACCGGGACACTCTGGGCTCAAGGAGGTTCTTTTACTCTCGACCTGGCCTACTTCTCGTTCCACGATAGATACTCCACACTCACGGAACTACACCGGCTTTCTCACTCCTCGAACACTACCGTCTACTACTCGACTTCACTTCTCGACAGCTCAAAACATTCTGCCCTCACTTTGTCATCCATTCCCCTACTTTCTAAATATCCCTTCCAGATTCACAAATCAATCTTCCACCACCAACTCTCATTCGTAATATTCCTCAAAACCAATTTTTAATCTTTCTAAATATGCTTAATGGATTTCAAAAGAAAATATTTAATTCCCATTCTAAAATACTTTCTAACTATTTACAAATTTTAATGACCTATTCTCTCTTTCAAATGAGTCTTATTTAGCATAGGCTAATGATCGAAACCTTCCGCGAAAAACGATAATGAACTATCATCTATTTCACTGAGTTTTATTTAGCATAGGCTAATGATCGACCTTCCGAGAAGAACGATAATGGTACGCGTCATTCACTTTGTTTATCTAAGCACATTGTTCCGAGTTTCGTACGCTTATTCTAATCACTTCTTAAAATTACATATAACAATTTGTTGTATACAGGTTGTTTTAAATTTATATGCCCGTGGTTGAGAAAATTGAAAATATTTTATATTAAATTGAATTTTGTTTATAATTATCAAAATTTAATTTTCATATCAAATAGAAATATAACAAATCCCCGCCTTGTATTCGATAAAATTTATCTGCATTTTTAAATAAATTTTCTCGAGGCAAAACCAACCCCCTGTATATTTCCTTACTTTAATCTACGTCTTATATCCTAACTTACTATCTACTTCATGTAATTCTGTCTTTTATTCGTGATATTTGTATACATCGTGAATATTATAAATTCCCCGGATCTTTTCCGAGTTCCTGTGCCTCAACTCATAACTATTTATCCCATTTTCATTATTCACGATGTACGGGCCTTCGAAAACAGGCATCTAAACATAATCTCAATTCTCCACTGCTTTTCTTTACTATCACAATCGGGTTAACATACGGTGAATCACATCTTTCGATGATTTGATCTTCCAACATTTTATTTATTTCTTCTTTCACCTCTTGTCGATACTTGTATGGAATCGGGTAAGTCTTTGATCGAAAATTTCCCAAGTTTTTCACCTCAAATGAATGTTCGTATTTTTTAGCCACTCTGTTTTCCTCATTGATCAAATTTTCGTAGTTTCTTAACATCAACCGCAATTCTTTTTCTTTCCCTTCTCCACATATCAATTTTCTGTCTTTTTTCTCAGATTCTTCACACATGTTTACCGTGCATTCTGCATCCTCGTTTGCATATACCTCCTCTTCAAATACCACTGTTTCAATCATATTCTTTTCACTTTCATTTTTTAGCTTTATTTCTTTTTTAAGCAACTTTATCAGAGGGATTTCCTTTTGGCTCAAATCGGGAATCAGTTTTTTAAAATAATTAATCGTGCCAAGAAAACCTCTCAATGTTTTCAAATTCGTTGGTCTTGGGTATTCATCTATGAGCTTGACTCTGTCTTCGGATAATCTTACTGTTTTGGTGTCCAATTGAAAACCCAAATAAATGACTTCTTTTTGAAAAAATTGACATTTTTCAATGTTTAATTTCAATCCCGCTGTGTCCAATTCTTCCAGAATTATTTCTATGTGTTTCAGATGACTCTGAGTATCTTGTGAAAAAATTAATAAATCATCGATATAATGAACTATGAAGTCTTCGTGGCGATTCAAAATGGTATGTAGAGCTCGGACGAGTGCAGCACAAGCACTCTGCAATCCAAACGGCACTACCTTAAACCGGTAGACAATACCATCAATAGAAAAAGCGGTGTAGTTTCTACACTTTTCAGCTAACGGTATCAACCAAAAACTGTGTTTTAAGTCAATTTTCGAAAATATGTGTGACCCGGTGATTCTTCCAAAAATGGCCTCGATGTTTATAGGTGATTCATATTGTGATACAGTGTGCTGGTTGATATTCCTGGCAATTCGTTAACTCCTTCATTTTATTTTGAATTTTCAGTTCTTGTTCTTTCATGTGGTCCTTCATTCTCATTTCTTGTTTTTGCATGTGATCTTTAATTTTCATTTCATACTTTTCTATGCGTTCCTCTATTTTCTTATTGTTCTCTTCTATCGCTTGTTTTGTTTCCTGTTGATTGTCATCCATTTTTTTCTCCACTTTATCCATGATTGTCATCCAGTTTTTGTGACTGGAGTTGCATCAGTTGTAATAGTTTATCTATTCCTGATAATTCTTGCTGTTCTGATGCCATGATTGTCGTGTCTAAAATATCTTCTTGGTCTGAATGTTCTTTTTGTTTTTTGTTGTCCTTGCTTTGGCTTCTTGTCACAGACATTTGTTTTCAAGAAGTATTATCCCCGCCAAATATGAAATTTTACTAGTATGTTACCAAGACGACTTTTTTTTACCCAAATATTATAAATTGTCAATAAATATATCAAATGTAAATATCGTAAAAATAAAATATTAAATCAGTTATGTAAAATTTGTACCTAAAGAGATCTAAAATTTTATGTTATCAAATGTAAGTATCTCACTTTTTACCACAGGCATATAAATTTTCAAATACCGGCTTTACTCTTTCTATCCTTCAAATTTGCCACTAGAAATACTTTACAATGCTTTCCACGTTGGACGACAGTTGATGTGATCTTGATTATTGATATGAGATAATATTCTTATATGTTACTTAATTTAATCAATGTATTAATACTAATCTAATTAATTAACCAGATCACATATCAATATGTTTTCAATCTCAGGGCGGATTATAAATTAATTACTTACTTCCGTGGCTTCTAAATATTTCTTAATGGTTCCTAACCGGGATAGAAAAGAAAAGAGTAAAAAAAATACACATATGGGTTACAATTATAATCAAAATATTTTTTATTTTATTTAAAAGGCAATCAATGCTTAATATTTGCTATTTCTTATTATTCTTAAACATAACATTTACAAATGGGAATCTTATTTCCTTTTGGTTTTCAATTGAAAGTTTTTATTAACATTTAACTATTAGCATTTATTAGGAACAACTCTATTTAAGTTTGATGAAGCTTTTCTGATATTATTGATTATGTTATTCAATTTTTTATGTGGAATTTAATACGAAAACCCATACATTCATGTCCAAACAAATGAGACTGACCTTTTCCTGGTGAACTGAAAATGTCCTCACACAAGACCCTTTCCTGCTATCCTTGGCTGCGATCAAACCTCGTCCTGGCTTCCAGTGATGTTCTCCTTTGAAAAACTAGCTCGAATAGCTCTCGTTCCTGCTTTTGTCGTGATGCTGTGTTCTACCTTTTTCGAAACTGCTATCAGCTACCGGGACACTCTGGGCTCAAGGAGGTTCTTTTACTCTCGACCTGGCCTACTTCTCGTTCCACGATAGATACTCCACACTCACGGAACTACACCGGCTTTCTCACTCCTCGAACACTACCGTCTACTACTCGACTTCACTTCTCGACAGCTCAAAACATTCTGCCCTCACTTTGTCATCCATTCCCCTACTTTCTAAATATCCCTTCCAGATTCACAAATCAATCTTCCACCACCAACTCTCATTCGTAATATTCCTCAAAACCAATTTTTAATCTTTCTAAATATGCTTAATGGATTTCAAAAGAAAATATTTAATTCCCATTCTAAAATACTTTCTAACTATTTACAAATTTTAATGACCTATTCTCTCTTTCAAATGAGTCTTATTTAGCATAGGCTAATGATCGAAACCTTCCGCGAAAAACGATAATGAACTATCATCTATTTCACTGAGTTTTATTTAGCATAGGCTAATGATCGACCTTCCGAGAAGAACGATAATGGTACGCGTCATTCACTTTGTTTATCTAAGCACATTGTTCCGAGTTTCGTACGCTTATTCTAATCACTTCTTAAAATTACATATAACAATTTGTTGTATACAGGTTGTTTTAAATTTATATGCCCGTGGTTGAGAAAATTGAAAATATTTTATATTAAATTGAATTTTGTTTATAATTATCAAAATTTAATTTTCATATCAAATAGAAATATAACAATATATATATATATATATATATATATATATATATATATATATATATATATATATATATGTAAAATAACTTTATGATTTACATTTAAAGGGTTTTTACCCTATACATTTTGGTGGCTCAGGCATGCAAATTTTGTAAGTATGGCCTCTTGTTTTTGAAAACATCTGTCAATTTTAACTTTTATCTCATTTAATTAGGTTATACTTAATTTTAGGGCTTTTAAACACTGATGATGGATTCCTTAATCCGAAAACTTTTTGTATTGTGACCCTTATTTAGGGTATTTTAATATATACCTTTTACAAAAAACTTGGTATTTTTGTGATTTATGGTATACAGCCAGCTACAGGAAGTTTATTTTCCTCGTGGATTTTATTTTCTTTTTTATTCTTTTCGGCGGGTTTGTTTCTTCCCATGTTCCTAGTTCTAGTAGAATGGGGTTGTGATCTGTTGTTCCTTCGTTCAAGGTAATTAGTTCAGCTTGTAGTCCTAGGTTTTTAGCCACAACGATGTCAATGTGGGTGGGAAGTCCATTTCCTGGGAAATGTGTTGGTTCTTCTGGGCCCATTGCCACTATGTCTTCGTTATTTTCTATATAGCTATTTAGTAGTCGTCCGTTTCTGTTCGTAGCTCTATCGTTCCAGTTGGGGGATCTTGCATTCAGGTCTCCTATTATTATCGATGTTTCAGCGATGTTTAGAAACGCATCTAGGTCATCATCCATTAATGGGTCTCGCGGTCTTACGTAGGCTGATGTTATTCTGACTACGCCTTGCCTCATTTTCACTTCTATTCTCTTCTTGACTAGGATGGCCGTTCCTCCTGATCTTCTTGTGAGGTCGTTCCTATATACATCGTACCCAGGAAACTTTAGGTTAAAGTTGTTTGTAAGCTTGGTTTCCTGTATTGCTACGATGTCCATCTCGTATATGTTGGCGAGTTCGTCCATGATATTCTGATTTGTTGACTCTGTCTGCCTGCATTACCTCTGTGTCTGCCTGGTGCCTAGGATAACTTCTTGGACTACCTTAGTCACTATGTTGGTGACCATTCTGACTAGGTAGTCTTCATCTTGAGGGATCGCTGTGTTGTTCTGTGTTTGTTGTTGTTGTTTGTTTGTTTGTGTGGCTTGGGCGTAGGATACCCCGGTTGCCTGCTGTCGTCTGTTCGTTTGTTGTGGCCTCTGTGTTGGAGGTCTTCCCCAGATTGGGCACCTAGGGCATCCTCTGTAGTTGGCTGGATGGCTTCCATTGCAATTAGCACATGTCGCCTTCACTTCTCTGGCTCGTTTGCACAGCTTTGAGGGGTGATCTTCTCCCCATTTCACACGTTTTGGGTCCTTGTGGCACGCGTTCTGGGCATGGTGGTAGCCTTAGCAGTTGAAACACTGCGTTGGTCCGGTCGCTGTACGTAGGTCTTCTACCACGACCTTCATGTGGCACAGATTTGTGATACGCTTTGCCTTTTCGACGTCCTCATGGTCCAGAGTCAGGATGAACATGGGTAGTTGTCTTTTTGGGCCTACTCTGGTTGACATATTCTTCGCGGAGTGACAGGGTATTTGGTACTGTGCTGCCACCTCTTCTTGGATTACCTGTTCTGTGGTGTTCGTGGGCAATCCTCTTAAAACCACTCTGGGTTTTACGTCTTCATCTAACGGGAAGGCTATCCATTGTAGCATCTTGACTTTCTCTTTGGCGTTGTAAGTCTTCGCGTACTCTTCCACTATCCTCACCATTTTTCTATAATCTTCCGAGCTTTTCGCCTGGATGAGGATTTCCCTACCACTCTTGGAAATCCTGTTGGCCGTGTATACTTTTTGTGCTTGAGCTAAGGTGAGGATAGCCCCTGTCTCGCTGACGCTCTGTAATTTGATTACAGGCGGTTTTCGATGTGGTGTTGCCTGTTGTTCGGGCAACACGGTGGTTTCTTCACTTTGGTTCGTCTCCATCTCTGTCTCTGAACCACTGGGATGCCGCAAGGCAAGCGCATCCTCATCTGTGTGAGTCGCTGGGTGGATTGGATCTACTGGTCCTTTTGGCAGGATGAGAGGGGGTGACATAGCCCTCATAGCTTCGTTGGCTTTTCTTATGACTTCGCGTCGTCTCCAGGGAGTGGTGGGAAGGCTTATTTTTTCTTATTCTGTTGTTCTGTCGGCGGAGATTTTTCATTTGTTTTTGGTTTCGGCAGTTTCGAAGTTGAGGGCTTGGCCTGTTGGTGGCTCTTGTTGTCGGCTGGCTTTTTGGCTTCCATTAGTTCGTCGAACCGGGCGTCTATTCGATCTGTCAGCTTTAGGATCGTGTCATTCAGCTTGGCTATTTCCTTCTTTAGTTCCCTTATTTCGGTCCTCTGTCGGGCTATCACTTCTTCATTTGCCTTCAGCTGTTCTTCGTAATCAGCCTCTCTGCTTTTCACCGCTCCGTGGTGCTTTCCCTTTAGCTCCTTTAGCATGCTTATTTCTTTCCTCGTTTTCGCGAGTTCGTCGTCGCTCTCGCTGTCTTCGGTCCTAGCTGTCCTAGCCCTTTTCGTTGTTCCTCTGGCTGCCTCGTCCACGTCCTTGACTTCTGCTATAGGGTTTGCCTCGCTTTTTTTTCGGATTTTTGTCTTGCCTTTTTGCCTTTCTTTCTCCCTCGTGTTTGGAATTTAAATTCCTCGTCTCTCGCTTTTTCTTCTTTTGGCTGCTCATCCTCAGTTGAAGCGTCGGTTTCCTCGCTGCTTAGTTCCTGAAACAGGTTATGACCCACTTTATGTGAATCATCATAAATTAGCGGAGTGGCCATAGAGAGGGGGGTTGAGACCTGGCTCGATCAGTCATCGGGGGCGAAAACCTAATATTGTCGAGCCTTTTTTTCATCCGTCTGGCCCGATGCCAGCACGGTGTCAGGGTCGGCTTCCCCTGGACCTATATCGCGGCTGGTCACTAACCCATATAGAACTGGGTTGGGGTTCCTCTTGCATTTCTCGTTCTACTCGCCCAGGGGCCGGGGCTGCCCGATGTAGGTTTCTAAAAAACTACATCTTGCAGTGTCGATACCCTAACGAAAGCAAAGTAGAAATCCCGTGACGGGCTCACGTCGAGCCCGTTTTGCTTCTTCTGCTTCTTCAATAAAAATCAAATTCCCTAAGTTCACCACATCTAAAAGATTGGCCTTTGCCTCTCCTTCTCGCCTAAGGAGTTAGATGTACTCGACTCGCACCACGCTTACGTTCGTGGTTGGAATGAAAATTCCAGCTTATCGAGACACTCCCTTCTCCGTTCGGCTGCTCTCTGCTGCTGCTGTTCCGCTCCGTTCGTACGCGCACGACTTCCTCCGGTGGCTGGCACCGGACGACTACACAGATTGCAAGGTCAAACTTTTTATTTTATTTATACCTAGTTACTTCGATTCACTCCCACTGTTGCTCCCACTATGTCGATCTGCGCTAACTGTTCAAAGTCAATCGACGATCGAGAATCATCAAAACAACTTCAATGTGAACCCTGTAAACAAAACATACATCTAGCTTGTACTGATCTACGAGCCGAAGATCGCGTTACAAGGCATAAGCTACGTGGAATTAAAATTATTTGCAACAACTGCTGCTCTAACATCGAAAGTTTTGCTAATTTAAAGACGCTCTTAAGAGATTTAAAAGAGGATCTTCAATCAAAAATTGATCTAATAGATCACAAAGCTAATGATATCAGTGAAAGACTTTTACAAATTGAAAACAAGTTATCTACTGAGGATCATTCTTCATCTCCAAAATTTACAGATATCATAGCAAATGAGGCAGTTGATCGCATTAACCGGGCTAGGAATATTTTTGTTAGGGGTATACCAGAAATTACAGGAGATATTGAAACAAAGAAAAATCACGATGGTGGAATATTAAAAAATATTTTAGATACTGTAATGTGTAACTCCACTCCTGTCACATTTTTAGGATTGGAAAACCGAACAATCGCTTCCCTAGGATGATAAAGGTCATTATGCAAAATGAAAATGAAGCCAAACATATTTTGAAAAACAAAAAGAAACTTTTACAAAACGTGTCAAAAAAATTGTAAACTTTCGTCACTGACTCTGTAATTTCAGGTTTTTATAATTGGCTTTGTTTCTATACTAATCTAGCTACTTTAAATTCCAAATTTAATGAATTTTTATGCAACATTCAAAACTTAAATCCCCAAATAACTCTCATCACTGAAACACGGTTAACACCAAATGATCTTGACTCTCTTTATAACATTGATAATTATTCCCATTATAGGTGTGATCGGCGTGGAGGAGGAACTTGTATTTATTTGTCTTCGGAAATTACTAATAATTTCTCTGTTACATCTCTTGATATTACTATCCCTAATATGGAACTTCTTGGCTTAAAAATATGTCATAAAAACTCTTTTGTTATTCACAGAGTACGTGTTTATCGGCCTGGTGATTCTAGATTAGCAGATGATGAGTCCCTTATCGCATCACTTGATGAACTGTCTAGGCTAGATAATCTGATTGTTATTGGAGACTTTAATTATAGAGACATTTCATGGCCTATAACTGATCCACCTAGTGACTTAACAACTTCCAAAAATGTATTTACAGATTTTGTATTAAATTCTAACTTACATCAATTTATAACTGAGCCGACTCGTTTCAGAATCAATAATTTACCATCTATTTTGGACTTGGTATTCTCTAATGATCCCCATTTATTGACACATCCTCTAAGAAGCTCTCCAGTAGGTAACTCAGATCATGCAGTCATAACGTTTCATATTCAGTTTAACTTACAGTACTGTACTCCTAATGTTAATAAAACGGTATATGAAATAATTAATTTTGAAAATGCAAATCGCCAACTAGCTGCTATTGACTGGAATTATGTTTTCGGCGACATAAGGGATCCAGTTATATTCTGGGATAAGTTCTTACACGTTGTTAATCTCTGCAAAAACCAAAATACCTTCAAAAAAACCATATACAAAAATAACATACAACCTTGGATTAATGGGGAATTAATATATCTGATTTACTAATTCATCGAGACTTTGCCAATGATTTAAAGAAATCTCTACATGAAGCTCGTGTTGCCTACGAAGAGAGTATAGCCATTAGTAATAACTGTAAAAAATTGTATAAGTATATTCGATCTTCGTTAACAACAAAAGTTTCTATACCTTTACTGAAAAAGGATAATGGTGATATATCCCAAAATAACTATGAGAATGCCGAAGTCCTCGCCAGTACTTTCTCTAAGGTTTTCTCTGTCGAACCCACTAATCAATTGCCTAATATTATTTCTTCACGAGTTTCTTCTTCCCTTAAAAATATAGTCATTACTCCTGAAAAAGTTAAACATCACCTTTAAAGCCTAAAAAATAATTCGTCTCCTGGTCTCGACTTAATATCTTCTTTATTTTTAAAGAAATGGTCCGATGC
Organism: Diabrotica virgifera virgifera; assembly: GCF_917563875.1. Classification (NCBI taxonomy): domain Eukaryota; kingdom Metazoa; phylum Arthropoda; class Insecta; order Coleoptera; family Chrysomelidae; genus Diabrotica; species Diabrotica virgifera. Next base: position 104,214,009 of record NC_065450.1, on the reverse strand, counting down.
TTTAGCTTACCCACTATATGTGATTATGTCCTTGTCATTCAATACACATATTTTGCCTCCCATATGGATAACCGCATCTGTAACACCGATTTTTAAAAAAGGAAACAAATTGGATCCTAATAACTATCGTTCTATCAGCTTAACACCTATAATATGTAAGATAATGAAATCTATTATTGCCGAGACAATTTCTGATTTTCTGCAAAATGAACTGGTTATACCAAAAGAGCAGAACGGTTTTGTCAAAGGACATTCTACAATGACAAATCTTCTCTGGTGTGTCAATGAATGGTCAAGAGCATTAGACAGAAAAGCCCCGGTAGACATTATTTACCTCGATTTTGCTAAAGCTTTTGATCGAGTTCCAAAGCGAAGACTATTACATAAATTGGAACACCTTGGTATCCGTGGTCAATTACTGAAATGGATCGACGCCTATTTAACAAATAGAAAGTTTTGTGTTAGAGTTGGGGACTCTTTCTCAGTCGAGAGAACGGTTTTGAGTGGGGTACCGCAAGGATCAGTTTTAGGCCCACTTTTATTCATAGCATACTCCAGTGATCTAAAATTTTACATTAAATGCAACAAAGCTTTCTATGCAGATGACACGAAGCTATTTTCCGATCCCTCCGTAAATTTTCAGTTACTACAAGATGACCTTGATTGCATATCGGAATGGTGCTCTACTTGGATGCTACCTCTTAATGTGGATAAATGTGTAGTTCTTCACATGGGTAAAAATAATCCGTGTCTTCCTTACTCTATTAATGGGCGAGTGTTAAAAACAGTGAAATCACATAATGATCTAGGTGTTATAATTAATAACAATCTAAGTTGGTCGGAACATATTTTGCATATTTCTAAAAAAGCTAACAGTAAATTATATCTACTAAATAAAACGTTCGCGAAAGTGTCATTTATGAGCTCAGTTCATATGTATAAACTGTACATTCGTCCAGTTCTGGAATATTGCGGAACTGTGTGGTGCCCGGTATTAGTGCGCGATCGTAATATTCTCGAAAACGTACAGCGGCAGTGCACTAGGATGTTTTTTGGTCGCTCAAGACGTATACAGAAAGACTGAATATGGCCAATCTCACTACATTTGAACAACGTCGACTTCGAGGCGATTTAAGTATTACTTTTCGAATAGTAAAATACAACTTCGGAAATATGAGGGGTATGTTTATACTATACAATGACAATCGTCTTTGTGGCCACAAACTTAAGTTAAAAAAGGAAACTTTTTTAACAACAACTAGAAAATTTTTTCTCTGTAATCGAGTGTTTCGATATGGAATAGCCTTCCGGCTGAGGTTATAGATGCCCCATCTGTCAATATTTTCAAAAAGAAACTGGATGACCACTTGTTTCATAATTGAATATTTTATTTGTACCTTGTACACTTGCTACTTATGTTTTTGTATACTTATTTATATATATTTAGTTAGTTAATTTGCTTAATAGGAAACTATTGTAATGTAACCATTTACCATTCCATGCATACTATATATTACCTTGTAGTTTAATGGGCATATGGGTCTTGCGACCCCTGCTCAAATTTAAAGTATAATAGTAATAATAATAATTTTTCACTTCCTCTACATATACATACAACTTAACAGAATGTTTAAAAGCTGCGTCTTTAAGCGACAGCGACGCAGACCGTGGCGTGGAAAAAATATTATTGTTTCTAAAAGAGCAAATACTACTACATGGTCATGGAGGTAATGCCGCAAAAGGGCTAGTTAAAGGTTATAATCAAATTAAAGGAGCATTATCCAAAATTTCAGAAGACTATGAGCAACAACTTAAAACTCGTAGTAAGTATTGCAAATGGTTTGTACCTATAATCGAATGTGGTAACTGGAAACAGAGAGGATATTAGGGAGGACAAACAGCACAAGTCGTATTCTTCAAGATCCAAATATTGACCTTAATTCAGGAGTGGCAGCACTTGGATCACTTAAATAAATTATACAGTCAAGACGTGACAATTTCGAAAGATATGAGAACATCAGAGAAGTTTACAACTCAAATTTTCAGTCATTTCATTAACTTTTTAAGTCATAGGCTTTCTGCATAAATATGAATCCATTCATTCCAATTTTGGATTTTTACATCATTTGGGAAAATTGAAAAATTTAACTCTCAATGAAATTGAAGCTCTCTCACTAAAATTACCATCAACTTACCAACATTTATAGCAATGATTTAGATGAAAACTTATGTGTCCATCTGGTACAGTTTGTGAGATTCTTCAATTCATTTAAAGAGGGAATCAGCTTATCAAATATTGTTGGATATAGATAAATAAATTAAATATTTTTACAGCAGTGCCATCTACTGGCCGCTTTACTAGTTACTGTACTGTGTGTTGAGTTCAACGTTTGTTCAACAAGTAGTTCAAAAAATACAGCCATTGAGTTAACAACGTTTTATTTGTTCCTTAAATCTCCCATTTTTGTTCCTCAACTCTACAATTTGCGAACAGGTTATGGGCTCAAACGATTAAGTGGAAGATTTTCTGGTCATTCAAATCAAAACAGTGTGTGTTCATTCGATAAAAAGTTAGTCGGTTTGTTGGTTAACAGCGTGGTTAACAGTATCGAAAATGGCGGTGAACTATTTAACAAGCGTGCCGCGTTTAACCGGTAGAGACAACTACCAGGACTGGTCGTTCGCAGTTGAGAATGTCTTCGTTCTAGAAGGACTATCAAAGTGTATTCAGGGAACTGAAGAAGACACAACGCTTGTTGCTAAAGCCAAAGCTATGTTAATATTGACTTTAGATCCATCCCTATATTTGCATCTGAAAGAAGCTGAAACGGCGAAAGATGTATGGAATATTCTGAAAAAGTTATTCGAAGACTCGGGTTTTTCGCGGAAAATAGAGAGGCTAGATATGCAGATAGACGGCACTAACAGGGAAAAGCAGACAGCTTTTATGTCAAAGTCGAGTGAAGTTAGCACTAAGCATTTCAAAAAAGGTTACAAGAAAGACAAGAAAAATATAACCTGTTTTCATTGTAAACAAAAAGGTCATTATATGAATAAGTGCCCTAGTGCTAATAATAATGCGTTTAGTGCAACATTTTTGAGTGGAAACTTTAAATCTACAGATTTTTATGTCGATTCTGGATGCAGCATGCATCTTACAGCGAGAAAAGATTGGTTGACAAATATCCGAGATACAAGTTCGTCCAATATAACTGTGGCTAACAGTGAAAGTTTGCCAGTGAAATGTGCTGGTGATAATGAAGGTAACCACAATTGTCGATAAAAAGAGATTAGAGGTAAGCATCAATAATATATTATATGTTCCTGATCTGACAACAAATCTTTTATCTGTTTCTCAATTGATTAAAAATGGAAATGAAGTTATATTTGAAAATGCAGGTTGCAAAATATACAATAAAAATGGAATTATTGCAACAGCTGAATTGATAGATGGTGTTTATAAATTGAATACTGAATGTATTTCAGATTATAAAAATTGTTTATTTGTAACTGGGGATACCTGGCATAGACGTTTCGGTCATCTAAATAGCATATATCTAAATAAAATGAAAGATGGAATAGTAGATGGACTAAATGTGACTGGTAAAATTGATATTAACGAGCAAAACTGTATAGTTTGTTGTGAGGGGAAACAAACGAGATTACCATTTCCAGAAAAAGGTCACAGAGCCAGTAGTTTATTACAGATTATTCACAGCGATGTATGCGGGCCAATGGAAAACAAATCATTAAGTGGCTCTAAATATTTTGTTACTTTCCAAGATGATTTTAGTAAAATGGTATTCATTTATTTTATTAAAACAAAAAGTGAAATTTTTAATTGTTTTAAAAATTTTAAAAGTATGTAACTGTAAATGGTATTATACATAAAAAAACGAAGCCCTACACTCCTGAACAAAATGGTGTAGCCGAACGTTTAAATCGGACAATCATAGAAAAGGCAAAATGTCTGTTGTTTGATGCTAATCTTGAAAAAATGTTTTGGGCTGAAGCTGTAAACACGGCTGTTTATCTAAAAAATAGATCGCTGGCTTCCGGCTTAAAGAAAACACCGTTTGAAATGTGGACAGATAGCAAACCTGATGTTAGTGGTCTTAGAATATTTGGCAGCAAAGTACATGTTCCAAAAGAAAAAAGATCAAAATGGGAGAAAAAGGTTATTCTGCACATTTTAGTAGGATACTCTGAGACTACAAAAGGATACAGGGTGTATAATCCGACCGCCAAAGAAATAATAGTAAGTAGAGACGTACAAATTATGGAAGACACAGGGCAGTTTTATCCATTAGGCAGTATAGGCACTTGCCTAGGGCGGCACATTATGAGAGGGGGGCGAAAATACTCTACAAAAATATTTGTATATAAAAATTATGGATCTGGGTTCTGTCATTAAAGAGTATGCAGCTCTTTCAAATTACTTTACCGCAAGGAAGCCAAAAAATTGTGCCCAAATAAAACATATAAAGAAATAAGAAAGAGAAAAAGCAAAATTCAATTTGACGAGGCCGATGATGAACTAAACTTTTCAGCTAGTGATGAGATGAAAATCCACACATTCTATATTATAATCGACACTCTCATAAGAGACCTGAATAGACGTCTGGAATCTTATCGACTTATTATCAACGTTTTCGTGTTATTAACAGATTTGGCAAAATTAAGCAATGAAGAAATTATTAAAGAAGCTGAAAATCTGATACAAAATAAAAACGATCAAGATACATCATTCACACATGAATGCATTTACTTAAAGGGGCATTTGGATACCACAATAAAATTACCAATTGACATACGTATCTTAATATTTAAAGAAGAGTTAATGCAGTCACTGAAGGTGGATATGAGCTATTACCTCCGATTTTGTTGAACCTCCTTCGATTTGCATGAAAATTAGCGAGTGTTTAGAGGATATCTCAAGGAACAAAAGGGACATGGTGTCAACTTGCGCTTTTACCCTGGGGTGGATGCCACCCCTTCTCGTGGGTGAAAATTATTTTATTAAAAATATCCCCAGAATACGATAGAGGGACAAATTCTAAGCAAAATTTGTTGCATTAAAGTTTTTAGATTTTTCATAAATAACTCAAAAACTATTAAACTACTAAAAAAAGTTTTTACAAAAAAGTTATTACCAAAACTGAAGCTAATAAAAAATGAAATAAACTACGTAGGTACTGGAAAAACGTTTTAATGTTAACTAAAAGTGAGTTATAGAAGGTAATCAAATGAAGAGTACAGGGAAAAAACAAGGAATGTCACTTTTTCATTAATTTTGGTTTTTTCTCCATGTGGTAGCAAAAATTAAGTACTATCGACTAGACTATCGAGTCAGAACACTAACCAGAAAGATCAGTCTATATAAATTTTTTAAGAATTTGTATCCAGGCGAAGGACCAGGACTGTCCGCACGCCACTGGACAAAAATAAGGAATGTAAGCAGTTTTTTGGTGCATTATTAAATTAATAAGTTAATATAGATTAATATTATATTCAGATTATAGACTAAAAATTGCTAGAATTCTGCTAAAAATCTCTTAAGTAGTTTTTAGATATCATAAGAATTAAAATTTTATTGGTGTTTATCTCAATATGTATAAAATGTGACATTCCTGGTTTTTCCCCTGTGTATTCTTCAAATGTATATTTTTGTCGTTGAGTACCCAAATCTAAGTATTCAAGCTTAAATAAGGGAAAATGGTGCATTTTATAACATAACCTTATTAAACATTTATCAAAGTACTTGGAAATATCTATAAAATGAACCCCGAACAAGTTGATAGCATTAAAATTAAACACAAAATATTTTTCAAAATTTATCTTTTAAAAATTTTTCCAAAAAAGTTATTGTTTTTTTAATAACTCCGTTAATTTTTACGATATCAGGTTTGCCTGAAAAGCATTTGAAATTTAATATTAATGGCTACTAAACCACGTTGAATTTAAACTTTTAAACCCCTTACTTTTTTAAAAATAAAAGGTTAAATGGTCCCGGTTACATGATTCTCGCAGCAAAATTTAAGCTTTAAACGTATCTGGGTTATTTTTTACCCTACAGAAATAGTAAAAGGGTAAAATATTTGATACAGAAAAAACTAAAATTTGGTTATACATATATCACTTTTTACATATATTGAGTATTTTTGGAGTTATTATCAAAAGAAAACGAAAATTACGATAATTTGAGAAATTCTGATTTTTATAAATTAGGTATATATTTTTTTCAAAAATATGCGTTTTCATCCGGTCAAAATTGTTGAAACCATTACTTATGCTAATATAAAGAAATTCTTCTAAGTATTACTATAAATTTTAATTTTTGTAGAAATGGTGTATGTTTTATTTTTCACTTTTTCCTAAAAAGTTCTAAAGGGTTCTTTCATTTTCATCATAACTTGCTTAATTGTGATGCTATTAACTTCTACTGGAGCTCATTTGATATGTTGGTACTCCGAAGTACTTTGACAAGTGTTTTAACAGGTATATTTTATAAAATGCATCGTTTTCGCGTTATTTAAGCTTGAATACTTAGATTTTAATACTCGTCGAAAAAATATACATTCAATTACCCATAATTCACTTTGAATTAACATCAGTTTAGTTCTTTAAGTGAGAAGTGTATTCAGCTTTTTATTATCTTCGATTTTGGCAATAATAACTTGTTTGTAAAAGCTTATAGTTTTTGAGTTATACGTGAAAAACAGCTTTAAAACATGCATTTCTTTACGAAAAAATAAAATCTTTGATCTCTAATAACTCAAAAAGTATTTATATGGGAAATAAGCCACAATTAAAATGAAAAAATAATTTTATTAACGTTTCGACGCCCAAATCGGGTGTAAATTCATAAAGCGAACATACCACTTAGACCCATTTGTAGTACCATCAATTCTCCTTGTAGTGAACTATCAAAATTCTTATTAAACATTCTAAAACCATTTGCTAATAATGATGACACTTTTATAAAAAATACAAAACATTTTTTAAACAAATTATCAGCTATTGAATTTAATCCAAATAATATTTTAGTAAGTTTTGACATAAACAGTTTATTTACAAATGTACCATTAGATAAAACTTTAAACATAATCAAAACGAAATTAGAAAATGATAATACATTGGCAACTAGGACAAGACTAAATGTATCAGCTATAATGGAGTTATTGACATTATGTACCAATAATACCTATTTTCAACTAAACAATGAATTCTATAAACAAAATTTTGGTCTAGCAATGGGCTCTTCTTTATCTCCATTATTGGCTAATATATTTATGGAGGATTTCGAAACTAATATTATTTCTAAACAAAATTTAAAACCCACAGTATGGTGGAGATATGTAGATGATGTGTTTTCAATATGGCCTCATAGATCAGAATTGTTGGATACGTTCCTGAATATTATAAACGATCAAGAAGAGACAATAAAATTTACAATGGAAAAGGAATACAATAACAACCTACCTTTCCTCGATGTTTTGATCTCAAAGAAGGATATTGGATATGAGACTCAAGTGTATAGAAAACCAACACACACCAACAGATATCTCAATTACAAGTCAAATCACAACATCAACGTTAAAAAGGGAATCATTAAATCCTTATACGATAGAGCCAAAATTACTTGTTCTAACGAAAATTCCTTTTTAGCAGAAAAACAATTGTTAACATCTGTTTTATTAAAAAATGATTATCCTTTATCGTTTATAAATAAGGAATTGTCAAGATTGGATCGAATGGAACAGAACAACTTAGAACGGGATCCTACAACATTCACCAGAAATAATACGAGGAAAATATCAATACCATATATAAAAGGACTATCCGAGAAACTTAAAACAATAGGAAATAAATTCAACATTTCATCAACATTCAAAACAACAAACACATTGAGATCTGTTCTATCTAAAACTAAACCTAACAATGATCAAGAAAGAACAAAGAATTGCATTTATAAAATACCTTGTGTATGCGAACAATTTTATTTAGGTGAGACATCAAGACCATTAGACGTTAGAATAAATGAACGTCAATCTTATATTAAAAATAGAGAATTTGAGAGATCTCAAATATGTCAACACGCATGGGATAATGAACATAGAGTTCAGTGGAGAGATTCAAGTATAGTCCTGAAAGAATCAGATAGTAAAAAGAGAAAAATCAAAGAAGCGGCTCTAATTATGCTAAATGAAACCAATTGTGTCGCAAATTCCTCGGTAGAATGCAGTAGGATGTGGTTACCCATACTGAAAGAGGAAGTCAATAGAAAGAAAATACCAAGATTAGTAAGTCAATAATATCGAGCTAGTACATATTTTATATTTTAGTATTACTTATATATCTAGTATTATTAATATTATTTATAATTTAAACATGTTACAAGTCAGAATTTGGTATTATTTTTTGAGAGTAAATTAATGTAAGACCAAATACTTACGATGTCGGGATAGTATCACAGGGTTTTTCCTGGTTTTCCCTTGTGATTTACTATGAAGTCTCTAACGCGAGAATTTTACTGTCGTTGCATTTGGTTGTCTTTTTAAAGACATATCACATGCTATAATTTTTTATGATGGATATTCTTGAGTTGGGGTTGATTTCATGTAATCGAATGAACTATCTTTCAGTAAGTCGTCCCAGGAACGCAACTCATAAATATTGGCAATATCATTTTAAAGTCTTCTACTTTAAAATGTATAATACATGTCTGAATTGCCAATATAAATGAGTGAGATTAAATAAATTATTAGAAGAATTTTTTTGCTTAGCAACAACACTTTTGTTTATTTTAGTAATATTTTGTATTTTGACAACGGCACCCGATTTGGGCGTCGAAACGTTAATAAAATTATTTTTTCATTTTAATTGTGGCTTATTTCCCATATAAATAATTAATCAAAAAGTATTGATTTATATTAATAACTTTATATAACAAATTTTGCTTAGAATTTGTCTCTCTATCGTTTTATGGTATTATTTAAAAAATAATAATTTTCACCTTCGACAAGGGGTGGCCTTCACCACCACGGTAAAAGCGCAAGTTTGCATCATGTCACCTTTGTTCCTTTAGGTATCCTCTAACTATTCACCAATTTTCATGAAAATCGATGAAGGTTCAACGAAATAGGAGGCGAAAACCTTCAGTGACTGCACTAAGTGGACTGAAAGATATTTTCCCTAATTTTGACATCGCTTTGCACATTTATTTGTGCATCCCAGTTGCCAACGTGTCCACTGAAAGGTAATTTTCGAAAATGTCAAGAATTAAAAATAATTTCCCATCAAGTATGACGCAAGAACGTGTTAACAATTTGTCGATTTTGTCAAGAAAAAATTGTTTTTTTGAAAATAAGTCTCTGATGTAATCGAACTGGAATGACAATTTTTTCTGTTATAGGTATACATATAAACATCGTAGTTTAAATCCATTTTTAGTGTATTCTTATTTAAATAAAAATTTCTGCATTTTTTTGGCAAAAATGGTACATGTTTGAAGGGCGGCTACTAGAGATTTGCCTAGAGCGTCAATTGTCCTAAACGCGGCCCTGGGAAGACAGACAAAGGTGTGAAGTGATTCATGTTGATTTAGAAGGTGAACATGGGGCAAAAGAAACGTTAGATTCAGTGGGAGATAATAATACATCATGTCAGGATCAGAATCATCAGGTTGAAGAGAACACATCGACTGATAAAATTGCTGAGAACAATGATCCCGATTATGTATGTGACTTGCCGAATTTGCCAGTGGATGAAATCAGGAGATCCACAAGAATATCTAAGCCAAAAATGTTCGATGAGTTTGTTAAGAATCGTTCCTAAAAAATGTTGACTTTACTAATAGCGACAATAGTGCGTAATTATTAAACTGCGTAGAGCGTCGAGATCATAGTTATTGTATTCATTCTGTTTTAGAACGTCGCGAAGAACAGTCAATTATCAGACTTTTCTGCTGGTTTTATGTTGTAAAGTTAGTTTTATTACAACAATAAAAATTGAAAAGTATATTGGCTTTAATTACGTTCATTGTACAATCAATAGCGGGACATATCCCCAACATATAGTGGTCCAAACGAAGCCGGATGGTAATAAAATTTAAATGGTTTAATGGTTTATGGTTTTATGGATTTCAAATGCTGATGAATTTATAGATTTTTTACGACTGATTTTGTGCAAGGAAAATTAACAACTTGTACAAAATTTGTAGATAGTAGTAGTATTGTTGAGGGGAAAATTAATGACGAACAATTCCTTATTGAATTTGAAAGTAGATTATCTAGAGCGGAGAGACTGTTGGATGAATTTGAAGAAATTGAACAAGAAATGTTGGCTTTAGATGAAAAGTATAATGGAGAATCTGAATTAATAAATTTTGAAAACTTATTTTATAAAATTATTTTGAAAGCTAGAAAGATTGTGAATGACAGTAGATATCCTGGTAATGGTAATGACAATCAAAGTTTGGTCAGTGACGTATATGGTGGGGGGCTAAAATTAAGTTACCTCCAATTTCAATAGCAAATTTTGACGGCTCTGTAGAAAATTGGTTAGAGTTCAAAGATTGCTTTGAGAGTCCTATCCACAATGATAAAAGTATTCCTGATATTCAAAAATTTCATTTTTTAAAGCAAGCGTTACAGGGTGATGCCGCTAAAGTTTTGCAGAAGCGGCAAACGTCAGCAGTTAGTTATAATATTGTTTGGAAACATTTGTGTGGCAGGTATGACGATACTCCAATGTTGGTTGATTATCATTTAGATGCGTTGTTGTTGTTTCCAAATATGGTAAAGGAGTCAGCTGATCATTTGCGAAATATGTTGGATACTATGACAGAAACCCTGTTAACGTTGGAGAAGCTTGACATTCCAGTGGAGAATTGGATCCAATCGTTATACACTGTCTAAAAAAAATTTTGACGACATTACATGTAGATGTTGGGAGGAAAAGCGGCCAAAGGGAAAATAAGGTACTTTGGATGAATTCAAAACGTTTCTAAACGAAAGGACAGATACTTTAAAAAATATTGAGAGGAATTCAAAAAAGGTTAAAGAAAATAAGGAACATAGCGCTGGTAGCCACAATAACAGAGGACATAATAAATGGCAACGACATAAATCATTTGTGAACACAGAGTCAAACTTAACAGAGACTAATACATTCAGTTTAACAAATCAAGATCCGTTTGGTTATTATTGCAAAAATAAACATTACATTAATAACTGTGTGGAATTTGGGATATTAAGAACTTATGTGAGGTAAGAACAAGCAAAAAAGTTGGGCCTTTGTCTAAATTGTTTGAAAAGGGCAAATCATACAAGTAAATACTGTAAAGCAGGTAACTGTAGGAAATGTGGACAAAAACACAACACAATGTTACATTATGATGTAAGCCCAAATACAGAGACGAGAGTTGGTCGACCTGGTGATAACAAGGAATATGATGGAGCGAAAGCTGGGGAAGCTGGTAATGGTGGTGGTTTGCAAGTTGGAACGTCTTCTTTACAGGCGTTAGAGGTTACACAGCATGTTGGGTCAGTTGTTTTGGATAATGGAATAGAGGTACCAGGCGAAATACTATTAGCAACCGCATTGATACAGGTGATGGCAAAGGATGGCTCATGGCAAACATGTCGTGTTTTATTGGATTCTGGGAGTCAGCCAAACCTGATTACTTCTGAGTTAGCCGGTAAGTTGGATCTTCAACAAGATACGGTTACAATGAGAATTTTTGGTATCAATCAAAAGTCTTCTGGTGTTAGTGGCAGATGTTTGGTTTCATTTAAGTCATTGCATAGTAATTTTCAGAAAACAATTTCATGTTTGGTTGTGGCAAAGATCTGTGGTTTGATACCTAGTCAAAATCTAAATATATCTCAATTAGATATACCCCCTCATTTACCGCTTACTGATGTTGGATTTGGATTTTCGGGTAAAGTGGACATGTTACTAGGTGCCGAGATGTTTTATAGTCTTCTTTGTGTGGAACAGATTAAATTATCTGAGTTTCAACCCATGTTGCAAAAGACATTGCTGGGTGGATACTGGCTGGACCGATGCAGAATCCACAGACGTATAACTCAACTATGTGTAATTTAAATGTAGTTGACATTCAAAATCAGTTGTAGAAATTTTGGGCCGTGGAAGAAATTCCTCAAGAGAGGCAATCATTGTCTGTTGGTGAATTAGAGTGTTAGAGTATATTTGTGGAAAATACCAAGACAGAAAAAGATGGCAAATTTATCGTTAGAATTCCATTTAAAGGAGAGTTGTAGCAGTTGGGGGATTCTAAATTTGAAGCTAAGAACAGATTTTTAGCGTTGGAAAGGTTAGAGAAAAATGTCGTTTTGAAGGGTATGTACACTCCTTTATGAATGAGTATATATCACTGGTCACATGTCAGTGTCAGAACCTTCAGAAAGTGAAATACTTATTACCTTCCTCATCATGGAGTGTTGAATGAAAATTCAAGCACTACTAAGTTGCGAGTTGTCTTCAATGGTTCAATGAAAACAAATACGGGCGTGTCTCTTAATGACATTCAGCATGTTGGACCAAAGCTTCAGGAAGATCTTTTGTTGATTTTGTTGAGATTTAGGCAACATCCTAAGGTGGTGTGTGCAGACGTAGCAAAAATGTACCGAATGATTTGGGTATCACATGATCAACGGTGTTTGCAGAAGATATTTTGGAGAACTTCACCTAGTCAACAGCTGGAAGAATATACCTTGAACACGGTAACGTATGGAACAAGATCAGCTCCATATCGTGCAATCAGGTGTTTGAGACAGTTAGGTATGGATGATCAAAAGGAGTATCCTAAGGCATCGGAAGTAATTTTAAGAGACTTTTATGTTACTGACGTTTTAACAGGAGCAGAGACAACAGAGGAATTATTGGAATTATGTACCCAGATGGTGTCAATACTAAAAGCTGGAGGTATGGAATTACGGAAGTGGGTATCAAATGATGAAGAAGTGCAACGGAAGTTAGACAGTTCAGTCTTGGTTGATCAGGTACATTTTGGAGAGAAAGAACAAAACAAAACGTTGGGACTGTATTGGAAATTTAAGCAAGATGAATTATTGTTTGAAATTAAGTTTTCAGTTGAAGATGGAAGGCACACAAAAAGAAATATTCTGTCGGATGTATCGAAAATATTTAACCCGTTGGGGCTGGAAGCACCTCGTGTGGTTCTAGCCAAAATTATTTTGCAAAAACTGTGGAAGCTGGATTTGAAGTGGGATGAGTCATTACCTTGTGAGTTGAATGGTGAATGGTCTAGATTAAAATCAGTTTTCATTGTATTAAATAAGTTAGCAATTCCTAGGCAGGTAGTATGTTCTGGTACATCAGTGGTTGATATTCATGGTTTTTGTGAAGCTTCTATAAATGCTTATGGTTGTTGTGTGTATTTGAGAAGTGTAAATAAATGTGGAGATACTTCAGTACATTTGTTGTGTGCAAAGGTAAGGGTGGCACCATTAAAAAGGTTAACTATCCCTAGACTGGAACTATGTGGAGCCCTGTTATTAGGTAAGCTGGTAGCTAAGGTAAAACAAGCAATGACTATAAACTTTAGAAAAACAGTCTTTTGGTGTGATTCTACTGTGGTTTTAAATTGGTTAAAAATGTCACCTAGTGATGTTTAAGTATTTGTGGGAAATCGTGTAAGCCAAATTCAAGAATTAACGGACCCAAAAGAATGGAGACATGTTAGGACGGATCAAATCCCTGCGGATATTGTATCTCGAGGTATTTTTCCATCACAACTAATGGAGTGTCAAAGATGGTGGTATGGCCCAGATTGGTTAATGTTGGATGAGCAAAAATGGCCTATGTCCATTCCTGAACCAATTAGTGATATGCCTGAGACTAGAGTGCATGTTGGAACCTGTCAAGATGCTAGTTTCCATTTCATATATTCGGTCACATAATTAGATTAAAAAGGTATTTGGCTTATTGTTTAAGGTATTTTACAAAACTTTTACATAAAGAGACAGTATTGGGTGCTTTAACTCCTGCAGAGTTAACACATGCTATGAATATTTTAGTTAAGTTGGCGCAAAAGGAATCATTTTCGCAAGAGATTAAAAATTGTCTAGTAAAGGGCAACTGTTGTCTTATAATACCCTACACAAGTTAAGTCCATTTCTTGATGCGAATGGTATCCTCAGGGTGGGGGGTCGACTACAGTTGTCGAGTTTGGAGTATGCGAAGAAGCATCCAGCTCTATTAAGCTCTAAGCATACATTAACAAAGTTGTTGGTTGAATGGGAACATGAACGTCTGTTACATGCTGGTCCTTAGGCGGTTTTGAGTTCAATCCGTGAACAGATCTGGATAATTGGTGGTAGGAATCTGGTACGATATGCCATTCATAGGTGTGTTCGGTGCTTCAAGGCCCGGCCAGTTCCACTGTCTCAGATAATGGCTCCTTTACCGAAAGATCGGGTAACGCCATCACCTCCATTTTATGTAACGGGGATGGACTATGCTGGTCCATTCCAAATTAAAAATAAGTATGGGAGAAAAGCTAAACTTTCAAAATGTTATGTATGTCTGTTTGTATGCTGCTCTACTAAAGCAGTTCATATTGAGTTGGTGTCGGACTTGACAAAAGAGGCGTTTATCGAGTGCTTTTGTAGATTTGTTGCACGTGGGGGTAAATTGTTAAAGGTCTTGTCCGACAATGGTACCCAGTTCTTTGGGGCAAATAACGAATTGAAACTATTGGGAGATTTTTTATTGTCTCATTCACAGTCTTTAACAAAATCAGTCAGTAGTGAAGGTATTAACTGGAACTTCATTCCAGCCAAGTCTCCAAACTTTGGTGGTCTATGGGAGGCGGGGGAAAAGTCCTGTAAAAAACACTTAAAAAGAATTTTGGGCAATGGTAATCTTACATTTGAGGAGTTTTATACCAGTCTAGTTCAAATAGAAGCTGTCCTAAACTCAAGACCTTTATGTCCTTTGTCCTCAAGTCCTGATGATTTTGAGTCCCTTACCCCCTCTCATTTCCTTATTGGACGACGACTCACCTCATCACCGGATCCTGAGGTACGAGAAATACCTATAAATCGATTATCTAGGTATCAACATATGCAAATGCTTCAACAGCACTTCTGGACGAGGTGGTCTTTGGACTATTATTACCGAAATGCAGCAGAAAGTTAAGTGGTTTACTGAAAAACAAAATTTAGAAGTTGGACAATTGGTGGTGCTGAAGGAAGACAATCTTCCTCCTTGTCAATGGAAGATGGGACGTGTAAAAGAAGTGTATGTCGGCCCTGATAACAAAGTGCGGGTCAGGGCCGGCGATAACGGGCCTGCAAGGGATGCATTGCAGGCGGGCGCCCCTGTTTGGGGGGCGCCAGAATGAGTTTTTTTTCTGCTGGTATTATATAAAATACTAAAATAGAAAAATTCATATTTTAAATGTGAAATTCGTCATAATATTACCCTAATCTGTGTTAGTTTGTTAGTTTTGCTTATCACATACTCGTAATATAAAAAAATATGCAATGCCGCATAGAATTCTACCATGTAGTAGGTATTTAATATAATTTATTGGTCAAAGATATCATATTTCAACCAAACAACTTTGCTCTGAGAATGCTTTGTTTATGTTCTTCAAATATCTTGCAAGTTGTTAGTTTTGTATCAGCAGTTATAAGAGGAAATGAATATAGTAAAATAAACAAGATTGTGATACTGTTTTCTTGCCGCCTGCGTCTGTCTAATTTAAGTATTATGTTCCTATTAATAGGTATCAAGTTAAGTATTAATATAATCCCATAAAAACATAATATTTAAAATAAACATTTTACATAAAATTTAGTTTAGAGCTCTTTAGATTTAGTATTATTTCATGTGATTATAATACAGAATAGTTTATCAGTTGTGCTCTGCAGTTAAAGAATCTAGCATTCAATTAATATGAAATTATATTTGTTGAGTACTCAGTACTATTATTAATTTACGGTTAAGTTATTATTTTTATTTAGTTAAATAAAAATGGATTCAAAAAAACTTATCTGGGGCACAAATCGAAAAGGAAAAGCCGAAAAAGAAGAAATGACACAAAAAAATCTTAGTTCTCTTAGCCAATATCTTAAAAAAGTTAAAGTGAAGTTGTTTTGTCAGATAATAGGTCCAATAAAACTGTAACCAAACTTTATTTACCGGGGACATTTGCGGATAGCAGGACACCGACTTAAGTCGGTGCCTCGCTGCCTGGAACACACATTTTTTAGGACACAAGTCCAAAATCAAGTCGTTAATAGGGAGAAAGCTCTTCTAGCTACCCCTAAAATCAGGTGGTTTAACCACGTACAGTAATACAGAGGATATTCTATAACCCAGGGCATCCAAGGTAACGTTCAGCACAAAGCCTCCTTATTCGTTATGTACTGCGATGGGGAGGGGTGGTGATACAGCTTGGGGGTCAGATAGATACGGGGTCAGGTTACGCAGTGTGACCGGTTTGATCTTCGGATATGTGGATCTCATTGTTTCATTTGAACACACATAATTTTCCCGAGGCTGGAGTTGTACGAGTATCTGTGTGTATGTGTGTGGGGTGGGGGCGCCTATGCTAGTTTTGCAGGCGGGCACCTCATACCCTAGCGCCGGCACTGGTGCGGGTTGCGAGTATTCAAACTGTAAATGGCGAATATAAGCGATCAATTTCAAAGTTATGTCCCTTAACAATGTTTAAGAAAATCTACTCCTTTTTTATGTATTTTTTTATGTATTAATTTTATGTATTCATTTTTATGTACTCATGTATATGTAATCATTGTTATGTATTCATTTTTGTGTGTCCAATTGGGAAATTTACTTGTTTTATAAATTGTTTAACTTTATGTTTATTGAATTAATATTTCAAGGTGGGGGAATATGTTAAGAATCGTTTCTAAAAAATGTTGACTTTACTAATAGCGACAATAGTGCGTAATTATTAAACTGCGTAGAGCGTCGAGATCATAGTTATTGTATTCATTCTGTTTTAGAACGTCGCGAAGAACAGTCAATTATTAATAAAACAGGTCGCTGGGACTTTTCTGCTGGTTTTATGTTGTAAAATTAGTTTTATTACAACAATAAAAATTGAAAAGTATATTGGCTTTAATTACGTTCATTGTGCAATCAATAGTGGGACATATCACCAACAGAGTTTGTGACTTATTTGTGCTCGGATAGTGACTGTGATCTGGTTAGTGTCAAGGATGCCATATCGAGACCAGATAGTAACTTATAGTTAGGGGCTATGACAGAAGAACTGCAGTCTTTCGAGGATAACGCAGCATGGGAAGTGGTTAATGTTCCTGAAGATGGTTGTGTAGTGAAGTGTAAGTGGGTATACAAGAAAAAGGTTGATAACTCAGGTAAAGTGAAATATCATGCAAGACTGGTAGCAAAAGCTTACACTCAAAAATTTGGTGTTGATTATAATGAAACCTTTCCTCCAGTCATAAGGCATTCTACATTAAGACTTTTATTTGCTTTATCAGCAAATTTGAATTTGGATATTTTTCATCTTGATGTTGCGACGACTTTTTTAAATGGTGATTTAAAAGAAAATGTTTTTATGACAGTACCTGAAGGTTTAGAAATTGGAAATAACAAAGTATTAAGGCTCAAGAAAGCCATATATGGTTTAAAACAGTCAGCTCGATCTTGGTATGAAAAGTTGATAGTTTCTTAATTAATCTAGGTTATAAGAAATCTGGTTATCAACCATTATCTCTGTTTATGTTGATGATTTCAGATGAATCAGATAATTTAAAGTTGAAATTAAATTAATGTTTCAAAATTAAAGATTTGGGAGAAATTAAGAATTTAAATATTGAATGGGTTGCATATGTGAGTCCATATTAAATGTAGTAATGAAACACAGACTTACTCACAATCATTTAATAATACTTTGACGACCGGTTTCGATCTCTACACTATTCAGATCATCTTCAGGTCGGCGTTACAAGTAGTTAAATGCTACAATTAAAGAAAACCAGAGTTAGAACAATGTCTGGTTGTACAAATGCTAATAGAAAGCCAAAATTTGAAAAAATTTTGAAAAAAGCTTTGAAAAGGGGGTATGCAACTGTTGAAATTTCAGAACAACAAACCGATACATACAAATGCACACCTATGAGAAACAGATACTCATAAGCATGTATAATCACATGGATGCATGCAGTTTATGACTATTTGTTGAAAAAGGTAAAAACTTTTAAAATTTAAAAAACTTATTAAAAATATTAATCAAAAATTAAAAATTAAAAATGCTCCAAAACTCAAAATTAATAAATAGTAATATTGTTTTGATCCACTTACATGCCGTTACAAGGGATGCGTTGCCAGTTCGTTGATAACATGTTTATACGTCCAACTTATGCTAACAGGATAGCTAGGTGAGGTACAGGGCAAGCAGACATGTTTCGTAGGTCAAAACACAGTAAATATTTGAAATTTGAATGGATCCTGAAGGAAGATGTGTTCTGAGAAACAGAGGATGTTGTATTAGAAGTGAGAAAGACAACGTTCGAGTGGGTGTGTTTTAAATGTAGCCAAGTTCTAAATCGCTTTATTGTAGACACTTGTATTTGTTTAAAATTAATGTATCCACATATACTAGGATATTTTAATAATTGGATAAGCTTTATAATCATTTATTGAAACCCAAATACAAACTTATATTTTAATAGATATTTTAATGGTTGACATTAACCTTGACAGTTGACATCCCGTCTTATAACAGTCCGTTAACTTTAATTATCTTTATAGTTATTTTAATTAAATTTTAATAACGGTTTGTCATTAAATTATACTTAAAAATAATAAGATCTAATTAAAATAAATCTTTGACTGACGTCATAGGTACTTAACTATTAGTTGGCACAAGTACTTCAGTTGGTATTAGACACCATTCGCTGTCATGTAAGTTTCGTTCTGTGGGGCTTCTCGTCTAACGACGGGAAATATTGGACACTTCGCTTGGTACGCTAGAACGGAAAAGTGGCGGATGACTGATTGAAAAGTACGGAAATTTTAATACAATAGTTTCAAGCTTTTATAAGTGATATTTAGTGGCAAATTATTGGTGGTGTTTTGGAGAAGCTAGGAGACTAAGTTTTGGGAGATCCCGGAGGAATTGGAAGTCATGTCATCCGGTAAATTTTTTTTACTCTTAAAAAGTTTGAGAAAAAGGAACGAATATGGCCGCTATCATGTCATATTAAATTCATATTGAATTTATTTCTGTAAATGTATGAATCAAAGTTGTTCTTTGAATTTAGTATCTTTAATTATATCCATAGTTCGAAAATATACACTCAGATGAAGATTATCTTGTCACATATCCTGTAAATTATATCATTTGATTTGTGGGGTTATGTCAACCTCATAATATTGAATTCAAATTTTACAGATTACATTCATTATTCTCTATTCTATTAGATTGTGTGTATTCTAGCCACCTTAAATTCGTTCCAAAAGCCAGTATTTTTCTTAAAATTTACAACACATTACATTACATTACATTTACACATTACATTTACAATACATTCATTATTCTCTATTCTATTAGATTGTGTGTATTCTAGCCACCTTAAAAGTTAAATCCCAAATTAATGTGTGTAATGTGAATCAAGGTCAAATCCATCATTGTTTTTGCTAATGATCTTCTTTTTGTTGTTCATTCTGAAAAAAAGATATCTCATTTCTTTTCCTTTGGCTCTTTGACCTTTCCTTAGATTCTGACATTGAAACTAAAACGGGACATGTTTGTTTTTAGCCACTTGGGGGAAATCTTAAACTGTAACCAGTCCGTCAGCTCCCCTCACAACTGGGAGCAACCGTTCTACGCCAAGCCAGGTCATTTGGAGACCAGCCTGGAGAACCTCCCACATACCTACTTTGTATCCTGCCCTCTGCACCCCAGAAGGGCATCGGTATATTAATTGGTACAAGCTAGCACCATCCCTGTGCTAATTCGCCTACCAGGGATTTTGGAATCCGTAGCAAGGACACTCTCGGGGACCATATAGGGTTTGTTTTGGGACACTTGGTATCTGCTAGTGATTGTCACTTCCACTATTACACCACATTCATTTTTTGTATAAGACTCGGGACATTTATTTTGATGATTAAGTTTTATAGTTTATCGCACATATTTTGTTTCAATATTTAAGTTGCATATTGTTTTTATATATCTATAATAGTTGATAGTGTTCCCCAAACCAGTAAACTCTCTGGTCAAAGAGGTTTGAGCTCAGATCATCTTTTCCCCATATGAGATTCTCTTTACCTTTATATATTACCTGAAATTTTCTTGTACCATTTATTTACTTAATTAACTTTATATTTTTAGTACTAACCTTGCTTGTCTCCACTTATCAATTTAAATTTATATACTTTTTCCTCTTAATTTGCTTAATTTATTAACTTATTCATATAACTTTTATCTTTCTTTAGTCAATCATAATTATTTAACTTATTTGCTTAACTTTACTTAAATTCATTTAATCAATTTTTAATTATATCTTTGGACGCTATTCCCTTTGAATAGCTATCCATTTTACTTGTTATATTTTTTAGTGACTACGTGTCGAAGCAACTGATTTTTATATATCAAGTAGACCGTAGGTTCACCTTAATGAGGCTAGTGCCTATTTAACTCTTTGAGAGTTACGGAAATTATTCATTGTGAATAATCCTCCCTTAATTATATTCTGGTTCATTAGTTCTATAGGGTTTAACGTTGCTGTACGTATTGCAATCGTACAATTATTTGGTGAAGGTTGTTATTTAACCTAGTATATGTAAGTTGGGGGTACGCTCCATATAAGAGCTACTCCATTACTAATGTAACAATAGATTATATTTATATTACTATAGGTAATTATTTCCCATTGTCATTTTAGAGTTACATAGTTTGTATTTTTCTAACTCAGAGGTTGTCAAAAATCTAAGTAGTTATATTTAATAAATATTTATTTGTTTTTGTATATCAATTATTTTTTCCCATTTTTGAATTTAATATATTTAATATTTAACAGCAGTGTAAGATACCTGGAAGTTTGGTCCATCCCAACTTCTGGCGCCCATAATTCAGTCTATTGTATTTATCTCCTATATTCTTCTATTTTTATTGTATTATTATATTTATTCGATCTATGTTGTAAGCATCTCTTTTCATATTCATATTTCTTTTTCTAGTCATCATCCCTCTTTAGTTTGAGCTACTGTTCTTCGACAGGCATGAAAACGAGCCGTACCCATACTTGAGTGTCAAGTTGTTCTCTTGCGAGCCAATTCTATTTAGTTTGCCTCTGTCTTTCCATACTTCTATTATCAGTTCATCACCCTTCCTTCACTCATTTCATTCTTATCATTTTCGTTCTACAAATACTACTGCAAAGTAGTATTTTTGTTACAGTCTGTCTCACGGATATGTTCGGTTTAGTAATACATAGTTAAACACCTTCCCCTCAAAGGTCCATTCTATGGGGGGGTTTGATTAGACGACCTGATTTTGAGCTGTTGGTCCTTTTGGGGCTAAGATTGTTTGAAGTATTTATAGATGTTTAAGGGGGCTTAATAATTCCTAAGTTGGCAGTACTGTGAGGATCGTGATGGTGGTCATGATTCTGTTTATTTTTTGTTATGTCACTGCCATTTGGGTGTGTGTTTACATTGTTCTGTTTATGTAAATTATTTTCTTTATGTCTTACGACAATGTTTTGCTTTTGGGTATATAGATTATCGGCTTGAGCTAAGTCAGGGTAAAACTCAGGTTCTAGTAGCAGCTCACTAGCTTGGGATTTTGTTATCGAGTGTTTCATTTGGTTTGTATTGCGCCTAACTATTCTATTGTTATACTCTTTTCTGACCCAGTATGATCTTGGTTCCTTAGCTTTTTCAATAACCACTGCTTTGTGCCATATTTCATCCCTTCTACTTTTCACTACTACCTTATCACCCTTTTTAAACTCAGTTACTGCTTTACGTGCTGTTTTATCATAATGTATTTTCACCTTCCCTTGTTGTTTGCACAGCAATCCATATGTTGTTTTCTGTATCTGAGGTTCTAATTGTTTACTAGTTATGGGTAGTTAAGTCCGTAAAGTCCTGCTTTGAAGAATCTGGGCCGGAGAGGCATGCAGTGCAATTATTCCTGTATTGTTATATTCCATTACAGATTCACGAAAATCAGTGTTTGTTTCTACACTTTTCCTTAATATTTGTTTTGAGATGCTGACAGCCTTTTCTGCAAGACCATTACTTTGGTGCCACTCTGGAGTACATGTTGCAATAGTTATATCTTTTTCACGGTAATAATTCAAACATTTCTGTGACACAAAGGGTAAGTTGTCAGCAATTAAAAACTGTGGGTATCCAAATTTACTGAACAGATCTTGGAATGCACTGATTACACAATTTGAAGTCTTATCTTTTAAAATGGCAAGATCTATCCAATGGGAAAGATAGTCTATAGTTACAAGATAGTATTTAGCTCCGAACTCCACTATATCAGAGGCAACTTTATTAAATCGTAACTTAGGTACAGAATGAGGTAACATGGGTTCCTTGAAATTCTTGGGTAAGTACTTTTCACATGTCCTACATTCTTTTATGAATGTTGTGATGTTGTCGTTAAGGTGGGGCCAATAAAATATTTTTCTTGCCTTATTTATGGTTTTGCTTATACCTAGGTGTCCTTTATGCATGATTGTCATGTAATTCTTTCTCAGAGCTGTAGGAACTATAATTTTGTCCTCAAGGAAGACTATACCAGCTTCAACGAAGATGCTATCTTTTAGCTTATAGTATGGTCTACAATTTGCTGGTAGCATATTCTCTTTTGGCCATCCATTGAAGTAGTAGTCGAAAATTTTTGAAAGTGTTTCATCCTTACTCGTGAATTCTCTTAATTCAGATCGTTTCTCAATACTCATTGGTAGATGTTTGCTCACAGAATGTACCATTTCAATCATTTCAGGGTCGTTTTCCTGCACTTTTAAACTAGCACGTGACAACATGTCTACGAAAAGGATATTTTTACCAGAAACATATAAGGTATTCAAGGAATTCTTCAGAAGTTTCAACCTTAATCGTTGTAATCTCACAGATCTAATTTTACATATAGGTTTTGCCATAATAGATATAATTGGTTTATGGTCTGTCTGTACATCAACAATAGATTTATAAATGAAATCATGGAACTTTTGGGTGCCATAATGAATTGATAAAAGTTCTTTCTCTGTTTGGCTGTAGTTCACTTCGTGATCATTCATATTTCGAGAAGCGCAAGCTACCAGTTTTAAAATTTTATTCTCATGTTCTTGGAACATACAGCAACCTAATCCATTCTTGGAGGCATCACATTGTAGTATAATCTTCCTCTTTAGGTCAAATGGCGTTAATGCAGGAGATTTAGTAATTATTTCTTTTAAGTTTTCAAAACACTTTTGTTGTAATGGGAGCCATTTAAATTCTACGTCAGACTTTAAAAGTTCCCATAAAGGTTTAATATGCTCTGCCATGTTCGGGATGTATTTTCTAACATAATTAAAGCTTCCAATTATTCTTTGAAGTTCAGTTTTGTCTTTTGGTCTTTCCAATTTACAAAGAGATTCAACCCTATCTGGGTCTATTTCCATACCTTTCTCTGAGAATACTTGTCCCATAAATTTTACTTGCCTCTGGCAGTATTGAAATTTTTCTTTATTGAATTTGGCACCAGTTTCTTTGGCTCTTTTTATCACTTGTGCAACTGCTTTATCATGTTCCTCTTTATCTCGGCCAACTACTATCATGTCGTCATGTAAGATCTGAACATTTTCTAAGTCTCCAAAATTTCTTTCAACTTGTTCCTGGAATAAGTCTTGGGAGTTTGAAAGCCCATAAGGCAGAACCACATATCTGTAGATACGAAAAGGTGTAGCAAAACTACATTTCCAAGAGGAGTTCTCATCTAATTCTAAGTGGTGGTACTCTTCAGCCAAATCAAATACAGTGACTATTTTTTTCCAATCATATTGGAGCACACTTCTTCAATGGTCTTGACTGGTTGTGGTTTTCGTATAATTTGACCATTAAGGTTTTGCGGATCTAGACATAATCTCAATGTACCATTACTTTTTTCAACAATTACTATACGGTTTATGCTGGCACGAGGGTCTATCTCATCCACTTTTACTATGGCTTTCCTCTGCACTAGCCTCTCAAGCTCGTTTTTTAGAGCATCTTTTATGGCGAATGGAACCTTTGTAGGTGGATAACTGACTGCTTCGAAATTTTTTGTAGTAGTTATCTTAAATTTCCCTTCAAATCTTCCATAGCCAGAAAATATTTCATGATGCTCTGCTATGAATTGATCTTTCTCAACATTGTTGTTACATTTTTTAATATTTACCCTGTTTATTCGTTTTAAAAGACCAAGATCAACACAAGCCTGCCCACCTAGCAAAATTTTGTTAGCTCCTTCAACAATTACAAAGTTTTCATATATATTTTTGTTCTTATACTTACAATGAAGGCTTACAATACCAATAGTTTTTGCCTGAGTGCCTTCAAAACCCTTTACAATAAATTTATTTTTACATACCTTAAACTGCTTGTTAATCCTTTTAAAAATTTTGTTTGGTATTACTGAAATGTCAGCCCCTGTGTCTAGCTTTACTTTAAATTTGGAATTCTCTACTTCAACAATCTCATCCCAAAGGTCCCGTAACTGATCTGAAACATTAACATTATTTATCACTAAACTAGAACTACTATCACTATCACTGTCGGATTTCTCTTGGTTGTCCACATTCTCTACATTTCTTACTCTACAAGTAACTGCAAAGTGGTTCAAGATTCCACACCGTGAATATGATTTTCCAAACGCTGGACACTTCCTTGGCCCATGCATTGTTTGACAGCGCCTACATTTAAATTTGTCTTGCTGTTTTCTGCTTGTATGTTTATCTTTGGGAAACCTCTTGATAGCATGAATTTCTGCGATGCTCTCTTCTGCAAACATTTTGTTCTGGTTCTTACTGATTTCACTTGCACGGCAAATTTCTATGGCTTTGTTTAACTTTAGCTTGTCGATTCTTAGTAGAGCTTCTCTTGTGACTGTATCACGAATGCCCATGACAATTCTGTCTCTTAGAGCTTTCTCCTCAGTTGTTTCATCTGGGTCTGTTACATTAAAATTACAAGATTTCACCAGGTGCTTTACTTCAGTGAGGTAATGCTCAAAAGATTCGCCCTCTTTTTGGTTTCTGCTTAAAAACTTGTATCTTTCAAACACTTCATTGGCTCTTGGATTAACATATACCTCTAGCTGTTCCATCATGTATTTGTAGGGCTCAGCAGTCCCATGGGGGATTGCAATTGTGCACATTATTCTAGCGGACTCGGCTCCTATTATATTTCTGAGGATTGCCAGCTTTATATTATCGGCAGACTGATCTTTCCCTGTGGCTACTAGATAATCTTCAAATGAGATTTTCCAAAACTTCCATGTGGTAGCGGCATTCTGCCCCTGTAAGTCGAAATCTGGAGGCAATTTTACAGGTCCATGTATGTGTGACTGTGCCATGTTTAAAATTAATGTATCCACATATACTAGGATATTTTAATAATTGGATAAGCTTTATAATCATTTATTGAAACCCAAATACAAACTTATATTTTAATAGATAATATTTTAATGGTTGACATTAACCTTGACAGTTGACATCCCGTCTGTCTCACGGGTATGTTCGGTTTAGTAATACATAGTTAAACAGTATTAATGTGATGGTTTTTACGTTTTTCAACAAATAGTCATAAACTGCATGCATCCATATGATTATACATGCTTATGAGTATCTGTTTCTCATAGGTGTGCATTTGTATGTATCGGTTTGTTGTTCTGAAATTTCAACAGTTGCATACCCCCTTTTCAAAACTTTTTTCAAAATTGTTTCAAAATTGTTTCAAATTTTGGCTTTCTATTAGCATTTGTACAACCAGACAATGTTCTAACTCTGGTTTTCTTTAATTGTAGCATTTAACTACTTGTAACGCCGACCTGAAGATGATCTGAATAGTGTAGAGATCGAAACCGGTCGTCAAAGTATTATCAAATGATTGTGAGTAAGTCTGTGTTTCATTACTACATTTAAATTAAGAATTGTTTAGGTATGAGAGTAACTCGTAATAAAGAGAATGGTGTTATAACTCTAGATCAAAAATCCTATATTGAACAGTTGTTAAAAAGGTTCAGTATGGAGGATTCGAAAGAGGTTTCTACCCCAATGGAGATTTAAATTTGAATAGATGAATAGAGACGATAATTCATCTGCTCAAGTGCCTTATCAGAATTTAATAGGTGGTCTTATGTATTTCTCAGTTTTGACAAGACCAGACATTTCATATCCTGTAAGTTATCTCAGTCAATTTAATAATTATCATTCAGAAAACCATTGGAAGTATGTAAAACAAATATTAAAATATTTAAAGGCTACAAAAGACTATGGTTTAACTTTTTAAAAAATGATAATTATTTAAAAGGTTATGTAGATGCAAGTTGGGGGAGTAACTCTCATGACAGAAAATCTTATACTGGCTTCTATTTTCAGTTTTCTGGTGGACCTATTGTCTGGAAAAGCAGAAAACAGAATAGTGTTTCTCTGTCAAGCACAGAAGCGGAATACATAGCAGTATCGGAAGCTGCTAAAGAGGCTATTTTTTTTTTAAATTTGTTGTATGAGATGTTGGGTATTGATGAAATCGTTATACTATATAATGATAATATATATGGGAGCTCATAAATTAGCAATAAATCCTGTATTGAATAGGAGAACGAAACACATTGATATCCGATATCATTTTGTCAAAGAAGCTATAAACAAAGGTTTGATAAAGCTGGAATATTTGGACACATCTAATATGCCAGCTGATCTCTTGACAAAAAGCTTGAGTTCTGTGAAACATAATAAGTTTTTGAAAGAGATTGGTTTAGTTAAGATGGTGTAAGAAACATTTGATAAATGTTATTTTCTTAATTTGTTTATCTAGTGGGAGTGTTGGATATAGATAAATAAATTAAATATTTTTATAGCAGTGCCATCTACTGGCCGCTTTACTAATTACTGTATTGTGTGTTGCGTTCAACGTTTATTCAACAAGTAGTTCAAAAAATACAGCCGTTGAGTTAACTGCTGTGTTAACGCTGCGTCTCACCATCAAATAATTTGATCAAACAGTTTGAGCAAACTCCGGAAGTACGTCAAAGTGACGTCACAATTGCAGTTTTTTTGAAATTCTAAAAATCTGTGTACTCATACTATCAGTCTAGTTTGATCAAATTTTTTGTATTGAGTTGTCTAACTTGTTTGTACTTTATTTAAAATGAAAATTTTTCATTATTATCCACAATGAACACTCAGGATGTGGCGTCACTAACTGTCACTTTCAAGGCCCCGTCTCACCATCAAATAATTGACAGTTAGTTTGATCAAACTTGACAGTTAGTGACACAAAGTGACAGTTAGTATGTATAGTTTGTGTCACTAGTCAAGTTTGACTGTCAAGTTTGATCAAATTAACTGTCAATTATTTGATGGTGAGACGGGGCCTTCAGTTTGCTCAAACCAGTTTGATCAAATTATTTGATGGTGGGACGCGGCCTTTAGGTATTCCTACATTAGGCAACACCCCGCAAGTTACTTCCTAGCTGGCTTGGTTGGTAGAGGCCATGAGGTTAGGAGGATGACAGAGAGATTTTTAGACAAGAATCTACAGGTCGAGCAAGTCTCGTAAATTTCACGATTGCGAGCCACGCTTCACGCAACCGTGTTTGCGTACTTGTGTTTCGAGTTGCGTGGTCGTGCGGAGTTGTCAAAATTAAATCAATATGTCAATATGGCTACTGGGTGTAAAAGATACATCTTATTCTATCTGTTCTTAATGAGTTTTAGATAATTTTAGTTGTATTTCTTTGTAATTTTGTGTTGTACAAAGATTAATTTAACATTTTCTCTGGAAGTATTAATTTAGAAAGATAATATGCTTCATTGGTGTGTTTTGAAGTGTGAAATGCAAAGTAATTGTGATAAAGTTCACTTTTAAACTGAACTAAATAAGGTATCTGAGAGACAACAATGGTTAAATGCAATACAATGTACAGGTTTTACTAGCGAAATGAAAATTTTCCTGTCCTGTCTGCTGTAATCATTTTATATCTGGTAAGTTACAATTACAACAGTAACGATTTTTGAAGATGTTAACATTTTAATCTTATAGGAAAACCAGCCGACTTAATCGATAATAACAATCTCCAGATTGGGTTCCTTCAATAAATATGGGCTATAAACACAATGAAATAAGTTCCCCAAAATCTAAAATGGAGTGGTATCAAAGGAGAATTAAAGGAAAAAATATTCATATTGAAATTATTTATAAGGCACTGGACTGTCTTAAATTCTACAGTAATACTAGGTGGGTAAATGATTTTAGACATTTTTCATTAAGAGTAGATTAAGATTAAGTAGATTTTCATTCAGTAGATTTAAGACTTGTTTACACGGGTAGAGTAATGATGCAAGTACTTTATAGAGTAGAGTAACTCTACCTGTAAAAATGCTCAGCACAGTAGAATAGCTGGTAGAGTGTATAGTTGGAGTTAAAGTAGAGTGACTAGCAACCCATGGCAAAGTAACTACTCTATGACCACCACTACTGCCAAAATGTCTACTCGGCTACATACTCTACCCATGGAACACGCTCAATTACGGCAGAATAGAGTAGGTAGGAGAGTACATGGGGGCGCTGTCATTCTGGCTGGAATTGTGTTTTGTGTAAATAGTGAAAATGAAGTTCACCGAAGATGAAACTTTAAAACTTGTAGAGCTATAATACGGCGAATACCAGTGTTTATGGAATTTAGGTAGTGTATACTACAGAAATAAAAGTTTGCAGCAAGCTGCGGAGGATGAAATCGTCGAAAGAATGGCAAAGGGGGCTTTGGAGTAAACGAGCTTAAGCAAAAAATTAAGAATTTAAGGTGCACTTATAATCAAGAGTGTTTAAAAATACAAAAATCGGTTTCACTATACTAGCATCAGTACTATACTTGTACTCTCCTCATGTGAATGGTATCAAGCCATTTTTGGTAGAGTACTACCGCTACTCTACTCTCCTCAAAACTCTACCCATGTAAACAAGTCTTTAGAAACAGTGGAAAATGAGGTAGCTAGTAGAGTAGTAGTAGAGTAAAATATACTGGTTTAGCAAATTACAATGTTTTAAGGTAATACAGTAGCGATAAACAGGTAGCCAAAACGTGTTCCAAGATTGTCACTGTAATTTTGAATATTTTTTCGAGGCATTTGGCACACGTATTCGTAAAATAATAAAGAATGGCGGTACAGAGCCCAATTTGAAAAATATATTAATGTGTGGAAATTACTCTGTAATTATACAATATTTAAAAAACGAGCCTGTACCGCCATTAAGAAGAACAAAAAAATACACTTTCTTCAAATAAACTTTTTTATCCGATGCCTAGATTTTGTGTAATTTTGGAACTACTAATGAAATAAAAAATTTTAGTAGTTCCAAAATAACACAAAATCGGATAAAAAAGTTGTATTTGAAGAAAGTGTATTTTTTTGTTCTTCTTAATGGCGGTACAAGCTCATTTTTTTTATATTGTATTTAATTAGAGAGTAATTTCCACATATTAATATATTTTTCAAATTGGGCTCTGTACCGCCATTCTTTATTATATTACGAATATGTGTGCCAAATATCTCGAAAAAATATTCAAAATTACAGCCGCAATCTTGGAACACATTTTCGCTACCTGTTGATCGATACTGTTTCCTCTTAAGATAGTTTTAATAGTTATTTATGATATAAGTATTAAAAGTACAATTTTAAGACCCGCATGTGAAAGTTAACTTGAAAAAATAATTTTATTAATGTTTTGACTTCCACATCAGATGTCATTGTCAAAATACAAAATATTCATTATTATTAGGTTTGTTCTAGCAAACAGTCAAACTAGCCAAAAACCATCAGCAAACAGTTGGTCAGTAAAAGAACATAATACAGTCACCAGTGCGATCCCCTCTACTCGCGCTGGTCCACTATTCGCTGATGGTTTCAAACTGATGCTAGAACAAACCTATTATTATTATGCATATCATTATCTGTAAATAATATTTCTTCTGATTGTTAATTGTAAAGGATAGAAAAATTACCATTTATTTTATTTTTTTTAGAATCAGCTGAGAGAAGTGGTCTACAAAAAACCAGGAAGGAAACGGAATATGTGGCTACGAAAGGCAAAAGAAAGGTTTACAAAGCAAATGTGACACATTTTTTTGAAATATTTAGGAATATCAGTAAATTGCATTAAAAAAATGTATGAAAAGATTTTGTTCAATAAAAATGTTTATATTTATCAAGGATGTATTATTTGGTATGGCCACATATCGTCAGTGATGTAATAATACATCCTATCTGTTTTTTCATGAGTTTTGTAAGAGAGACTAAAAACTTGTCTTAGGGTCGCCTCCTGTTTTCATATGATATTTTTTGACCTGTTTTGTAGTAAATTAAACTATCTATGAACTACAAAACAAGTCAAAACTTACATATGAACACAGGAGGTGACCTTAAAACATGTTTTTCCATCTCTCATACAAAACTCATGAAAAAACAGATAGGAGGTATTGTCACATCAGCAAGGATGTACAGTCATGAGTGCCCTAATAACCGGCAAAATATGGGCAACATATTTAGTTGTGAGATAAAAAGAAATGAAACTAGTCGAGCTGGGAAATTTAGCGAAATTAACCTTTAAATTTACGTTATATTGATCCCACCTTTACACATATCGGAGGAGTATGTCAACTAAAACTGTCACTGTGACAGTGGTAGTTGGTAGTTTCCAAACTCGTCTGATACGTCTGAAGGCCCCGTCTCACCATCAAATAATTGACAGTTATTTGATCAAACTTGACTAGTGACACAAACTATACATACTAACTGTCACTTTGTGTCACTAACTGTCAAGTTTGATCAAATAACTGTCAATTATTTGATGGTGAGACGGGGCCTTGAAGGTGGTACACAATCAATACAATCTAAATGTATAAGTTAATAACGCTAAATTTCCCAGCTCGACTAGTTTCATGTCTTTTTATCTCACTACTTAATACATCTTTTGTGCTATTTTGCCGGTTATTAGAGCGCTCATCACTGTATTTCTGGTATATCCAGGGAATGTCTACAAAATATATTTTGAATGTCCAGAGAACATTCGTGGACATTCATGGAATGTTCCAATAAGACATTCAGGTAATGTTTAAAATGCTGACACAGGATTTTTCTGGGATGTTCAGGGAACATGTTTTCGGGGATATTCCAGGAATTTTTCAATGTCTGTGTACCTTCTATGGACCTATATGGAATATTTTGGTGTTATTACTGCCGCACTCCACTTGCGATTTGTAATCAGGAAGATTGAACACATTGTTTCAAATACAAGTCAATCCATTTGTGACTAAATAATCATGGATTGACTTCTATTTGAAAGAATGTGTTCAATCTTCACAACTACAAATCGCAAGTGGAGTCCGGCGCTTAGGGCTACTTCCTCTTCGGTATTATGTATTATACTACAGAAATCAGGAACTTTCCTTCTAAATATATGTATGCATCTTGGCCATCAAACATATTCTTCCAAACATTTTTTTAAGGGGTTACATAGGTCTTGTGGGTAAAAAAAGTGACTTTTTAAAAAAATTATATCTCGAAAACTAAAATTTATTTTTATTTATAATTGG
Source organism: Diabrotica virgifera virgifera (assembly GCF_917563875.1). Classification (NCBI taxonomy): domain Eukaryota; kingdom Metazoa; phylum Arthropoda; class Insecta; order Coleoptera; family Chrysomelidae; genus Diabrotica; species Diabrotica virgifera. Next base: position 104,182,159 of record NC_065450.1, on the reverse strand, counting down.
AACATGTAAAAGTATAGTACTTAAGGTAGTCTCAAAAAAAGTTTCAGCCAAAAATATTCATTTTTGTAGAGTTGTAAGTTTTTTTGCATTGGCAGCATAACTAAGTCCAGTCTCATCTGAAATCAAAAAGTTTCTTGTAGTTTATACCTCTGGCTAGAATATGAACGAAGGAATTAAAAAAAAATGAAATTTGAAGATTTTACATAAGTTTAAACACATTTTTGACCCCAATTTTTCTCATTTTTAAAGTAGTTTTTTTTTATAAAACAAAAATGACCTCATCTAATAAAAAATCCTTTGTTCATTCACTAGCCAGAGGTATAAACTACAAGAAACTTTGATTTCAGATGAGACTGGACTTGTTATGCTGCTCACTGCAAAAAAGGGCTGTTGTCGAAAAATTGCAGTCAACTCTACAAAAATGAATATTTTTGGCTGAAATTTTTTTGAGAGTACTATACTTTTACATGTTTCAATTATATATAAAAATAATTTTTAGTTTCCAAGATATAATTTTTTTAAAAAGTCACTTTTTTTACCTGCAAGACAACAACTTAACAAATTGTTGATTTCAAATTGTAACAGTTGTTTTGCAAAGTATGCTGCCCTCTTGTATTTTCTGTGTTATCTTCAAAAAACACAAAACAAAAAAAAAATAAAACAAAAGTTTAACCACCTTCACACTACAGAATCAAGCAATCAAGTTACACAAATTTTCAAACACCTCACCTGACACAGCGTCTCAAGTACGATTGCGCGAATTGGTAAATATAACTCCGCACGACCACGCAACTCGAAACACAATTACGCAAACACGGTTGCGTGAAGCGTGGCTCGCAATCGTGAAATTTACGAGACTTGCTCGACCTGTAGATTCTTGTGATTTTTAGAGGTTAGGAAGCGCTAGATCACAGCGTGCTCATGCTAGGTTGAATCTACAAGAATTGTATAATACATGCATCTATAAATCTCCAACATGCTTTTAAGTTTCATTAATACAACATTAACAACGTTTTATTTGTTCCTTAATTAAATCTCCCATTTTTGTTTCTCAACTCTACAATTTACGAACAAATATAATCAAAGAACTTCAAATGTACCAACTGCTAAAAAAAAAGTATATGAATGATGCTTTTCCAAATGTTGAGATGACACTTTTTTATATTTAGTTGTGATGCTAACTAACTGCAGTGGTTAGAGATCATTCTCAAAATTTAAGTTAATTAAAAATCGACTTCCGTCTATGATGAGCCAAGAGTGTTTGAATGATCTCTCTACAATGAGCATTGGCCGCGATGTCTTAATGCTGCTAGATATGTCTCACATAATCAAGAAATTTTCAATTAAAATATCTCGAAAACTTCCCGGACTTTAAAACAATACATCTTACTATCATTTTTAATATTTTACTGTAACAAGTTACAGCTCTTGTACTGTTTATTATTTAAAATTATATTTATAAAAGTAGATCAACATTTTTTTAATGGTAGGAGGTAGAGCCCCCACACCAATTTTGCCCAGGGGCCCCCACTGCCTTAAATCCGGCTCTGATTGGAATGTTTCCAAGGGGCTATAGGGCTTTTCATTCACAGTCATTTGTTTCGAGCTTCTGTCATATGTCGTATAATACGTGTATATTAATATTATACACAGATTTTACAACATATGACAGAAGCTCGAAACAAATGACAATCGATGAAAAGCTCTATTGATCGAAGTCATTAATATGTAAGCAGTACCGGCGCTAGGGTATAAGGCTCCCGCCTGTAAAAGAAGCCTAGGCGCCCTTCGGTTTCTTGTAAATTAGGTATTTGTATAGCACCGGCAGAAAAAAAGCTCATTTTGGCGCCCCCCAAACAGGGGCGCCCGCCTGCAGTGCATCCCTTGCAGGCCCGTTATCGCCGGCCCTGTATGTAAGTAGGTATGTATTTACTGCCAACATACTGTAGAATGATTAGGTAAATAAAAATACTTACATGGTCTTTTATCCTTTACAAAGGTAGTGTACCTACGTAAAAATAATTATATTTTATTTTTGCCAACATATTGAAGCAAAATTCAAAATCAATTTCCATTATTAATAGACTGTTGTCAAAAAAATGCAAAATTACAAATAAAATCAAAACTGCCATTCCCCGGCCAATTTATTTATTGTATATTTTCCATATATTTGTAGGATGTATCTTGAATTTTTTATTGCTTTCAAAATCATAAATAAACGAAAAAAAAACTACTTAAAACACACAAAAATATAGCAAAATACAAGATAATAATAATAATATCGTATGGCATTTTTGCCGGGGAGATCCTTTCGGATAGTTCCAGCGCCAATTACATCTTTAACCCTGTTTCAAGTAACTAGTGTCGATGTACACTAGCCCAGGGGGACCGACGGCTTAACGTACTCTCCGAGGCACGGTGAGACGGCTCGTGTCATTATTGGAAATGAAAATGGTTTGTCTTTGGCAGGGATCGAACCCACGTCTACTGGCGTATGAGGCCAGCGTTTATGCCGTTACCCACGGCCGCTCACAAAAAAAAATACAAGATGTAAATGGCTCTTAGCTCGGTTCAATTTGATACCGCATTGGCGCTGCAATCTTAATCCGAATCGCCAATATAAACTTACAAAAGCCCTTTGTTATTTAATGTTTACACTGCAGATCTGCATGACCTGATAGATGACAAATGTAAAATAATACAGTATGCCGATGATATATGTTTATATACCAGCCATAAATCCTACGATGATTGTATGTTTGATCTAAAACGTAACTTTAGGAATATAGATAGGTGGGTTAAAAACATGGGATTTAGCATATCAAAAGATAAGTCTTCGATTGTATGTTTTACAAGACGTAGACAAAAAATCAGAGGCAAATGCCATATAGGTGATTATGCTTTTCCCTTAGAAGAAGAGTATAAGTATCTGGGCATGATCCTAGATAAAAAACTCTTGTGGTCTAGCCATATAAAATATGTGAAACAAAAGTCAGAGCGTGGAATTAACCTTCTGCGTTTCGTTTCCAAAAAAAGTTGGGGTGCAGACCAATATATTTCCTTAATGTTTTATAGATCCTACATACGATCCATTCTAGATTATGGCTGTATTCTTTATGGTTCTACTTGCAAAACAAATCTTTTAACACTAGACAGAATACAATATAAATCTATAAAAATCTGTCTAGGAGCTATGATGTCCTCACCAAGTCATGCAGTTCTAGCAGAAGCTCAAGAACCACCTTTATACATACGTAGGCAATTATGAGCAAACAAATGTCTAATAAAATACAGAACGTTTAATACAACTATGGTTCACAAAATAGGTCTGCTTTCGACAGAAAATTTAACAAATTCTTACTGGAGGATAAAAAATTCGCCTCCTCTTACAGAATCTTTTATCGATACGAATCTTTACCAACCTTATATTTCACAGCTACCAAAATTTCCTATTTTCGAACATGACTTTGAAGTTCTGATAGACAAACCAACCATTATAATGCCATCTTATTCAGACTTGCCAACTTTAACAAATCTTATATTTAAATCCATACTAAACAAATTAGGGAAAAATTTAACAGTAATTTATACAGATGGATCAAAAACAGATGAAAGTACTGGTTTCGCATTTTTTGTTTCAAACAACAATTATGCAGAAAAATACCGAATTCCGGATTGCTGTTCTATTTTTACAGCCGAGGCTGCTGCCATACAGAAAGCACTAACTTGGTGTGCTTCTAATTATTGCGAGAACGTTGTAGTAGTCTCAGACTCTCAGGCAGTACTACAAGCTATTTGTAGCCATCCATTAGATAATTTCTAAAACTCCAGTATTCTTGATATCAAAAAAACATTACATAATCTAAAATCCACTAAAAAAACAGTTACTTTACTGTGGGTTAAAGGACATAGCGGAGTGGTTGGAAACGAAATAGTGGACGGAAGGCAAAAAATACATCCGAGATACCAGAAATCACAAACATTTTCAACTTCAAATACCTATTTTCTGTTATCAGAAGTGTTGGCAGGGAAAGATGGAGGTCCAAATACGAAGATGTTCAGCAGACATCAAGAAATCATTACTTTTCTATTCACCCATTATTACCCAAATGTATACCTCATTTTAACTACAATTATAACAAAGTACATTCCTCATTAATAACCCGGCTAAAACTTAACCATGGCCTTTTTCCAGAGCATCTACATAGGATTGGAATCTATGAAACTCCCTTCTGTCCGTGTAACTATATGAGTCCATCGGGGATCTGAACCATGTATTCTTGGATTGTCTTAATCATAGGGATCAGACTCAAAACTTATATTTAGGTTTAATTAACCTTAACATTAGCCTTCCAGTTAGCATCAGCAATCTTTTATCTTATTCTGACAAATCTATATTTAATATCTTAATCAAGTTTATAAATGATTCTAAGATAAAAATTTAAACATATCTATAACAAAATTCTGTGGCAAAAAGACGCTTTGTCTAATGCCATCTCTTTCTCTCCACACACACACACACAAACTTACAAAAAAATTTTAGAAAAATATAAGCTTGTTCTATATTTACTCCCCTCTAATATACGGCTTTTCATTCACAGTCATTTGTTTCGAGCTTCTGTCATATGTCGTATAATCCGTGTATATTAATATTATACACAGATTATACAACATATGACAGAAGCTCGAGACAAATGACAATCGATGAAAAGCCCTATTATACACGGATTATACGACATATGACAGAACTCAAAACAAATGACAAGCGTTGAAAAGCCCTATTGGCCATGAGCCGATGGGTAGAGGGGATTTGACAGCTTTCGCCAGCGCTGTTAGTGGCAGTTTTGTGCATTTATCTGATAAATTTAAATGACGCGCCATGGGTAGAGCAGAGGAGATTTGACGGTTTTCGCCAGCGCTGTTAGTGCAGCGTTGCCACATTTAGTAGATTTCTACTTTTTTGGTAGATTTTTGATATCTTTTAAAAAATTCTAGTAGGCAATATTTTTAGTAGATTTTTGGTATATTTCAACATTTTCTTATGACAAAAATAAAATTTGCTTTTTAATAGTATTTACCCCATTTCTAAATTAATGTTTAGACATTTTGTTACAATTTCCCAATGTCATTACCGAAAATAAGATTCAGGGGTATGATTCTGTGTACAATCGCTAACACCGCCGACCGCTTTCTATCAATGTCAATATATTTGAATTTTTAGTTTTAATTCAAATATTTTCTTGTTTTACTAAGTTTCACTTCAGCATCAACTAGCAAAACTAGAAAATAATTCAATTAAAGCTAAAAATTCAAATATTTTCACGACAATTGACATCGATAGAAAGCGAAGTGTAGATATCTACAGTGCACGGAATCTAGCCCCAGGACGTAGATGATGAATATTAAACAGAAATGAAACTGGATTCTGGTGTAACAAACTTGCAGATTTCAAGTAGCAGTGCAATCAGTACATATTTCAGGTGTTATTGAAGAGTTCTGGCATTCGGTGAGCCTGTTGTAAGCTAACGATGGAAAACTAAAATTATAATATATGTAACTTTGCAAAACAACAAATGTTGTGTTTGCGTGTTTCTAATGTAAAATGCGAAATAATTGTTTGAAGAATATGATCCAGACATGTAGATGTTAAAATCAGTGGATGACAAAATATTATATACAAATATTAAATATAAAACTGATAAAAATTAATAATAGTCATTTGTTCCCCAGTTAAAATATAAAAAAGTTTGGTTTTTGTTTACAAACAGTCATATTAATTTCTAGTTAAACTCCCTCTGTGGCTCAGTGGTAAGAGCGCCTACCTTTGGATCGAAAGGACCGAATGTTTGTGAGTTCGAATCTCACCAGGGTAGAGAATTTTTCGTTTATTATAAATTAATAAATGAAAATAATTTCTATCCTTGTGGGATCGGTACCCACCGGAGGGACCGCAGACGTTCGGATACAATTAGCGTCTCTTCAAAGACAACGACATCGACTTTGCAAAGTAACAAGACACTTACTCAGCACACACTACACATAACACTAGCTACCTAATTGGAGACCCTGATGCAAGAAAAGGATAAGTAACAATATGTAAATTTTACAGGAGAAGCAAAAAAAGTTTTATTTTTTCATTTAAAATTTATGTTGTTCATGAAGTAGGGCCGAACTAATACAACAGGTATATATGATTTTGCCGCCATTCTACAGCCAAACAACAATGCTATTAAGGAAAAAAAATTTTGGTGCAATAATAGGATAAGTTTAAGCCTTTTTTGTACTGTAGTTTACAGCAGGTGCAAAAAGGGGATAAGTTACATTAAAACCCATTTTCAGACGAAATACTTTATTATTAAAACCTCCATATTTTACTAAACCGTACCTCTCGTACTAGCACTATGTTAACTCTCCAACAGTTTCTCGGTGACTACGTGACTTAGATCGCGTTCGTGGCTCGTGCAGATACCGGTACCTTACCCAATCGCCACCGGTGCAATACTGGGACAGAATAACACACATATAAAAATTAATTCAAAATTTGGTGCAAGAATGGGATAAGTTACACATTTCTTATACTGTTCTTGCACCAGACCATACCAGGGGATAAGTAGTTTTCTCTTATAATTTCAGTATCTATTACCTATACATATCCTATACTTGCGCCAGGCAAGAACAGTTACTTTTTCAACCTAAATAAGCACCTATCTCGCTTTTGCAGAATTTGGTACTTATCCCCTTCTTGCACCAGGGTCTTCAATTGGTAAAATCCACTGTACCATCACCATGCCAATGCCCATTAGTTGTCGAGGCATTAGCTAAATAAAAAAAAATTCTAGTTAGTCAGCTGTTATTTTTATTATAAAAAGTCCTAAATTATATACAAATATATTAATAAAGTTTTATAGTATATTTTAGTTTTTGATAAGTAGATTTTAGTAAGCTAAACTTACAGTAGATTTTCTAAATAAAATGTGGCAACGCTGTGTTAGTGGCAGTTGGCAGTTTTGTTTTGTGCATTTGATAAACTTCATAAACTGAAATGGCGGATAATATGGATTTTTCAAAAAAGAAAACAAGATATTGCAGCTGTTGTATTGATTCATGTAAAAATACTGAATATAACAGTACTGGATGCATTTATTATATTCGGAAACATTGCGTACATGTCCTGCATCAACTAAATCCTTTCCTTTTTTGGTGTTGCTGATTGAAATTGGATATATGGGAAAAAGACTTGAATCCAGTATCCATTTTGATAGAATTCAAACAAATTACAATTCATACAAATTACAAATTTTAATAAGCAAATCAGTAAGCACACAAAAATAAACAGAGGTAACATTTAAAATGTTAAATAATTCATTTAAAACTTATTCTTTTTCTCAATGGTCTCCTGCGTAAGCAGTCATCCAGTCGCACGAACTTATATATTAAATATTAAAATTATAATGAATAAAATAAAAAAACATAATTAATTTTACTATTAATTCTGTGTATTCATTTAGTAATCAGGTTACAATAATATTTCAGTTCATAACTTGTGTCTTTCTAGATAAGTATCTATTTTTCTCGTTTTGTATATTTCACATACATAAATTTTATCAGAAAAGTATAAGTTTCAAACCGCGAGATAGCGCTACCGTCGAAACTCACAGCCAATTGGATTAAAACTACAGAGACAGAGTTTATTCGCGAACTCAATCGACTATAATTAGGTGGCAGTGCAGTGTGCAGTTGCATGAAAATGGCCGATGTATTTGGGATAACGTGTTTTGATATAATTAATATTTTTATTGATGTAATTAATTAATATAAATAAATCATTCATTAAATGAACACGCCCGACAAGCATTCAATCGACGTTGATGCATAGGTTAACGGGTTAACGGATTGTAACGATGTGATGCCTCGGCGGGCGATGAGCTGCTGTTACCGGAGGGGACTGATGGAGTGTCCGTGTTTGCGCATTCCTTCTTCACGGCACCGCTGGGGGAAACCGAAGGAGAGGGCATCGAGAGCATATTTAAGGCGAGCTAGGAGAATGAGAAAATCAGTCATGGTTCGTGTATTGAACTTACTATGGCTCAACAGCTGATGCCTCGCGTATTGAACGAGCTTCAGCTGGCCTGGCAAAGATGCGCCGTTTGTGAGGCGGAACTATGCCTAGGTAGACGCCACCGTAGTGACGTGGAGTCTTGCCACAATCGTTATCGCAGTAGGCGGTAGTAGCGAGGAACGAGTGACTGCATTGAAGTGAAATGCCGTCTCCAGGCTACGTTGTTTTAACGTAGCGAGATTATTATTGTATATATTGATTATCGTATTATTTCGATGTTGCTATTATGATCGGATAACTATAATAAAGTTTAATATTGTTTTTCCTTTGCAGAAGATGGAATTATATTTTATTTTATTTGTTTTAAACTGTATATAATTACCTTTAATATATTTGCTTTATTTTTAAATTGTGTTTTACTGAGTCTGTCGTCCTTAAAAGAACTACCCGTTACAAAATGGCGCCCGAGCAAAATAAAAGCTACGCAGTTTGTAACTACCCGTTACAAATTGGCACCCGAGCAATAATTAGAACCATACAAAGACACAGACTCAGTACCAGGTCCACGTCGTGGATAAATAAATAGAACCCGTTCAAAGATGATTAAGCTTCTTTGTTTTCAGATTCTTAAGGAACCGAAACCGAGAAGGAACCGAAAATAAACGTCGCCGATGCAACGAGCAGGAAGAGTTGCGACCGTTCGCTGTAGAAAAACCTTGGCATACTGTCCCAATGGAGTTGAGGGGATCACGCCCAAGATCTACAGAAGGAAGCACCTTCTAGCCAGTCATCCGAGACCAATTTACGAATCACCGAAAAATACGACATTGTTGATGGAACCGTCAAAGATGAAACCAGCAAGAAAAATGTGACCATCTGCTGTAGAAAAACCTTGATAAGCTGTCCCAATGGATTTGAGGGGACCACGAGCAAGATCTACAGAAGGAAACATCCTCTTGACAATCATCCCAGACCAGTTTGTGAAAGAAAATCGACAGAAAGTACATGCCTTAAGGGTAAACCGTCGCAGATGCAGCCAGCAGGAAGAATGTGACCATTTGCTGTAGAAAAGCCTTGGTACACTGTCCCAATGGATATGAGGGGACCACGATCAAGATCTACAGAGGGAAGCATCTTCTTCATGCCTTAAGGGTAAACCGTCGCAGATGCAGCCAGCAGGAAGAATGTGACCATTTCTGTAGAAAAGCCTTGGTACACTGTCCCAATGGATATGAGGGGACCACGACCAAGATCTACAGAGGGAAGCATCTTCTTGACAGCCATCCAGGACCAGTTTACGAAGTAAGGAAGAACCGACCAAGACCACACCGATGATGAGCCCAAGCCGTGTTGCACACACGGCACAAAAAAAAAAATGTATGCTACATTTTTTTTGTTTTCCAAAGAGAAGGGGGTGTAACGATGTGATGCCTCGGCGGGCGATGAGCTGCTGTTACCGGAGGGGACTGATGGAGTGTCCGTGTTTGCGCATTCCTTCTTCACGGCACCGCTGGGGGAAACCGAAGGAGAGGGCATCGAGAGCATATTTAAGGCGAGCTAGGAGAATGAGAAAATCAGTCATGGTTCGTGTATTGAACTTACTATGGCTCAACAGCTGATGCCTCGCGTATTGAACGAGCTTCAGCTGGCCTGGCAAAGATGCGCCGTTTGTGAGGCGGAACTATGCCTAGGTAGACGCCACCGTAGTGACGTGGAGTCTTGCCACAATCGTTATCGCAGTAGGCGGTAGTAGCGAGGAACGAGTGACTGCATTGAAGTGAAATGCCGTCTCCAGGCTACGTTGTTTTAACGTAGCGAGATTATTATTGTATATATTGATTATCGTATTATTTCGATGTTGCTATTATGATCGGATAACTATAATAAAGTTTAATATTGTTTTTCCTTTGCAGAAGATGGAATTATATTTTATTTTATTTGTTTTAAACTGTATATAATTACCTTTAATATATTTGCTTTATTTTTAACTTGTGTTTTACTGAGTCTGTCGTCCTTAAAAGAACTACCCGTTACAGGATGATTTGTTTAAATTTTCTTCCCAATTCCTCTAGTTCTAAATAAGCATCAGCACCATCGCTTGAGTTCGCAAATTATGTATTTTATAATTTTCATACTACGTCTATGGTTAAAACTGCACATGCACCATCAGCATACTGATTTTCACTCCAATCTACTGATCTACTGAAAACTGTATAAAATCAAAACCTACTGATTTGAACTCCAATCTAATGATATACTGAAAACTGTATAAAATCTACCGAAAAATCTAAAAAAAATTAAGTGCTCAAATAAATAAAAACCACTTCTTATTCATATTATACAACCCAAAACCCAGCATCCAGCAACCCATTAATCTTTTTTCGTTTCACTTCACCTAAGTTTCTATACATCAGTGATTCTTAACCTGTGTGGCGCGCCCCCTTGGGGGGGCGCGCTTTTAGTAATGGGGGGGCGTGAGTATATAAAAAAACACCAACATTGGCTAATTTACTAAAAGCAAAGCAAAACAAAACTCTGACAAAATAAAATACCCATGAACACTGACAAGGAGCTATAAGTAAAGAGCATTGAGTACTACTATATTAATACTAATTAATACTAATTATCAACAAATTTAATGTAAATTAGTGACTTCCTTGGGCTTGTTCTGCAGAGAAAAGTTGACAGAAACAGGGTGTAACTAGAACATAATATGTACACATCCACAATAAATTTAACATTTACAGAAGGACTGACTGAACTGACTCGACTAGGACAAAGACTGGTTGGTCAGAGAGTCAGAACTGAGAAGATGGAGATGCAGGCAGACGATCGAGAATGTTCAAAATAACTCGGAACTTCCCGCGAAAAGAGACAATCTGTTCCAAATCGGTGTTGAATTTTTTGTCAAAATGCTTAAGCATTATTATTGCATATGATGTTATTTTACGAAGGGGGGCGCGGTGAAAATAATTATGGAAAATTGGGTCGCAAATGGTAAAAGGATGAGAAACGCTGCTATACATAGTGGATGTATTTGATGTTAAAGTTAGCGACAAAGGATTTTCATGGTAATAATGATGTCAAGTGACTAGCACTAACCAAGATAACAAGGGACAAGTGACTCTTTGGTCGAGAATTGTTTTGTTTTCAATAGACCATGTGTCATGTGTTACCAATATTCGGAACTGTGTCGCCTCGAGAGTTAATTTATGGAGTTAATTTATGGTTTCTGATGAATAGGTAGGTACTTTATATTTTGGTAAATAAAATGGGTAATTTTTGTCTTTTCTTTAGTTTAGTACTTATTCCGTTTCCAATTTCCAATAAGTGCAGAGCGCAGAGCGTGTTTTGTTAAGTTGTGAGTTGTGATATTTAGACTTTGCGGTGTTGATTTTAATAATTAAATATAAGATAAGCAGTACTTTGTTTTTAATTTATTAATTAGAATTAGAAATGGTTATTAATTAATTTTTATAATTTATATTTTTGTTGGGAATAAGCACTGAAGCACATAAAATCAGTGTATTTTGAAGTAAAATAAATAGATAAAAAATAAAACATCAAAATAAACTTATTTTACAGTAAAGTTGTAGCTTTCTTTGTATTTTAGTATTTTATAACTAAAGTATTATGAAGCTTTTAAAAATGAGACTATTTGGCCGCGTCCGCGTCCGTAATATAAAGGTGGCCGTAGAAACCAGTTCATAAATATGGGAATCTACATAATTGGTTTAATCTACACAGGGCTGCTTTATCCATTAGGCAATATAGGCAGTTGCCTAGGGCGGCACATTGTGAGAGGGCGGCAAAAATACTGTACAAAAAATATTTGTATATACAGTAGAACGTCAATAATCCGGATTAATTGGGACCGGACCCCATCCGGATTATCAAATTATCCGGATTATCGAAATTACCTCAAAAAAAGGCCAGTATACACATTAAAGTACAACAAACGTTTTAAAATTTTATGTTTTCTCTTGTACAGTAAAGTGTCTAGAGGTGAAATTAATCAAAACATTTTTTTATGTTTATACACTGTATTGTAATTAATTTATAATAGCACCACGTGTACAGTAAAAACATCAGACACTAAATGGGCTTTTAAAAAAATGTGTAAAATATTTTTGAACTGCGGTAGAGGTTCGTTTTTCGCTGCTAAGTTCTTAATTTATTTTAAAAGAATCAGATATTTGTGCTAGATACAAATCCTGATTATTGACGGTCCGGATTTTTGACGTCCGGATTATCGACGTTCTACTGTAAAAATTAAAATCTAATAACAAGTTACATATATAATATGTTCATCCATCAATGAAATAGAAGTGGGCAATCATTTCTAAATAGAATGAAACAAATTCATTCATAACAAAAATAAAACAAACATAGCATTCTGTTATCTTAACACTATTCATTCAAAAAAGACGGAAGTCATAAATTTAGTGATTATTAGACCGCCGGCAGCTGGGCAAAGGCGGTGGGCCATTGAACACTTCAATATTGCACATTTTGCAGAAACTAAAGTTTTGACTTCTCTACAGTAGGACATAGAGTTGGAGTTGGGATTTTCAAACTGTATTATTACAAGTAGATAAGGTTCGTGTCGTCGCACAGATATACTCCAGGGAAATAAGCAACAAATAGACCATGTTCGGGACACTGAAATATCGAGGTAGCTGTCTACTTTTTTAGTTATTGTTGACTGTTGACCTATATGATGAAAACCTACATGTTTCCTGCCTAGAGTTCGCGTCCGTTTTTAATTATTAAAAATTTAGTGCAATCAATGCGATTTTTTCCATTTTTGGCACTCAATTAAAAAGCTAAATAGTTGACAAAATTACAAAATTTATTTTTTTAGAACATTGAAGAACCTTCAAAATGACGATTTTTGAAAGTCAAAAAGTTAATATGTTGCATTGTAAACTGCAAAATAACTGAAAATCGTTATTTACTAATAACTTTTACTAAAACTAACTTAGAACTGTAGTGTTTCACTCAAAGTTGGCTATTATTTGAGACCGATCCATTAATTAGTTTAAAAGTTATTCTATTTGTTTATCCCAGAGACCTTTGTTTTGCAATAACAAATGACAGAAAATAATGAAGATAGGACAATTCTGCGTATGCCAAATGAAAGTAGAAAAGTGATACTATCAAAATGTATTAATAAAAGATAAAAAATTATCTAATATAGTAAAAAATACTAGTTTATAAACATTTAGAATAACTTTAAAAATATTGTCCGTAGAAAACATCTTTTTACATATTCGAAAAGGTGATATTTTACTCGAGTTTTTAAAAATTTAGTTCAAATGGTGACTAGTCATGGTAAGTCAAGGGGGGCTACTGCTTTGATTGCACTAAATTGTTAATTAAAAAACGGACGCGAACTCTAGGCAGGAAACATGTAGGTTTTCATCTATAGGTCAACAATAACTAAAAAAGTTGTCAGCTACCTGGCGGGAGCCGACAAATGCATGAGTTCAAAAACTAAAAAAGCAACTTAAAACTACTATACTTTTCTATATCTTGGGATCTACTCAATGGATTTTGATCTTTCTTCTTTTAATTTGTATGTACTTTTGTGTACATTACAAACAAGCAATTTGTGTAGACATTTATTAATTAGATAATAAACAGTCTAATTTTTTTAAACAATTTTTGAAAAAATAATTTTTTCTCGACCCGGGTACAACAGCCTTCTTATTCAGATGGACTTACCCAAGTTATTTTTATGTGTTTTGTCCCGTAGAACACGAATTTTTTGGTTAACAGTTGATCCGGATGTCGATAATATTGTTATAAACAAAGAACTTGAGGAATTACATAACAGCGATTCTTAGAAAAACAAACCTTTTTTTTTCTATTTTTTTGGGTAATTCTAAGCAAAAAATGTTGTTACAAGTTTTTTCGTAGGATGCATAGTTTTTGAGATAAACGCGGTTGAACTTTCAAAATATCGAAAAATTGCAATTTTTGAACCCGAATAACTTTTGATTAAAAAATAAAATAGCAATTCTGCTTACCGCATTTGAAAGTTCATGTCAAATTATACCGGTTTTGATTATTTGCATTGCTAAAAATTCATTTTTTTATTGTTAAACAAAGCTATAAACACTTAGTGCTTGAGTAATGTTTTCAATGCATCTCTCATTTACAATCGAATGAGTAGGCGCGCCTACAAACAGGCAATTTCTACGTATCATGCATTAAAACGCATGCATTGGGCAGAGGTCAAAACCCTCAAACATACTTATAATAGTAACATGTAACATTACGCCTGATGTAAAATAAAGAATATTTTTAACACATATCCAAACATTATTTGAAGAACCTAATATTCTTATTTAAATAAAAAATTCTGCTTGCATTTTTTTTCGCAAAAATGGTACATGTTTGAAGGGCGGCTACTAGAGAATTGCCTAGGGCGTTATTTGACCTAAACGCGGCCCTGAATCTACATATAATTAAACTGGCCGTTAGTACCGGTGACCCTTAACACAGGTTTAACTGTATGGCTTAAAAAAATCTACTGATTGCTACTGATTTTTTGGAAGCAAAACTACTGAAAAAATCAAAACTGACCTGACAACCCTGTAGCACCATGCACAGATTTGACAGACGTCAGCGTTATTGTATTTGTATTGTTTAGTGGTGAGTGGTGAAATTTAAAATATGTTTCTAAACAAACTGATAAGACTGTATGATAGCCTATAATTTTTTCTAGTAAAAATTTATAAAAACAGTGATTTAATTTCAATTGCTTCACTTTCCACGAGCACCTCCAGTGTTTTAGATATAATAAATATCAAAATGGTCCAAGTGCCCACTGTTAAATTTAACAATGGAAATGAAATTCCTATTTTTGGTCTAGGAACATGGAAGGTAACTAATTATATCTATTATAATAATTATTAGAATGTGTCATAAATTAGTAATAGTTGTATGAAGGTGTAAATCATTGGGCATATGGGCGAGAAAATAGGTGGAATGTTTCTTGCTTAAATTAATATTTAAATTGTTTTAAAAGAATCCCAATTGCTGTACTAAACTTAAACACTGTGGAAGGATTATTTTGAAACAAATATATAAAATCTACTTTCTAAAAAGCTTGAGGTAATGAATATCTAGGAGCAGAAATAGAAGTAAACATGCACTAGGGTCCGGTTTCACAAACCACAAATATATCAATGAATAGTTATTCCTGGAATAAAATTTATTAGACATTTATATTTTTATTTTGTTTCAATATAACTTTGAAAATTTAAAGTTAAACTGACGAATTTACTTTCTTATAGATATTTACAGCGAGATTAACTTGTCAGTTTATTCGAAGAATAAATACTTATTTCATAAATAAGTAAAATAAGTCTTATTTGACGTTAGTAAAATGGATAAAAGTCAGTTTATTGATCGAATAACTTTATTCATGGAATAAACTACTATTTGTCGTTGGTGAAACCGGCCAATAGTATACAATGAAATTGAAAGTATATTTGATATTTCGATTTACATGTCAGAATGCCTTCGCAAATTACAAAACATTAATAAATTAAACAAACTTATCCAGCAAAGGATAAAATACTTCAAAGTTTATTGAAACTATGGCACAGAATTGGTTTCTAGCCAATAAACTCACAACTTAATAAAGATAAATCTCAACATTTACGTTTTAAAAGTATGAGAAATAAGTACAGTACAACCTGCCATATCCGGACCTGTCATATTCGGACCTCCCCATATCCGGACGGTTCTGCGCCGTCCGGATCTACAGAAATCTACCGAGAAAGGCAGTCCTGCTGTTGGACAACACACTAAAAGAAGAACTAACAGATGGCGAAATAATGTATTATAGAATCTATAAAACATGTCTATCGACGAAAGTTATTGACGGCGTTGATTACTGGAATGTATGAAGGAGAAAACGTTTCAGAGACTATAAAAGAAGTAGTGGTCTTGATATCCGGATTTTTCATATCCGGATCGGTCTGTCGCCACATTGATCCAGATATGGCAGGTTTGACTGTACTGTTAAATGATCTGGATGCATTCATGCATTATCATCACAGACATATTAAGATCATCAATAAGTGTAGTTTGGCAAATGGGTCACGTTCCCACAGTCATCACATAGAAGAAAAAAAAAACAGTAAGTAGATAGTAACTGACTTAGAGGACCCATATAAATAAGTTAACACTTAGTCCAGCACATTTAGATTTTTTTGACAGCTACTTCCAACGGTACTTTTAAGTCCAGCATATTTTTTCGGTCATAACTTTTTAAAATAAACTAAAAGCGTAGGTTTTTCCCAACAATCCTTTAGAGTGCCCACAAATATTATTCTGTATTTAAAACGAAATCTTTTGAATGACATTTGAAGTATTAAACAGCAGCTGATAACTAATAAATAAATGATGTGTAACAGAACATTCTCAAATATTATATCTACTTCAATACTTGGGATTTAAGGTTACCAAAATTTGGTGGTACATACTTAAAAGTGCCGTGGGGAAACTAATGGTTAAGAAATAAATTAAGTACTTACCACCTTATTTCACTCACATATCACTATGCCACTATTCTCTGGAGTGATTCATTTAACTTTTGTTAATTTTCCATCAACAAAAGAGAGCATAAGAATTATATCTGATGTGAGCTATTTGGGGCATTGTCAGCTTTAATTTCTTAAGGTGATACAGTAGCGATCAACAGGTAGCCAAAACGCATTCCAAGATTGCGGCTATAATTTTGAATATTTTTTCGAGATATTTGGCACACGTATTAAAGACAAAAATTGTTGAAAGATAAAAATGTATTAGTTGACATGAAACTTAAACCACAGATAGACAAAATTCAACCCAATAAACATGTTAGTTAGGAAAATTAAGAGAGCTTAATGCATATAAGTTATTATTTATGTCTTTTATGTAGTTAAAGTTTATCTTTTTTATGTCTTGATTGGTGTTTCATTGGAAGTTGCCCCCTAAGGCAAATTTCCCCTCCAAGGCAAATTTCTAGATCCACCACAGTACACAGGAGATCGGGATCCGTTGTGAAACAATTATGAATATACATAATATGATGTTCATAATTATAACACCAAACAATCAAATAATATCAGATTAAATCGTTATAGTCTAAATAAGTCTTCTAAATTCTAAATATGTAATAACAGAAATTCTTTAAATTATAATCTCTAGAACGTGTTGTCAGGCAATAATAGAAATTTATGTTTAAATTCTTTAAAAAAACAGTGAAAAGGATCCCAACTAAAAACTGTTTTTATTCAGTTGATTTGACATTCAAATTTTCAAGTCATTGAAATGCATTGAAAATACTCATCTCATATCTTTTAACATCAGTGTTAGGACAGTTCTTCCTTGGATGTATTGGCCCACTGCAGAAAAAACATTTGTGTCCTGACCTAGAAGAGTTAGCAGTAGAGTTACTCTGTGACTCAAATTGATAGTTACCTATGATGATATGATGAAGAAACAAATAAGTTCTCTTGAACAAAAGGTGAAACAACTTATTGATAAACTTAGCTCACTAGAGCTGCCTAGAGATAATAAAGCCACAGATCTTGATACCATCATCCAGGAAGTTGAAGAACGTAAATTTCGTGAAAATAATATTATTATTTATAACCTCCATGAAACCAACTCTAGCACAGCACCAGCAAGAATTGAAGAAGATATGAATAAAGTTAAACAAACTTTAAGCGTGATTAACCCCAACATTCAAGTTAAAAAAGTCATTAGACTTGGTAATATCAAGAATAATATGTCACGTCCGCTTAAAGTAGTCCTTGAAAATAAGAATGTAGCACTGTCAATTTTAAAAAATAAAAATAAACTTGCTGCATCCAATATTAAGATTAGCTCCGATTCTACCTATCTACAGAGAAAGTACCTAAGTGAGCTTCGTACTAATTTGGCGGATAGGGTGTCAAAGGGTGAAGAAAACCTTACCATTAGGTACATTCGTGGCGTACCAAAAATAGTAATCCAGAAAAAAAACTGAATTCCAGGGGTACCTCCCACATTGTGTCTGATGAACTAACAGTATATTATCAGAATGTTAGAGGAATCAGGAGAACCAAGCTTAGTGCTCTTGAAGAAAGTGCTGCTACAACTGACTATGATGTGCTCATATTTACTGAGTCGTGGTTGTGTGATGGTATCAGTAATGACGAATTGGGACTTTTAGATTTTAATATATATCGAAAGGACCGCTCTCCATTAACTAGTGATAAAGTAATTGGAGGGGGTGTCCTTATTGCAGTTAAAAAATGTTACTCATCGAGGTCTATTCTGTTACCACATTTCGAATGTCACTTGTAAATATTTAAATTGTAAAAATTATGGTGAAAATGGATAAAACACCTTCAAAATATCATGAAAGTTCTTATAGAAAACGAAGTTCCGCCAGAAGAATCCCGTCGGAAGTTTTTGCAATCCTTTGTATTAGAAATTTTTGTAGGTCCGATAAACAAAATTTAACGTTAACTAAATTAGTGAGAAGAGGAGCCCAAATTTAAAGACAGATGAGAGAACAAGAATGAACAAGATTATATTCGATTCCTTTTTGTAAACTTTAAGATAAATTCATGTTGTTTTATAATCTAAATTTAACCCTCACGCACAAGTTGTAGTCCATGTGACTAACAACTTCAGTGAGAGACTGGGTTTATTTATTATGTACTAGGTTGCTACAAATAAACTCTATTATTATTATTATTATTATGTTCACTTGGAGGAACTGTTTGTTGAAGTTTGCACTCTGAATGAATGTTATATATTTGGTACAGTTTATCTTCCTTCTAATTCAGCCTTAATATCCTATGACAATCATTGTATTAGTATAGAATCTGTCTGTAACAATTTTCCTGAACACAAGTTCATTCTAACAGGAGACTACAATCTGCCAAATAGTGAATGGTACCATGATAAGAGAGGTGTCTTTAGTAATAACAATAACACTGCTACTGATACTTTAGTTGATACTTTTGCATTTTATAACCTATTTCAGCTTAATCACATCACAAATTGTAACGGAGTTTTACTTGACCTAATTTTTGCTAATGATAATGAAATTGCTAATGATTATTTATTGCCTTGTGATCGTTATCATTCTGCGTTATCTATTTCTTTAGCTATTAAAGATAATATGCCTGAGCTTCAATATGATAGTTTTGCCTTCAATTTTAGGAGAGGAGACTATGTTGCTCTTAATATGTATCTTGCTAGTATCTCGTGGGAGAACGTTTTGGGTATTTGCAGAGATATTAACGAAGCCACGGAACTGTTCTACTCCATATTGCAGTTTGGTATCCATTGTTCAATACCACGTGTAAGATTAAAAAATCCCAAATTTCCTCGTTGGATGACTAATGACCTAAAATCATTAATATTTAGGAAAAAAATTGCTCATAAGGTATATAAACAAACAAATTCTTGGGACAATTATCTACTTTTCTCTTCCTTGAGAACCAAATGCAAAGAATTAAGCAGGTCATGTCATGATATTTATAGGTATAAGTCAAACTGAATCTAGAATTAGTTCAAACGTAAAGCACTTTTGGAATTTTGTTAACAGCAAACGCAAAAATAATGGTCTACCAAACACTATGTTTCTTGGAAACACAGTGCTTAATAATGGTGCGGATATCGTTAATAATTTTGCGCAATGCTTTCAAAATATTTACAGAGCAAATGATGATGATTTAATACAGCCCACCTTAGAATATGAAAAAACGGTGAGTCTAAATTCTTGTAATGTATCTATTGAAATCATATTTGAAAAATTAGCCAATTTAGACATTTTTAAAGGCTCTGGACCAGATGGAATTCCACCCATACTATTAAAAAAATGTAGATGTACTTTAACCCGTCCCTTATATTTTCTGTTTTCTCATTCACTTGATTCAGGTATTTGTCCAAGTTTGTGGAAATCTAGTTTTATTGTTCCTATTCATAAATCAGGTGACAGGAGTAATATAGCTAACTACAGACCAATAAGCATTCTTTCTTCTATTCCTAAAATTCTGGAGAGTATAATATGCGACTCTATTAAAACACCTTTATGCAATGTACTAATTGAAGAGCAACATGGTTTTCTTTCAGGTAGATCAAGTTCTACAAATCTTTTACTTTTCACGCAATACATATCTGATGCTTTGGAAAGGAAACTACAGGTGGATGCTATTTATACAGATTTCTCCAAAGCATTTGACACTGTGAATCATAAATTGTTGTGTAACAAGCTTAAAGCTATTGGATTTACGGGCAATCTGTATAACTGGTTATGTAGTTACCTAACTAGCAGAACACAACTTGTTAAAATTAAACACTTTCAATCTAGTGAAATTTCCGTAACATCTGGTGTTCCACAAGGAAGCCACTTAGGGCCTTTCCTTTTTAATATATTTGTTAATGACATTAAATCTCAAATTAACTCTAAATTTCTGCTATTTGCTGATGATTTAAAAATCTTTAGAATTATCGAATCTGTCTCAGATTGTGAAAAACTTCAAAATGATATTAACAATATTATGGCATGGTGCAATTGGAACCAAACGAGCATTAATGTTGGAAAATGTCACTTTATTAGTTTCTGTAGAAGAATTAACAACCTCTTTTATAATTACAAATTAGCTGAAGAACCACTGAAGGCTGTATCGACTGTAAGAGATCTAGGTGTTCAATTAGATTCCAAACTAAATTTTTGTACTCATTTTGATTATGTGAATAACCAGGCATTTAAAATGTTAGGCTTCATTATTAGAACTTCTAGATGTTTGCATAACATTAATTCCATCAGACTGATTTATTTTTCCCTAGTTAGATCTGTTCTTGAGTATTGCTCAGTTGTTTGGTCACCCACTTATGAAGTCCATATAGCCAAGCTTGAAAAAGTCCAAAATAAATTCATTAGGTACTTAAGTTTTAAATTACACAAACCTTTAAGTGACCATTCCTACTCAGAAATTAGAAATAAATTAAACCTTCCTAGGCTATCTTCCAGACGGATGTATGCTGATGTTTTGTTTCTTCATAAACTACTGAATTCAAAAATCAATTGCAATGATCTACTGTCTCTAATTGACTTTAATGTTCCCTCTAGAGTTACTAGAACATCCCAAAATTTTGCAATTAAATTTCATCGCTGCAACTTTGGTAGGCATTCTCCGCTGAGTAGAATCATTCTAAATGGAAATAGAATAGACCTTGATTTGTTGCTGTGCGCTTCGGAAAATGTTTGTAGACAGTGTTTAAAAAAATTTTGTAATCTTATGTGATTTATATTTGTTATTTACTTTGTATTATTTTAATATTTGTTTTTTCTATATAGCTGCATCGCCAATTTTTGTCATACATATTTACTATATCTCTATATTTATTGTATCACTAGATAATTATAATATTTTGTGTATATGTTACAGTTCAAGTTGATTATCCAGTTGGAGTTGACTCCAACTAGTTGGGAGTCGACTCTAACGGCTGGTTTCAGTAAAAGTTGATTATAAATATAAAATGAAGATTTATATTCAACATTTACTAGTAAAAGTAGACTCCAACTAGGAAAAGTATACTCTTCCCAATGCCATTTAGTAAAAGTTGATTCTGATTCACACAAACAGCCGATTCTAGAAATGAAATGTTACTGAATATGTTCAAATTAGTCTAGGATGTATCGTCGCCCCCGTTAGGTAAATTATTCCAGTTCGATTTTTTTTGCACAAACTTACTAAAAACGAGGTCCTCTTCGACCAAATAACGAATCCACAGGGTGTCAGATGGTACTGTGGTCGAAAAATTGTTTAATTTTTTTAAACAAACTCACAAAAAAAATTTATTTAGGACAATTTTCTTTACATCATTTGGGTCATTCGGAGCAAAAGAGGTCTTTTGTGATTTTTCTGTAAAATTTTGTTGTTCTTGAGTTACACGCGATTTAAAATTTGCAAAATACAAAAATGACCATTTTCAAGGCTTAATAACTCAGTTAAAAATTATTATTATGAAAGTCCGAAAGTCACCAAATAAAATTTTAACGACCCCCCTACAAGATACTGAAGAAATTTTTGTTATTATTTTATTACTAAGCGGTTATTTTTAATTATTAACAATGAGCGCTAGGAGCGTATTGACGCAGCTATCAATGTGAGTGCGAGTGAGATGCACCATTGCACCATTTTGACATTTAAAAATTCAAACTTCTGTCAAACCACAAAACTGTAAAAACTTTTTTTGTAATTTATAGCTCACATGTCATCACCATGACAAGTCGAAAGTTCTTCTTCTAGTGGTGCTTTCTCCTTTAGTGGAGGTTAGCGACTACACTGGCAAATCTGTCTCTGTCCAATGCGGCTCTAAACAAAGATGTTGAATCAAGGCCGGTCCAGTTTCTGATATTTCTAAACCATGAAATCTGGCGCCTACCGGGACCCCGTTTTCCTTCACTCTTACCCTGGATGATCAGTTGCGTGAGGCGGTACTTTTCGTTTCTCATTATGTGTCCCAAGTAGCTAACTTTTTTGACTTTAATGATTTTTAGCAGTTCCCTATCTGTACCTATTCTCCTCAGAACATATTCGTTGGTGGGGTGGGTTGTCCAAGGTATTTTCAAGTCTCTTCTATAAAGCCAGAGTTCAAAGGCGTCCAACTTGTTCATAAGTGTTGTGTTGTGTCCAGGCCTCCGTTCCATACAAAAGTATTGACCACACATAGCAATGCAGAAAATGACATCTAAGGCTGATATTAATGCTACTGTTACAAAATAAGCTTTTCATTTTGATAAACCCCTGTCGGGCTACCTCTATTCTCGCTCTTGACTTCTTGTTTTTAATCAAGTTGATTGTTGAACCAGCAACCAAGATATTTGTACTGGCTTACGTATTCAAGCTGTTGGTATTTCACATATTTATTGGAAGAGGTAAATTTTTGTCCCTTGATATTCTTATAACTTTGGTTTTCGCAGTATTGATCTTCATCCCCATTTTTTCACAACTCTCAGTAACCCTATCCAACAGTATCTGCAGACTATGGTCCGAATCAGTCATTAATACTGTGTCATCTGCATAGCGGATGTTATTTACTCTCTGACTGTTTATCGTGATTCCTTCTGAAGGGTGCGATAAAGAGTTCACAAATATTACCTCAGAGTAGACGTTAAAAGTATGGGTGATAGCACACAACCCTGTCTAACACCTCGTTGTATTTCAATTGGCCTTGACGTATTACCATTGGTCTTTATGATTGCTGTCTGATTCCAATAAATAGCCTCTATAATTTTAGAATCTCTTTTGTCGACTCCGATGTCATTCAATCTTTCTATCAAGGTCTTGTGCTTCACTCTATCGAACGCTTTCTCAAAATCTAGGAAACAGATAAAAAGGTCTGCTTGCTGTTCTTTGTATCTTTGTGCCAGAGTTTGAAGACAGAATATTGCTTCTCGTGTCCCCATACCTTTCCTGAAGCCAAATTGTTCTTGACCGGTGACCTCATCACATTTTTTATAATATATTCTGTTCTGTATGATACGCAAGAAAAGCTTCAGAATGTTATTTAATAGACTTATAAGGCGGAAGTCCTGGCATAATTTGGCGTTCTTCTTTTTAGGCAGTGGTATGAAGACTGATTAAGCCATATTTTAGGGATAGTCCCTGTATTGTAAACATTATTAAATAGTCCAAGAAGAAGGTCTAAGTTTTCCTCGTTGATTAACTTCAATAGCTCAGCTGGTATTTCATCTTTTCCTACAGATTTGTTGTTTTTTAGTTGACGTAGAGCATATTCCTGTTCGGACTTTAGTATTGGAAGACCTTCGTCGTCTTCGGTATTTAATGTAGGAGATTCTCTGATGTCATAGAAGAGTTCCTTTATACAGAGAGAGTCTGTAATTTGGAATAAATTCAATATCTCAAATACTAATTGTTTTTTTTGAAAAATGCTCAGACCCGTCGATTAGTATTTCAAATTTTCCTTTTTTGACATGCAATTTTAATGTATACAGGGTGTCCCAATTTAGAGATATGACGTCATCGTTGATTTTCTTAAATGGCAACACTGTCATTTTGATAGCTATTTTGATAGGGTGTGTAAAGTTATACACAACTGCAAAATATCAAATTTTTATTCTCTACCATTTACAAGATAATAGAAAATAACAAAGTTATATCTGTAATTTGGAATAAATTCAATAATTAAAATAATAATTGTTTTTTTGAAAAATGCTCAGACCCGTCGATTAGTATTTTAAACTGTCATTTTTGACATACAATAATAATGTATACAGGGTGTCCCAATTTAGAGATATGACGTCATCGTTGATTTTCTTAAATGGCAATACTGTCATTTTGATAGTTATTTTGATATGGTGTGTAAAGTTATACACAACTGCAAAATTTTTAATTTTGTTCCCTATCATTTACAAGAAAATAAAAAAGTACAAAGTTATGAAAACAAGTAATCAAATAATAATTGAATTTAATTATTCCAATTAAGCAAATACTCATAATGTTGGCCCTCAATTATTGTCAAATTGTCAATGGGCAACGTTATGAGCATTTGCTTATTTGAAATAATTAAATTCAATTATTATTTGGTTACTTGTATTTCATAACTTTGTTATTTTTTATTATATTGTAAATGATAGGGAACAAAAATTTGAAATTTTGCAGTTGTGTATAACTTTACACACCCTATCAAAATAACTATCAAAATGACAGTGTTGCCATTTAAGAAACTCAACGATGACGTCATATCTCTAAATTGGGACACCCTGTATACATTATTATTGTATGTCAAAAATGACAATTTGAAATACTAATCGACGGGTCTGAGCATTTTAAAAAAAAACAATTAGTATTTTAATTATTGAATTTATTTCAAATTACAGACATAACTTTGTTATTTTCTATTATCTTGTAAATGGTAAAGAATAAAAATTTGATATTTTGCAGTTGTGTATAACTTTACACACCCTATCAAAATAGCTATCAAAATGACAGTGTTGCCATTTAAGAAAATCAACGATGACGTCATATCTCTAAAGTGGGACACCCTGTATACATTATTATTGTATGTCAAAAAGGACAATTTGAAATACTAATCGACGGGTCTGAGCATTTTTCAAAAAAACAATTAGTATTTGAGATATTGAATTTATTCCAAATTACAGACTCTCTCTGTATAGTCTTCCCACATGTTTATTTGTTCTTCAGGGCTTGAAATCAGTTTGCCTTCTGCGTTGATTAGATTATTTGGTCCTTGTGAGTATGTCGTGCCTGTGAATTCCTTGAGTTTCTTATACAGATGGAAGTCATCATGTTTTTTATATAAGTTTTCGATTTCTTCACATTGTTCTGTTATCCATTTTTCTTTTGCAATTTTTATTTTTTGTTTAATGGTTCTATTTAATGCTTTGTACATTGCTTTGTGCTGTTTGCATTTTCTTCTTTCATCCATTAAATCCAATATTTCCTCTGTCATCCATCTTTGCTTCCGTAGTCGCTGTTTTGTGAGCATTTCAGTTGCCGTTGTAAGGGCGTGTCTGATTTCCTCCCGAAGGCGAAATTTACGGATGTTTAATTATATGAAAGTGTGCTAAAAAACAGTGCGAAAAAGTAAAACCCATTTAAAATACATTGTTACTTCAGACACACTTTAGACTCTTCATGTACTGCTGTCTATATTTACAATTTTCACACAATAAAACCTTTACATTTTTACATAATATGAGATAGAGTAGATAAAAATTATTTTTGTGAATTTGGTTAACAAAAATTGGTTAAACAATCGACCGCGGTACCGCGTGACACCCTGTGTATTTGTTATAAGGATTGTTATACGGATGTATTTCTTTGAGTAAGTTTGTGCAAAAAATCGAATCAGAATAATTTACCTGACGGGGACGACGTTACAGACTATACTAATTAGTATTGAAACGGTCAAAACAAAGACACGCACACTCATCAGAAATGCACTTGAGATTCTCGTATAATCAACATTTACTGAATCGATCCAGGAAGAGTCAACTCCAACTAGTAAAAGTTGATTTAAATTTTTAAAATCAACTTTTACTGCTCGTTTCAGTTGGAGTTGACTCCAACTAGTTGGAATCAACTCTAACTGAGAATCAACTTGAACTGTAACATATATATTAAATTGGGTGGTATCCCGTTAATAAATAAATAAATAAATTACCAGGTAGAGCACTAAGTGTTGGATTTTGACTTGCATAAACCTGAGAGTTGAGCTCTGCCATATCCATTGAAATAGTTATATTTTAAGTTCTTCTAAAGTTAATGTCAGACTCTAATAATCTTGATCGTATCTGTGTGGACGTCATTCCAGCGATAAAAGCTCCACGGATTGTATCATTTTTATTAGTATCAGCATCTACAGCAGTAAAATTGCACTCCTTAGCTAATTGTTTTAAAAATTGCATGTACGAATCGATAGTCTCATCTGTCTGTTGTCGTCTAGTGGTTAGCATGTGACGAGCATGAATAATATTATTTGGTTTGATGTATATTTTATCAAGCGTTTGAATGGATTCGTTGTAAGTGTCACAATCGCTTATCAGAGTATTACTCGTGGCGAAATGTGATTTATTAACAGTTGTAGCTTAATATTGTTAATATCTAGGAGTGGTCCAGCAGAACCATCAGTAGACACAGCGGGGGTGACAACCTGGGCAGCCAAAAAGTTCATAAAAGTTCTTTTCCAATGGTCCCATTCCTTTGCTGTTGATTTCAGAGATGGATCCCCATCGAACCTCTCGGGTCTTAGATACTTCTCCATTATGTTGATTAAATTGAAATGATATAGCAAAACCTGTGGTATAAGGTTTTAATCAACATAAAATTGTACATAACGCTAACAAAATGAGTTTGAGAATAACTTGGCAGTGACAATAACTTATGTCAGTCACTGGCAGAATAAAGTTGTGTACACAATATTTAAAGTTACAGCCAATGCAATACAAGTACGTTAATATCACATCAGCTAGTGTTTATTTTTAGTTATTGACATTGCTTTACCCTGAAATTCACCCTTAAAATATGATAAGGCGCTATTGCTGGGTCGCCCATATTTAAAATTCGAGGCTTAGGGCCTATGAACCTGTATTAATTCATTGAGATAGACATCGTTTTCTTGAACTTTAAACGAAATAAAACTGCAAAATTGTAAAATATTGGTCACTATATTGTACTGTATTTAATAAACTAAATTTGTCATTTTATAAAGATAGAAATGAGGATATTATTCTAAAAAACTGAACACTGTAATTGTTTAAAATGAGATAATTCATGACTTTAAAATGGTTCTTAACATGGGACCATAAGCTTCGGGAATAACTCACTGACTAAGCAAGGCTTCAATATCACGCTGTTTCTTTTCGTCAATATCATTTTTTTTGTCTTGTAGGCATGCGTCAGTAATAATTTGACAGATTTTTTGTTGCTTTGTCGCTGTTTGAAGAAAACTTTTTTCATTTCATCTAGGTCTTCGTACGAAGTAGCTATTAAGTAGTAGTCCGGCCTTTCGTATCTTGGAATCTTGATTTCAGTTAGCTTATGCTTCTGGCCAGGTTCATCAACATCAAAGTTGGCACCCCTTTGTTTTTGGAGTGCCTTGAAATCATAAAAATCTGTATGAGACATTTCTTTCACTTCAAATGGTTTTCCGGTCGTCTTTGCTTCTCTAATTAGAGTCACATATTGCTGAGGTATATAAATAGGTCCACATTAAATGTGTTTATTAGTCTCCTACACCTCTAATTATTAGTCCTTAGGTATACCCTTACCAGTCACGCCTTCCATGCATTCAATGTAACCAGGGCCATCAAATTCAATTTCTGACGTTATAGAATAATCACCGTCGTTTGCTACTTCGTATTGCAAGGAATTGTCGCGAACTAGGCGCAGCATCAAGGAGGCTCTTGAATTGGTATTCATTGTGCTAAAGGAATAGGAAGGAAAATATTAATTATGTTTATTGAATGTATTTATACATACTGCAGCCCATGTATTAAGGAATGTGATAATGCAATGTGTCACAATGAAATTCTGACTCCGAACAATGAAGGGCCAACTCCATATGACGCTATATACAGCTATTAAAAACTCAGTTTCAAGATTAAAAAAAAGATGGTACAAATTCGCTTTAAATCTCTTAAATACGACTTTTAAACGACTAATAATAATAAGCGTAATAGCGTCTTATGCCAGCATAGATCAATTTTATAGTTATCCTACAAACGCCTTAGCACATAATGTAACAGTATTGCAAATGATCTACCATCGTAAATGTCTTTCTAATCAAGTTCGCATTACAGCCATAACACAGGTTAGGGCAGTCAGCAACGTTGAGAGTGTATCACACAAACCCACAATTCCAATTTGCATTACTGCCATATCACAGGTTACGGCACTAGAGAAGTTTTACTTGAGTAATTTTTCTTGGTTAACAAGGTTAACAGCGTGACCCAAACTGTCTTGTGGCGGGCTTGCTGTCACTGGGAGCGCCAAAACCGGAAAACGCCATAACGACACGGGCGCAATATCTTGATTTTAAGATAACTAAATTACATGAAATTATTACACAATGAAGACAACACCTAAATGAGCATATTAGGCCAAAAACACATTTTTCCATTTTTTTAGTGTTATGGCACTAACGAAGTCGGGGAGCGATATGTTTTTACTTATTTAAATCATTGTGGTGCATTTGACTTGCTACAAACCTGTACATAAGTATATTATTTGTGTAATGTAGTGAAATAAATAAATACTAAAATTCATCTTTGGATATAGGCTTACTCTTCTTCCATCTTCTCTATCAAAGACAATTTGAATCCATTTTGTGTCAGCATGTTTTTCATATTATCTGTATACGTTTCTTATTCCACCTCTCATCTTTTTGTCTTAGGGTATGTCGAGCGAATATGATTAATTGTAAACATCCAGATTTGTGCTCCATATGTGGACAGAGAGTATACATTGAATGAATCCTTTTGTAGTTAGGTATTGGTGATACTTTTTGTTCTTTAGTATGAATGTAGGACTATTTTGCAAAATTTTGTGGAAGGCAAGAATAACAGCTTTACAGCTAACACAGTCCACAAATTCTTCTTGGTTAATGCTTTTAGAACATGTATTACACTTATCAAGGGGCATCATGCCACAAAAATGAAAATCAGCAATTATCACCAGTTTTACAGAAAATTTTTGAAGGTTATTTTTGCAGTCTAATGATAATAAATAAATTATACGTATCAGCATTCAGAAAATACGATTTTAATGCTTTTATATGAAAAATACGAAGGTGTACTTAAAAACTTGTCAAATATCTGGCTGGTTCCTGGAAAAAAAATTATTTCTATGATCATCCAGTATTTCTTTCGTTGTGCCTCTTTGACCATCTTCCAATGTATCTATTTCATTATTTTTTATTCAAGTTTACAAACAAGATTAGGCAGGCAAAAATAAAAGTGCACTACCAATGTATTTAAAAAGTATTAGTAACTTATCTAAAAACTTAAGTTTTGGTCAGATCTCATGTTTTAATGTAAATTTATATCTGATAAGATTTAATTGAAAAGTAAACCATTACAAGCATTGATAATACTTGTGAAGTGTTTAATTTTATGATATAAACTAGAATTGTAAATAGTGTTATGTAACATATTCAAGGACAATACAGTGTGTTTACTTAAGTTGGAAACATATGGGAAACCTTTTTATTATTACTTTTAAGAAAAAAAGTTATTCTTCATAAAAAGTTCTACATGGTCTTAAACCCACGAATCAATCATCAGATATCAAATTTTATCAATATTATACGAGGTATGTCAAAAAATATGAATTTCGCTCTAGAGTAGGTAAAGTACCTTTATTTTTCTCAATATCGAAAATTCTTATTATGTTGTTTGGAATTAACATCTATGATCAAATATGCAATTACATGCTTCTAATTGAAAAAAATATCAAATTTTTCTCAAATTTATGGATGCCCAACATATTTTTTTATTACACATATGATAACTCTTTTATTATTAATTTTACAAAAAAAAAGTTATACTTCATAAAAAGCTCTATACATAATATGTTCTAAGACCTAAGATGCAACCATCATATATCAAATGTTATTAATTTTATAATTACGAGGTATGTCAAAATATATGAATTTCGGTCAAGAGTAAAGTACCTTCATTTTTCACAATATTAAAAACTTTTATTTTAAAAAGTTATTTGTAAGTAACAATTATGTTACAATATGCAATAACATCCTTATAATTGAAATATTGTGAGCTATAAAAGTACTTTCCACTTTTCTCATGAGCGAAGTTACTACTTTACTCATATAAACTGAACATACAGTCGGAAAAATGAAAGATTACCCATGAACGATCACATCAAGAACTTTTTTTGTATTTGCTGTCTTTTTCTATAACAAACGTTTGTTATTTATTCCATTTTTCCGACTGTATAAACAACATTGACGTGTGTATTGTCTTGTGCCTGTTTTGATTAAAATTTAGTGGTAATAACATCAATTAAATTGTTGAAAATCATACCTACTGAGAAACATCTGCAGTTTCTACCAAAAGTTGTTTTGTTAAAGTGTCCTGACCTAATAGTTCTTAGGCCCCCATATAAAATTATTATTTATGACCACACCGTTGAAACTTTTTGTACTTGTTATTTGGGTGGAGTCGGACAAATTTGGAGCTTAGCGCATCATGGCAGTGGGGCGTTTGTCTGTCAAGCGGTCACGAAGTTGTCAATTTTATGCAAGAAAAAAATTTATAACCACATTGGTCATTTTATTTTAATCAATGGTTTTTATCATTACAGCGAAACAGCGAACAGCGAAAACAATTTTGTCGGACACGCTAAATATGTCAAATTTATGAAAATAATAAATTTATTACCACATGGATAATTTTAACGGTATCTATCATAAAACCTTTTTACAATCATCTGGTAACCCTGTCGGACAATTTTCACGGGGCATATGCGCAGTCGGATGCGCCGAAGATGTCAATTTCCTGGAATTTTTTTATTTATTACCACAGATGTCATTGTTATTTTGTACTGTTCTTTTACATGTGTAATGCATATTGGATCACTTATCACTTGTCGGACAAAAATAATGGGGCGTTTTGGTACAATTTAAAAAAAATAATTTTTATACATACAGGGTGGTTGGTAAAGAATGAGCCATAGCTTAACCTCAGGTTCCTGAGGTTAAAATAGGTCGATTTAAGCTAACTTACCTTAGTACAAAGTTTATAATAACCGAGATACAGGGTGTCAAAGTTAAACTTTTTTTTTATTTATTATTGAATATTTCCTGACAGGTATGAGACATCAACATAAAATTTGGTGTGTGGGGGTTTTTTGGGTCGAGAAAACTACATTCCCTACCAAAAATTATGCATTGCCCAGAGGGCGCCACATACGCCTGTCAGCACTAATTTATTACGTTCAATTTTTTTTATCCCTCACTCTGTATAATTTTGACATTACAATTTTTATTCTCCTATTAGTTTTACTTAAAAAAGGTATACTTTTTCATCTCCCTAAACTCAACCGTTTTCGAGATAAACGCATTTTAAATCTGCGATACACCATCATTTTTAGCATAACATCATTGTAGTTACACCCGAAAAATAACTTAAAACCATAAAATTATCCAAAAATGTATCGCAAATTTCTTCAAATGGAATTTGAGATGCAATGACATAAATTTGAGAACTGGCACAATTATTATGGTATTAAGTTATTTTTCGGGTGTAACTACAATGATATTATGCTAAAAATGATGGTGTATCGCAGATTTAAAATGCGTTTATCTCGAAAACGGTTGAGTTTAGGGAGATGAAAAAGTATACCTTTTTTAAGTAAAACTAATAGGAGAATAAAAATTTTAATGTCAAAATTATACAGAGTGAGGGATAAAAAAAATTGAACGTAATAAATGAGTGCTGGAAGGCGTATGTGGCGCCCTCTGGGCAATACATAATTTTTGGTAGGGAATTTAGTTTACTCGACCCAAAAAACCCCCACATACCAAATTTCATGTTGTTATCCCATACCTGTTACTAAAATATTCTATAATAAATAAAAAAAGTTTTGACATCCTGTATCTCGGTTATTATAAACTTTGTACTAAGGTAAGTTAGCTTAAATCGGTCTATTTTAACCTCAGGAACCTGAGGTTAAGCTATGGCCCATTCTTTACCAAACACCCTGTATATAAATTAAATGTATGAAGTTGAATGTATTGTTTCTCGATTCAACGTTAAGATAAATGGTCGCCTTTCTATGAGTATCTCTCAAATGATCTAGTGTCCATCGAATGTACACTAGAGTTTTTTTTCTATTCGAAATAGAATAAAAAATTATTTTAATGGCCGGTAAATCAACTCGTATTGCTCTATTAAATTTAGCGTCGCAACCACTACAACTATATAAACCATTTCGGCGATAATGGGCGCGTTCACCAGATGCAAACGTTGGCAATCAGTTTGCGCTTTGTGGTTCTGAACGACTTGCTAACGTCAAACATGTTTGGAAAGCGGTCGCCATTTTTGCAAACATAAGATATTTAAGTTGAACTTTGCAAACGTGTTGAAATATGGCGGGAATTTAAATTGTATATATTGTAAAATATATTGATAAGGGTTTTATATATAAAATAAAGGCTACTGAAGACATTCTGCTACGTTATTATCTATTAAATAAATTTTCTTTTAAAAAAAAATAAATTCAAAAACGTATTTATTGAGAAAATTTATTTTAGGTTACGTTCAAACCAAGCAAGCAAAATGTCAAATTTTAACCTAAACAACCAACCGTTCAGTTCGCTGTCAACAAGTTTAGAATCAAAGCGCAAACATTTGTGAATGTGTTTGCATCTGGTGAACGCAGTCAATGGTCAAATGGATTATACTTTTAGAACTAGATACCTTCTAATCTGTATAACCGATTTTGATCACTAAATATGAGTTTAAAACGTATTGAGAAGTAGTGTCGGATGCATCCAAGGTCAAGGATGACAACTGAAGGTATTATAGGAACTATTGAGCTTGAAAAACCGTTTTTCCCATAGGAAATAGATTTGATCACATTTATGAAGGTTATAACTTAAAAATTCGAATTTTTCCTGATGTGAGGTATACACCGTTAGACGCGTCTAGAGTCCTCCTCAGTTATTGGAGCAATTCGTAGGTTGAAATTTTGAGTAATTGTCGAAAAACCAAAATTTTTAAAGTTTAGTTTTTCAGTTTTTCAGTTGTACTGAGCCGTCTGTATCTCTGATCCTATTCACTTAGGCACTGTTTGAAAGCTTAACTCAACGCTATTAATTTGGTGTATTTGCGGTTTTCCTGTCTCTCCTTGAAACTAAGATATGTATGTACCCCCAAAAAATATGCCGTTTTGTACCTACCAAGTCCTATAGCTGGCTTAAGGGTGGTCGAAAGTCACAAGCTACACCGGTTATGAATCGGCCCTGACCCCCTCTTAAAACATAGACAAAAAAATTCAGATCGGTGTAACTTTTCCACAAACATACACACATACAAAACATTTTTCCCTTTTTAAATAGAAATTGAATAAAATTTCTTAGATCGGTAACTTTTGAATGTTATAACCAATTTTCAAAATTAAACATGCGTTGGAAAGGTAATGATCAGTACTATAAGAAGCCGTAAAGGTCGGACTTAAATTTTCGAAATTTTTGGGAGTTTTGGGGACGAGAACGGAAAACAGATCCTAAATGGGAAGGGCCGTAAAATCCACACCCTTGGACCAAAATGGATGGTTGACATTTGGATGGGCGAGTTTTTCCCTATACTTTAAGATGGGATTTGGCCCAATTTTTTCAATTCAGTCACATTTAGAAAATAGAAAATTTCTTGTACATATATACAGGGTGTCCCAAAAGTAGTGGAACGGTCGAATATTTCGCGAACTAAACATCGGATCGAAAAACTGAAAAATACGTGTTCAATCATTTTCAAAAATCTATCCAATGATACTAAACACCAACCCCCACTACACCCCCTGGAGGTGGGGTGGGGGGTAACTTTAAAATATCAAATGCAAACCCCCAGTTTTTCTTGCAGATTTTAATTTGTTACATAAAAGTAAGCAACTTTTATTCAAGACATTTTTTCGAACTGTTGATAGATGGCGCTATAATTGGGAAACACGATTTATCCTGATACCATAGGTAAATTATAGAAACGGTCTAATATCTCACGAAATACACTTCCAAATGAGAAACTAAAAAACAGATTTTTAATCTTTTTCGAAAACCTATCGAATGACACCAAACATGACCCTCCAACCCACCCCCTGAATGTGGGGTGGGGGGTAACTTTAAAATCTTAAATAGCAACCCCCACTTTTTATTACAGATTCGGATCCGTCATGAAAAATTAAGTAACATTTATTCGAAACATTTTTTACAATTGTTAATAGATGGCGCCTTAATTGGAAAAATTCGATTTATTAGCGCCATCTATCAGAAATTTTAAAAAATGTTTCGAATAAATGTTGCTTAATTTTTTGTGACGAATCCGAATCTGCAATAAAAAGTGGGGGTTGCTATTTAGGATTTTAAAATTACCCCCACCCCACATCCAGGGGGTGGGTTGGAGGGTCATGTTTGGTGTTATTCGATAGGTTTTCAAAAAAGATTAAAAATCTGTTTTTTGGTTTCTCATTTGGAAGTGTATTTCGTGAGATATTAGACCGTTTCTATAATTTACCTGTGGTATCAGGATAAATCGTTTTTCCCAATTATAGCGCCATCTATCCACAGTTCGAAAAAACGTCTTGAATAAAAGTTGCCTGCTTTTACGTAACGAATCCAAATTTGCAAGAAAAACTGGGGATTTCCATTTAAGATTTTAAAGTTACCCCCCACCCCACCTCCAGGGGGTGTAGTGGGGATTGGTGTTTGGTGTCATTGGATAGATTTTTGAAAATGATTGAACACGTATTTTTCAGTTTTTCGATCCGATGTTTAGTTCGCGAAATATTCGACCGTTCTACTACTTTTGGGACACTCTATACAGGGTGAGGCAGATAAAGGGCCTATTAGAAATATCTCGAGAACTAAAGGTAAGAAAATCATGAAAATTGTTATACAGGGGTTTTGAGGTGTGAACTATTTAATGAAAATATTTTGGTCTCTTTGCTACTTCCGGTTATACCGGAAGTTGATTGTAACTTCGTTTTTTTAAATGGGACACCCTGTATATTTTTACATTTTTGGATTCTCCTCGATTTCTTCGTTCTTTAAATATAAGGTTTTGCAATATTATACAGGGTAGGTTAAAAGATAGTTACGTTTTCTTATTAATTTCGTAGCAATATTCACACCCTGTAGGCTTGTAGTAGTTTCGACATAATAAACTCAATTTATGTTCAAATGATTTTTAATATAGTCTACTATTGTTAGGAATTACTGGTATGGTTAAATTTTTCGTTTTAGTATACAGGGTTGGTCGAAACTCGGAATCAGTATTTTCTTAGTTTTCTTAAATGGAACACCCTGTATTTTAGTATTGTAATGAAATGTTGTTTTATGGTACATTTTAATTACTTAAGCACTCCCTATACCTAACTGCTTTAATTTGTGAGTTATTGGTGATTCAAGCAAAACATTAATTGCAACACAAAATATGTGAAATTGTATTAGGTTGGCCGTGAAAATATTCAGTCACAAATAATTTTTTGGAAATAAATACATATTAATCTAGACTGAT
Organism: Diabrotica virgifera virgifera; assembly: GCF_917563875.1. Taxonomy (NCBI): domain Eukaryota; kingdom Metazoa; phylum Arthropoda; class Insecta; order Coleoptera; family Chrysomelidae; genus Diabrotica; species Diabrotica virgifera. The sequence continues at coordinate 104,146,298 of NC_065450.1, read as the reverse complement.
ACTTAAAATTGCCAATAATGGTTGAACTGTCAAAATACCATCGAAGTTAAGATTGTTGGTGCGATTAACAATTAAGCACAAATTAAAGCACTTAGGTATAGGGAATGCTTAAGAAATAATAAAGTACCATGAAATATCATTTCCTTACAATACTAAAATATAGGGTGTTCCATTTAAGAAAACTCAGAAAACACTCATTTCGAGTTTAGACCCACCCTGTATACTAAAATTTAGCTATACTAATAATTGTTAACAATAGTAGACTATATTAAAAATCATTTGAACATAAATAGAGTTTATTATGTCAAACTACTACAATCCTACAGGGTGTGAATATTGCTACGAAATTAATAAGAAAACGTAATTATCTTTTAACCTACCCTGTATAATGTTACAAAACATTATATTTTAAGAAAGAAGAAATCGAGGAGAAACCAAAAATGTCAAAATATACAGGGTGTCCCATTTAAAAAAACGAAGTTATAAGCAACTTCCGGTATAACCGGAAGTACCAAGTAGATGAAAATATTTTCATTAAATAGATCAGTCTTCAAAACCCCATTATTCCAATTTTCATAATTCAGTTACCTTTAGTTCTCGAGATATTTCTAATAGGCCCTTTATCTGCCTCACCCTATATATAGTGTCACAAGTACGGGAACAGCCGTTCTCTGGGATATAAAAAAATAATAAGCATCAAGGAGGCCAAAGCGAACTATAAACAATATTTCTCGGTTAGCTCTACATAGATCAAACTGAAAATTTGTAGAAATACTCCTTATAATATATGGGCGTAACGTAGAGAACTTTCCAAAATTTTCGAAAAATTTTCCGAAATTTTCCCTTTTGTCGGAATTGTTTTTAAATTCGAAAAAAAACTACAGAACGATGTTTGTCATTGTTTGAAGAGTATGTGCATAAACTTTCAGATAACAATTTTTCCTAAATTTTCCCTATTGTCGGAAATTTTTTTTGGAAAATTTTGGGTACAACCCTACGTCATGCCCTTTTAAGTGTTGTACTTAGTGTGTGTACCAATTTTCAGCTAAATCGATTCAAAAGTAACCGAGAAAAACTGTTTTAAAATATTATTTCACAACACCTCCTCGTCGATAGCCTAAAATAATTAAGTTTTCTTTCGTTTGCCCCAACATTTTTGTCAGACAATTACATTTTTTGTTTAAGAATATAATTACTTATAACCTACTACATTTGTCGGAAAAATGGTTGTGAAGATGAGGGATACAGGAACTCAGCATATTTTAAAACTATAGTTTGCTAATAAAAATTAAATTTTTTAATGTTGTTCTAAAGCTATTTTCTTGTGGCATTTTTACAATTTTAACTATTTATAATGGGAAATAAGCCACAATATTATTAAAAAATGATTTTTATTAACGTTTCGACGCCCAAATCGGGTGCCGTTGTCAAAATACAAAATACTACTAACATAAACAAAAATGTTGTTGCTTAGTAAAAAAATTCTTCTAATAATTTATTTAATTTGACTCATTTATATCGGCAATTCAGATACATATGATACATTTTAAAGTAGAAGACTTTAAAATGATATTGCCAATATTTATGAGTTGCGTTCCTGGGACGACTTTACTGAAAGATAGTTCATTCGATTACATGAAATCAACCCCAACTCAAGAATATCTGTCACAAAAAAATAAGAGCATGTGATCTGTCTTTAAAAAGACAACCACATGTAGCGGTGACATTAAAATTCTCGCGTTAGAGATCTCATAGTAAATCACGAGGGAAACCCAGGAAAAACCTCGTGATACTATCCCGACATCGTAAGTATTTGGTCTTACATTTAATTTACTCTCAAAATTAATACCAAATTCTGACTTTACTATAAGTTTGTTTAAATTATAAATAATATCAATAATACATGGATATAATATAAGTAATACTAAAATATAAAATATGTACTGACTCGACTATTGACTTACTAATTGTGTTATTTTCTTTCTATTGACTTCGTCTTTCTATTTTGTATTTTGACAACGGCACCCGATTTGGGCGTCGAAACGTTAATAAAAATCATTTTTTAATAATATTGTGGCTTATTTCCCATTATAAATAGTTAAAATTAAATTTTTTGTCCGACCATCGATTTGCCCCAATATTTTTGTAGGACACTTAGATTTTTTGATTTAGAATATAACTACTTATAACCTCCTACTTTTGTCGGAATTTTTTTTTAATTCGAGAAAAAAAATTTACAGAACGATGTTTGTCATTGTTCAAGGAGTATGTACACAAATTTTCAGATCATAATTTTTCCAAAATTTTCCCCCTTGTCGGACAATTTTTTTGGAAAATTTTGGATACAGCTCTACGTCATGCCCTTTTAAATGTTGTACTTAGAGTGTGTACAAATTTTCAGCTTAATCGATTCTAAAACAACCGAGAAAAACTGTTTTAATTTTTTTTTGACAATACCTCTTCGTCGATAGCCTAAAAGAATTAAGTTTTCTGTTCGTTTGCCCCAACATTTTTGTCAGACAATTACATTTTTTGTTTAAGAATATAATTACTTGTAACTTACTACTTTTGTCCGAAAAACGGTTCTAAAGATAAGGGATGCATGAACCCAGCATAGTTTCAAAGTATAGTTTATTAATAAAAATTAAATTTTTTGCCCGACTTTGGATTTGCCCCAATATTTTTGTCGGACACTTAAATTTGTTGATTTAGAATATAACTACTTATAACCTGATACGTTTGTCGGAAATGTTTTTTTTTAATTCGAGAAAAAAACTATAGAACGACGTTTGTCGTTTGTTCACGGAGTATGTACACAAATGATCAGTCACGATTTTTCTCAAATTTTCCCTCTTGTCAGAAAATTTTTTGGGAAAATTTTGGGTACAGCTCCAAGCTAAATCGATTCAAAAATAACCGAGAAAAACTGTTTTAAAATTTTTTTTAATAATACCTCCTCGTCGATAGCCTAAAAGAATTAAGTTTTCTGTTCGTTTGCCCCAACATTTTTGTCAGACAATTACATTTTTTGTTTAAGAATATAATTACTTGTAACTTACTACTTTTGTCGGAATAATGTTTGTAAAGATAAGGGGTGCACGAACCCCGCATAGTTTAAAAGTATAGTTTATTAATAAAAATAAATTTTTTGTCCGACTTTGGATGTGCCCCAATATTTTTGTCGGACACTTAAATTTTTTGATTTATAATATAACTACTTATAACCCGATACTTGTGTCGGAAATGTTTTTTTTTTAATTCGAGAAAAAAACTATAGAACGACGTTTGTCGTTGTTCAAGAAGTATGTACACAAATTATCAGATCACAATTTTTCTAATATTTTCCCTATTGTCGGAAATTTTTTTAAGAAAATTTTGGGTACAGCTCTTCGTTATACCCTTTTAAATGTTTTACTTAGCGTGTGTACCTATTTTCAGCTAAATGGATTAAAAATAACCGAGAAAAACTGTTTTTTAAATTTTTTTTGATAATACCTTCTCGTCGATAGCCTAAAAGAATTAAGTTTTCTGTTCGTTTGCCCCAACATTTTTGTCAGACAATTACATTTTTTGTTTAAGAATATAATTATTTGTAACTTACTACTTTTGTCGGATAAATGGTTGTAAAGATAAGGGATGAACGAACCCAGCATAGTTTCAAAGTATAGTTTATTAATAAAAATTAAATTTTTTGTCCGACTTTGGATTTGCCCCAAAATTTTTGTCGCACACTTAGATTTTTTGATTTAGAATATAACTACATACTTATAACCTGATACTTGTGTCGGAAAAGTTTTTTTTTAAATTCGAGAAAAAAAACTATAGAACGACGTTTGTCGTTTGTTCAAGGAGTATGTACAGAAATTATCAGATCACGATTTTTCTCAAATTTTCCCTCTTGTCGGAAAATTTTTTGGGAAAATTTTGGATACAGATCTACGTCATACCCTATTAAATGTTTTACGTAGTGTGTGTACCAATTTTCAACTAGATCGATTCAAAAATAACCGAAAAAAACTGTTTTAAAAATTTTTTTGATAACACCTCCTCGTCCATAGCCTAAAAGAATTAGGTTTTCTGTTCGTTTGCTCCAACATTTTTGTCAGACAATTACATTTTTTGTTTAAGAATATAATAACTTGTAACTTACTACCTTTGTCGGAAAAATGGTTGTAAAGATAAGGGATGAACGAACCCAGCATAGTTTCAAAGTATAGTTTATTAATAAAAATTAAATTTTTTGTCCGACTTTGGATTTGCCCCAATATTTTTGTCGGACACTTAGATTTTTTGCTTTAGAATATAACTACATACTTATAACCTGATACTTGTGTCGGAAAAGTTTTTTTTTAAATTCGAGAAAAAAAAACTATAGAACGACGTTTGTCGTTTGTTCAAGGAGTATGTACAGAAATTATCAGATCACGATTTTTCTCAAATTTTCCCTCTTGTCGGAAAATTTTTTGGGAAAATTTTGGATACAGATCTACGTCATACCCTATTAAATGTTTTACGTAGTGTGTGTACCAATTTTCAACTAGATCGATTCAAAAATAACCGAGAAAAACTGTTTTAAAAATTTTTTTGATAACACCTCCTCGCCGATAGCCTAAAAGAATTAGGTTTTCTGTTCGTTTGCCCCAACATTTTTGTCAGACAATTACATTTTTTGTTTAAGAATATAATAACTTGTAACTTACTACCTTTGTCGGAAAAATGGTTGTAAAGGTAAGGGGTGCACGAACCCAGCATAGTTTCAAAGTATAGTTAATTAATAAAAATTAAATTTTTTGTCCGACTTTAAATTTGCCTCAATATTTTTGTCGGACACTTAGATTTTTTGATTTAGAATATAACTACTTATAACCTGATACGTGTGTCGGAAATGTTTTTTTTAATTCGAGAAAAAAAACTATAGAATGACGATTGTCGTTTGTTCAAGGAGTATGTACACAAATTATCAGATCATGATTTTTCTCAAATTTTCCCTCTTGTCGGAAAATTTTGGGTACAGCTCCACGTCATACCCTTTTAAATGTTTTACTTAGTGTGTGTACCAATTTTCAGCTAGATCGATTCAAACATAACCGAGAAAAACTGTTTTAAAAACTTTTTGATAATACCTCCTCGTCGATAGCCTAAAAGAATTAAGTTTTCTGTTCGTTTGTTCCAACATTTTTGTCAGACAATTACATTTTTTGTTTAAGAATATAATTACTTTTAACTTACTACTTTTGTCGGAATAATGGTTGTAAAGATAAGGGGTGCACGAACCCAGCGTAATTTAAAAGTATAGTTTATTAAGAAAAATAAAATTTTTTGTCCGACTCTGGATTTGCCCCAATATTTTTGTCGGACACTTAGATTTTTTAATTTAGAATATAACTACTTATAACCTGATACTTGTGTCGGGAATGTTTTTTTTTAATTCGAGAAAAAAACTATAGAACGGCCTTTGTCGTTGTTCAAGAAGTATGTACACAAATTATCAGATCACAATTTTTCTAATATTTTCCCTATTGTCGGAAATTTTTTTAAGAAAATTTTGGGTACAGCTCTTCGTCATACCCTTTTAAATGTTTTACTTAGTGTGTGTACCTATTTTCAGCTAAATGGATTCAAAAATAACCGAGAAAAACTGTTTTAAATTTTTTTTGATAATACCTCCTCGTCGATAGCCTAAAAGAATTAAGTTTTCTGTTCGTTTTCCCCAACATTTTTGTCAGACAATTACATTTTTTGTTTAAGAATATAATTATTTGTAACTTACTACTTTTGTCGGAAAAATGGTTGTAAAGATAAGGGATGCACGAACCCAGCATAGTGTCAAAGTATAGTTTATTAATAAAAATTAAATTTTTTGTCCGACTTTGGATTTTTCCCAATATTTTTGTCGGAAATGTTTTTTTTTAATTCGAGAAAAAACTATACGCTGTGAGCTCGTACGTAGAGGGGATATTTATAAATTCGCGAGCGCCAGTAGTGGCAAGTCTGTAAACGTTTACCGGAAATCTGACATAAATGTCAAAGTGATTAATTTAAAATTAAAATTAAAAACATTAATTATAAAAAATATTAGTTGGTCAAAGCTGTGGTATATATTTTTACCTTAAATATACTTACGTTTTAAATACTGAATTTACGTTTATTTAATGTTCCGTAATATGTAATTATAAATAAAGTATTAATCTTAGGCGCCATCTACATGATAATTGTGAATGTATCCGAAGTAAGAAATTAATATTTCATCAATAGAACGTCAAAATGATTAGCAAAATCTTAAAAAAATCTATTACAATTTAATTACTTTTTAGCGTTTTAAATATTAAGCGATAACAATTAAATAATAAATTTAAAAGTTACCGGTGAAAGTTGAATTAGTAATCCGCCAGGAGCGACACCAGCGAAGCTCAGAGCGTATAGATCGACGTTTGTCGTTGTTCAAGGAGTATGTACACAAATTATCAGATCACAATTTTTCTAAAATTTTCCCTATTGTCGGAAAAATTTTTAAGAAAATTTTGGGTACAGCCCTTCGTCATACCTTTTTAAATGTTTTACTTAGCGTGTGTACCTATTTTCAGCTAAAAGGATTCAAAAATAAACGAAAAAATCTTTTTTTTTTTTTGATAATACCTCCTCGTCGATAGCCTAAAAGAATTAAGTTTTCTGTTCGTTTTCCCCAACATTTTTTTCAGACAATTACATTTTTTGTTTAAGAATATAATTATTTGTAACTTACTACTTTTGTAGGAAAAATGGTTGTAAAGATAAGGGATGCACGAACCCAGCATAGTGTCAAAGTATAGTTTATTAATAAAAATTAAATTTTTTGTCCGACTTTGGATTTGCCCCAATATTTTTGTCGGACACTTAGATTTTTTGATTTAGAATATAACTACTTACACTCTGGGCTAATTAGCAAAATTCATGGAAAAGTTATTTACCAGCAATTTTATTGCTGGAATCGAATTATAAGATCCTCCATATTAATAATATAGGTATGCAAAGTCCGCAGATAGTGTGCTACTTTTTTTATAAACAAAATGGCGCCGACAAATCGTAAATTTTTCAATTATTGCTCTATAACTCCGAAGATTTTAACTTTACAACAAAAACGCCCAAATAAAAATTCACCGCAATTAAATTCTGCATAGAGATATGTTTTTCACGATTGGCTCCGACGAAAATTTTCCTCGGAAAATGCGGGTTTTCCTAACAAAAACTCTAATTGTCAAATAAAGTTTTAGGTAAGTAATTATTAATCAATAATTAAATAACTTAGTGACATCAAAGCTTTCTTGGTATAGATTGTAATTCCAGAAGCCGGTGAAAATTAAACGAATATTTTAGCAACAATTCAATTGTTAATTAACAATTTATGATCGCAATAAAAACCAAAATAATCATGATACATTGATCAAACTTATAAAGATTATAAAGATGAACTTTTTTTGCATAACCTTTACGCAAATCGTATTTTTTTCAATTATTGCTCTATAACTCCGAAGATTTTAACTTTACACCAAAAACACTCACATTAAAATTCACCCCAATTTAATTTTACATAGAGGCATGTTTTTCTCGATTTGCTCCGACGAAAATTTTCCTCGAAAAATCTGGGTTTTCCCAACAAAATCTCGAATTTTCAAATATTTATTTTGGGCCAGTAATTATTTATTAATAATTATATAGCTTAGTGAAATAAAGGCTTTCTTGGTATAGATTATAAATTCAGAAGCCGGTAAAATGAAAGGAATATTTTAGCAACAATTCAATTGTTAATTAACAATTTACAGTCGCAATAACAACCAAAATAATCATGAGACATTGATCAAACTTAGAAAGATTATAAAGGTGTGATGCCTATTTAATATTTTGTCGACAAAATATAAATTTTTCATTTTTTTGCATAATCTTTAAATGTTTAAAAAAATTGTTATAAACAAATTAACATTTCTCAGAAATTGTTTATTATATTCTAATTTTAAAAAATACTTAAAATGCGTATTTCATGGGTCTTGAAAATGAATGCTTTAAAAAAATTTTCCAACCATTTGCAAAAAAGTTATGAAACAGCAAAGTAAATATACGATATCTCCGTTGTTTATAATTTGTTTTAATTGTTTCAAAGCTTAAAAGTGAGTCTATGGTACCATCTAATTACTCACAAAGAATGTCAAAAATTAGTGCAATGGTTATATTTTAATCAAAGATTAAAAATACTTTTTTTGTAATTTTTAGCGCAAAAGTAGGCCTGATACAGAGTCGGAGCTAAAATGTTCACTCGAAGCGACTGACACGCAGCATACATTATTTATTAAAAGTGTACGTCGCGCGGCCGCCGGTCGTCGCTCCGAGTGAAAATTTTAACTACAGTACTGTATTATTCTACTTTCGCGCGTGTAAATTACAAAAAAATATATTTATAATCTTTAATTAAAATATAACCATTAAACTTATAATCGATATTTTTTTGTAAATAATTAGCTTGTACTTTAAACTCACTTCTACGCTTTGAAAGAATTAAAAAAATTATAAACACCGTAGTAATCGCATGTTTACTTTGCTGTTTCATAACTTTTTTGCAAATGGTTGCAAAAAAGTTTTAAAGCATTCATTTTCAAGATTTTTGAAATGCACATTTTAGCTATTTTTTAAAATTATAATATAATAAAAACTTTCTGAGAAACGTTAATTTGTTTATAACTATTTTTTTAAAACATTTAAAGATTGTGCAAAAAAATTAAAAATTAATATTTTGTCGAGAAAATGTTAAATAGGCATCTCAAAGATTTCAAAGTTTGATCAGTGTATCATAATTATTTTGGTTATAATTGCGACCGTAAATTATTAATTAACAATTGAATTGTTGCTAAAATATTCGTTCAATTTTCACCAGCTTCTGGAACTATAATCTAAACCAAGAAGGCTTTTAAGTCATCAAATTATTTAATTATTGGTAGATAATTACTTATCTAAAACTTTATTTGAAAATTAAAAATTTTGTTGGGAAAACCCGCATTTTCCAAAGAAAATTTTCGTCGGAGCAGATCGGGAAAAACACGTATCTATGCAGAATTTAATCACGGTGAATTTTTATTTGGGTGTTTTCGTTGTAAAGTTAAAATCTTCGGAGTTATAGAGCAATAATTGAAAAAAACACGATTTTCGTGCGCCATTTTGTTTATAAAAAAAGTAGCACACTATCTGAGGACTTTGCATACCTATATTATTAATATATAGGATCTTATAATTCGATATAACTTTTCCCAAAAATGGAATATTCTCCGATAATCAGCCCAGACTATTATAACCTGATACTTTTGTCGGAAATGTTTTTGTTAATTCGAGACAAAACTATAGAACGACGTTTGTCGTTGTTCAAGGAGTATGTACACAAATTATCAGATCACAATTTTTCTAAAATTTTCCCTATTGTCGGAAAAATTTTTAAGAAAATTTTTTTACAGCTCTTCGTCATACCTTTTTAAATGTTTTACTTAGCGTGTGTACCTATTTTCAGCTAAATGGATTCAAAAATAACCGAGAAAAACTGTTTTAAATTTTTTTTGATAATACCTCCTCGTCGATAGCCTAAAATAATTAAGTTTTCTGTTCGTTTGCCCCAACATTGTTGTCAGATAATTACATTTTTTGTTTAAGAATATAATTACTTGTAACTTACTAATTTTGTCGAAAAAATGGTTATAAAGATAAGGGATGCACGAACCCAGCATAGTTTAAAAGTATAGTTTACCAATAAAAATTAAATTTTTTTTCCGACTGTCGATTTGCCCCAATATTTTTGTCCGGCACTTTGATTTTTTGATTAAGAATATAATTACTTATAACCTACTAATTTTGTCGGAAAATGGTAATAAATAAAAAAATTTCAAGAAATTGACATCTTCGGCGCGTCCGACTGCGCATATGCCCCGTGAAAATTGTCCGACAAAGTTACCACATTATTGTAAAAAGGTTTTATGGTAGATTCAGCTAAAATTATCCATGTGGTAATAAATTTATTTTTTTCATAAATTTGACACATTTAGCGTGTCCGACGCGTCATATGCCCCAATATTTTTGTCCGACAAAATTGTTTTCGCTGTTTATATGATAAAAACCATTGATTAAAATAAAATGACCAATGTGGTTATAAATTTTTTTTGCATAAAATTGACAACTTCGTCACCGCTTGGCAGACAAACGCCCCACTACCATAATGCGCCAAGCTCCAAATTTGTCCGACTCCACCCAAATAACAAGTACAGAAAGTTTCAACGGTGTGGTCATAAATAATAATTTTATATGTGGGCCCAAGGCCTATAAGATCTTTTTTTGCTAGAAAGAGACATGAACAAGAGAAAGATCAACACGCTGAAATATAAATGGAGACTGAAAACGAAAATGGAAATGGAAAATCGAAAAAGAATATTCCCAAACTACCAGCGCAAAAACAAAATACCGTAACAACAACGAAAAAAGAACAACCAAAGAAGGCTGCACCCAAACCACCGGCGATTATCCTCAAATCAATAGGAAAAAGCCAAGAGATTCTACAAAAAGCTGCAGAAAGAATCGGATCTGCGAATAAATTCCCTAAATCCAGAAGATCGATCGTGATCAAGACAAAAAACAGAGGATATCTTGCAATTATCGAGATACTTGAAGATCAAAATACAAAGAACCCTGAAAGTCCCATTGAATACATCGCGTATCCAATAGATTCAGATCGCACCACAAGATTAGTAATCAGAGGATTACATGAAACAACAAAAATAAGCAATAGGTATACAGCAAAAACTAAACAAAGAAGGAATCATGGCGATTAAAGTCACAAATATGATCTCCAAGGAGGAAGACAAGAAACCTTTGTCACTTCTCTTAGTTACAATAAACGAAGAAGACAAAGAAAAAGTAAAAAGCTTGACAAATCTCTATTACATGAAAATATATGTCAGAGAAGAAAAAGGAAAAATATAGAAGTTATGCAGTGCTATAACTGTCAAAGATTCTACCATGGATGCAAAGCCTGTCACTGTGGTGCTAAATGCGTTAAGTGTGGCGGAGCACACATTAGCAGCGAATGCACAAAGGACAGAAACACCGAACCAAAGTGCGCAAACTGTGGCGAAGCCCACACAGCTAATTACAGAGGATGCTCTAAAGCAAAAGGAAAACATACACCCGATAGGCAGAAACAAGAAACAGAACAGAAGAACACGCACCAACAGACAGAAATACCAACAAAAGCTACGCACAAATAACAAAGAAGAACGATGAAACTAAACAAAACAACGAAACGGCAAATCTCATGGCAACCCTAAACGAACAGATGAAAAACTTCATGTTCATGTTCGAGAGGATGACCAATGTAGTGAGCGCAATGGGCAATATTGGTGTAAACAGAACTGACTGACCGGTTGGAAGATCTGCGCATAGAGTCATGGAATCCAAATGGGCTAAAACAGAAAATTAACATCCTGGACGAGTTTTCCAACAGACTTGAACTAGACATCATAGCTTTACAAGAAACTAAGATAACGGAAGAAAACAAAAACAAAATTTCCGGGTTGTGATGTCTATAGAAATGACTACAGAGCCACGGCCATTCTGGTGAAAAAAGGAATCAAACACCAAGCAATTCCTACACCAGACGCAGACGCTCTGATCACTATAGAAGCCACCATAGTGAGGATCAAAAGAGGAAAAGATGTGCTGAAAATTGTTTCAGCATATGTTAGACCAAATGATCCAATCTTAAGGAGGACTTGAATGTCATCTTGGACACAGTAGAGCCCACTATCATTGGAGACCTGAATGCAAAATCGCTGAACTGGTTCGACAGAACCAGAAAGACCAAACACCCTATCCGAAGTTGGACCCATGGAGGCTGGTGTGCCACAGGGATCGGTATTATTGCCATATTTATATACCATATATACGGCAGATACCCCAACTGAGCCCAGATCGTTGCTAAGTCTATACGCAGATGATAGAGCGATAGCTTCTAGCAGTACCCACCCATATTTAGCAACAAAACACCTACAAAGAGCTCTTGACGAACTACAAGAATGGTGTGTGCAGTGCAAAATAGCATTAAAGAGTAATGGAGACATAATACATCCCTGCCTGACCCCTCTCGTGTTTTCAATTTCTGGAGTGGGTTCGTTATCTATTACAATTTGTGGTCTTTGATTCCAGTAAAGGTTTCTTATTATTCGTAAGTCCCTTTTGTCTATGTTTTTTGTCTTTAGGCTAAGGCCAGATAGGCGATAAGCGCTGTAAAATGAAGCGGCAGTAGCTGCAGCAAAAAGCCAGACAGAGATGTACATTACGGCGTGTCGCGAGATATAAATACAGTGTTTTGGTCGTTGTTGTGGCTAGATGAACTACAAATTTGGATCCAGGTCCATTCGTTTGCGACACGACTCCGAAGATGAGCCCGTTCGATGTTGCTGCGCGATATTTTACAGCTCAGCCTGGCCATCCACTACACTCACCGTGGGACCCATTTTCGCGCTTACGGCGCCGTAAATTATCGCCTGTCTGGCCTTAGCCTTAGTTGGACTAATTTTTCATGTCTTTGTCAAATGCTTTCTCATAATCAACGTAACAAACATGCATATCCACATTAATTCTTTGAGCTAACACATTAAAAGCAAATAACGCCTCTCTGGTTCCTAGTCCGTTTCTGAACCCAAACTGACTATCATCTATTCCTTCTCCTTCTTCCAGTTTTTTATTTATACGACCATGTATTATTTCAAGAATAATTTGAGAATGCGACTTATTAATGATATTGTTCTGTATTCACTGCAATCTTTAGCGTTTGTATTTTTAGGGATAGCACAAAAGGTGGAGAGTAGCCATTGTTTTGGTATGTTTCCTGTTTTGTACACGGTGTCTATGATAAAGCTCTGGAGAGATTAGGAAATGCCGAAAGGTCTTAATCTTGATGAAGGAAAAATCCGAATCTGCACCTCCACGTGGTAGAAGGTGGGCAACATCAACTTTTGATGGCTGACGCAGATAGGGACCGAGTGATTGCCGGAATAAGCAATCCCCGTTTACTGGCCAACAGCTTCGGGTGGAGGAGCGAGTAAACGGTAGGGCACCCCTTTGTCCTGGAGCTGGGAAGCTGGCTTCAAAGGCGGAAGAACCGCGGAAGCGGTCAACGGCATAGAGATGAGGAAGAAAGATTGGGACAAGACACCTCATTAAAGATCCGGATTGGATAAGTCCTAGTAGAATCAAATGGCTATGCTTGCAGCGAAATTTAATTCCGGAGTAAGCTCCTCAATCGGATCTCCGGGAGGAGCAGTTACAAGTATAACAAATAGATTAAAATGCAAAGAAAACGTGAGAATAGGCACATGGAACGTGAAAACCATGGCACAGGAAGGTAAAATCCAGAATGCAATCCAAGAAATGGCACACATGAAATTAAATATTCTAGGAATAAGCGAGATGCGTTGGCCAGGCTCAGGAACCGCAAATATCGGAGAACACCGCGTATACTACTCTGGAACAGATAACGGCAAACACGAATTAGGTGTCGGTATTATATTGACAAAAGAAGTTGCAAAATCTGTTGACAACTTCATCCCAGTCTCAGCAAGAGTTATGCTCATACAACTGAAAGCAAGACCAATCGACATCAATATAATTCAAGTGTATGCACCTACAACAGAAGGAACAGAAGAAGAGGTAGAAGAACTATACCGTAGCATTGATGAAGTCGTGAAAAGGTTGAAAAAGCAAGACCTAACAATTGTCATGGGTGACTTCAATGCCAAAGTTGGGGCTAGCAAAACATCATCTGCAGTTGGACCATTTGGACTAGGAAACCGGAACGATCGGGGAGATACATTGGAAATTTTTGCGGAAGCAAATCAATTAGTAATAACGAACACCTGGTTTAAGTTACACCCAAGGAAACTGTACACCTGGAAATCTCCACAGGATTCTGTGGGAAGGATTGTGAGAAATCAGATTGATTACATACTAGTAAATAAGAGGTATAGGAACAGCTGTACATATGTCAAAACATACCCGGGGGCAGACATAAATTCTGATCATGTACCAGTTGTAGGTAATTTCAAAGTCAGAATGAAGAGAGTTACAAGTAAGTCGATCAAGAGGTATGATATTAGAAAACTGAAAGATCCCAATGTTCAACTGAGGGTGAGTGAAAACCTCAATACAAAGATGCTAAAATGCAGAAATGCAGGAACTATAGATGGAAGTCTAACCATCATACAAGAAACAGTGAGAGAAATAAAAAAACAACATCTGAAGAAAGATACAGAGAAACGGAAATCATGGATGACCGATGAAATACTCGAGCTTATGGATCAGAGAAAAAAGAACAAAGAAAATCTCAAAGAATATAAAAGAATACATACCATCGTCAGAGGAAAGATAAGAGAAGCAAAAGAGAAACAAAAAACAGAACAATGTCAAGAAATAGAGGAGTATCAGAGTCGATATGACAATTTCAATGTCCATCGAAAGGTGAAGGAAATAGCTGGGAAGTTCCGAAAACGCAGCAGCGGAAAAATAACAGATGATGAAGGCAATCTTGCCATAACCAAAGAAGATAAAAAGAAAGTATGGGAAGAATACTTGGGGAAACTTTTCCACGACCTTAGAGCAGGAAAAGAACCACCATTGAAGATAATTCAGGTCCCGAAATCCTACCAGAAGAAGTAACCACAGCCATCAGACAAATGAAGGACGGAAAGGCACCGGGACTTGATGAAATACCTGCAGAACTGCTAAAGCTATTAGATGGAGCACAAATAAAAATAATAACTGAAATATTTAATGACATATATAAGGCAGGAAAAATACCAGCAGAGTGGCTCAAATCTGAGTTTGTACTGTTGCCCAAAAAACCAGGAGCAAAAGTTTGTGAAGACTATAGGACCATAAGCCTAATGAGCCATCTTCTCAAGCTGTTTTTAAAAGTCATCCATAATAGAATTTACCGAAAATGCGAAGAACAAATTGCGCCCAATCAGTTTGGATTTGTGAACGCCGTTGGTACGAGGGAGGCTTTATTTAGTGTGCAGGTGTTGTTTCAGAAATGTAGAGATGTCAGTTGTGATGTTTTTGCATGCCTGATTGACTACAGAAAGGCTTTTGATAGAGTCCGACATGAACAAATGATGGAAGTGCTGAAGAGGACAGGGATTGACGGAAGAGACCTGAAAATAATAGCTAACCTGTATTGGAATCAATCAGCAGTGCTCCGAATAGATGGAGAATATACAGATCAGATCAAAATCTTAAGGGGAGTGAGACAGGGATGCTTAATTTCACCGCTGATATTCAATCTGTACTCAGAGCACATTTTTGAAGAGGCAGATATTGATGAAGGCATCTCAATAAATGGAGTCAAGCTCAGTAACCTGCGATATGCAGATGATACAATAGTGTTTTCCAATACCATAGAAGGGCTGCAAAACTTAATGAATAAAGTAACTGAAACCAGTAGAACATATGGACTAGATATAAACACCAGCAAAACCAAGCTAATGATCATCAGCAAGCAAAACATAACTGGAGTAAATCTGTATGTGAACCAAATGAGAATTGAACGTGTCTCACAATACAACTATTTGGGCACTATAATCAATGAGTCGTGGGACAATACTCAAGAGATTAAATGTCGCATCGGAAAGGCAAAAAGTGCATTCTTGACTATGAGCTCTGTGTTCAAGAGCCATGACATCACTCTAAAAACAAAGATAAGGCTCCTTAAATGTTACGTGTACTCAGTGCTTTTATACGGAGTAGAAACGTGGACCTTGAAGGCGGAAACTCTATCGAAACTTCAAGCTTTTGAGCTATGGCTGTACAGAAGGATCCTGAAAATACCATGGACAGACAAAGTCATCAATGAAGAAGTACTACGGAGGATGAACACAACCGCAGATTTAGTCAACATCGTGAAGGGCCGTAAGCTGCAGTACTTAGGGCATATAATGAGAAATCAAGGCAGATACCAGCTACTCCAGTGCATTTTACAAGGTAAAATTGAAGGAAAAAGGACCCCAGGACGAAGAAGAATATCCTGGCTTGCTAACCTGAGAGCATGGTATAGAAAGACCTCAACTCAACTATTCCGTATAGCAACTAACAAAGTGATCATAGCCAGAATGATCGCCAACGTTCGGAACGGACAGGCACCCTAAGAAGAAGAAGTCTATGATAATGTGATAAAGCTCTTCTAACTACCCCTAAAATCAGGTGGCCTAACCACATGAAGTAATACAGAGGATGTCCCATTAACCAGGGCATCCAAAGTAACGCTAAGTACAAAGCCTCCCCATTCGGTATGTCCTTCGATGGAGAGGGGTGGTGGTATAGCTTGGGGGGTCAGATAGGTACCACTCCATTACGAAGTGTGACTGATTTGATCTTCGGACATGTGGGTCCCACTGTTCCATTGGAACACACATGTCCCCCGGGGCTGGGGTTGTACGAGTACAGTTGAGTCCAGGGATCTTTACCCGTGCGTCATCATTTAAACCATACGAAATAAGTCGATGATAAGTCGGAAATTGAAATTTGCTAAACGCAACAGCAAGTGACAGTAAGTAGGTACTGATCACAGGTTAAAATTTGAGTTATCAAATATGTGTTTTATCTCGCCAGGTATTAACGACGCACGGGTAAAGAACCCTGGACTTAAGTGTATGTGTGTGCACAACCTTGTGTAGGACATCATGACTTTGACACTTCTGTTACAGATAGTCTTTGTTTCACACTCTTAAACACAAAGAAAAACAGTGTAGCCAGTAGTTGCTGTGGTGAATACATGTATGTTTTTGGTTTGGCAACAGCGCTTTCCTGGAAAAATTGACGGTAGCGAAAAAACTAATATATGAGGAAAAATTTGTTGAATTTGTTTGTCGTCAAGCTTGTACTGGTGGGTTATGATGCCATTAAATCTATGACGTGCATGCCTAATTGTTTGACTTTTAGTTTAGGAACCACAAAAATAATTTAACTAGGAATTATAACTAATAATTCAATTTAATATATCCTTGTCATTTGCTAGTTTTGGCTACTTTTTGAAGAATGATAAGGACACACACTTTTTGATTGCCTCTTGATGTCACTAATATACAGCTTGTAGTCTAGTTTTTGGGAATAAATCTAACCTTTCTCCCTTCGGGAGCTTGAAGTCTCCATAACCGGTGATGCCACTATAAGGCCGATAACAACAGGATGCATCTCACACCAGATAACAGCACCCAACATCTTCAGCTGTGCTACACCTGATGGCTAACATCTTTGTTCAGGTCGATAAGACAACAGCTGTACCATCCGACATCAAAAAGCTACCGTCAAACAGAAAAGCCATAAGTACAATCCAAATATCCAAATTGTTAGCTTTCGGCAAGGATTTGAATATATATACATATATATATATATATATAAATAAATAATCAAAATCATTGGCTAATACTCGTAAAGTGAATGTGAATTTAGTTGGAAATATATAAAATGATGAAAGGGTCATCATTCCATACATTTCTGTGCAACTATATACACCGGTGTTTCGGCCTATTTGGGCTTCGTCAGTATAGTGTAGCAAGTTAAAAAAGTTGTTTGTAAACTTGTAAAAGGATTACTACAGGAGCAAGGTTACCATTTTTGGTCAGATTGTTAGAAGACCCGCAGTCGCAAGGCTACAACGAACATTGCCAAGGAGGTAAGGCTACCTGAGGAAATGAAAAGCCATAACATTATTAAATAAAATGATGTTGGATAATCGAGTACAAATATAAAAATAAATAATCAAAATCATTGGCTAATACTCGTAAAGTGAATGTGAATTTAGTTGGAAATATATAAAATGATGAAAGGGTCATCATTCCATACATTTCTGTGCAACTATATACACCGGTGTTTCGGCCTATTTGGGCTTCGTCAGTATAGTGTAGCAAGTTAAAAAAGTTGTTTGTAAACTTGTAAAAGGATTACTACAGGAGCAAGGTTACCATTTTTGGTCAGATTGTTAGAAGACCCGTAGTCTTAAATTAGACACCGAAACACCGGTGTATATAGTTGCACAGAAATGTATGGAATGATGACCCTTTCATCATTTTATATATTTCCAACTAAATTCACATTCACTTTACGAGTATTAGCCAATGATTTTGATTATTTATTTTTATATTTGTACTCGATTATCCAACATCATTTTATTTAATAATGTTATGGCTTTTCATTTCCTCAGGTAGCCTTACCTCCTTGGCAATGTTAGTTGTAGCCTTGCGACTGCGGGTCTTCTAACAATCTGACCAAAAATGGTAACCTTGCTCCTGTAGTAATCCTTTTACAAGTTTACAAACAACTTTTTTAACTTGCTACACTATACTGACGAAGCCCAAATAGGCCGAAACTCCGGTGTATATAGTTGCACAGAAATGTATGGAATGATAACCCTTTCATCATTTTATATATTTCCAACTAAATTCACATTCACTTTACGAGTATTAGCCAATGATTTTGATTATTTATTTTTATATTTGTACTCGATTATCCAACATCATTTTATATATATATATATATATATATATATATATATATATATATATATATATATATATATTGTTATATTTCTATTTGATATGAAAATTAAATTTTGATAATTATAAACAGAATTCAATTTAATATAAAATATTTTCAATTTTCTCAACCACGGGCATATAAATTTAAAACAACCTGTATACAACAAATTGTTATATTTAATTTTAAGAAGTGATTAGAATAAGCGTACGAAACTCGGAACAATGTGCTTAGATAAACAAAGTGAATGACGCGTACCATTATCGTTCTTCTCGGAAGGTCGATCATTAGCCTATGCTAAATAAAACTCAGTGAAATAGATGATAGTTCATTATCGTTTTTCGCGGAAGGTTTCGATCATTAGCCTATGCTAAATAAGACTCATTTGAAAGAGAGAATAGGTCATTAAAATTTGTAAATAGTTAGAAAGTATTTTAGAATGGGAATTAAATATTTTCTTTTGAAATCCATTAAGCATATTTAGAAAGTTTAAAAATTGGTTTTGAGGAATACTGCGAATGAGAGTTGGTGGTGGAAGTTTGATTTGTGAATCTGGAAGGGATATTTAGAAAGTAGGGGAATGAATGACAAATAGAGATCAGAATGTTTTGAGCTGTCGAGAAGTGAAGTCGAGTAGTAGACGGTAGTGTACGGAGAGTGAGAAAGCCGGTGTAGTTCCGTGAGTGTGGAGTATCTATCGTGGAACGAGAAGTAGGCCAGGTCGAGAGTAAAAGAACCTCCTTGAGCCAAGAGTGTCCCGGTAGCTGATAGCAGTTTCGAAAAAGGTAGAACACAGCATCACAACAGAAGCAGGAACGAGAACTATTCGAGCTAGTTTTACAAAGGAGAACATTACTGGAAGCCAGGACGAGGTTTGATCGCAGCCAAGGATAGCAGGAAACGGGTTTTGTGTGAGGACATTTTCAGTTCACCAGGAAAAGGTCAGTCTCATTTGTTTGGACATGAATGTATGGGTTTTTCGTATTAAATTCCACATAAAAAATTGAATAACATAATCAATAATATCAGAAAAGCTTCATCAAACTTAAATAGAGTTGTGCTAATAACTCCTAATAGTTAAATGTTAATAAAAACTTTCAACTGAAAACTAAAAGGAAATAAGATTCCCATTTGTAAATGTTATGTTTAAGAATAATAAGAAATAGCAAATATTAAGCATTGATTGCCTTTTAAATAAAATAAAAAATATTTTGATTATAATTGTAACCCATATATGTGTATTTTTTTTACTCTTTTCTTTTCTATCCCGATTAGGAACCATTAAGAAATATTTGAAGCCACGAAAGTAAGTAATTAATTTATAATTCGCCCTGAGATTGAAAACATATTGATATGTGATCTGGTTAATTAATTAGATTAGTATTAATACATTGATTAAATTAAGTGACATATAAGAATATTATCTCATATCAATAATCAAGAGCACATCAACTGTCGTCCAACGTGGAAAGCATTGTAAAGTATTTCTAGTGGCAAATTTGAAGGATAGAAAGAGTAAAGCCGGTATTTGAAAATTTATATGCCTGTGGTAAAAAGTGAGATACTTACATTTGATAACATAAAATTTTAGATCTCTTTAGGTACAAATTTTACATAACTGATTTAATATTTTATTTTACGATATTTACATTTGATATATTTATTGACAATTTATAATATTTGGGTGAGAAAAAGTCGTCTTGGTAACATACTAGTAAAATTTCATATTTGGCGGGGACAGTACTTCTTGAAAACAAATGTCTGTGACAAGAAGCCAAAGCAAAGACAACAAAAAACAAAAAGAACATTCAAATCAAGAGAATAATTCAGACCAAGAAGATATTTTAGACAAGATAATCATGGCATCAGAACAGCAAGAATTATCAGGAATAGATAAACTATTACAACTGATGCAACTCCAGTCACAAAAAATGGATGAAGCAAAAAGGACAATGGATAAAGTGGAGAAAAAAATGGATGACAATTAACAGGAAACAAAACAAGCGATAGAAGAGAACAATAAAAAAATAGAGGAACGCATAGAAAAGTATGAAATGAAAATTAAAGATCACATGCAAAAACAAGAAATGAGAATGAAGGACCACATGAAAGAACAAGAAATGAAAATTCAAAATAAAATAAAGGAGATAACGAACTGCCAGAAAAAGGAAATAGAAAATTTGGAAAACAAGTTTGAAAACGCTATTCAAGCAATCAGGGAAGAAATGGAAAGAAAGATTGCGGAAATCAATATTCAACAAAATGGAGGAGAAAGAAGAGAAATGGTTATACATAGCACAGATGACGTGAAGATAAGGTTTGGCGGGGATGTAAGAAGATTACACCCAGTGCCGTTCATAAATAGCCTGAAAAAGAAAATACAGCACATCGGAAATTTCGAAACAGCAAAAGAAACTATCAGAAACCATCTCAAAAATGAAGCAAGCCTATGGTTCGATTGCAAAGAAGAAGAATTTGACAGTTGGCAAGAATTTGAACAAAAATTTTTGAATTATTTCTGGGGAAAAGTCCAACAATTGGAAATTAACAAGGAATTGCAAAATGGGAAATACAATGATAGGATGGGTATATCAGAAAGGACATATGCATTACAAATTTACTATAACGCAAAACATTTACAATATAATTACTCATCGGAACAATTAGTCGAACTGATTGCAAGACATTTCGAAGAAACGCTGGAAGACCATATCACATTGCAAAACTACAAAGACATAGATAGTTTATGCCAATTCCTACAAATAAGAGAATTGCGTTTAAGAGAAAGAAAATCAAGAAGGTCGCGAGAAGATTACAGGCCCCGAGAAACACAGGAGTACAGAGATAGAAATGAAAATAGGAGGGACGATACAAGACGAGATTTTAATCCCAGAAGGGAAAACGAAAATAGAGACAACGGAAGAGGAAATTGTGAACAAAGAAATAGGCAATGGAATGAGGACAGAAATCGAGAATACCAGAATAGAAACACCACACGCTCAAATCAAGAAAACAGAAATAATGGTAGACAAAATGAACAGGGATATCGAGAAAACCGAAACAGATCCGACAGACCAAGAGAAAATAGAAGAGAAGTAAATAATACCCAGACAGATGAATATGACGGAGAGAGACATTATGACGAAAATATAAACAACGATGAGCAACCGGCGTTTTTTCACGACGGCGCTCACTAAAAACCAAAAATCAAACAGGAATTTTTTGTAACCCCAAGGAGTTTATTAAATTGGCAAGAAACAACGAAAAGAAAAATGGAGTTAATTTAAAATTTGTGGATGGATTTATCAACGAGAAACCAATTAAAATTATGATAGACACTGGATCTGAAATAACATTGGTCAACAGAAAACTAATAGAAGAAGTTAACTTAACAAATTTAATTTACAAAATACCTAGGGTAAATTTAGTGGGCGCAAACAAACGGACATTGGCAACTATAAATGAAGGCATACGAGTAATGGTACGACTGGGTAAGAAGATGTATGCACTACAATGTGTAATAATGCCAAACATGTCACATGACATGATAGTAGGAGTTGACGAATTGGCAGAAAAACATGTAGTGATAGATTTTAAAAATAATACGATGAATCTAACAGAAGAAAAAGAAGAAGAACAGGACAAGGAACAGGAGAAACAAAATACGGACGAATCAGGTAAAGAACAAACAGTGGAAATGAATTTGGCAACGAAGCAAGGACAAAGAAGAAAAGGGAGAAAAAGTCAGAAAAAGATAAAAGAAAATGAAACATGTGGCTCCTCAAAAGAAGAGTTGAGCCCAGAAGAAGAAAATTTGAGAGTATCAGAAACAAAGGAAACCTGGGATTCCTCAAAAGAAGAGACGAGCTCAGGAGAAGAAGAAATAAAGCAAAAAAATGAAAGCGAAAAAGATATGATCGAAACAGTGACATTTGAAGAGGAGGCATATGAAAACGTGGATGCAGAATACACGGTAAAAGTATGTGAAAAATCTGAGGAAAAAGACAGAAGATTAATATGGGAAAAAGGGAAAGACCACATAATAGCCGACACTCTAACACAGGATGAGGACACTGAAAATAAGGAAACAATTACTCTACAGGTGGGACTAATTAGAGTAATACAAGAAGAAGGGGTATAAGACGTAGATTAAAGTAAGGAAATATACAGGGAGTTGGTTTTGCCTCGAGAAAATTTATTTAAAAATGCAGATAAATTTTATCGAATACAAGGCGGGGATTTGTTATATTTCTATTTGATATGGAAATTAAATTTTGATAATTATAAACAGAATTCAATTTAATATAAAATATTTTCAATTTTCTCAACCACGGGCATATAAATTTAAAGCAACCTGTATACAACAAATTGTTATATTTAATTTTAAGAAGTGATTAGAATAAGCGTACGAAACTCGGAACAATGTGCTTAGATAAACAAAGTGAATGACGCGTACCATTATCGTTCTTCTCGGAAGGTCGATCATTAGCCTATGCTAAATAAAACTCAGTGAAATAGATGATAGTTCATTATCGTTTTTCGCGGAAGGTTTCGATCATTAGCCTATGCTAAATAAGACTCATTTGAAAGAGAGAATAGGTCATTAAAATTTGTAAATAGTTAGAAAGTATTTTAGAATGGGAATTAAATATTTTCTTTTGAAATCCATTAAGCATATTTAGAAAGTTTAAAAATTGGTTTTGAGGAATACTGCGAATGAGAGTTGGTGGTGGAAGTTTGATTTGTGAATCTGGAAGGGATATTTAGAAAGTAGGGGAATGAATGACAAATAGAGATCAGAATGTTTTGAGCTGTCGAGAAGTGAAGTCGAGTAGTAGACGGTAGTGTACGGAGAGTGAGAAAGCCGGTGTAGTTCCGTGAGTGTGGAGTATCTATCGTGGAACGAGAAGTAGGCCAGGTCGAGAGTAAAAGAACCTCCTTGAGCCAATAGTGTCCCGGTAGCTGATAGCAGTTTCGAAAAAGGTAGAACACAGCATCACAACAGAAGCAGGAACGAGAACTATTCGAGCTAGTTTTACAAAGGAGAACATTACTGGAAGCCAGGACGAGGTTTGATCGCAGCCAAGGATAGCAGGAAACGGGTTTTGTGTGAGGACATTTTCAGTTCACCAGGAAAAGGTCAGTCTCATTTGTTTGGACATGAATGTATGGGTTTTTCGTATTAAATTCCACATAAAAAATTGAATAACATAATCAATAATATCAGAAAAGCTTCATCAAACTTAAATAGAGTTGTGCTAATAACTCCTAATAGTTAAATGTTAATAAAAACTTTCAATTGAAAACTAAAAGGAAATAAGATTCCCATTTGTAAATGTTATGTTTAAGAATAATAAGAAATAGCAAATATTAAGCATTGATTGCCTTTTAAATAAAATAAAAAATATTTTGATTATAATTGTAACCCATATATGTGTATTTTTTTTTACTCTTTTCTTTTCTATCCCGATTAGGAACCATTAAGAAATATTTGAAGCCACGAAAGTAAGTAATTAATTTATAATTCGCCCTGAGATTGAAAACATATTGATATGTGATCTGGTTAATTAATTAGATTAGTATTAATACATTGATTAAATTAAGTGACATATAAGAATATTATCTCATATCAATAATCAAGATCACATCAATATATATAATGATAAATATGATGATGATGATATATATATATATATATATATATATATATATATATATATATATATATATATATATATATATAAACAAATTTAGGATATTGGGTTATGCAACAAATGAAAAGTGTACTCTTTCAAGTTTCTGTAATCCAAGCTTTCGGTTATGATTATAACCATCATCAGGGTGCTACAATGATATTTTTTCTATGTAAGAGAATATGAAAACATGTATAAATAAATAGTACTTACAAACTTATTGAGGATATTTCAAAAGTGATGTCATTGAGGAGAAATGAGATGCAACTTGATGAATGGTCATGCCGATGCCTCGAATCCAATAAAATTTAATTTAATAAGCGGGGTGGTTTGTATTATATCACCATTGCAGGAACGACCAATGAGCAAAGGTTAAGTTGTTATGAAGTATCACCCGGTGACGGGTTTGGCATGACATTTGAAATATCAACAAAACTTTTTAAAAAAGAAGAGTAAAAGAACATTAAGGGTCAATGGTAAATATAAAATAATATTAAATTTATAAATAATAGTAAGACACTTTCATAAAACGATTATAAAATTAAATTAAGGCTAAGAATTTTAAAAAATTGACATACACAACATATAGAATTAAAATTTGTTAAAATTGCGGTTAAATTGAGTAACAACAATATTGATTAAAATTGAATTTAAAATTTGTACAAATTATAATGTTGATGACAGTTCAGAGTCTCTAGAATGGGAGTTAGGAGATGACTCACGATTATCTAAATAGAGTAAGTAGGAAAACATTTCATTGAGGTGGCCTATATCAGTACGATGGTTCATCGAATTTGGATTTTTGTTTATGTGGACCATTTCCAAAAATAGCCTCTTGGCCGCATGTGGCACACGGTCCAATACCTTCACGTTGTTATAATCAATTCGGTGGTCATTATTGAAAGAATGTTCGCCCAGTGCACTTCTATCCGGGTACAATCTACAGTCTGACCTGTGTGACGTTATTCTGTCTTTTAGTCTTCTTGATGTTTGTCCGATGTATATTTGATTGCAATTTGAACAAGGAAGGCTGTAGACCGCATCAGTTTTAGAAAGCACTGGTGTCTTTTCTTTGACGTTCGAGAAAACCCTATTGACTGTGAGGGCAGTCCTAAACGCAAATTTGATGTTTTCAAACGGCTTAAACAGTCGAGTCAACTTCGGTGCAATCTCACTGGTATATGGCAGCGTCATGTAAGCCACGTTAGTATTGGGAATGTCGATGGTTTGTGAGTTGTCTGCATCAACATTGTTATTGACAATTGTTGGTTGAATGTTACTTGTATTAAATAGTAATTTCCTCAACAAAGTCTCCGGATAACCGTTTTCCAAAAAAAGGTGAAGTAATATTTTTAAATTTTTTGAGTGGAAAGAAACGTCGCTGATTTTTAAAACGCGGTTTTTCATTGCTTTTATTAAATTAGCGTGTTTATGGTACGAACTATAGTTCAGATATCTGCCCGAGCTAAGTGGTTTACGATACCAATCCACCAGTAAGATGTTATTTTTACGTATGACTCTGGTGTCCAAAAAAGGTACAGAACACAGCGTGTCCTCTTTTTCAAGGGTAAATTGTATATGGTGGTTAAAGCTGTTGAAATATAATAACAAATTATCCAGTTCATTAGCGGGCAAGCATAGGAGAATATCATGTACATATCTTTTGATGAAGAATAATTTAAAGGGTAACACCCTCAACACGAATTGCAAAATGTAATTCATAACATAATCAGCTAAGATAGAGGAAATTGTACTACCCATAGGTGTACCGAAAGTCTGCTTGTAGAAACCACTGTTAAACACAAAATAATTGTTTTCAAAAAGAAAGGTTAAAAGTTCCAAAAATGTTGACTCAGACAACTCACAATGATTCGAAATATTGGGCCAATTATAGTCAACGGCAGTAATACAGATTTTAAGATATACATTACTAAACAGTGAAACTACGTCAAGGCTGGCAATCACGTGATCATCAGGTATTTTTAAGTTATTAAACAGTGAACTGACATTGAAAGAGTCCTTTATGTAAAATTCGTTGTCAAAATCGTACGATTTAGTGAGAATTTCAGCCAAAAATTTTGCTAGGTTATCTGTAGGAGTACCTAATGAAGCTAAAATTGGTCTCACAGCCAAGGGGTTCTTGTGGATCTTAGGTAGAGTGTAAAATTTACCAGGGACTCCACTATAGCTAGCCAACCGTTTCTTTGTTGGTTCTGAAATGTTACCATTACTACATAAATTTCTAATAAGTTTGTTAAAATTCTGTTCAATAATATTTGTGGGATCTCTGGTCAACACCTGATACGAATTGTCATTGTCGATAATATTATTACTTAAATCAAAATATTGTGTTTTATTCATAATAATAGTGACACCACCTTTATCAGAATTGATCAGTATTAAGTCAGGATTGTTCTTTAAAAATTGTTTTGATTTAAAATATAGTTTTCTAAAGATGGAGTTATTTATTCTAGAATGCTGAACTGAGTTTGTAATGATGTTAACGGACCTAGCTAGAGTGATGTTCCTGGTGTCTCTGTCAGGAATTGTAGACAAAATGGGGTCAATGTCAGCCAAGAGGTTCCTTATGGGAATGTCTGACCCAATACAGGGTTCAATACTGATTATGTTATGAATTACATTTTGCAATTCGTGTTAAGGGTGTTACCCTTTAAATTATTCTTCATCAAAAGATATGTAGATGATATTCTCCTATGCTTGCCCGCTAATGAACTGGATAATTTGTTATTATATTTCTACAGCTTTAACCACCATATACAATTTACCCTTGAAAAAGAGGACACGCTGTGTTATGTACCTTTTTTGGACACCAGAGTCATACGTAAAAATAACATCTTACTGGTGGATTGGTATCGTAAACCACTTAGCTCGGGCAGATATCTGAACTATAGTTCGTACCATAAACACGCTATGAAAATCAATTTAATAAAAGCAATGAAAAACCGCGTTTTAAAAATCAGCGACGTTTCTTTCCACTCAAAAAATTTAAAAATATTACTTCACCTTTTTTTGGAAAACGGTTATCCGGAGACTTTGTTGAGGAAATTACTATTTAATACAAGTAACATTCAACCAACAATTGTCAATAACAATGTTGATGCAGACAACTCACAAACCATCGACATTCCCAATACTAACGTGGCTTACATGACGCTGCCATATACCAGTGAGATTGCACCGAAGTTGACTCGACTGTTTAAGCCGTTTGAAAACATCAAACTTGCGTTCAGGACTGCCCTCACAGTCAATAGGGTTTTCTCGAACGTCAAAGAAAAGACACCAGTGCTTTCTAAATCTGATGCGGTCTACAGCCTTCCTTGTTTAAATTGCAATCAAATATACATCGGACAAACATCAAGAAGACTAAAAGACAGAATAACGTCACATAGGTCAGACTGTAGATTGTACCCGGATAGAAGTGCACTGGGCGAACATTCTTTCAATAATGACCAACGAATTGATTATAACAACGTGAAGGTATTGGACCGTGAGTCACATGCGGCTAAGAGGCTATTTTTGGAAATGGTCCACATAAACAAAAATCCAAATTCGATGAACCATCGTACTGATATAGGCCACCTCAATGAAATGTTTTCCTACTTACTCTATTTAGATAATCGTGAGTCATCTCCTAACTCCCATTCTAGAGACTCTGAACTCTCATCAACATTATAATTTGTACAAATAATTTTAAATTCAATTTTAATCAATATTGTTGTTACTCAATTTAACCGCAATTTTAACAAATTTTAATTCTATATGTTGTGTATGTCAATTTTTTAAAATTCTTAGCCTTAATTTAATTTTATAATCGTTTTATGAAAGTGTCTTACTATTATTTATAAATTTAATATTATTTTATATTTACCATTGATCCTTAATGTTCTTTTACTCTTCTTTTTTAAAAAGTTTTGTTGATATTTCAAATGTCATGCCAAATCCGTCACCGGGTGATACTTCATAACAACTTAACCTTTGCTCATTGGTCGTTCCTGCAATGGTGATATAATACAAACCACCCCGCTTATTAAATTAAATTTTATTGGATTCGAGGCATCGGCATGACCATTGATCAAGTTGCATCTCATTTCTCCTCAATGACATCACATTTGAAATATCCTCAATAAGTTTGTAAGTACTATTTATTTATACATGTTTTCATATTCTCTTACATAGAAAAAATATCATTGTAGCACCCTGATGATGGTTATAATCATAACCGAAAGCTTGGATTAAAGAAACTTGAAAGAGTACACTTTTCATTTGCTACATAACCCAATATCCTAAATTTCTTTCTATTTACTGTCAGCAAAGACTTCTTGTCTTCTTATATATATATATATATATATATATATATATATATATATATATATATATATATATATACAGGATGTGTGATCACAACTGACCAGTTAGGCACTAAATTGCTAATATAATTGGGTGTGCAGTTGAATAGGGAAAAAAGAAGACCATTAACGTGTTCTCATTTAAACCGATGCATTATATTTCGTACATAGTCACGTACATCATCAGATGCTAGGCTACAATATACAAATAGTGAAAAAACAATCCAAATGTTACAAAATTTGATGACTTACTTTATAGAGACAGGATTGATGTTGGATAGAATAACTTTTTCCACTTCATGGTTTTGTACATGTACATACGAAATTACGTCTCAAAAAAACAAATCGTAAAAAACTCGTCACTGGATAAAAACAGATTTCTATATCTTCGAAGATGTATATTTAAAACAGTTTAAAATTAATAAATATGTAGGTTGACTATATTGACATTATCGATGGTTTTGCCTTATTTTATCAGAATTATTAATAATTTTATTTAATTTTGTACCGGCTTCTTGTGTCAACCTCTAAACGTCAACCATGTGACCACTGACAGCAAGACAGAGAGACCACCTCAGAACTCAGAGGGCTTCCTATATCTGTCTCCTGTCAACAATCACACGGAGCACCCAGAAACTGACAACTTTGTGACTGTGTAACGTAAAGAGATTTGAAATATGTACAGTAAATAGAATTTATAACAATATATAAAATTAGCAGAATTGATAACTGCAGAAATATTGTTTTAATATTTCTGACTATAGTGGTCTGTGGAAAAATGTTTAAAAGTGGTTAAAAGTGTTTTTTTAATAATTTTTTCCACAGACCACTATAGTCAGAAATATTAAAACAATATTTCTGCAGTTATCAATTCTGCTAATTTTATATATTGTTATAAATTCTATTTACTGTACATATTTCAAATCTCTTTACGTTACACAGTCACAAAGTTGTCAGTTTCTGGGTGCTCCGTGTGATTGTTGACAGGAGACAGATATAGGAAGCCCTCTGAGTTCTGAGGTGGTCTCTCTGTCTTGCTGTCAGTGGTCACATGGTTGACGTTTAGAGGTTGACACAAGAAGCCGGTACAAAATTAAATAAAATTATTAATAATTCTGATAAAATAAGGCAAAACCATCGATAATGTCAATATAGTCAACCTACATATTTATTAATTTTAAACTGTTTTAAATATACATCTTCGAAGATATAGAAATCTGTTTTTATCCAGTGACGAGTTTTTTACGATTTGTTTTTTTGAGACGTAATTTCGTATGTACATGTACAAAACCATGAAGTGAAAAAAGTTATTCTATCCAACATCAATCCTGTCTCTATAAAGTAAGTCATCAAATTTTGTAACATTTGGATTGTTTTTTCACTATTTGTATATTGTAGCCTAGCATCTGATGATGTACATGACTATGTACGAAATATAATGCATTGGTTTAAATGAGAACACGTTAATGGTCTTCTTTTTTCCCTATTCAACTGCACACCCAATTATATTAGCAATTTAGTATATATATATATATATATATATATATATATATATATATATATATATATATATATATATATATATATATATATATATATATATATATATATATATATATATATTTATGCACAGATATCAAAGTGAGGTCCTGACATTACGCGCACTTAGTGAGGACCGGTAGAAAACGTAGACATAATCGTTTCAACTCTTCATAGTGACCTTGACAAGTAAATAGCAATTAAAAAATGACCAGTATACACAAAAAAAATTACGTATATGTGCCCCGTATTGTTCAAGTATATTGCCACCCAAGTGAGGCCATTATACGCAGCTATTAAAGTGAGACTGTATATACTTTTTCGTTATGCGCACAAAGTGAGGACAACTTTACGTGTATATTTCCTTACAGCTCATCAAGTGAGGACCATACAGTGTTGTCGATAAATATGAGATTAATTGTTTCTACTGCCTTTTTCTGTATAACACAGTAAGAATTATTATTGTTTCAATGTTTCAGTCACTTGTAGTTATAAGAAGATGTGGACTCTTTGTTCTTGCTCGTACTGTTTGTTAATTTTATAACATTTTAGTACCTCAGCATTAAATCACGGTAGCCTTATCGGAGACTAGCGTTAATAAAGAAATAGTTTTATATTTTTTAATAATTTACGTTAAAGATGGATAGGAAAGCAAGAATTTTGAAAATAGCGTTAGTTGAGAACAATAATAATCAAAATGGAGGACACAGTGATAGTTCAGTTATGTGAAATTTATATTGAACTTAAAATATAAATATAAAAGCCCGACTTTTGATCTAAGGGGAACACAGTTTTTACGGTACATACATATCTGTCATTTGTCAACCCCCTCCCTTCCATTTCCCCCACCCCTTATTTTTAAATAGGGAAGAGGGGCGTGTGCTAGCTCATTTGAAAGGATATTCAATTCTCTATCCAGTATTATTAACATTGACATAATTATCTATACAGAGTGTATTTTAGTATAGGTACTGTTGCCCCTGTCGATTTTCATTTTGAAATGAAAATTTTAGAACCTTAATTTTAGTATACAAGTTGATTTACTTAATTTAATTAAACTTAATGTACCTTTTTTACTGACTTAATTTTACAGTTATTCCACTAGATGGCAAATACAGTGAATATTTGCATATGTTTTATTTCGAATAATCATTTTAAAATAGTTTTAGTTTTCTATTTTCTCTGAAAATTGTTGCAAGCTTCTTGTTCTTATACTTAAAATCATGTCACTACAAATTTATACGAGACTACATATTAAGAGTATAGAAAGTATTATAATATATGACATACATGCTTTTTTCCATTTATTGAAGATATTTCACCTTATCCTGAAACAATGCAATGTGACCAAGTGTCCTCAACTAAAAAAATA
Source organism: Diabrotica virgifera virgifera (assembly GCF_917563875.1). NCBI lineage: Eukaryota > Metazoa > Arthropoda > Insecta > Coleoptera > Chrysomelidae > Diabrotica > Diabrotica virgifera. The sequence goes on along the minus strand of NC_065450.1, from coordinate 104,114,736 downwards.
TATCCCACTATTTTGATATTAAATGTATATTTTGTACTATAAACCGTATTGAAATAGATTGCAACATGTGTGCGTGGTTGGTATATTGACTGCGAAACCTAAGGCTTCATTCGCCTAATCATATTTACCTTTGATTCTTATAACAATAAATAAAATTGATTAACATTTTATATCAATATTATTAGTGTTTTTAAACAATATCAGTATGATATATCAGTATGATAAAGTCAAGATAAACAATACTATAACAGAAAGCTTTGAGGTCAAACAAGGACTGCGACAGGGTGATCCATTATCGCCTATAATGTTTAGCATATTACTAGAAAAGGTTATACAGGAATCAAACATTAATAGAACAGGTCTGATCTACCACAAAAAACATCAGTGCTTGGCATTCGCAGACGATTTGGTAATCTTGGCTAGGAGCAAAATAGAACTTATAGAAACACTCATGAAACTCGAGGAGAGGGCAGCAACCAAAGGATTGTATATAAATGAAGCAAAAACAAAGTATATGGAATGGACAAATAAGCAATTCGTTCGGGGGCAATACATAACAATGACAACAGCGAAGGGAACACAGTATAAATTCGAAGAAGTTGAGAGATTTGAGTACTTAAGAACTGTCTTCACAAGAGATCCTAACTGTGAAGAAAAAATACAAAAGAGAATTATGTCGGACAACCGCGCTATATTTGCTTTTAATGGGTTGTTAAGAAGTAAACATATATCACGAAGAGCAAAACTAAGAACTTACAAGACCGTAATAAGGCCGATAGTAACGTATGCTTCTGAAACATGGGTCACAACAAAAAAAATCAAGAGTTGTTATTAGTTTGGGAGAGGAAAATGCTGCGCAAAATCTTCGGTGGGAAAAACTTAAATGGACAATGGGTAAGAAGAACAAATAAGGAACTAACTGAGCTCTATCAAGATCCTAACATACTAGCAGTAATTAAGGCGCAAAGACTTAGATGGTTGGGCCATGTGCAGAGGATGATTCCATCTAGAATTCCCAGAATGGTACTATCTAGTGCATTGGCAGGGAAAAGACGAAGAGGAAGACCGAGGTCACGATGGAGTAATGGAGTTAGAGAAGATATGAGAAGAATTAACTTAAGGAACTGGGAAACAAAAGCGACTGACAAAAGGGAGTGGAAAAGAATAGTACATCAAGCCATGGGCCTACTAGGCTCGTAGTGCTTACATATTATAATATCAGTTTTCTAATATTATCCAGTTCCATATCCAGTTCCGAATCCAGTGGTTATATTTCTTCCGTATTGTTTAGTTTCGCTTCCAGTGATTGTATTTTTTTTCTTGTTTTTTTTTTGAAATATTTATTTATTATTTTATTACTATATTTTTTAATTGTGCTCATAATAGATTGCAACATTGTCTACAGACATGAATGCAGTAACAATAAATAAAAAAATCGGAGATCCACACCCCGGATTTGAAATCGAAACCTCTGCTTTACGAATCCGAGATCCGAGGTCTACCCACTAGGTCACTAGGCTATCGCTCTTAGACAACATTTTTTCCTGAAACGGGGAACTTTTAAAGCCGGGTCTAGACTATGTAACAAAACATGCTAATAACAAAGTTGTACAACAAATTTGTTGTACAACTTTGTTATGTAACTTGTTAATAGCATGAGTAACCAGACTATATACCAAAAAACAAAACAACAACATGAGCATAAAGTTTGCAGCATTTTAGATGGATAGCTGGTGGGTTAGGTAGTATATAAAATTGCGTCATATAAGTATGGAGGATCACTTCATAGCAACAGCAGCTTGTATAATATTGTGGAGGCGACACCGGCGGCGTGTTAAATTAATATTTTGGATGTGTCCTTCATTAGCAGCTCGAGCAAAATATAGGTAGTGGTACAGCTCTTTTAGCTGATCTGGAAAGAGATAACATAGACCCATCGACAGGAGACATTAAATGTGATGGCAGTTTTAAAAACTTCTTAAGAATAGAAAGTTCTGATTTTGAATTTCTTATAAATGAAATCGGCCATAAAATAGGCAGGAAAGACATTTCGAGATGCAATTCCAGTAAGAGAAAGATTAACAGTTATATTATTAGCAAAGTATTTATTTTTTAAACTTTTTACTCATTGTTTCAGAGAGGAAGTATAACATTTCTGTAGAATTTAATTCCTCAGTATTATCGTCTTCACCTGTTCATGATTGAGTGTCACTGTCTGTTTGAATTGGTGTAGCTGGAGAAGTAGCGGATGTAGGTGTAGTGGACGGAATAGAAAGGCTCAGATATATTGTATGATTGAGTGCCTGTTTGAGTAGCTGATGAAGCAGTCTGCATCTGTGTAGCGAATGAAGTGAATGTTACAGGTTTTATGTCTGAACACTCTGCTCTGTAGAGAATAGTATTTATGTCAAATTTAGAGTTGATTTGCACCGATTTGCTGTTAAGGTTCCGCGTACTGCTTTTCTTTTGTTGGCTTGAGTTATAGGCGTACGTGCATTGCATTAGTTTTAACTACAGTTTCTGTATCTATTTTCACTTCCATTTCAGTCTATTCATCGTGTTTTTTATTTGTTTTTTAAATCAATAAATGTAGCTCATCCCATAGCAATCCCATAATACTCGTTACTTACGAAATAGCTCAATTAAATGAGTAATCAGTTCTTTCGACAATTTCATCGCGTAAATAACCCTACGTGAACAGAGCAAAGAAAAATCTAGCACAATCACTCCAGAATGAACAAGGCGATATGACTCCAACGGTTGCTGCTCGCGTAGGTACTATGCCAGAGAAATGTTTCAATAACATGTTTTTAGGTGTAGATCAGTCGCGGTGCGGTTTTATAACTTTCTTTGATGTTTACCGACATCTGTTGGATAACATAAAATATGCTATATAACCAGAAAAATGTTATACAACACTGTGTTTTAAAACTTGTTTATTTAAAATTTTGTAACAAGTTACAAAACTTTGTTATTTAACATGTTTTGTTACATAGTCTGGACCCGGCTTAACGGTAACTTCTTATAGGTAATACACTACAATTTCTGAATATTTTTTCTGAAATCTATCGAATGGTACCAAACACGACCCCACGGAGGTGGGGGGGGGGGGGTTATTTTAAAATCTTAAATAGGAACTCCTTTTTTTTTATTTCAGATTTGGATTCTTTGCGTAAAAATAAGCAACTTTTATTCGAAACGTTTTTTCTAATTACGGATAGGTGGCGCTATAATCGGAGAAAACGGGTGTTGGAAATGGAAAATTAAATTAAAATATGGAAAGTCCCCACTAAAATGGAAAATTTTACTTAACTTTTTTGGTTTTAGAACCTAATAATCACAACCCAATAGGTCCCCAAAGCGCTCGAGTGACTGCACATTTAGCATACTTTGCTCCCCTACTATATATGTATTATAAATAATATGCGAAGTAATTATTAACCCAAATAACCATAATTCAACTTTTATTTACTAATAAAGAACTGGACGAAAGTGTCACATCAGCTTTTATGAAACACATGAATATTTACATAAAAAGGTAAATGATCTGCTTGAAATCGATATTCCCAAAATCATCTAAAAATTGTTTATACTTGAGTACTTTGAGACTCTTGTATGAAATGTGAATACCGAAATACGATTAGGAATCTCCATTATGTAATTTTTAAATAATACATAATTCTTAGGAAATGAAAGGTATTATACAAATGTGTTAAAAAATACTACCTACTGAAATTTTTTGATGGCAATAAATGATGAATTGGTTTATCGAATTTATTTTTAAGGTGATACAGTAGCGATCAACAGGTAGCCAAAACGCGTTCCAAGATTGAGGCTGTAATTTTGAATATTTTTTCGAGATATTTGGCACACGTATTTGTAATATAATAAAGAATGGCGGTACAGATCCCAATTTGAAAAATATATTAATATGTGGAAATTACTCTGTAAATAAATACAATATTAAAAAACGAGTCTGTACCGCCATTAAGAAGAACAAAAAAATACACTTTCTTCAAATAAACTTTTTTATCAGATGCCTAGATTTTGTGTCATTTTGGAACTACTAATGAAATAAAAAATTTTAGTAGTTCCAAAATGACACAAAATCTAGGCATCGGATAAAAAAGTTTATTTGAAGAAAATGTATTTTTTTGTTCTTCTTAGTGGCGGTACAGGTTCGTTTTTTTAATATTGTATTTAATTACAGAGTAATTTCCACATATTAATATATTTTTTAAATTGGGCTCTGTACCGCCATTCTTTATTATATTACGAATACGTGTGCCACATATCTCGAAAAAATATTCAAAATTACAGCCGCAATCTTGGAACGCGTTTTCGCTACCTGTTGATCGCTACTGTTTCCTCTTAATTAAAATATGTCATTTGGATATTTTTTTAAACTCGATAGATCCTAGGGACATGTCGGTAGATCGGTAGGATCATCACTTTTGGGAGTTTTGGGAATATCCCAATTGACAACGCAATATACACCGACGCCGTCTACAACGAGCGACGAATCAGAGATGCCAGATTGGGGTATTTTCGCCCATTCTTAGGGTAATTTGAAAGCACATGGGAAAATTTTTATAGGTTGAATTGGTTGGGGAATTTTTCGGGAGGAAAATTGAGCAAACTGAATTGCAATATAAATGTATTGTTATGATCTGCTTTTTATTAATTATATATTAATTATTATTTATCTGATTAATTATTTAATTGTCGCAAATACATAAAAATGAATAAAAAATCTCAGGGTGCCTTTTTATACTATAAAAAAAATCTAAATTATCTCACGTTATACTTATCTTCTCTCGTGGGTTCAGTATATCTTAGTTGATCCTAATCGGGATAAAATAGGGAAAAGAAATAAAGCAAAATATTAAAATAAACATACAGAATTGTCTTTTATTTGTCAAAATCAATACTATAAACTCTATCAAATCTAAAACCTGTGGACACAGATGTCTGAATGAAATCTTTACCACTTAAATTTATTATAGTTAAAAAAAAAACAATTTATCGGTTTGTTCCCGATGACTTTGGTAAAACAAACTAAACAAAACAAATTTATGTATTCGCAAGATTAGCTATACTTCCTATTTACTTTTAGAAATATTGGAATTTTAATTCATATGCCTTTTACTCAAAATTTTAGTTTCCGAACATAAAAATATCTTTCACATAAGTTGACTGACCTTTTGCTTCACTCACTCTGATGTCTTCTCGTGACCCAAAACAGCTCTCCCTCGTTGACTATGTTAAAGGCTACTCATCAAAGCCCTCTCCGTTCTCCAGCTTCAAAACTATCAGCATACCAGCACCAATTCAAACTCGATTCAAACAAAACTCCAAAAATTCTCTGCTCTCCTTCTCACAATAATACATAATCAAAGAGGTATTTCGTCTCAATTTTATCTGTCTCTCGTTCCACTTTTCAACACTATTCTCCACTATCAAACAGCCACTGGTATCTGCTAACTATCTATCCACTAAAACGTCGAACTGGTCCTCAACGATGCCAAAAACATAATGACTTCCCCTTCAAACTCTCTTAATCATTCAAACTACTTTTTCCCTTCCACGTTGCCAAGAATCTGAAACATCGACTTTTCCATTCGACAAACAAAACAGTCACCCTCAAAACCATTCCGACCATCCTAATTACCTTCTGAGAACTATACAACATTTACTCGTGTTGAAACAAAGATACTAAAATTCCAAACTTTCTCCTAAAACCACTTTTCTAGAAATTGATAATTACCTCTACCCTAAACAATCTTTTTCCATTTTAAATCAAAATACATCGTTATTTTCACTTTAATTATTCACAAAAGTCTTTAATGGTTCATCGGAAAGCTCATTAAAAAAAGAAATCCACTTACATCCAAACTAAATTCTAATAAATATTTACAGATCAATATACAGGGTGTATCAAATTTATGTGCCCGCGTTATTAAAAAAAAATTAATTTAATTTTTATTTTGCCTTTGATTGATAAAATTGAAAACACAATATTATGTAACACATAACATTATATTAACATTATAACCTATCGAGTATTTGCTTCTGATTAAAAAAACCGAAAAATGGTTTTTGGAACAACCGCTTTTTTTGACCAGTTATAACCGCCAGGTTAAACCGTAAGTAAAAAACCGGTATAACCGAAAACCGGTTTTTTGTTCAACAACCGCCATCCCTACCTTGGTTGTTACAAATACAGTTCGCTGGAATAAGTTTTACCCCCCTTATTAACTTATTTATTTTTAGCACATAAGAAAAACGCTCGGATAGGTCGATTTTTAAAATAATCATAGTATATTATAGCGTAAATGTTTCGAACTTTACGCGATCCCTCTTCTTCAGGTGACAGGCACAACTTTGATTTTTTTAAATAGGAAAGTAAGTACATCATGTGACACCTCATTTAAAGGCTTTTTTCTACAACCGTGTTAAAAATGCAATTTTTAGAACTCCATACGTGCGTTAAAAATGCTACTTTAAGGCAGGGCCGGTTTTAGGGTTCTGAGCGCCCCTGGCAAAATAAAATTTGGCGCCCCTTCATATAAGAATATACAAATTTACTGCAAATATAAAAAAAATAGGAAAAAATCAAAATTTTACCATAAAGAACTATGTAAAAATATATTTATTTAAAAAATAGTAGGATAGTTATTACTTACAACTTATCCAACATAGGGCATAGCATAGCGAGCACATTTTAAGTTCAAGCGACGAAGAAGCGAGGTAAAAGATAAATGCACATTATCAACAACCAGTAAAAAATGTGATAAATAACTATTTAGATGGAAAATAAGCCACAATTAAATTGAAAAAAATAATTTTATTATCGTTTCGACGCCCAAATCGGGTGTCGTTGTCAAAATACTACTAAATTAAACAAAAATGTTGTTGCTTAGTAAAAAATTCATCTAATAATTTATTTAATCTGACTCATTTATATCATTTAGTGTGTATAAATCTTCTACAAGACCAAAAAACATGTTGATTGTGCGCAAGATATAGCTGCATCCCCAATAACTAAATTGAGGGAGTGGCATCCACTTAGCATAAAATAACATGCGGATATTCTTTGCAAACGCGAGCTTGTACATCTTTATTTTTTCTCTTCCTTTTAGAGCCGTTGTGATATCCTTGGCCTTACAATCATCTATGCAAATTCAAATAAAATCATTCATTATTTTTTTTTTATTATCTCATGAGCTTTTTATTATCTCTATGACTCGATACCTATAGAACCAAGCTATGGTTTTAGGTATCGAGTTACTAGGACAAACAATATGCTGCATACTAAAATTAAACCCGGTACTGTGGGATAAGAACATCAGTATAAAAACAAAAAGAAGAATATAATATAACACCATGACAAAAAGTATTCTGAATAATGGGTGTGAAAATTGAATAAAAAATACGAAAACCAAATGCAAAATAAGAGCAACAGAGATCGAATACCTAAGTAGAAGCTGTAGAAGGGATAGAATAAATAACATAGAGATTAAGAAAATAATGGTAATGAATTCAAGGGATAATAGACAACATAGAACAAAAGAGATTAACCTGGTACGGACATGGCAGAAGAGCAGACCAAAATCGTTGATAAACAGAATAACAGATTGGAGCCCGATAGGAAGAAGGAAGAGAGACAGACCCCGAAAATCTTTTAGAGATAAAATGGACGAAGCAATATTAGAAAAGAAACCTGCAGGACTGGAAAAACAGAAAGAACTGAAAATAACGGTCAAGTGAAATAATACAGGAAAAACTATGGAAATCCAGGGTGGTCAAGAAAAAACAGGATGTTTCTAAATAAATGCAACAAACTTTAAAGGGTAATTCTATATGAAAAAATAATGACAGTTTGCTCTATAAGCCTATGTCAGCAAATACTTCGTTTCCGAGATATGGGGTGTTGACATTTTTCTTACAAACTGACGATTTCTTTATTGTTCTAAAACCGGTTCAGATATGCAAATGAAATTTGATGTGTTTTAAGAGGTAATTATTGCGTATTTTTTGACATAAAATTAATAATTTTATATCTACTGTTGAAATGGTGTGAATTTTTTTAAAGAAAAACATAGTACGCCACTGAGATATTTCAAATAACAAATCATTTTGGAATTACTCGTTCAATTTATGATATATACAAAAATCTATTATTCCTTTTTTTCATACGTCGTTCGTGCCGTTTTTATGCAAAAAGTGAAACATCTTAACGCGTACAAAGTATTCGAAATAAATTTCTATATATTCATATTATGAAAAAGAACTTGTCAATTCTAATTCATATAGATATACCTGGTTTGTTTTTTTTTTATTTCAAATTACACACCCACGGACACACGACAATGTTGATAAAGCAAAGTTTACAGAACAGGAAGACAAAAATATCTAACCATTGAGGCTATAATGACAAGTAGCAGTATAATAATATCACTGACTATTCATAAATTTGTTGATACTTCGTAAATCTGATCTTCGTGTATTTTAAGTATGTATGTATAACATTGTAATACCATAAAAGTGATATGTATTACCTGACAAAAATGACCTTTAAAAGCCATAACAGTTTTTAGGTTGCATTATTTTTATTAGAGAATTTTTGTGAGCTAGAAATAGTTTTCTTATTGTTACAATTATTTAATATTAATTGTCTTAGGAGTAATCTTAGCCCAAAGATAATCTATAAAGTCCAAAAAAATAGTGAATGTAAAAAATATTATATTTTTTTTTTGTTTAGCTAATGCCTCGACAACTAATGGCCATTGGCATGGTAGGTACGGTAATTTTGAACAGTTAGGTACCTAGTGTCATGTGTAAGTAGTGTGGGTGTTGAGTAAGTGGCTTGTTACTTTGCAATGTCGACGTCATTGTCTTTGCAAAGAGACGCTAATTGTATCCGAACGTCTGCGGTCCCTCCGGTGAGAACCGATCCCACGAGGACAGAAACTATATTCATTTATTAATTTATAATAAATGAAAAATTTCCGACCCTGGTGAGATTCGAACCCACAACCTTTCGGATTTTTTCGATCCAAAGGCAGGCGCTCTTACCACTGAGCCACGGAGGGGGGTAAATATTATATTTATATATCAGCGTCTCTCAAAATTTGGCGCCCCCAAATTCTGGCGCCCCGGGCGGTCGCCCGGCTCGCCCGCCCCTTTATCCGGCGCTGCTTTAAGGCACTAGTGCTTTAAAATTTTTATGGCACTGCAATTCGTATTGATCGTATAGGCAATTTTGATGTAATGTCAAAAAAATATAAAAATGGAATGTCAGTCAAGTTCAAGTAAAAGTTTTTGTAGATATTGTCCTGTAATTACGTTTGTAGAAAAAATATTGCATGATATGCCTGTTAAAAAGTGCATTTTTAAGGCACTCATGTGAATTGCAGAACTCGCTGTCGCTCATTCTGCAAACTTTCACATGCGTGCCTTAAACGTGTACTTTTAACACTTATATCATAAATAACTATTGAAATACTGATTACAAAAATTTATAGTATTTTAAGCCTTTCTGAGAGCATATGCGCAAAAATTTCGCTCGAATTATTTTTAAATGCGTTCATTTTTTTCGAATACTGAGAAAACCTTAAGTATTTTTAAAAAATTTAAACGCAGAAAGAAATATTACTGTATTATCCATGGTCGAAAGTCCTTGAGAACTTCTATAATATTTATTTTAATAAGTCACAGGGGTGAAAAAAAATAGCCTGATTTTTAATTTTAAATATATATTACAAAAGAAACTTTTTGTTCATTATAAGGGACTTTCTGCCCTCGGGAATAATGTAGTCTTCTATTTTGCGTTTAAATATTTTAAAAATACCTATTAGTTATCTCAGGATTCGAAAAAAATAAATGCGTTTAAAAAGAACTCGACCGAAATTTTGAGCCTACGCTCTCAAAAAGGATTAAAGTATTAAACATTTTTGTACTGTTTGAATTTATGCGACGATTGACGATCCACTGTTTTAAAGATTGGTTGAACAGATGTTGCCAGTTGTATGGTCCTCACTATGTGTATCGTAAGTTATTCAACAGGGCATATAATATACATGGTTAGAAAATATACGCCAAAGTCAGCGCCTCTATGCGGAAAATCTCTGAACTAAAAATTGATGTGGACCATACAAAGTGAGGTCCCACTTTTTTTTGTAAAAAAACAGTGTTTGCTATCAGTACATGTCTACGAAAAAGTCTTACATTGATTGACTAAGTGAGGTCCGTATACTGGACCTCACTTTGTACAGGACCTCACTTCAACCGCAGTTTCTTTTGATATGTGGCTCACTTCATACGCTGGGAGTAAATATATATATATATATATATATATATATATATATATATATATATATATATATATATATATATATATATATATATATATATATATTAATTAAACGAAAAGATTTCTTCGTTTAATTAATATAGATGTCGTACCAAGTGTACTGAAGTCTGGTTATTTTATTATTACCAGATAGGCCAAAAGCATTTTCTTACACCTCGACCATCCACCTAGATGTTCCTGACGAGAGCTTGACATGAGCTCGAAACACGTCGTGTAGAATATCGGTGGTGGTCGAAGTGAAATAAAATGCAATTGCCGTTTCCTTTCATATATATATATATATATATATATATATATATATATATATATATATATATACATCTTTATATCATACCTGAACCATCTGGAAAACCGTACAATCCTGAACCTCCTATATCTAGAGTATTTAGAGTTGCCCACGGTACGCTTATATTCATTAATTCTAGCGGGGAGTTCAAAAATGTATATATACAAAAGAAATGTTTAATATTTTTAAAGATATATAAATAGGGATTTTACATATTATTGACATAATCCTGATCCCCTTGTTATTTCAGTCAATTCTGAACCCAAACATATGTGTATATATACAAACCTGAGCCTAATAGATGTTGCCAGTTTTTAGTGAAATGGGATTCTTAGGGAATTTTTCGTATGGCTTCAGTAAGTAGTCAAAATAAAAATTAACAAAAGAAATGCAAGAATTATCTTTTACATATGCATAAGTTTACACCTTTTTGGATAGTTACAATTTATCTAGTAAATTATTTGTATTGTTCATTAAGTGAACAAATAGACAAACCCCTCTGTTTATTTATTTTCCGGAGAAGAATAAATTGAATAAAACTTAGTCTCTTATAATGGTGGTCCCTGGGATTGGGATCTCAGATTAAAAGAACACTCGCCTGTGGAGTAATGACAGCAGTAATTTATTTAGTTAGTTTATTTTTCAAAATAATAAACATACAGGCTTTAAAAAATTGCAAATTATAAATATCTCAAAAAAACAAACTATTAAACTGATTGTAATAAAATATTATATATAAGAAATTAAAGCAACCTCTTTTATCAAACACAATGATAAACTCGTTGGCGTAAGTTTTGATTGTATCTCAACAACAACAAATGTTTAAAAATGCAAAAAAATTAAATACATAGTGGATTGCACAGTAACGTTACATAGTATTTAAAAATAATACCTAATATAAAACTCATTAGTTAAAAAAGGGTTTTAAACAGTAACAAACTTGTCGGCGAAGGTATCACATTACTGCAAATGATCCGTCCCACATAATGAATATCATAAAGAAGGCGAACCCATCATAATATTGCAAAACGATATTATGTCCCACCGAATTAACATCGATGGCAGCATCATATTACTATAAACTATACGTTCCAGGTTCCAGTTCTTATAATGAAATGAATGTCAAAAATATGACGTACCTATGTTGACAGCAATTTATGCAGATTAACAAAAAAGGAATAAATCAGGAAAGTATTCGGTACAATAATTTATTATCAAAAGTAGGTACATTTGTACATTACTTGATTTTATTATTGATTATAGCTTAAGTAATGGCAATTTCAATTGCCTGCAAGCGTAAGAATAATGTGATACAGATCAAAAATAAAACAATAATGTCTTTCAAAATAGTGAAAAAAAATAAACATCAACTAAAAAATATTTGAAAAATAGTGTTTAATATTTAATGTTTTCCTTTATACATATATTATAAACGATAGCTTTGATACTTGTGCATTTTCTTTCTTTAAATACCTCGACACTCTAATAAGTTGATGCACTTCTACCTCAACGGGAGGCTTTCTGTTTTTAATATGGTCGGAAAAATATTCTGCGATAATGCTTTTTTGTTGCTTTGTCCATGGTTGTCTCCTATCAATAAAGATTTTCTTTTTTAAGTGGCCCTTTTTTTTGGTGGTTCTTTATTATTATTTAAGTTAGCTGATAGATGGAATCTGGTAATCGGCGTTTAGATTATCATCCAATATATATTTTCCATTTCTTCACCTTGCGCGTCAGAGAGAGGAGGTAAGTTAATGTCAATTTCGTCTAAAGTTTTACCTTTGTATTTTTCAGCTCCTTCCATCATTAAAAGTAAAAGTTTAGAAATTTTAGCAGTTTGATATATACTTTTTCAGACAAACGATAATAATTGCAATGCGTTTGTAATGTGTGTCCCATGAATTTGCTTAATTGCTCCTTATGATTATTGTAAAATTGGAGAAGTTGAGTAATGGTGGCCAAATGCTTTCGAAGTTTTGTTGCTGTTATACTCGCAGGTCTCTCCAACTGACATTTCTTGGCATATTTATGAATAATTTTAGTTCCATCAACAAATCCTCTTCCAGTGGTGTGAAATACAAAGTCACTTTCAATTACAAAGTTATTTCTACAGTGTAAAATATAATCGAAATGCATTTTCATTGATAGTGATAACAACATGGTTACTTCTCTTCCACGCTTACCTCTTATAACTAAACGACTGTAAGTTTTTAATAAACATTTTTCAGCTTGAGTTAAACATTTTTCGAATTCGGAGCATTTTCACCCCCTAAATTAATACATTTAAACGTTTGGATCTTTAGCTGAGCCATCTCTGCTGGTCTTCGTCTGTTAAGAAGAATGACTTGCGCATACAGTGTGTCTTTTAATGAATTATAAGTCTTAAAATCATACTCATCTGATTTCAATTTGTCAAATAATTCTTCTGCAGTTGTTTGCAAAAAAATGTTAAGTTTCTTGAGGTCGTTAGTAAGCGGCAGAAGTTCTTCCTTGTTCCATTTATTCTGATTGAAACTGGTACATGCTTGTGCAGAAATTTCATTGCACCATTGGGATTCTATAAGATTTTTTAATATTTTAAGGTCTTTTCTCTCATCGCTTGTGTCCTCAATCTGAACAAGATTAATATCTGCTAAGTCGCAAGATTTTTTTATAAGTGTCCCAAAATTTATGGCCAACGTTGGTGACTCATAATTTTCTGTTTCTGGATTATATTTTGCCAGTTTATTAACTCCAGAAATTATTAGTTGAAAATGCTTTAGGCGAAGAATACCTATAAGTTTCTTAATCTCTGGATTTTGTAGTCTTGCAAACTTTGCAATGCAAAGTGTAAGAGTTTTTCAAGTCTTCGCATATTCTTTCTTACCAAATCCATATTGCCTTTACTTTGACGGCCTTTTATGTACAAATATGTATACTGACAAATTAAGGGATTTTTTTTGGCAATAATATTTATGTCATCTGCGTGCATCCTGAAATTTTTTTTGATTTTAATAAATCGTCATGTTTAAGAAAATGGTGTAGAAACAAAGTAGTTTGTCCGTCGCTTTGGGACGTTTGTCTTCTATTATTATCCTTATCATAATTATTACACGGACAAATTTTGGTATGCCTAAGTAAACATTTTTTATTATAGTATCCCAAACAATACTTGCACGGTAGATATTTATCTGCACTTGACGACTTATCCGTAAGGTTTTTCCTTTAACAGGTCTTAACGCGGCGTCTGCCCGATTTCTGATAAAATTTCCCTTCCTTAGTTTGATAAAGCCAGTCGTCTCTCTTTCAAATTAACTTTATGACATAATATTTTAACTACCTCAATTTCTTCTGAGTGCCATTTAGAAATATGTCTAGCAAAATGAGATTGTACATCCTTTTCGCAATAGAAGCAAAAATCCCTTGGATCTTTGTAATTTTTCCTCAACGTCTTTTAAACAAGTGGCTAAAAAAATGTACAATGAATCGAACACGTTAAAAGAAATAGGAAAGATTTAAGTAAAGTAACATTAAAAAAATAATCATAATTGATTTTAACTTATTAGACACAAAATCTTGTGACCAAGTTATTTCGTCATTTACGACTTGTCAGATAGGCTTTTTATACATGCAGCTGAGTTTGGTTTGTTTTGTTGGACACAAAAAACCGTCTTACGAGCCGTAAACGACAAAACAAACTTACCAGGGTATGTCATGTCTAATGGATTAAAATCAATTCTGCTTCTTTCCTTACGTTATAGGCTTTCTCACAGATTGTTAGTTGACAATTATTGGAGTTTAGGAAAACGTAAAGTACCAAATTGTTTTGGACGCCATATTATACTGCTTATATCGTAATTTAAAGCCATGGAATGGAGCCTCAATGTTAGGCATTTCTCGTTGGAATCGAATTACGAACAGGGAGATAAAACGGAGAAGAGGAGTGACGGATGCCATACTAAAGTGGAACTGGGCTGGACACATAGCTAGAATGTCGGATAACAGATGGAGACAGCAAATAATACACTGGAGACCAATACAAGAAGCATATCGAAGTAGAGGTCGTCCGCCAACCAGATGGTCTGAAGAAATAAAACGGATCGACAAAAATTGGATGCAAACAGCACAAAACAGAAATGCATGGAAAATACTGAGGGAGACCTATATCCAGCAGTGGATAGATCCGGGTTGAATGATGATGATGATCGTAATTTAATTGAGGTATTACCTTCCCTTCTAAAACAAGAGATGATATCCTTTTAGCTACAGAACTGCTGCTTGTCTGTTGCCCCTTTTCACTTTCCTTCTCCACTTGATGTTCACTTTTTTGTTTACTATCAAAATTTAAGAGTTTCTGTATTATTAGAGATTCGTCCTTCTCGCGCTTCTCTCTTTCAACCGGTTTTTCAAATGATATTGAAGAAACGTTATTCCCGTGATCCGTTCTATCAACCACTTCTTCAAGTATTAACGAATCGTTCTTACGCTGCTTGCTGTCAACCAATTCTTCACATATATGTGGATGGCTCTTTCTTAGTAGAATATTTAAATTTGAGAACTGCAAGAATAGTCTGGGCAGATTATCGAAGAATAAGCAATTTTTGGGAAAAGTTATTTATTAGCAATTTTATTGCTGGAATCGAATCTTATGATCCTATATATTAATAATATAGGTACGCAAAGTCCACAGACAGTGTGCTACTTTTCTATAAACAAAATGGCGCCCGAAAATCGTGTTTTTTCAATCTTTGCACTACAACTCCAAAGATTTTAACTTTACACCAAAAACACCCAAATAAAAATTCACCGTAATGAAATTCTGCATAGAGACAGATTTTTCTCGATTTACTTCGACGAAATTTTTTTTCGGAAAATGCGGGTTTTTTTCAACAAAATTTTTAATTTCAACTAAAATTTTAGGTTAGTAATAATTTATCAATAAATAGATCTATCTACCAAAAGAGCTTTTACAGTTTAGCAACAATTAAATTGTTAATTAAAAATTTAGGGTCGCCATAATAACCACAATAATTATGATGCATAAGAATAACTATGATTTTTGTATAAAATGGCACTATACCTATCTAATGTACTTTACAGAATTGAAATTGGACTATTTGAGCGGCCTTAGGAATATTTTAAAATTATAAACCATTTTTTGCCTTATAAACAAATATAATATCTCGGAAAATATTAAATTAAATTAAATTATGAAAACGGTCTTGGAAATAAAGCGGCAGGGCGCTTCTTTTAAAAGAAAAACTGTTTAATTGCGATGATTGGTTTCTGAGATACAACCGGTCAAAGTTGAGTACGGCGAAGATATACATAATAGGATGGTAATTTTCGAACCTTTCTATTTCGGTTCTCTTTCTCCGCACAAATTTTCATATCGTCAAAAGACTCATAACATATATTATAATAATAAAAACTATCGGTATTACGAGTGAAAAATACCAAAAATACCAAAATTTCAATAAAACATCAGGTTGGAGAAAATGGAATGTCAACGTTCAAAATCGGTATACGTTAAAAAAAATGTATTTTCTCGGCTTCCCATGGAGCAATTTTCTTTAATTTTTTTGTTCCCAATTTTGTTCCTTTGACATTAATAAATGTCAAAGTTCTTTTTGTTTTGTTAAATAAGATTTAAATTTTCTGTTATGTTTTGTCTAGAAATTTCAGGGCCGGCGATAACGGGCCTGCAACGGATGCACTGCAGGCGGGCGCCCCTGTTTGGGGGGGGGGCGCCAGAATGAGCTTTTTTCTGCTTGTGTTTATTGTGTTATGCAAAATACTTAAATAGAAAAATTCATTTTTTAGATGTGGTTTAAATTCGTCATATTACCCTAATCTGTGTTTGTTTATTTTTGCATATCACACATGTAAAACATACAAAAATATGCAATGCCGCATATAATTCTTACTATTAGGTAGTATTGGTCAAAGATATCATATTTCAACCAAACAACTTTGCTCTAATGAGAATGCTTTGTTTATTTTCTTCAAATTCCTTGCAGGTTGTTAGTTTTGTATCAGCAGTTATGAGAGGAAATGAATGATTTCTAGTAAAATAAACAAGATTGCAATACTGTTTTTTGCTGCCTGTCTAATTTAATAAGTATTATGTACCTATTAATAGATACCAAGTTTAGTAATAATCCCATATAAAAACAATGTTTAAAATAAACATTTTACAAAAAATCTAGTTTAGAGCTCTTTAGATTTGGTATTATTTCATGTGATTATAATACAGAATAGTTTGTCAGTTGTACTCTGCAGTTAAAGAATCTAGTGTTGTAGGTATTCAATTAATATAAAATTATATTAATTTGTTAAGTACTCAGTGCTATTATTAAACTACGGGTTCACATTACTGCAGAAGCATAATTTTGAGGTTTTAAAGTTATTATTTTTATTTAGTTAAAAATAACAGTGAATTCAAAAAATATCTGGGGTACAAATCGAAAAAGAAAAGCCGAAAAAGAAGAAATGACAAAAAAATCTTAGTTCTCTTAGCCAATTTCTTAAAAAAGTTAAAGTGAAGTTGTTTTGTCAGACGATGGGCCCAATAAAACTGTAACCGAACTTTATTTTCCGTGGATATTTGCGGATAGCGGGACACCAACTTTAGTCGGTGCCTCGTTGCCCGAAACACACATTTTTAGAAGATAAGTCCAAAATCAAGCCATTAATGGGGAGAAAAGCTCTTCTAGCTACCCCTAAAATCAGGTGGTATAACCACATAAAGTAATACACAGGATGTCCCATTACCCAGGACATCCAAGGTAACGTTCAGTACAAAGCCTCCTCGTTCGTTATGTACTGCGATGGGGAGGGGTGGTGGTATAGCTTGGGGGTCAGATAGATGCGACTCCAGGTTATCGACGGTCAGATAGGTACCACTCCAGGTTACGCATTCTGACCGGTTTGATCTTCAGACATATGGGTCTCACTTCACTGTTCCATTAGAACACACATAATGTCCCTGAGGCTGTGGATGTACGAGTATCTGTGTGTATGTGTGTGTGGAGCGCCAGTGTTAGTTTTGCAGGCGGGCACCTTATACCGTAGCGCCGACACTGAGAAATTTAATATACATTTAATCCTTAAACCCTTTTTCTCAAAGTGAGAATTTATTTTAATCCCTTCTGCATAACTTAACTTTACCTAACTTACAAATACGTATCAACCATCAATTTACAACGTCCTTTATTATTCATATTCACTTTTGCATCGAGCGCACACAGCGACGTTCCTGAACCAAAACAAACGAATCTTGCAAAGTTGCAAAACTAAAGTATATAATATATAGCTATTAACAAATCTGTCTGGCTAAAAATAGAATTCGCCGATTCTTTACACAAACTAACGACAAAGCAATGTTGCCACATGGTATGGATCAGGATGGTATTAATTGTGATATATACATAAAGATCATGTATATTCGAGAAATTGTTTCCAGCGCCAAAGTGGCAAATGTCTGAACTAAAAGATACAATGCTGAACCATACTACAAACAGGTTTCTCTCGGATTCCAAATGACATATTGAATTGAAAGTTAATCAGTTTTGTCCGCTGATGACACCACTAGTTTAAAAAAATTATTTATATTGTAAGTTTAAAAATATATGTCAGTTATAAAAGGAAAACAATCCTGAACCAATATACAGGTTCAGGATGGTTAACGTGGTTCAGGTTTGTGTTTAAGTTTTACTATCGAAGGCTCAGGATTGTACTATAAATGAATGTATATATATATATATATATATATATATATACCCTGTATATATATATATATATATATATATACCCTGTATATATATATATATATATATATATATATATATATATATATATATACAGGGTGGTTCATCTTATTCGCCTCGGTGTCTGTACGGAAAACCACTTAATATTTAAAAAAAATTTCTTCACAGATATATACAGCGCCTTTAATACTACAATCTAAAAATAATTTGAATTATACAGGGTGTTCCAAAAAAGAGTGGTATATCAAAGTTATATTTTTTCTTATGGAATGCCCTATATCTGATGACATTACTAAATTGACCTTAAAAAATAAGCTATACTTTCATAAGGGTTCCCTATACCTAAATACAGGATGTTTTGATTTATTTCGATTTTTATGAAAATGTAAGGTTTTAGAAAAAAATAAATATCTACGAATCTAAAAATCAGTAACAAATTCTTTCTTGGATCTTAATAATAGACTATTTATCATACTTAAACAGATGCTTACTACAACAAAATTTCTTACAGGGTGGTCAAAATATGAGATTGTTCTATTAACAAATTCAGGCTGTAATAACTTACTTTTTTTAAATAGAACACCCTGTATCTTACTAGTCTATCGCGTAGAACATTTACTTAGCTTTCAATTTATATTAGGGTTTCCTATATCTATCTTTTTACAGGGTGGTCAAAATATTAGATTTTTCTATTAACAAATTCAAGCTGTAATAACTTACTTATTTTAAATGGAACACCCTGTATCTTACTGGTCTATCGCGTAGAAAATTTACTTAGCTTTCAATTCTTATTAGGGTTTCCTATACCTATCTCCCTTAATTTTTTAAATATTTAAAGATTTGCTAATTTTTAAGCTTTAAAAATTAGAATTAAGTACCTATTATGTCGTGGTTATGTACAACACATCACCAACACAGGCAATATGATTAGAAAAGATACTGTCATTAATAAAATTTTCATTGTTCTCATGTAATCACACAGAGTTTTGTATTATTTTAGTTGATTTTGGTCTACATGTGACATTGAATAATATGTTTATATTAAACTGCATACCCTATATTAGATGCCGTATTCTGGAAGATATTTAAAATATATTTCATTCCGTATAAGTATTTTCCATATCTTAAACCGACGGTTATTAAGTAAATTTAAGAACACCACTTTTTGTTTGAATTCTTGAATCGCAATTACAAACAATTACAAACTATTGTACAAAAATATGTAAAAATGGGTATTTACAGAATAACATGGGAATTTATATTTACAGAATAACATGTGTATTGAGAATGTTTACTACATGAAATTGAAGAGATTTTAAATATCTTCCATTATAAAGAATAGAATATCGAGTATGTCATTTAAAATAAGAACACTCTGTGTGATTAAATGATAAAAATGTGAATTTTATTAACGAAAGTATCTTGATTAAGATATTTAAGTATATTGCCGGTGTTGGTGATGTGTTGTACATAACCACGACATAGGTACTTAATTCTAATTTTCTAAAGCCTACGCGATAAACCAGTAAGATACGGGGTGTTCCATTTAAAATAAGTAAGTTATTACAGCTTGAATTTGTTAATAGAACAATCTAATATTTTGACCACCCTGTAAAAAGATAGATATAGGAAACCCTAATATAAATTGAAAGCTAATTAAATGTTCTACGCGATCGACTAGTAAGATACAGGGTGTTCCATTTAAAATAAGTAAGTTATTACAGCCTGAATTTGTTAATAGAACAATCTCATATTTTGACCACCCTGTAAGAAATTTTGTTGCAGTAAGCATCTGCTTAAGTATGCTAAATAGTCTATTATTAAGATCCAAGAGAGAATTTGTTACTGATTCTTAGATTCGTAGATATTTATTTTTTTCTAAAACCTTACATTTGCATAAAAATCGAAATAAATCAAAACATCCTGTATTTAGGTATAGGGAACCCTTATGAAAGTATAGCTTATTTTTTAAGGTCAATTCAGTAATGTCATCAGATATAGGGCATTCCATAAGAAAAAATATAACTTTGATATACCACTCTTTTTTGGAGCACCCTGTATAATTCAAATTATTTTTAGATTGTAGTATTAAAGGCCCTGTATATTTCTGTGAAGAAATTTTTTTTAATATCAAGTGGTTTTCCGTACAGAGACCGAGGCGAATCAGATGAACCACCCTGTATATCTATAACGGCAACATATTTATTATGTTACCGTTAAAAGCCGATTTCAGTTAAAACCCGAATTTACTAGGAAAAACTAGTTTTAACTACGCTCTTTAGACAATTCTAGTTTTAACTGGTCAAAACTACATTAATTTCACTGCTAAATTCAGTTAAAACTAGAAATCCCGAACGAATTAGATTTAGAGTAGTTTAAACTAGTTTTTACTGGAATTACTAGCGAATACCAGTTAAAATCGTTGCGAAAAGAGACAAATATGATTTGGCTTGTTCGGGGTAGTGTTAATGATGAAAGCGGCCGGTCGGTAACAAACTATACTAAATTTAAATTCAAGATGCAATAGAAATAAACAAACCAAGACACGTTAAATGCTACTAGGAGCACTCCCGAATCATAATTTACAATGTATAAACTTTGGAAATCATGATTTGGGATTTACAATGTATATACATGGTAAATTATGATTCGGGAGTGCTCCTAGTAGCATTTAGCGTGTCTTGGTTTGTTTATTTCTACTGCATCTTGAATTTAAATTTAGTTATAGTGTGTGCAACTGTTGTTTGTTCTGCATCGTTTTTATTAGTTATATTACACTACTGAGTATTATTCACCATGAGTGATAATGTCGAAGATCAGGTTGAGAGCACAGATATAAGAACGTGGAAAGAACGTTTTTTGGAAAAGATTTTACAAAAGGAAGAGAACGAGAAGAAATAAAGTCACTACAATGTTGTGACCAAAAGCATGTATAATAAATTAATGGCCGAAGTACAAGATGCGGAACTGTCTGCCAAGAAAACACCGTTACAAAAAGGAAGACTAAAACGATTTAGAATTATTGAAGTTGGCGAAATAAAAAAGTTGCCTTCTAGAATTAATCCCATCAAATATTATGTACCTGCCGAAGATATTTTTGACGTAACTGAAGCAGCCCACGTTGCTATTATTCATCCAGGCCGGGATAGGTTGAAGACTGAAACCGCCAGAAAATACGTAAATATAACAACTGATATGATCTATACTTTTATACCAATGTGAAGCTTGCCAACGGAAGAAGAGTAAGAATATAAAAGCGAAGAGGGGTCTTGTGTCGAAACCTATGTTGCATTTAGAAATGAATAGTCGTTGTCAGGTAGATTTGATCGATATGCAATCACAAGAAAGGAAGAATACAAGAGTTTGAAAACGCAAGCTAAAAAAATGAAATTATTTACCGAGTTTTAGTTGAATCTGGTAATTACTGAAAATTTTAGTAAAAACTAGTTTTGACTGAAATATGTTTGGTGAAATACCGTTTCACCCTGTATACAAATATGAAATGTTCGTTACACAAACCAATCCTATATCTCAGAAGTCACTCAACCGGTCCCTTAAAAAAGCCGCCAAAACGAAAGGTTTACCGCGTTTCTCTAGCTTCAGCAGTTCAGTTCGCAACTAGCCCTCGAGTAGAAAGGTTCGCTATTAGTCCTCAGAAAGAACCGTCGCCTATCGCAATTTTCTGGCCGCTAAAACTCACGCAAAAGCAATGTTGCCAGTGTTACTCGTAGCCTAGAACATTCTTGTACGCAGCAAACCTTATCGTTGTACTAATTATATAGTGAAGTGAAGTGACAGTCCAACGTCAGTGTTATACGTACGTCAGTGTCATTCGTTAGTTATACGGACATTACCATCTTAGCTTTTTATTCACCATTCTTCACTCAATAAAGTTTGTTACGTGTAAACCGCTTTTCTTTCCAGCCCATGGCTGGTGGTCCTTCAGTCTATGCTTAACTACGCCCTTTCTCAACCATTTTTTGGTCCATATCGAGACGGATTTAACCCAGCTCGCATAAAAACTTTTTCGAAAAACTTTAATCGCAAATAAGTTTCCTTAAAACCTGGACACTAGTGTACACAACGGCAACATTGCACCACCGCGCCAGAAATTCACTTCGGAAAATGCAACAATTTATCAACAAAGTTGAAAACCCAACCTCATAGATACATGGAAAACAAGTTTTTGTGAACCTGAAATGTGCTGAACCAGAAACAGGAGTGAGGGGAGACGATTAGCTGACGATCTGTCCCAGCTAAGACCGGTATATTTATTCTAACAAAGTGCAAAAGAACCTTTTTTATAGTTGTTTGTTCAAGAAACGATAAAAATATATTTCTGTCTTTGACAAGATTTTTCGGTTTTCGCATTATACATTTTAAATTCAATATTTGTTCTTTGAATCGCTTTGTCTTAACGCTAAGAGTTACATTGATTATAGTTGAATCACGCAAAAATATATCATTTTTATCTTGATAAAGAGTTTTCGCATTATACGATTTAAATTCAATATTTGTTCTTTGAATCGCTTTGTTTTAACGCTAATATATTTGTATTTTTGATAAAGAGTTGTCACATTATACATGTTGAATTTAATATTTGTTTTTTGCATCACTTTGTTTTAACGCTAATAGTTATATTTTTATAGCCAAATCACGCTGATATTATATTGGTATCTCCGATGAAGAGTTTTCGCATTGTACGATTTAAATTCAATATTATTTGTTCTTTGCATCGCTTTGTTTTAACGCTAATGGTTATATTTGTTATAGTTGAACCACGCAAAAATATATTTGGATCTTTGATAGAGTTTTCGCATCCTTTTCATTATACATGTTAAATTTAATATTTGTTTTTGCCTCGCTTTGTTTCAACGCTAATAATTATATTTTTTATAATTGGATCACGCAAATTAATATTTTGACACAGGATTTTGTTTCGACTCGTATTGTAAATTAGTTACGTAGTTTGGAATAATGGCTAATAATAATAATATCCTGTGGGAGTTTTATGTCAGTTCTTCTATCAGGCGCGGCCCCCTGCGAATGGGGGATGCTTTCTGGGTATTCGTAGCGCCAATACCCAGAGAGTAGCAGGAATACTTGCCGTGGAACAAAAACTGACACCTGGCAGTAGGTATAAAATGCACACCCATGAGAATGGAGACAAATAGTTTATGTTTAGGGCCGCTGCCTGGGGATCGCCAGGGCACGTCTGGAGCCGACGCTGGACGTGACAGCATGCGGGACGTCGGTGGCAGGGTGTTGAGGAGACGGGCCCCTGTCACACAAACAGCTACAGCCCAACAACAAGAACAACAACCACAAGCGAGCCAAACAACAGCAAGAGCTCCACTCGCTGAAGGTGCTGCGCCGGAACATCAGCCGGCGCTCACTCAAGCGGGACGACCGAGGCAGCGCATGAAATGGACTGTGTCCATTAACGAAAGCATCTTGCGCTTCTATTATAAGGTGACAAACCTCGGTCAAGAAACGATCGGCTACAGACAACAGCTGTATGCCGAATTTTGCAGGGAGTACCCAGATATTCAAGTATCGGAGCAAAGAGTATCAGATCAATACCAGGTAATCGTAAGAAACAACCTTATCCCAGAGACTAGACGCAATACGATCAAAAGCGAAGTCGAACGGGAGATTAATAACCAAGAGCTAGTTTTAGATCAAGTCCCTAATGAAATCATTGATGACCAGATTCCTGAGATTCCCATACCAGAAACTCAACCTGACAATACACAGCAGGAAAACAACGAGTTGCGCGATAGTCTAGAAAACGAAATGGCTCGTGCCGTACAAGAGTTTAATGGAACAAATCCACTTAGCAGACCACCGTTACCACGAATAAACTCTTGTAAGAAACTAGGTGCCCTGTTACAAATTGTGAATACTGAAGTCCTACCCAATTATGTCGTAGAAGCCCACACATTGGAGTATCTGCATATGCTAATCTACTGTGCAGCTACAGCAATTGCCAATGTAATGGGCGTTAAGATCAGAACACGACGGGGTACTAATAACGGAAGGACTGGTAACAGAATTGCACCCTGGGAAAAAAGACTTCTCGGAAAAATTGAATTACTGCGTAGGGATATTGGGCAAGTCACGGAATATATAAGAGGTGTAACAAGTAGAAAAGTCATTAAAAGAGCTGAAGAAATAATGCGGAGCACTGCAAGACACTCGAGATATGATCCAGAAAATAACACAGCCCAACAGTGTCTGGATACATTAAAACAAAAACTCTCCGTCTATTCAGGACGATTAAGAAGGTATAAAGTTAGTAACAACCGAAAATCTGACAATGCACTTTTTGAGAACTCTGAGAAGGCGTTCTACCGAAAACTCAATTCCACCGTAGAAAGTGTCGACAAGTCTTACCCAAGCCAAGAAGAAATTCATGAGTTTTGGGGAAATCAACTTTCCACACCAGCTGCTTTTAACAACAATGCTGGCTGGATAGAAGATACGACGCACAACTGTCACCACTACGTCACTGCTAACTACGAACCATTCACGACTGAAGAAGTCTCAAATGTCATCAAAGAGCTTCATAACTGGAAATCTCCTGGACCAGACGGAGTTCAGAACTTCTGGCTTAAAAAGTTTTGGAGTATTCATGAGTGCTTATCAACATTAATTAATCATGTTATTTCTAATCCGCAGGAATTACCATCATTTCTAACTCAGGGAACTACTTATTTAATACCCAAGGATCAAAATAACATCCAAGATCCATCCAAGTACCGCCCAATTACTTGTCTTCCAACTTTGTATAAATTGGTCACATCCTGTGTAACCCGGCGTATCTACCAACATTGTGCTCTAAACAATATCATAGAGCCTCAACAGAAAGGATGCGCTAAGGGTTCCATGGGTTGCAAAGAACAACTTATCATCGACTCAGTCATTTCTAACCAGGCATACACTAAAAAAAGGAACCTTTTTACTGCTTTTATTGACTATAAAAAGGCCTTTGATTCAGTACCGCATGAATGGCTAATAGATATATTGAAAATATACAAAGTAGATGATAACATAGTGACCTTTTTAAGGCATATAATGAGAGATTGGAAGACTAAAATTCACCTCCAAATACCTGGTGAAAACAATATCGAAACCGAAAATATCGCAATCAACCGGGGATTATTTCAAGGAGACTCGTTGAGTCCATTGTGGTTCTGTTTAGCTTTGAACCCCCTTTCCCAGCTATTAAACTCCACTGACTCAGGTTTTAGCATTAAAAGCAATAATACTGTGGTAGCGAAGCTCAATCATCTGTTGTATATGGATGATTTGAAATTAATGGCTTCCACTCGAGAACACCTAGAAGAGATGCTAAAAACTGTAGAAACATTTTCTAATGATATTAGTATGCAGTTCGGTCTAGACAAGTGCCGTGTTTTGAATATAGTCAGAGGAAAGGTACAGCCCGGTGGATTCGATATGCAAAATGGCCAGAACATCGAGGCCATGGGCGACAACGATATGTACAAATATCTTGGAGTAAAGCAGGCGCGGAAAATTGACCATAAGCAAATGAAAACTGAGATAACTACTGAGTTTATAAGAAGGGTAAAACAGCTGCTTCGTTCACACCTTAACAGTAAAAATTTGTTTAAGGCACTAAACACCTACGCTTGTTCCGCGCTTAGCTATTCATTTGGTATTGTTAAGTGGACAAAAACGGATATAGAAAATCTTCAGCGAAAAGTACGAACACACCTCACAAAGGCACAAAAACACCACCCTAAAAGTGCAGTAGAACGTACGACATTACCCCGGCATTTAGGAGGAAGAGGACTTATGGATATAGGTGAGCAATTAGATAAACAAATTGCTAATTTAAGAACTTATTTTCAGATGCAGGCTGAGACATCTACTTTACATCGCGCTATCTGCGCAGTAGATGACACAACACCGATCAAACTGAGGGAAGCAGAACTGCGCATAAACCACCTTACTAAGGACGAAAAAGTGCGCGCCTGGATGGGTAAACCTTTGCACGGGCGACATCCCAATGAGGTCAGCCAAGATTATGTCGACAATATAGCGTCGAACTACTGGTTGACATCAGGAAAGATGTTCCCTGAAACGGAGGGTTCATTACTGGCCATTCAGGATCAGGTTATACCAACCAGAAACTACCTGAAATATATCATCAAAGACCCTCAGGTTCAAAACGACAGATGCCGATATGGATGTCAAGCCCAAGAAACCATCCAACATCTTGCAGGGGGCTGCCGGGCATTTGCTGCAACTGAATACAAGGAACGGCATGACGCAGTGGGAAAAATCCTTCATCAAGAGATAGCTATCAAGCTGGGACTTCTCCAAACGGACCATCTCCCGTATTATCAATACGTCCCTGAGAGTATGCTTGAGGATGGCAACTACAAGCTATACTGGGACCGCACTGTGCTCACAGACCAAACAGTGGCACATAATAGACCAGATCTCGTACTAGTTAATAAATTAACAAGACAAACAACACTAATTGATGTGGCGATACCTAACAACAATAATCTACGTAGTAAATTCACTGAAAAGATCGCCAAGTACAGAGATCTAGAAATTCAAATACGAAGGCAATGGAGAATGCAAAGTACCCAGACGATACCTATTGTTATGTCTACTACTGGAGTCATTCCGAAGAACCTCCTCGAAAGCATAAAAAGGCTGGGTCTAAATTAACATCTTTACAAGACCATGCAGAAAGCTGTACTACTCGCAACAGCCAGATGTGTACGAAAGTTTTTGGGAGATACACCTGCGTACCAAGTCACCTAGGGCTCGATAACACGGAAAGAGTCCCACCAGAGCTCAATCCTTTTGATACCGTAGGTATCTGGGATGAGTCAATTTTCCCCTTAGAGGGAGTGTGAGCCGTATGGCTAAATCTGGATGGATAATAATATAGTGATATTTCTAATAACTCCCACAGGTAGTGATGTTAAAAAGTCAGCGCAGCACTTGTAAAGCGCAACTCACACGTATAGAAAAGTTTATAAAGGGTGATTCTGACAACATTCATTTAATTAGAATTAAATTTGATAACTTAGCTAAAAACTATAACAAATATAAGCAAATCCAAAGCGATATTGAAATGTTAAAAGAACCAGATTCAGTGGCGTCCGATAGTGAGTCAAATGAGATCGTGGCTGATAGATTTGAAATTGCCTTGGCTCAGTTACAAGAATTAATCGAAAAGTTGTCAATACCAAACAAAATAATCGATAGTGTGTCAAATGTCAAACTACCGGATATCCAAATAAAGCCCTTTTCCGGGAAACCGGAAGAATTTTTACCCTTTTCGATTTCTTTTCATCGCTTGTTTTGAATAACCCCAAATTAAAATCACAGAGTGAGAAATTCTACTATTTGAAAAGTTTGCTCAAAGGGCAACCGCTTGGTTTAATAGAGTCTTTACCAGTTACAAACCAGAATTTAGAAGTCGCAATATCCACCCTTAGAAACAATTATGAAGATAAGAATAAGTTATTGAATTCTCTCTATCAGACGTTACTGGATCAAAAGCCGATCAACAAATGTAATGCTAGCGAGATACGGAGTTTCTACGTTACGAGTAGAAAAACGCTGGATTTAGTAAAAAATCTTAAACTATCTGATCACGATACCCTTGACACGCTTCTTGTATTTTTGTTAGAGAAAAAAATGGACTTTCAAAGTCGGCGAGCTTTTGAAAGTGAACGAGATTTGACCACGCTCCCCTCGGCAGACTTATTTTTCGAATTTTTAAGAAAACGCTATACGATATTAGAAAATTTAAATATGTTTGACGGTAATTCAAAGCACGATAATAACTTTACAAAAAACTCAGATAAGTCTTCCGCTAAGGTAAACCTTCACGCAAACGTGTCTGATCCAAATACGAGGAACATCAGTTCCACCGGCAAATATTGCAATTATTGCAATGAACGGTCGCATTCCACTTACGTATGCACGAAATTCTTGAAGTTATCTCCGCAAGAGAGACATCGATTTGTAAAATCGAAATCGCTTTGCTTCAATTGTCTTTCTAGTATGCATATCTTGTCGAGTTGTAAGAGTTTGTCTAGGTGTCACCACTGTGGTAGGGACCATCAATCACTTATTCATTTAGAAACTAATTCGCAACGCGTGGGGGACCAGCAGAGGGTTCAAAATGTAGCACAAAATAATCAACATTCGAGACATAATGGGAACAGAAATAATGTTTCTAATAGGGACTCCCATCCATCTTTGACGCAAAATAGTACGTTTCTTACGCAAAATTCGCCCGCAAATTTATCGGTATCCAACGCAAATAACGCTAGCAGTCAAGCTTGTTCCTCTACAAGTACTACTGACTTATCCGCCCTTAGTAAAAATAATTGTCAAATCCTTTTACCTACTGCCCAAGCAAAAGTATATTCCAGAACTGGTAAACCCTTCTCTGTCAAATTACTTTTAGATTCGGGAAGTCAGCAAAGTTTTGTATCGAAAGACTTAACAAATCGATTACAGTATCCAACTAGAATGCAAAAATTATCCATTTCCGGTCTAGGTAACAATGGCCTTGTTCAATCCAATGAAATTTTAGACATTGTGTTACACTCCAAACTTAATCCTTATCAACAATTTGATGTTTCCTGCTCAGTAATAGATCGAATTACTGAGCGATTACCGCAAATCGCTTTAAATCCTCATGGTTTAAAAATACCCGATCATATAATACACGAGCTGGCCCATCCTCGTTTCTGGGAACCCAGCAATATTGATATTTTAATAGGTGCTAATAATATCTATTTTAGCCTGTTAAAAGGCGACCTTATTTCACTGGGCCATAATCAACCCACGCTTCTAGAAACCGCGTTTGGCTATGTAGTTGCAGGACCGGTTCCTAATTTGAGTCAAAAAAAGATCAGCTCTATTACCCCAAACACGCATTCTTTTTTTGTCGGTTCAAGACGCAAATAAACCAGCCGTAGTTTCCAAAGGTGGAGAAAAAGATATCTGTGCAGATTTGGAAAAATTCTGGGAATTGGAGGAAATTCCCTCGAGATGTTCTCGTTCTAAGGAAGAAGAAATGGCCGAAAAGCTCTTTGCCGCTACCACTGAAATTTTAGAGTCTGGTCGGTATCAAGTTGAGATGCCTCTGATTTGTTCAGGGACAAAAGAATTGGGTGATTCATACACCATCGCAAAAAGACGCTTGCTTACGCTAGAGAAAAAATTTGCCAATAACGCTAGTTTTTTCACAGAGTACAAAAAGAACATAGAAGAATATTTAGTCCTCGCCACTCGCCCTCGGCCTGGCACTCGGTCTGGCACTCGCACTCGGCCTGGCACTCGCACTCGGCCTCGCACTCGGCCTGGCACTCGCACTCGGCCTCGCATTCGCACTCGGCCTCGCATTCGCACTCGGTCTCGCACTCGGCCTTACACTCGCACTCGGCCTGGCACTCGTACTCGGCCTGGCACTCGCACTCGGCCTGGCACTCGCACTCGGCCTGGCACTCGTACTCGGCCTGGCACTCGTACTCAGCCTGGCACTCGCATTCGCGCTCGACCTCGCACTCGGCCTGGCACTCGCACTCGACCTCGCATTCGCACTCGGCCTGGCACTCGCACTCGGTCTCGCACTCGGCCTGGCACTCGCACTCGCACTAGCAGAGGACATATCCTCTCGAAAGTAAATAATATTGAAACACCTCGTTTTATTTTTGTAGATCAAAAAATCACAAAAATTGATATGTACGGTTTCTGTGATGCAAGCCTAACCGCTTTTGGGGCTTGCATCTATATTGTCGCCCGATATAGTGACATCTCGTTATCCAGCAATTTAATTACCGCTAAGTCGCGTTGCTCCGCTCAAAAATAAACTTGCTATTCCAAAGTTGGAATTATGTGCAATGGAACTTCTTTCCAAACTAGTTCATCAAATGTTATCTATTTTAAACGAACGCTTTATAATTGATAAGATACATTATTGGTCCGACTCACAGATTGCACTTAGCTGGATAAAAAATCCCGCAAACAGTTACATGACATTTGTAGCCAATCGCGTATCTTCAATTCAAAGCCTAAGTACGATTTCTATGTGGAGACATATTCGATCTCATTTGAATCCTGCTGATATGCTAACTCGCGGTAACTTCGACGAGAAGATGCTTGGTTTGTGGCTACACGGCCCTGATTTCCTGCGCACGCATAATGTTGATTTTGATAACTTTAATACGTTTTCCCCTGTTGAGAATTTGCCCGAAACCAAAAATATTTATCTTGTAATCTCAGATAAGGTGGAGAACTTGTGGACAACAATGTTCGCACGCTTTTCGAAATTTTCCAAGCTACAAAATGCAGTAGCATATGTTTTTCGATTTATTTCCAATTTAAGGGATAAACAAACAAGAAAGTTAGGTCCTTTAACTGTCGATGAACTCTAGCATGCTCACATGTTTATTATACGTCAAGTTCAGTCAGAGCACTTTTCTAAAGAAATGTTACTTCTGTCTAGTAATCAACTTATAGATAACAAACAATTGCTTTCGCTTAACCCCTTTATCGACCAAACTGGTATCTTAAGAATGGGAGGTAGACTTCAGAATGCACAGATTGATGATAATCAAAAGTTTCCTATTTTGTTGCCCGCTAATAATCATGTAGTTTCTCTCTTAATAAACAGAGAACATTGCCGGCTGGGACATACAGGTCCCCAAAATGTTCTCGGAAATTTACGACTACGATACTGGCCTCTAAGTGGCCTAAAACAAGTCAACCGAATTATAAAGCGATATATAACTTGCTACCGCTTTAACGCACAGACCGCATCTCAAATTATGGCTCCGCTTCCTCCTGATAGGGTACAGAATGCTCGTGTTTTTAGTAAAACCGGTGTAGACTTCGCTGGACCCGTGTATATTCGTGCTTCCCGCTTACGCAAAGCTCCAAATATAAAATGTTATATTGCCATTTTTGTCTGTATGGCAACTAAAGCTATACATATCGAGTTGGTCAGTGATTTGTCCACAAATTCATTTTTAGCAGCTCTAAAGCGCTTTCTTTCACGACGAGGAAATCCGCAAATAATTTTTAGTGACAACGGAACCAATTTCGTCGGCGCTAATAATCAGCTTCGTGACTTGTATGACTTTTTTAAGTCTCAATTTTCGATAACATTCGCTCCTATTTAACTCAAAATGAAATAAGTTGGAAGTTTATTCCTCCCCGCTCTCCTCACTGGGGTGGACTGTGGGAATCTGCAGTTAAGAGTGCGAAATATCATTTAGTTCGCTTAGTTGGTAACTCACGATTCACATTCGAAGATATGTATACTATATTAACTCAGATAGAAGCTGTGTTGAATTCGCGTCCCCTCTATCCGCTGTCAAACGATCCGAATGATCTGCAGCCGCTAACCCCGTGACATTTTCTAATAGGTAGTGCCTTGACGGCATACCCTGATTCCGATTTAACCTGTACAAATACTAATCGACTATCCGCTTGGCAACAATGCCAGCAACTTCAACAATCCTTTTGAAAGCGATGGTCAGTCGATTATCTAAATAATTTGCAAAATGGCTACGCCCCTTGCCTAATGTTCAAGTTAACGATCTCGTCTTAGTGAAAAGTGAGGACTCGATCCCATTGCGATGGCCTCTTGGACGAGTGATTGCCACTATACCCGGTAAAGACGGTAAAGTTAGAGTTTTAAGATTAAAAACGGCCGATGGAGAGTATACACGCTCCATCACCAAGGTTATCGTTCTACCTATGGACGATAAAACTAGTTGTTAGTTATTCGTTCGCGCCGCCTCCCAGAATGGTGAAATACCGTTTCACCCTGTATACAAATATGAAATGTTCGTTACACAAACCAATCCTATATCTCAGAAGTCACTCAACCGGTCCCTTAAAAAAGCCGCCAAAACGAAAGGTTTACCGCGTTTCTCTCGCTTCAACAGTTCAGTTCGCAACTAGCCCTCGAGTAGAAAGGTTCGCTATTAGTCCTCAGAAAGAACCGTCGCCTATCGCAATTTTCTTGCCGCTAAAACTCACGCAAAAGCAATGTTGCCAGTGTTACTCGTAGCCTAGAACATTCTTGTACGCAGCAAACCTTATCGTTGTACTAATTATACAGTGAAGTGAAGTGACAGTCCAACGTCAGTGTTACACGTACGTCAGTGTCATACGTTAGTTATACGGACATTACCATCTTAGCTTTTTATTCACCATTCTTCACTCAATAAAGTTTGTTACGTGTAAACCGCTTTTCTTTCCAGCCCATGGCTGGTGGTCCTTCAGTCTATGCTTAACTACGCCCTTTCGCAACCAATGTTTAGTCTTAACTAGAATTAACTGATAATATTTGATAGTTCTAGTTTTCACTAGTTAAAACTAGAATTGTCTAAAGCGCATAGTTAAAACTAGTTTTTCCTAGTAAATTCGGGTTTTAACTGAAATCGGGTTTTTACGGTAACATATATATTATTGCATCTAATACATCATATTTTCTTTATATTTTTAATGAAAAATAAACCTGATTAGTTAACTTATTGTTTTATTTGTCTCCATCTAAATCTTCATTGTTCATATTTTTTTATTAAGACAACGCGTACTCACAACCTGAGAAACTGAGCTAAGGCTGGCTTGAACGGTAACTATCATAGTTAATTGAAAAATTATATTACAATAGTAGTTCAATTCTCTGTTAGTTTACCATTGCACGAATAGCCAACTCCTTTACAGGTGAGACGCTATTCGTAAATAAAGGTACTTTCTTTTGAGTGCAATTCAAATATTTTTTAAGAATAAGTTTTTTCGTAAAAGTAATGTAATTAGAAAAAATTTATCCACATTACTTTCTTGTTAAGATTTTTAAGACTTGTTAAATCTAATATTGACGTCATTTTTAGAAGTGAACTCTTTACTAACCATTCTTTCATTTTTTTTATTATTTCCAGTCAAAACCTGGTGAGGTAGCTCAAGCAGTAAAAGATGCCATCGACATCGGCTACAGACACATCGACTGTGCTTTTGTCTACGGCAACGAGAAAGAAGTAGGTGAAGCTTTGGCCGCCAAATTCGCCGATGGTACCGTGAAAAGAGAAGATATTTTCATCACCAGCAAACTGTGGAACACTTACCACAGACCCGACTTGGTTGAAAAGTGCTTGCAACAGACTTTGAGCAATTTAGGTATACAATACTTGGATCTGTATTTGATCCACTGGCCTATGGCATACAAGGTAGATATATGAAATTAAAAATAGTGATAAGTTGAAAAAAAAATTAATTGGTAGTTTTCTTACTTGGCCATGAGCCATACAGCCAACTAATTAGTACTTAATCCAAGATACATTTATTACTTGATTCGTCTTATAATATTCCCTTAAATTATAGAATTTAGACTGTATAATGCAATATCGACAGCGGAGAGGCAGGACCTCGTAACTAAAAAATTTGTATAAAATGATATAAAATGTTTTCGCTTTAGAATAAGTGTATCGGCACCTATTAAACAGCGGTTCCAGCTGCACTGGCGAAGCGTCCATGTAACCACTGTTACCATTGGTAACAGTTAAAAATCTTGCAAATAAATATTTTATGACTACTATGAAATATCCATTTATATTTTTTACTAACAGAAATATTTATTAAAATTACCTAATTCAGTAAATAGCCAACTGGACGTACGAAAATATTGGCGAGATTATGTGAATCCGTTGCACGTTATTATATGCTGTTACCACATCTGGGTATGGTAACATAGGAGAATACTCGCTGTAGCTCGGGACTAGCTTGTTTCTGAAAATTTTGAAGAAGCAACGGTTCTAGAGACAGCGCTTTGGCACGCTGTGTATATCAGCATTTTAACCATATTTTGGTTTGGTAACGTTCGTTTAGTACCTATTACAGATTACATTGTGCGTGCATTTAAACATGGAAGAGTGTTGCTGCGTATTGCGTAATCGATAAACTACTTGAAAAGTCATTCTCCTTGTATGTATATTTTTTTTATATATAATTTTGAAGAAAAAAATGGGATTATTGAAAATGGAAGACTTAAAATATAAACAATAATTTTCAAAATATGTTCTTTTTCCGACTTGTTCATTTTTTTATGTTAATTTTATGGTAGAATAATCTGTTTAGTTTGTTTATTATTTATTGTTATACCTATTACATATACAAATTACATATACCCTATTCCACGAACATACGCCTGTTTTGTATTACTTCGACAACGAATATTTTACTGTGCAAAATAAGAAGAACAAAAGTAAATTGCAAATTACATTGTTGTTTATTGGAATAATTATTAGCGCCATTTACTTTCGTACTTCTTACGTTACACAGTAAAATATTCGTTGTCGAAGTAATCCAAAACAGGCGTATGTTCGTGGAATGGCCCATACATATAATTTGGGAATAGTGATTTGTTTAATTTTATCCCACAGGATTAAAAACAAAAACTTATATTTGGGAGGTTCAAAATAATTTTTTTAAATAAAATTTTTTTACATCTGGTTTTGGTAACACTTTCGAAAAAGTCACGCGTCGCCACTGTCCAGCTGGGAAAATTTCCAGAAGGCTTTCCCAGCTGTAACCGCTGTTTAATAGGTGCCGATACACTTATTCTAAAGCTGAAACCGAAGTAATAGTCAGGGCTGATTATCAGAGAATAGGCCATTTTTGGGAAAAGTTATTTACCAGCACTGGCGAAGCGCCCATGTAACCACTGTTACCATTGGTAACAGTTAAAAATCTTGCAATAAATATTTTATGACTGTTATGAAATAATTCCATTTATATTTTTTACCAACAGAAATATTTGTTAATAGTACCTAATTCAGTAAATAGCCAACTAGACGCACGAAAATATTGGCGAGATATGTGAATCCATTGCACGTTATTATATGCTGTTACCAATACTGGCAGTGGTAACGCAGGAGAAACGTCGCTATCGCTCGGGACTAGCTCGTTTCTGAAAATTTTGAAGGAGCGACGGCTCTGTTGCGCGGGCGCGCTGTGTATATCAGTATTGTAACCATTTTGAGGATTGGTAACATTAGTTTAGTGCCTATTACAGATTACAGTGTGCGTGCATTTAAACATGCAAGAGTGTTGCTACGTATTGCGTAATTGATCAACTACTTGAAAAGTTATTCTCCTTGTATATTTTTTTTATACAGTATAAATTAAAGAAAAATGGAACATAGCTTTTTAAGACACAGTGTTTGAACTGCATTTGAGATAGTGGACCAATATAAAAGTTCCAGACATTAAAACCAGAAATCATAGCAACATTAACATTGGCATGTAGAAAATATCTTTGAACTAGAACCTCCTACTTCTATCTCTCTTTTTAGGAGTTTACTAAAATAGCGAGCCCAGCCGAATGAGCCGAAAGTAGATAATCGGACTTAAGGGTCCGCACCGCGCCAAGGAATAGAGCCGAACCGAACCCACTACCTACATGCACAGACAAGGCGATTGCAGATACGCGGTACGAATGGGTTATTATTTTTATAAGTTTTTGGATATATATTTAAAACAGATTTAACCTAAAATATTTATTTTAATATTTATAGTGCTAAATATTTAACGATTTTGTTAACGTTTCGACCTCCACTTCGGACGTCGTTGTCAAAATACACAGTATTAATAAATTTAAAAAAAATGTTGTTGCTTAGTAAACAAATTTCTTCTAATAATATAATTTATTCTAACTCGTTCATATCGGCAATTATTAGAAGATTTTTTTTACTAAGCAACAACATTTTTGTTTAATTTATTAATATTTTGTATTTTGACAACGACGTTCGAAATAAAAGTTAATAGAATAATTTTTTAAGTTAAATTGTGGCTTATTTCGTATTTAGAATAATAAATTACATAAACGCCACAAAGAAGTAGCTCAGACAATATTTTAGGTAAAAACATATGTTTTAAATAGGTTAAAAATAAAATAATCTATTCGTACCGCGTATGCACAAAAAGCTAGAAGGATCTGCAAATTCTGCAATAGCCTTCTGCATGTAGTCAGGTCGGTTCGGTTCTATTCCTTGGCGCGATCGCGATGCGGACCCTTAAATAGGAACCGGTATAATAATCCTTATACCTGATTCTGACCTAGAGGTGGGCTAGAAGTATTTGCAATCATGTAACCGATCGTAATTTTTATCTGTGATTGTGATTTAACAGAGCAACAAAATAGTCGTATTTTAAACTCATGTTCAAAAAAATTCAACAGGGGTTATTATTTTGTCTAGGTCATGATTATAAAATTAGGTCTGTTAGAATGAGAAACAATTTTATTCAAAAAGTAGTTTTTGTAATGAAAATAGCATTGCATTAATAAATAATTTGATGTTTTTTTCATTGTCTTAATTGTTATTAGACAATCTAACAAGAGCATAGGCGCCAAATTTCGGGCCAATGCTTTCTCAATGCATTCAATTTTTTCGAATTTTAAGAAAATAGTAAGTATTTTTGAAAAATATAAACGCGGAATGAAAGATTACATTATTATCGAGGGCCGAAAGTCCATTAGAATAAAAAAACTGTGATTTGAATGAGATATTTGAAATTAAAAATCATACTCAATTTTCTCTTCTTTTTACCGCTGTAACTTATTAAAATACACATTATAGAAGTTTTCAGGAACTTTCAGCACTCGGTAATTATGTAATTTTTTATTCTGCGTTTAAATTTTTCAAAAATACTTACTAGTTTTCTTAGGATTCGAAAGAAATAAATGCATTTAAAAAGCATTGTCCCGAAATTTTGCGCCTATCCTCTTAAAAACGAAATGCAAAGTAAACTTTAAATACCAGTATTTGCTACAAATACTTATTAGTTACTATTTGTTACATTTAAATTAAAATTTCAGAATAGCAGCCTTTTAACCTTTTTATAATTAACTCGAGTTCTTCAATCAGAAATAATTAGACCAGCTTTGGAAATAACCGTTCGCAAGGCACTAATGTTCCAATGACACTAAGACGTTCTTGAGCTACTTGTGCATGATAAGGAAAAATATATTTATTTTTTCTCCGCTATTTTAACGAATCTTCATTTCGCGGCAACCGATCGCATTCCCTAAATCTTTGCATTTCTATTATTGCCCTGCTTGTCGTAGTGCCTCGTGACTGATCCTGCGATCCCATAATATCATCCGGATCTGCAGATGTTTTCTCATCTTCTAATAAAATTTGAGTCGTAAATCCTTTATCTTTTTGTTCCATTCCAAGTTTTTGTGCAATAAGAGCGATTCTATTTTCTGTGCTATTTCCGCATTTGTTGGATCCTTAAAAGGAATTAGTCGAAACCTTATTTTGCCAAGAAAAGTTGACATCGACAGTTTATCGACAGTTTAATAAAATTCCACTCATACATTGTTGAACTAGTGTTTACGTACATATTTGTTATGCTTATAATAGCCTTAACAATTTCTTCTAGCTGAATAAATCTTTCCAACATATAAAATGTCGAATTACAACATGTGGAAACATTTGCAGTAATTTGAGAGGATTCCCGTTTCCTGGATTTTTTGAAAATCTAAAAGTTTAGCAGTTGCTTGTAGAACTCTTTTTAAAGTGGCTAATGGTATTTTTTTATTTTGGTTAAATTTTTAATGATTTTCTTATATCACTTTTGATAACAACATCTGAGGTAGAAGTCGAAACGTCAATAAAATCATTTTTTTAAGTTAAATTGTGGCTGATTTCCTCATCCTTTAAGCCATCGTTCACAATAAAGTTTATTTATTGTGTGTGCAAAGCATCCAAAATGTCTCATTTTCACATCATTTTGTGTACCACCTTTAACATTTTGTGCATTATAGGAAACAATAATGTATTAAAATTTTGTTTTCTAAGTTCTCAAGTTTTATAAGACAGCTTTATCTTACAAATATTGCATGATGCATAATTATCATCCACTTATATAAAAATGTTCCATAAACTACTAAATTTTTCTATTTTTGTTTGGCACTAATGGCATGGTATGCGTTCTAATAGCAAACCCAATTTTGTAATAGTGACCTAAACAAAATAATAACACGTGTAGAATTTTATGATGGTCCATAGTGGTAACACTTTTTATTAGGAGTTTAACATACGAATATTTCGTTGCTCTGTTAAATCACAATTGAATCGGTCATTGCGAAAACAATCTAAGACCATATTTTGGGTAAAATGACGACGCGTTTCAACGCTATAAAATTTACATATAAATATATACATAAACATTTAAACTTTTTTTGCCTTTCAGAAAGATTCATTTATAACCCATAATACTTACATAAAATATTGTATTATCTCGGAATATCCAACTATTAATGAAAATATTTTTACGTTTCCTTAAAAGTTTACACATTGTAACATGTATTGTTTTCACAATGACTGATTTAGTTACAGACAAAAATCACAATGAATAAAATATCACTGTATCGTAATTTAGCCCACCTCTAGACTCGTTCGGCTAATTTAAAACAGACTGAAATGGTAAATGTAGGCGGGCTTTTGCATTTGCGTAGCTTAGTTCAGAATCCCTAAGTCGACTGAAGTATTGGACTTGTATAATATAATAATTATTTGAAAATATTTTGTTGGCCAACCGCCTAGAGCCGAAATACATGTATTGGCTATAAGCGGGGGAAATTGTGACCCCAGCGTATGTTTTTCTTTAATAAATTCAAAAGTATTTTACATTTTTAACTCATTATTTTTTTAAAAGACTAAGTTTTCACTCTAATGGCATATAACATATCCCACCAGAATGAAAACAATGGGAACCTTCTCTGGTTCAATGGAATTGAAAATGGTTATTCATTTTTCATTATTTTTTTATTTGACTTTAATATCATTCTAGATATCTTCATATCTTGAAATAAAAAAAATTCCCTATATTTTACGAATAAAAAATATATTCTGAAGTTGATGTTTACTAAAATACCGTCTGTTATGTGTAATTTCAAGTAGTTTTACGCTAATGACGGCGACTTTGCAAAGTAACAAGACATTTACTCAACATACATACTACACATGACACTAATACTCATGTTTTGACTGGCTGAATGACATAAAGTCCATGAATGAACATAAATAAAAAAAATAAAAAAAAAAACATTTTTTTGTTAATTGTCATTTTTAGACATTTTTGACCTGGGGTCATTTTTCCCCCCCTTGGTCATCCGTGTAACAAAAAAAGGTTGGTCATCGGAAGGTTAAAGATCGCTGGACCTGTATATAATTTTGAAGAAAAAAATGATATTATTGAAAGTGGAAGAATTAAAATATGTATAAACAATAGTTTTCAAAATCTATTCTTTTTCCTACTTGTTCATTTTTTATGTTAATCTTATGGTAGAATAATATGTTTAGTTTGTTTATTATTTATTGTTATACCTGTTACATACACATAATTACATACATATAATTTGGGAAAAATGATTTATTTAATTTTATCCCACAGGATTGAAAACAAAAACTTATATTTGGGAGGTTCAAAATATTTTTTTTAATAAGATTTTTTTACATCTGGTTTGGTAACACTTTAGAAAAAGTCACGCGTCGCCACTGTTTACCAGCAATTTTATGGCTGGAATCGAAGCTTATGATTATATATTAATAATATAGGTATGCAAAGTCCGCAGATAGTGTACTATTTTCTTTATTAACAAAATGGCGCCTACAAAACGTGTTTTTTTTTCAATTTTTGCTCCATAACTCCGAATTACACCAAAAGCACCCTAATAAAAATTCATCGAAATTAAATTCTGCATAAAGAAATGTTTTCCTGATCAGCTCCGACAAAAATTTTCCTCGGAAAATGCGGGTTTTCCCAACAAAATTTTCAAATTTCAAATAAAGTTTTAGATAAGTAATTATCTACCAATAATTAAATAACTCGGTGACATAAAAGCTTTCTTGGTTTAGATTATAGTTACAGAAGCCGGTGAAAATTAAACGAATATTTTAGCAACACTTCAATTGTTAATTAATAATTTACGGCCGCAATAATAACCAAAATAATTATGATACACTGATCAAACTTTGAAATCTTATAAACATGAAATGCCTATTTAATATTTTGTCGACAAAATATAAATTTTTAATTTTTTTGAATAATGTTTAAATGTTTAAAAAAAAATAATTATAAACAAATTAACGTTTCTCAGAAAGTTTTTATTATATTCTAATTTTAAAAAATAGGTAAAATGCGTATTTCAAAGATCTTGAAAATGAATGCTTTAAAACTTTTTTGCAAACTTTTTTGCAACCATTTGCAAAAAAGTTATGAAACAGCAAAGTAAACATACGATTACTACGTTGTTTATATATATTTTTTAATTCTTTCAAAGCGTAAAGTGAGTTTAAAGTACAAGATAATTACTTACAAAAAATATAGATTATTAGTTTAATGGTTATATTTTAATTAAAGATTATAAATATTTTTTTTTGTAATTTACACGCGCGAAAGTAGACTAATACAGTGCCGTAGCTAAATTTTCACTCGAAGCGACGAACGTCGCGCGACGTACAGTAGTATTTGTATGCTGCGTGTCAATCGCTTCGAGTGAACATTTTAGCTCCGGCTCTGTATCAAGCCTACTTTCGCGCTAAAAATTACAAAAAAAACATTTTTAATCTTTGATTAAAATATAACCATAAACTAATATTTGATATTTTTTGAGAGTAATTAGTTTGTACCATAAACTCACTTTTAACCTTTGAAACAATTAAAACAAATTATAAACAACGGAGTAATCGTATGTTTACTTTGCTGTTTCATAACTTCTTTTTAAATGGTTGGAAAAAATTTTTAAAGCATTAATTTTCAAGGCCTTTGAAATACGCATTTTAAGTATTTTTTAAAATTATAATATAATAAACAATTTCTGAGAAATGTTAATTTGTTTATAACTATTTTTTTAACTTTTAAAGATTATGCAAAAAAATGAAAAATTTATATTTTGTCGACAAAATATTAAATAGGCATCACATCTTTATAATCTTTCTAAGTTTGATTAATGTCTCATGATTATTTTGGTTCTTATTGCGACTGTAAATTGTTAATTAACAATTGAATTGTTGCTAAACTATTCGTTTAATTTTCACCGGCTTCTGCAGTTATAATCTATACCAAGAAAGCTTTTATTTTACCAAGTTATTTAATTATTGATAAATAAATACTTATCCAAAAAATTTATTTGAAAATTCGAGATTTTGTTGGGAAAACCCACATTTTCCGAGAAAAATATTCGTCGGAGCAAATCGGGAAAAACATGCCTCTATGTAGAATTAATTTGGGGTGAATTTTTATTTGACTGTTTTTGGCATAAAGTTAAAATCTTCGGAGTTATAGACCAATAATTGAAAAACACACGATTTGGGGGCGCCATTTTGTTAATAAAAAAAGTAGCACAATATCTGCGGACTTTGCATACCTATATTATTAATATATAGGATCATAATATTCGATTCCAGCAATAACATTGCTGGTAAATAACCTTTCTTTGTACTTTACTAATTAGACCAGCGTATTATAACTATTTTTTTAAACATTTAAAGATTATGCAAAAAAATGAAAAATTTATATTTTGTCGACAAAATATTAAATAGGCATCACATCTTTATAATCTTTATAAGTTTGATCAATGTATCATGATTATTTTGGTTATTATTGCGATCGTAAATTGTTAATTAACAATTGAATTGTTGCTAAAATATTCGTTTAATTTTCACAGGCTTCTGGAATTACAATCTATACCAAGAAATCTTTGATGTCACTAAGTTATTTAATTATTGATTAATAATTACTTACCTAAAACTTTATTTGAAAATTAGAGATTTTGTGGGGAAACCCGCATTTTCCGAGGAAAATTTTCGTCGGAGCAAATCGGGAAAAACATATCTCTATGCAGAATTTGATTTTTATTTGGGTGTTTTTGATGTAAAGTTAAAATCTTCGGAGTTATAGAGCAATAATTGAAAAAAATACGATTTGTTGGTGCCATCTTGTTTATAAAAAAGTAGCACACTATCTGCGGACTTCGCATACCTATATTATTAATATATAGCAGGGCTGGCCAAATTGTGGCTCGCGAGCCACATGTGGCTCTTTGAAGGATTATTTGTGGCTCGCAATAAATGTACCTGATTTACTTTTAATTTTTTTTCTTGCAAAACGTCTTAAATTACTGACAACAAATATAAAAGACTAAGTGTAAGATCAGGATTTGGACAAGGAGAACCCTTATGATTGTTGCTATTCAATTTGGCCTTAGAATATGTAATAAGTAAAATATCATTTGAGCTGACAGGAGGATTTGCGAATCCAGTATCAAAACTATTGTTGGTCTTTGCTGAAGATATAGGTGCAGTTGCTCATTCTGCAAGAGACCTGAGAGAGGTGTTCTTACAACTCGAGGAAGAAACAGGTAGTCTGAGTCTTCGAATAAATGAGGAGAAGACGAAATACATGCCAGTAACCAAAAATCCAAGACCAAAA
This sequence comes from Diabrotica virgifera virgifera, assembly GCF_917563875.1. NCBI lineage: Eukaryota > Metazoa > Arthropoda > Insecta > Coleoptera > Chrysomelidae > Diabrotica > Diabrotica virgifera. Next base: position 104,071,811 of record NC_065450.1, on the reverse strand, counting down.
GTTAGGCAGAACATAACTATTAATGACCACAACTTCGAAGTAGTAAACGAGTTTAAATATTTAGGGGCGGTAATCACAGATAACAAGCACATATAAAAAGAGGTCTCAGCAAGAATAGCTGCGTGGAATAGAGCATTATATTCCTTATCGTCATTATTAAGACCTAAACTTTTAAAAAGATAATCTAAATTACGGCTGCACAGCCAATTATTCGCACTACACGGACTCTACATCAGCGGGAAATAAATAAGCTGCTGGTATTTGAAAGCGAAGTTCTCAGAATGATATTTGGCCCTCAAAGAGATTAATTGACAGAAGAGTGGAGAATGCGCCGCAGAGCTGAAAAATTGGTGACTGTGTATGATACCTACTAAAAACATCGTCAGATATATATAAACGCTAAAATAAGATGGGCAGGTCATGTGGTAGATCAGAGGAAGACAGAGTGTTAAAGACAGTGTTTTTGAGAGACGATAGAAGATCAGTAGGCCGTCCCCGAAAAAATGGAAGGATGATGAAGAATCGAACTATCCTTATCCTGAATTAGTAAAGGCTGCTTGTAGAATTATTTGCATATTTGAAACAACGATGTGAACCATTTTATTTCACTTTAAAAATCGTGAAATCCAAACAGCGAGAGAAAAATTTAATACCTTTTTTACACTACTATATAATTGTTTAATAGCGGCTCACGAAAAATTTCAAATTTTAAAAATGGCTCGGACTATCAATGAGCTTGGCCACTCCTTATATATAGGATCTTATAATTCGATTCCAGCAATAAAATTGCTGGTAAATAACTTTTCCATGAATTTTGCTAATTAGCCCCAGAGTATAACTAGACAAGGCGAAAACGGCGGGTCCGTTGGGAAAAATATTCCCATGAGATTTTTTTGCATAATCACATTCGTGAGACATCCCAGAATAAGGTTCAAGAAGTCACCCACGTGAAAAGTGGGCCAAATTTTTTTTAACAATTTTTTTAATCAAATTGCAAAAATCAATATTTTTGGCTCGGAAAATTTTTTTGTGGGTTTTTTGGACCATTCTGTATAAAAAAAGGTCTGTTATAATGTTCCTCTAGTTTTCGTAAAGTTGAGCGTTTTCGAGTTATAAGCAATTTAAAATTGAAAAATGGCGATTTTCAAGGCTTAATAACTCGTTTAAAAGTTATTATTATGAAAGTCAGATAGTGACTAAATCAAAGTTTAATGCCCCCCCCCCCCCCTACAAGATCCTGAAGAAATTTTTGTCATTATTTTATTACTAAGCTGTTATTTTTAAGTAATAATAATAAGCGCCATGCACGTGGTAGGCGGCCGTAAATGTGAGTGCAAGTAAGATGCACAATTGGACTGCCGGAGTGGCATCTCTCTCGCACTCAGCATATACGGCCGGCTACCACGTGCATGGCGCTCAATATTATTACTTAAAAATAACAGCTTAGTAATAAAATAATGACAAAAATTTCTTCAGGATCTTGTAGGGGGGGCATTAAACTTTGATTTAGTCACTTCCTGACTTTCATAATAATAACTTTTAACTGTGTTACTAAGCCTTGAAAATCGCCATTTTTCGTTTTTTTTTTCAATTTTAAATTGCTTATAACTCGAAAACGATCAACTTTAGAGAAAAATTATAAGAGACCTTTTTTATCCAAAATGGTCCAAAAAACCTACAAAAAATTGTCCGGGCCAAAAATATTGATTTTTACAATTTGATTAAAAAAAATTGTTAATAAAAATTTGCCCCAGTTTTCACGTGGGCGACTTCTTGAACCTTATTCTGGGATGTCTCACGAATGTAATTATGCAAAAAAATCTCATGGGAATATTTTTCCCAACGAATCCGCCGTTTTCGCCTTGTCTAAACTCATTTTATACAAATTTTTCAGTTACGAGGTCCTGCCTTTCCGCCGTCGATATGCAGGTTACGAAAATAAACACATCCGCTGGTAGCAGACTTGTATAAAGGAATTGAATTTATAGGTCAGGCCAGCGCCCTTCCTAGGTAAAAACTAAAATTTAGAAAGTAATTTAAATTGTTTTCCAGGAAGACCTCGATATTTTTCCAAGAAGAGAAGATGGTTCAATCATCTTTAGCGATGTAGATTATGTAGACACGTGGAAGGAAATGGAAAAAGTACAGCAGAAAGGTCTCGTTAAGTCCATTGGTGTCTCCAACTTCAACGAAAAACAGATCGAAAGAGTTCTAAAGATTGCAAAGATCAAGCCAGTCAACAATCAGGTTAGTCTATTATTCAGGTTTTTTAATATTGTTCTGCAGCTATTTTCTTGTGGCATCTTAATGCAATTTACTATTTTTAATGGGAATAAGCCACAATTTTACTTTAAAATAGGTTTATGTAATGTTTCGATTTCCACTTCGGAAATCGTTCTCAAAATTCCGAAGTGGAAATCGAAACGTCAAATAAATTAATTGTAAAGTAAAATTGTGGCTTCTTTCCAATAAAGGTAGTATTCACGTTTTTGTAATGAAAATAATAACAGGATTTGATAACTTGTAATTTGTTATTTTTGTAGGTAGAATGTCACCCCTACCTCAACCAAAAGAAACTCATCGACTTTTGTAGATCCAAAGACATCACCGTCACGGCATATAGTCCTCTGGGATCTCCCGACCGCCCGTTTGCCAAACCCGGCGATGTTGAGCTCTTACACGATCCTAAACTGAAAGATCTAGCTGCCAAACACAACAAGAGTCCAGCTCAGATTTTACTGAGGTTTCAAGTCGAAAGGGGTGTCATAGTCATTCCTAAATCAGTTAACAAGGGTAGATTGGAACAGAATATCGACATTTTCGATTTTTCTTTGAGTAAAGAAGACTTAGCAACGTTGGAGAGCTTTGATTGTGACGGAAGATTGATCCGTCTTGATGCGTAAGTATCAAAAATTGTCAATATCAGTACAAAAACTGTCTCAGTAAACATTATTCGTAAAAGATATATTAACAGATGAATAATTTCTAAGCTTTAACACTTCTAAAATATTTCTGTACGTCATTTCCACTATGCATTAGCCATTAGCTTGCTAAACTGTTCACAGAACGTGAAAATCTTTGAGAAAACGAGAAAAAAACAAGGTCTATCGGCGTTCCGAAACTGGTTCGAAATTTTGATATTTTCTTTATGAAAACTCATTCGAAAGTTTATTTAAACGTGTATCGGAGATACTCAAAAATTTGGTGTGGTAGCAGTATTTACGATACTACCTACGCCAGTAAATCAGAGCAAAAACAGGATATTACCTCCGAATCTCTACTGCGTGGATTTCAATGAAATTTTGGGAACCACCCTTTCTCAGGGGTGGAATATTTTTTGGTCAGAATAACCATGGAAGTGGTTAGAAAACCTAATTCTAAAAAACTGTTCTATAATTTTTTTTGTCTTTGATAGCTTAACAAGACCCGACCTAATAGAAGACATGAAAAACCTAGATATCCCAATGAAACTATAAAGCTTAAGAAAATTACAATGGAAGGATCGACTGCAGCAATAATAACAGATAACGGAATCACCAAAAATATAGGAATAGCAACTGGAGAACGACCAGGCGACTCTCTATCAACGTCACTATTCCATGTCGCTATAGAAGGAACAATAAGCGTTACAGAAATAAAAGGTACAATAATTGTATTATATATAATATACAATAAACGTATCTTGTTAATTTGTTTAAGAAAAAAAAATTAATTTTTTGCAGTCATTTTGTCAAGATTTGTCACTTGACCCCTTTCTGAAATAAACGATTCAATTATAACATCGACGTCTCAACTTGTGGCGTATGCTGACGACATAGCATTAATTAGCAGAAACCTAAACAGTTTAAAGGAAGAATTTACGAAGCTATGTAAGGAAGCATCCCAAAGGGGCTTAGCAATAAATCAAAACAAAACAAAATACCTACTATGCGCAAGAAAAAATCCAGTTAATATGACAAGTTTAAATATTGTTGAATATGAGTTTGAAAAGGTAGAACACTTTAAATATCTTGGGGTCTCAGTTAATGGAACTAATGATAGAAGCATAGTAATCAATGAAAGAATCCAGGCAGGAAACAGAACCTACTGAAAATTTACAGAGCAGAAATTAGACCAGTAATCACATATGGTGCTGAAATAATGTGTCTGACACAGAAAGAGGAAGAAAGATTGAGGATCCTAGAGAGGAAAATAATTCGAAGGATAGCATGCTCACTAAACTTAGGTAATAATGAATTTAGAAAACTCATGAACCACGAAGTAAGAGAACTTTTGAAAGGAGAAGACATGATCAGATTTATCAAGGCACAGAGACTCAGATGGATGGGACATATAGAAAGGAGAAATCCAGAAGCCGTTATCAAGAAAATTACCAAATGGAGACCTGTATCAGGCAGACCACGAGGAAGACCAAAAACCAGATGGGAGAACCAGATAGTCGAGGACATTAAGAAGATGGGAGTTAGAGAATGGGTAACCACAAGCAAAAACAGGAACTTACTTACTAGTAAGTAAAGTAAAAACAGGAACAAACTTGTAAAAGATGCCAAGTCACACAACCAGTTGTAAAACCAAAAAGAGGGCGGCAATCACTCCGACAGGAGTGTAGATGCCATGATGATAATGTTTTTTTGAAAACTCGATACCTTTGGAGTTATTCGTGGTTGAAAATTTGCCATTTTCATTGAAAAATGTCACCTTTTCGGACGGTTTTTTGCGAATACCTTAAAAATTATGCATCTAACGAAAAAAAAACTACATAACATAAAACATTTTTGTAGCTAATGAAAAATCAAAGAGATTCGTTTCTCATAAATCTTCTAGTTATAATTTAAAAAAAGATATGGTAGGTGAAAAGAGATTTTTTTGGTGCACGCTCAAATCGGTGTGTTCAACTTAAAATAACAGAGAAATGGTCGATTTTAAGGGTATAATGCGACAAATATCTTTTGTAGTGCTTGAAAAGACCTTTAAAACGAGCACTGTTAAATGTCGATCACATTCAAACTAAGCGAGATACGATGCAAAAAAAATTGATGACTTATTTTAAGATAAAATTCGAAGTATATTTAATCCGTCATCCACCAGATTTAAATACATCGTTTTACTTCTACAATACCTTTTATTATAGTGTTGTTTCTATGTTCAAAAAGTTGTACGGGTTTAAAATGCATGGTTTTTGAAAAAATTTTGCTAAAGTTGTTATTGGTAAAGAAATGTTGTTAAAGGCAAACAATTAAAACCTCTTATTCTGGCCTGAGGATGGGACATAACATGTGAGTCCCGAAACCGGTAGCCAATATTTAACATCAATAAAGGATAAAAGATTGTGAGTATTGACCCTTTTCTTTACCTAACCATTGTATTAATAGGGACTTACTTTGGTTCACTGATGGATCTAAAACTGCCCATGGTACTGGATCAGGAGTCTTTGGGCAAACATGTAACTATGATGAATCTTACGGCCTAGGTCAACATACAACTGTGTTACAGGCTGACGTTTTTGCTTTGGTGCCCTGCATTGATGAAATCATTAATGACGAGAATAGCCAATCGGCTACTCTGGCTGTAAAGAACCCACTCACCAAATCAAAACTGATAAGAAACTGCAAAGATCTCCTCAACAACCTGGCAAAAGACAATAAAGTGTCTTTAATATAGGGGCCGGGTCATGAAGGGGTACATGGAAACGAACGAGCAGATATGTTGGCGAAGAACTCAGAGCCCAGAACCTTTCTGTGGCATCACTAAAGATGCTATGAAAAACGAGGTTCAGAAATGAGAGGTTCAGAGAACCATCCAAGGGCAAATCTAGACTAGAAAAATAATCAAGAATACTGATAAAATACTCTCGAACAGTTTGATGAACCTCAATAAACGAGAGACCAAAACGGTCACTGAAATGGTGATTTGGTTGCCGTTTAAGATACCACATGTACAAACTAAGGTGAATAAACCATGGTGCAGGAAGTGCGAAATGGAAGGACTGTCATACACATACTATGCCATTGCAGTGTGCTAAGTGATGTAAGGCAGAAATTCACTGGTCAACTGAGGTTTGAACGAGAAGAGATTCTAAAACTACCAATAAGAAAATTGTTGAACTTCGTTGAAGCCACAGAACTTATTAGAGTTTAAGGAAAAAACAAGGTATGGTACAAAGTGCCACGTATGATCAAGTGCCAGAGACTAACGAGTCACGCCTGAGTTAAGAAGAACAAGATACATTTCTCTGTTATTTTAAGTTGAATACACCGATTTGAGCAAGCACAAAAAATCATTTTCCCCTACCATATCTCTTTTTGTATTATAACTAGAAGATTTGTGAAGATATGAATCTCTTTAATTTTGTCATAAGTTACAAAAATGTTTTATATAGTTATTTTCGTTAGATTTAAAGTATTCGCAAAAAACCGTCCGAAAATGTGACATTTTTCAATGAAAATGGCAATTTTTCAACCACGAATAACTCAAAAAGTATTGAGCTTTCAAAAAAAATATAGAACAGTTTTTTTTAGAATTAGGTTCTCTAGCCACTTCCGTGGTTATTTTGACCAAACAATTTTCCACCCCCGAGAAGGGGTGGGAAGCACTCCCAAGATAAAAGCGCCATAGGATATAGGGAAAACTTTGTTTCTTGAGCTATTCCCTACTTGTGAACATATCAAGTATATTGATGCAGTAGGATGGAATTCGGAGCAAAATACCCTCACTGACTACACTAACCATGTTACAGTAGTTTCTTACTAGTCCAGGGCGCATCTGTTTTGAGGTGGACGTTGAGAGGTGACTCAAATTTTTTTGCAGAAATTGTTTGAAAATAACTCAAATAATAATATTTGAGTTATCCTCCCACTCAAAATGGTCCGTAACATTGTTTAAATAATCAAAATGTCAAAATATGAAGGAAAAATTCGATTTTTTATTGGTTTTTTGATTATAACTTTAAAACTATTCATTTCTGAGAAAAGTTGTACTGACATAAAAGTTGCGTAATTAAATTTTGTACAATATAGAATTGGTTAAAAATTTAAAAAATAGTCACCCTTGTTGCAAAATAGCAATAATTGCGAAAAAAATCCATACAAAAACAAGTATTCGCATTTTATGATTTTTAACCATTTATGCTACACTTAGGACCTTCATATTTTACCCAGAAAAACTTTATGATATAGTAAAACAACACTGTAAATTTCATTAAGATCGGATTAATAGATTTTGCAAAATAAATTTTGCAATCCAGCTTTCGCAAAAAAAATTCATTTTTTTTACATGTTGCAGGACTGAAAATAAAGCAGATAGCAAGTTGCATTTTTTGCGTATAGAAGTGTACTGTACCTTTCATTTGCAATTTGCAAAATTAAAATCGATTAATTACCACGGCGTCGGGAAATTTTTTAAATAAACATTAATTTTTGGTGCTACGCGCAGGACAGCAGTGTTCGATTCACACAAGTTGATTTCCACCAAAATTTCTTCCAATCTTTATCTAATATATTATTTTCTTACTCTATATTTTGTTGTATTTTAATATTTTAATTCCACAAAAATCAAACTAATTTTATTATTGTTTGTGAAATATTGTTTAAACAATTGCATATGTTTAAAAATAATAAACTTTTATTCTCTAAGTTAAAATATATGAACAAAGAAAGTTTCTGCCAAAAAAAAGTGTTATTTCAAGGGATAGAGTATGTTTTTTTATTTTGCAATAAACAGATTTATTTATTTATATCGAAATGTAATAAAAATTAAAATGTATCAATCATTATCAAAGGTCATTGGAATGCCCAATCAGAGCAAACTATCCGCTGTCCTGCGCGTAGCACCAATAATTATTGTTTATTTAAAAAAATTCCTGACGTTGTGGTAGTTAATCGATTTTAATTTTGCAAATTGCAAGTGAAAGATACGGTACACTTCTATACACAAAAAAAATTTCAACTTGCTATTTGTTTTATTCTCAATCTTGTAACATTTTGAAAAAATAAATTTTTTTTGTGAAAGCTGGATTGCAAAATCTATTGAACCGATCTTAATGAAATTTACAGTATTGTTTTACGGTATCATTAAGTTTTTCTGGGTGAACTATGAAGGTCCTAAGTGTAGTATAAATGGTTGAAAAACGTAAAATGCGAATACTTGTTTTTGTATGGTTTTTTCGCAATTATTGCTATTTTGCAACAAGGGTGACTCTTTTTTAAATTATCAACCAATTCTATATTGTAGGAATTTTAATTACGAAACTTTTATGTCAGTACAACTTTTCTCGGAAATGAATACTTTTAAAGTTATAATCAAAAAACCAAGAAAAAAATCGAATTTTTCCTTCATTTTTTGACATTTTGATTATTTAAACAATGTTCCGGACCTTTTTGAGAGGGAGGATAACTCAAATATTATTATTTGAGTTATTTTCAAACAATTTCTGCAAAAAAATTTGAGTCACCTCTCAACGTCCAAACGTACTATAATTTTTACAGATGCGCCCTGGTCTAATGGGTGACAAAACGGAAGCAGGAGTGGAACTAACACATTAGTAGAATGGCGGAGAATAGGATAGCACGAATAGCACGAGATAAGTCACCAAATGGACGAAGATGTATTGGAAGACCAAGAAAAAGATGGTGCGATATTTTAAACAATTTAGGAGGCTGAAATTGAAGAAAAAACAGGCTTTAAAGCCTGTTATATGGCCTTTTAATTCTCTAAAAATAATAAACTTTTATTCTCTAAGTTAAAATATATGAACAAAGAAAGTTTTTGCTAAAAAAGTGTTATTTCAAAGGATAGAGTATGTGTTTTTATTTTGCAATAAACAAATTTATTTATTTATATCGAAATGTAATAAAAATTAAAATGTATCAATCATTATCAAAGGTCATTGGAATGCCCAATCAGAGCAAACTATCCGCTGTCCTGCGCGCAACACCAATAATTAATGTTTATTTAAAAAAATTCCTGACGCCGTCGTAGTTAATCGATTTTAATTTTGCAAATTGCAAATGAAAGGTACAGTACACTTCTATACGCAAAAAAAATTTAAACTTGCTATCTGCTTTATTTTCAGTCCTGTAACATTTTTAAAAAATGATTTTTTTTTGCGAAAGTTGGATTGCAAAATTTATTTTGCAAAATATATTGAACCGATCTTAATGAAATTTACAGTATTGTTTTACTGTATCATAAAGTTTTTTTGGGCGAAATATGAAGGTCCTAAGTGTAGCAAAAATTGTTGAAAAACGTAAAATGCGAATATGTACTTGTTTTTGTATGATTTTTTCGCAATTATTGCTATTTTGCCACAAGGGTGAACATTGTTTAAATTTTTACCCTATTCTATATTGTAGGAAATTTAATTACGCAACTTTTATGTCAATACAACTGTTCTCGGAAATGAATACTTTTAAAGTTATAATCTAAAAACGAAGAAAAAATCGAATTTTTCCTTCATTTTTTGACATTTTGATTATTTAAACAATGTTCCGGACCTTTTTGAGAGGGAGGATAACTCAAATATTATTTATTGAGTAATTTTCAAGCAATTTCTGCAAAAAAAATGAGTCATCTCTCAACGTCCAAATGTACTAATATTTTTACAGATGCGCTCTGGTCTATACCTTTAATAATTTTATTATTTCAGGGCTCTTGGACATCCTCACCACCCATTTCTTCCGACTCAGTAATTTATAATAATTGTTCTTTGTTAAGTTAAAATTTGAACAATAAACTATTTTTAGAAATATATAATTATTGTTTCATTATTTTATTAACCATTCTTTTAACCTAATTTTTTAAATTTCAATGTTTTCCCGCACAAGGGAATCATTAAATTACGTGTCCACGTTGATGGTATGTTTAAATAAAACACTAAGTTGTTTCAAATAGTATATAAAACTTTATTTTCAGTTAGTTTAGTTCAACAACAACTATTATTGTAATAAAAATATATGATATAATACAATTCTTATAGTAATAAAAATAAATAATTTTCGATTTAATATATACATTACTAGTCCATTCTTTCACGGTTTTTGCTCTAAATTTTAAAGAACCGCTTTTGAAATTGGCATTTGTATAGCTTACATGTCAAAGAAAAAAAGTGATATTGTGCCGATGTGTGCTTTTGCCCTGGGGGTGACTTTCACCCCCTCTTGGGGGTGAAAAAATATGTGTCCAAAATAAGTCCGGAAATGGGTAAACTGACTAATTTTAAGTAACTTTTGTTCTATAGAGCTTTTTCGCCAAGTCAACACTTTTCGAGTTATTTGCGAGTGAATATGTTCATTTTTCAACCAAATAACCACATTTTTAGACGGTTTTTCGCAAATAACTCAAACAGTAAGTATTTTGTCGAAAAAAATGTTCTTAGCAAAAATATAGCCTATAAAAAAGTAAAAAAAATGGTGTACGCGTTAGGTCTCTGGATCTCGTAGAACCAGAGTTAAAGCAAATGAAAAATAGATTCATATTCACCAAATTTCAAATAGAATATTTCGACGTGAAATATCCAAAAAATTAAGCACTTTTTGGGGAAAACCCATTTTAACTTTTTTAAAGTGTTTAAAAAAAGATTTATTTCTGTTTTTACAAAAAGTTTCTAGCATTAAATTTAAGCAAGTCACGCTCAAAATAAAGTTGGTCCCTTTTGTTTTTGCAAAAAAAAAATCGGGAAAACCACCCTCTAATTAGCAAGTTAAATGAAATTAATCCTTACCGCTCCACAAATTATTTTACTTATGTTGTGTTTACATGATCTGTAAGTTTCATCGGTTCAAAGTGCTTATTTTTGAAAAAATTTGGTTTCAAAGTAAAATTTTTAAAAATTTAAATATTGAAAAATATGTTTTTTTCAAAATAACTTAAAAATTGTTAAAGATACCAAAAATCTCGAAAAACAAAAAAGTCAGATTTGCTTTTCTGAATATCATGTATTTTTTTGTTTTTCTGTTAGACAAAAATTGATTAAGATTTGGTGTTTCTAAATTGGCATACATTCGTGATCAGTGACTCGTTCAACCCCTTTTAACTACAAAACTTTCAATAATAAGGACTTTGAACCGATGAAACTTACAGATAATATAAACAATATATACACGAGTCAAGAAACTTGTGAAGTCGTAAGGATTAAGTTCATTTAAGATACTAATTAGGGGCTGATTTTCTCGATTTTTTACCAAAAACAAAAGGGACTAACTTTAGTTTGAGCGTAACTTGTTTAATTTTGATGCTAGAAATTTTTTTTATAAAACAAAAATGAAGCTTTTTTAAAACACTTTACAAGTTGCAATGAGTTTTCTCCGAAATGTGCTTCATTTTTGGTTATTTGGTTATTTGGTTATTTCACGTTAAAGTATTCCATTTGGAATTTGACGAATATGTACCTATTTTTCATTAGCAATAACTCTGCTTCTACTAGGTGTAGACTTGATATATACACCATTTTTTTAAATTTTTTACAGGCTATATTTTTGCTTAAAATGCTTTTTCGACAAAATAGTTACTATTTGAGTTATTTGCGAAAATCCGTCTAAAAGCGTGGCTATTTTGTTGAAAAAATGAACATATTCACTGCCAAATAACTCGAAAAGTATTGACTTAGTGAAAAAACTCTATAGAACAAAAGTTACTTAAAATTCGCCAGTTTATCTATTTCCTGACTTTCTTTGGACGAATATTTTTTCACCCCCCGGGCAAAAGCACATATCGGCACAATATCACTTTTTTTCTTTGACTTGTTAGCTATGTGTATGCCAAATTTCATGTCAATCCAAGCGGTTCTTTAAAATTTAGAGGTTTTGCAATATTTTACCGTTAAAGAACGGACTATACTTATTTTATAATCAACTAAAAATGATATTTTGTTAACAATAAATCAAATATGTTTTGAAAATGTATTCAACAAGTCAAGAATATTTTTATATTTGTTGGATTAAGCAAGGATCTACATAATTTTTATCTTTAGAGATGCATAAATAAACAAAATAAGCGCTGATTTACTCGGAGTAGTGCTTGAAAGGCGCAAACTATTTCAATTTAAAATTTAAGTCATAACTATGTTCCTATGTTCTAAAACTGTTGACTTGTGGCATGTGTAAGTGTAATGTTATGTTGGATTACTCGCAGTTAGGTTGTAATAACAATTACATATTTTACCTAAAAATTCTTGACGTTTCGATTTCCACCCCGGAAATAGTTATAAAAAATAACGAGAAATTTGTTTGAAAAGGTGTGTATAACCGCCAATTGTTGTTATTGAGGATTATGTTATACCACTGTCAACAAGTATTGAGGTTTGAATATTCTTTGAATATTATGGTTGTAGGCAACAGCCAGCTTTGGCTGGAAAGATATGTGGGTGGATGTTTTTATGCTCTGTGATACATCAAATTCTGATTAATCTGTGTATTTATGCAATAATTATATGTGTTCTGTGATTTTGTTTGTAATAATGAGTTTTTGGGGTAAAAAGTTGTATAAATTATGTTTTTTTGTATTGTGTATTGCATATTTGTAGTGTATGATAGAGATATATGCTTCACATTTTCCTATCCTATTTTGTTGGTCTATATTTTTGTTGTTCACGTCTTCTTTGAGTATTGGCAACCAAAGTTTGCTGCATCCTGCCAATAGATTTCGTACACATTTTCTTCATTTATGGCTGTTTCCTTCATAATTATTGATGTATATCTTACTTACTTACTGATCTTAATTTTGTATACAGTGATAAGTGCGCTAATGACCGGAAAATAACGGAAAAGACGGAAAACATACGTTGTGAAATAAAAAAATATGAAACTAGTAAAGGTGGGAAATTATCAATAGAAACCTATTAATTTACAATAATATTGATAGGTTCCCACCTTTAGACGAACCGGAGTCAAACTGTAAAAAAATAACGCAAAAGACGGAAACATAATACACTGTGAAATAAAAAGAAATGAAACTAATAATTGTTATCAATAGAAACCTATAAATTTACATTATATTAATAGTTTTCCACCTTCAGACGTATCAGGAGTTTGGCAATACGTTTAAAGATGGGAAACTATCAATATAATGTAAATTTATAGGCTTCTATTGATAATTTCCCACCTCTACTAGTTTATTATATTGATAGTTTTCCACCTTCATACGTATCAGGAGTTTGGCAATACGTTTAAAGATGGGAAACTATCAATATAATGTAAATTTATAGGCTTCTATTGATAATTAGTTTCATCTCTTTTTATTTCACAGTGTATTATGTTTTCCGTCTTTTGCGTTATTTTTTTTACAGTTTGCCTCCGGTTCGTCTAAAGGTGGGAATCTATCAATATTATTGTAAATATATAGGTTTCTATTGATAATTTCCCGCCTTTACTAGTTTCATCTCTTTTTATTGCACAACGTATTATGTTTTCCGTCTTTTGCGTTATTTTGCCAGTTCTTAGTCCACTCATCACTGTATATGTAATTTATCAATAATCATGAAAGAAACAGACATAAAAAAGAGAAAAGTCAAAGAAGCAGCTCTTATCCTACTCAACGAAGAAGAATGTGTAGCTTTGGTTCCCAGTACTAAAAGAAGAAGTCAAGAACAAGAAAATACCTACAATATCCGAATGAACACACCATACCCAATACATATGCAACACACAACACAACTGAAAATATCATAATTTTAATTTGATTAAACAAGTTATCGTTATAATAATGTTATTAAACAGATTACTGTTATATTTATAATATTAGATAGGAAAACTGGATAATGAATTTTAATTTTAAATTTGATTTTTTGTTCAACAACCACATCTATTAGGTACGATATAGATTACATTACACAAACAAACTAACACAAAAAAATAATACATACACAAAAGTCAGAATTTGATACCCCTGGTGGCAGTAACATTATTTCATGTTGTTCTGAAGCTATTCTCTTGTGGCATTTTTGTAATTAACTAATTTTGATGGGAAATGAGCCACAATTTTACTAAAAAAATGATTTTTGTATTTTGACAACGGCATCCGATATGGACGTCGAAACGTTAATAAAATCATTTATTTAGTAAAATTGTGGCTTATTTCCCATCAAAACTAGTTAATAACATTATTTCAAACAATGTTTATCGACCACAGGTTGAAATCGAGACCAAAACTTTATTTTTAAGTAAAGTACACGTTACCTAAAAATATCAGGTTATGAGAATTTTCCCAGGATTTTAAAACTTAATTTCTTTTAATTTTCTGAGGACAATTTCCGGAGTGGAAATCGAAACGTCAAACAATAGTTATTTAAGAAATTTTCTTTACACCAACAATTGTGGCTCAATCCTATAATAAACATAACACTAAATTTAACATGCTACAAGAAAACAGTTTCGGAACCTTGCTATACATATATATGTAATGTTTTGACAGTTTTTTGTGTACCTATTTGTATTACATAGTACATATTTTCAAAATAATATGTTTGTTAATATTTGTTAATTAATAATTACATATTATATTTTATTTACAATTTATTTGTCGACGTTCTTGTAAATTTTGATCATTTTATTTATCAGAATTATTCCAGTTGATGAATGTTTTTTTTAATTACCTATGTATATTAATCAAAAATTTGAAATCCATAACTTAATAATTGAAATAAGCACGTCTTTAAACCACTCCCCCGAACCAACAATGGCGTTAATTTGGCTTTCTGGCCTCATTTGATGTACAGACAAAAGTATGCAGATGATATTTTGTATAGTATTAACATAGCAACTCTTATGACTGTCAGACATATGTACATACATCTTCAAAGTTGAGGTACTCCCCAGAGTCAGATATTAGCTGAAAAATAAGGCAAACATGCAAACTATTTTTGCATTTACAGCTACAACAGTGCTTGTTTGCCGTTCTATAGATATCAAAACTAATTCAACAACTAACATACCATATTTTGGTGGCTGGTACCTACTTACAGTTGAGTCCGCGAGTCTTTACCCGTGCGTCATTAATACCTGGCGAGATAAAACACATACTTTTTATCTAGCATCATTCTCTTCCACGCATGAAACTCATGACAAACCAGCTGCCGTTTGTTATTAAGTAAAAACACATGTTATTTTTATGAACCATCGAGACTCAGTACATTGAATAGAGATAGGTACAAAAAAGACGATTCGGTATGTTTTCATATTTTAAGCACAATTTGTTTGACGTTTCTGCTTTGTTTACTTTTGTAGCTGTCAGTCAGTTGAATTTTTTGCGGTTTTTGTCGAATTTTTGCGTTTTGAAGTTTCTTTATATTACACAATCAGTTGTTTTCACAACTAATTTTATATTGGGCTTTGAAATTTTAAGCTAAATAATTATATTTTGGCAATTAATATTTAAAACATACAAAGCTGACATTCACACAGTAAAGAAATTATTGTGTTTAGATTTCCGTCAAAGTGAATAAAATAACAAAAATAAAATATGTTATTGAATTTTTTTATAAATTGTTTATTTATTTATTAATCAATAATAATAAAAGAATTTATTAAGCTACTTCAAATGTAGCTGTAATTCTGCACAAAAATTTTGAAGCAAAACTTACATTTGACATTCTATATATTTGATAACGTCAAATTTTATAATAAAACCCGTAATCGGAACATTTTATTTTTTTTTTAATTTATTTATTGTTCATACATATGACCTGGCGACTAATCCAGGTCGTTTTTTTCCTGATGGGATTACAGATATTTTTTTTATATATTTTTACACTTTTTACTAAACTACTAAATCTATTTTTACAATTAATAATTTGCCATAATCTATTAATTACATTTAACAAATTTACAGAAACAATATATATTTGTTAAAATATTTTTGGTACTATCAACTCCCTTCTAAGTTATAAAGACAGTCCCTCTATTTTCAGAAGAGAGTTGGTAGTCTTTTTTTTATTTAATGAATTATTTATTGAATTATTATTTTTATTTATTTATTTTATATTGAATTATTATTATTATAATTGTGAATATCTATTTTTGAATTTATATTCTATTTTATTTATTTTAACTTTATCTTACTCAACTTCATCAGGGTTGGATTATTTGTTGTCTTCTTCTATTATTATAAATTTCTTGTTGTTTTTTAGATATTATTTCTGTTAGATTGTTTAATATTCCAAAATATTCTTCATTTTGTAATATATCTCTTATTTCAATTATTTCTAATCTTCTTCTCATTTCTCTATGTTCTTCATTTTCTATAGTATTTTCACAATGTAACACTATATGTTCTGGTGTACCTAGTTCTCCACATTCACAATATGCATCATCTTTTAAGTTAAATCTTTCCAAATATGTTGGGTACGGTCCATGTACAGGCCCGTAATCGGAACAGTAGCCACTTTCTGTCAGTTTATGCGTGAAATAGATTTCCGACTTATTTCGTATGCTTTAAATGATGACGCACGGGTAAAGACTCGCGGACTCAACTGTATTTTTTCTTTTAATATTATTTTTCATTAAAGTAAAAAATATGTCAAATTATATATTTATAAAAGATTTAAATGTCGAGGGATATGTTTTAACTATAACGTTTATGAAATTTTATTGCATATTCAATCAAAATAACAAATATTCGCGTGGATAGCAACCCTGTTAACTTGGTAAAACTATGCCATGTCTGATTCTGTATGTTACTTCCATCTTTGATTTTTTTTCTTCGGAAGATGTTTAGCCGGAAGCCAGTGTCTAAATAGTCACTGAACTGTGGCCGCCACATACTATTTCCAAATAAATTCATTGAATACTACTTTATGAAGTTATCGCCGATATTTTATTACAATAAGTTATAAAGACTTTTAGACAATGATTATAGCAATACAGGGACTAGATATTTAAATAGAAATTATTTTTGAAAAAGTAAAAATCGTTTTGTAAAATTTTGTTGTAGATCTCATTTTACGACCAGTATTGATGCAACAAGTTGGCAACAATATAATATCACTGGTAAGATCAAGTTTGCATGTTTATTGTTTAAATAATATCTAGATTCAATAACCAAATTTTGTAGGCTTTTTGAATATGAAATTAATTATATGAAAGTAACTTATTGAAGTTCTTGAATGTTTTCTCAAGATAAATTAAATATTTTTGAACGAAAAGTAAATTTTTGTTAGATTATGTTTTGCAAGCAGTTAGGTATTACAGTTAAGTTGACAACAATACGCTCCATCATTAGTGATGCTATTTTCATGTAAGACATTGAACATTCCTTTTTGGTATTATTGTGAAAGTTTGATTTAAAACGATGGACTGTTTGAAATATATTTAAAAAAAGTAAAAGATCGTTGTGTAGGTTAGGTTAGGTTCGAATCTGTAAAAATAAACGAACAATTTTATCCTTCTAACTTAAGTTATACCTAGAACCAACGATAACAGGCCTGAAAGGGATATGATGTACTGTATTTTTGGATGTTGTTCTGAAGCTATTTTCTTGTGGCATTTTTTCAATTAACTAGTTTTGATGGGAAATAAGCCACAATCTTATTAAAAAAAAATATTTTATTAACGTTTCGACGCCCAAATCGGGAGTCGTTGTCAAAATACAAAAAATATTTAAACAAAAATGTTGTTGCTTAGTAAAAAAAAGGCACGTAAGAAGTTATACTTCTATTATATAATTTCAACGAAATAAATATACTTAACAGTTACAATACAAAAAAGTAACAATAATTACCAAAAATTGACCAAAACTTAACAATGCCAAAAATTAAAAAAAAAAAAAGGATATGAATCGCCCGGGATTTGAATCCGCGATCTCTCGATCTCTGGTCCAATGCTCTACCAACCAGGCTATCAAGGCGCCTGTTATTGACGTTTCGGATATACATAATTACACATCACGGTGATAAGTGAAATACCTATAAAAATAGATATTTTATTATTTTACGCCCAAGGAAGACAAATCCAAAGACACAAAAATTATAATAAATAATACATTAACTAAAACACACTAATATATTATTTTAATGGCTTATTTGCGCTTATACATAATTTGAAAGATTAGCAACTAAACGCCATACTGTCTGTGTGCGCATGCGCGCAGTATTATGAAATTTTACTCTCAATCGCGCCTAAAGAAGTATAACTTCAAAAATTCTTCTAATAATTTATTTAATCTGACTCATTTATATCGGCAATTCAGACATATATTATACATTTTAAAGTAGAAGACTTTAAAATGATATTGCCAACATTTATGAGTTGCGTTCCTGGGACGACTTTACTGAAAGATAGTTCATTCGATTACATGAAATCAACCCCAACTCAAGAATATCCGTCATAAAAAAATCATAACATGTGATCTGTCTTTAAAAAGACAACCACATGCAATGGTGACAGTAAAATTCTCGCGCTAGAGATTCCATAGTAAATCACGAGGGAAAACCAGGAAAAAACTTCACTTTAGTTTACTTTCAAAACGAATACCAAATTCTGACCTTAATATGTACAATATGTTATTTTAAATTATAAATAATAATAATACATAGATATATAAACAATACTAAAATATAAAATATGTACTAACTCGATATGTTATTGACGTACTAGTCCTGGTATTTTCTTTCTTGTTCTATAGCCAAAATTACTTGTTCTAACGAAAATTCATTCTTAGAAGAAAAACAATTATTGTTAACATCTGTTTTATTAAAAAATGATTATCCTTTATCGTTTATAAATAAGGAATTGTTAAGATTGGATCGAATGGAACAGAACAACTTAGAACGGGATCCTATAGCATTTACAAGAAATAATACGAGGAAAATATCAATACCATATTATAAAGGAACTCTCCGAGAAACTTAAAACAATAGGAAATAAATTCAACATTCAAAACAACAAACACGTTGAGATCTATTCTATCTGAAACTAAACCTAACAGTGAACAAGAAAGAACAAAGAATTGGATTTATAAAATACCTTGTGAATGGGAACAATTTTATTTAGGTGAAACATCAAGACCATTAAACGTTAGAATAAGTGAACATCAGTCTTATATTAAAAATAGAGAATTTGATAGATCTCAAATATGTCAACACGCATGGGATAATGAACATAGAGTTCAGTGGAGAGATTCAAGTATAGTCCTGAAAGAATCAGATAGTAAAAAGAGAAAAATCAAAGAAGCGGCTCTAATTATGCTAAATGAAACCAATTGTGTCGCAAATTCCTCGGTAGAATGCAGTAGGATGTGGTTACCCATACTGAAAGAGGAAGTCAATAGAAAGAAAATACCAGGATTAGTACGTCAATAACATATCGAGTTAGTACATATTTTATATTTTAGTATTATATATATCTATGTATTATTAATATTATTTATAATTTAAAATAACATATTGTAAATATTAAGGTCAGAATTTGGTATTAGTATTGAAAGTAAACTAAAGTGAGGCTTAATACTTACGATGTCGGGATAGTATCACAAAGTTTTTTTCTGGTTTTCCCTCGTGATTTACATGGAATCTCTAGCGCGAGAATTTTACTGTCACCATTACATGTGGTTGTCTTTTTAAAGACAGATCACATGTTATGATTTTTTTATGACGGATATTCTTGAGTTTAGGTTGATTTCATGTAATCGAATGAACTCTTTCAGTAAAGTCGTCCCAGGAACGCAACTCATAAATATTGGCAATATCATTTTAAATTCTTCTACTTTAAAATGTATAATATATGTCTGAATTGCCGATATAAATGAGTCAGATTAAATAAATTAGAAGAATTTTTTTACTAAGCAACAACATTTTTGTTAAATTCATTAATATTTTTTGTATTTTGACAACGACACCCGATTTGGGCGTCGAAACGTTAATAAAATCATTTTTTTAGTAAAATTGTGGCTTATTTCCCATCAAAACTAGTTAATTGTATTTTCGGAGTCAGCGCTGAGTCTGTGTGGGAATAACCCTTTGTATTCAATTTTCAAAGTGCACCTGCGCGCTGTTATTAGGATTATTCGCACACAGACTCTACCCTGACTCCAAAACTCCAAAATTCGCACCTTGGACGCACCCTTTAGGGCGCGTCCATCTAGCACGCTGGTTTCCGAGTCAGACAGCCAGCGTTGAGTCGGTGTGTGAATTATCATTCGTATTTAGTTGTCAGCGCGCTGGTGCACCGACTCGGTGTCGGCTTTCTGAGTGGGTGCTCACAACGAGGCGCCGAGCCTCGCTCCCTAGTATTGCTCGTACCATAATATCGATCGCCAGGTAAAATAAGTGCAATATGTTACATGCGAGCATTCACGAAAATGAAGAGTAGGATATTCTATTCTAGGCGAGGATACCATCCGATGGTCTCCGTTATCAACGCAACTTTACTCGGAAACCAGCGTGCACTATGGACGCGCCCTTAGGGTATGTATGTCCAAGATGAACGCTTGTTTTCGTACTCAAACAGCCTGCGCTGATCGTCGCCGAGTTGGCGAATAATCCTTTGTATTGAGGCGGTCCTGTCCAAAATGCACCTGAGCGCTGACAACCTGTGCGCTAGTAGTCTGTCTCATACATTTACCGGAATGATCCTTCCATTCTAGTTTCAGGCATCTGACGCCGATGAGTGCTGATTTTAGTGTTTGAACTTAACTGATTAATTGGATCTGTTTTCCTTCTGGTTGGTTTGAATTGTGTTAAAATATTGTCACTAAGCAGCAAAAGAGCTGCCACATGTTCTCTTGGTCAGTTCCATGCTACATTGATCATTCAATGTACTAAATTGTCGGCGCGGAAAACCCGCGTTCATATCAAACAGATCAAACAAAACCCGCGTTCAAAACCCATATCTTACCCGCCGCTCGGAGTCAGACAGTCGTCCAGAGAATCTGAATCTGACTACCAGCATTCCCATATACCCTAGCGCCGCGACTGGTTATAGCTGAACTAATTTGGTTTATAAAGAATCACTAACTTCAAAAAATGAAAACTTGACACGAAAATGTGACGTCTCGAAGCCTGTTCAGCAGGTGCAATGAAGGTGTCAAAAAGTTAAGTAGTTAGAGGAAAATGCTGAGGAAAAGCTCAGCTCATTACATATTTCCATAACACTTATTATTCATATGAAATATACGAGATTATGGTGCCAACCACACGAAACTTTCCTGCCATGTATCGTATTAGTTGGAGCGTCAATCGGGGAAGGATGTAAACAAAACACGAGTATATAGCACATGTTTAAACGCTAAAAAATAAATAAAAATCTTTTGTACTTTATATTCTGTTGAGCAAGTATCCAAATGTGTATTGAAACTTAATATACAAAATAAAACCAACATTGTTGGTTTGATTATAGCGAAAATATATCCCAAACAGATAAATGTGATTAATACTAACTACTATATACAATTACTGATTTCTAAAAATAACTATCATACATAATATATACAAAACTTTATTATTGTACTACAATTGTTATATTATTAGTGGTTTTTGTACCGGGTGTCCCAATAATAATGGCTCTCGTCCATATCTCAGGAACCGTTTATAGTACAGCTTTGGGAAAAAAATGTATAACAAAAGTTGCCTCGGGAAAAGCCTGGAAATTATTTTCATAATTCCATAATGTCCACCGCTACAGGGCGTAATTGAATATGAAAAATTAAAAAATTTAAATTTTACAAAATTTGCCTAATGGAAGGGCATTGGAAATCCGATCATCGTATTCCTTATAAAATTCTGCGCATATTTAATTTTATAAGTTTAAGTCTACCTTTGCAAATAAGAGGTGAGGGTGAGTAAGAACCTTGTTATGAAAAAATGGCTGTAAGTCCGATTCTGCTAAATCTATTTTTGCAAACTTGGTCTTGTTGAAAACAGCTCTTTTTCGTCAATGTAAGAGTCATAATTTCGAAACAGCCTAATAAGTAATATGCCAGCTAGGAAGCGGTATTTAATTTTTTTCGGAAATCTAGTTTCCTTTGGAAAATATTAAATACAAGTATGCATTTTTAATCCTGTATTACAAAATAAGACCAAATTAGCAATAGAATAGCGAAAACCGCATGTTGATACCTTTTTTATATCCCGAGATATCTTAAGAAACGTGTAAATTTTAAACATAACTGTTGCTGTCACCGGTAAACGATGTTAAGGAAAACAAAGTGGAAATATATAGAAGCAAGTAGTGTGCTATGGAAAAACAAAGAAACATTTTCCAAATATCAACGTATATAATAAATTAAAACAACAACACAAACAACGCAATAAAATATAACAAAAAGATAAAAACAACTACTTAAAGTGACGACCTAAGTGTTTAAATTGTTGCCTATCATTTTCGATACAAGCATTTATTCTTTCAAGAGTAGATTTAATAGCAGTCTCAATTTCTGCCCTCGAAATGCTTTGAATGGTGTTTTGTATTCTCCGGATCATGGTTTCTCGAGTAGTAGGCCTAGTTGCAAAAACAAGGTCTTTAATCCGTCCCCATAAAAAAAGAGTAAAACAGTTAAATCTGGTGATCTGGCTGGCCAAAAAATAGGCTTCCATGTCCTATCCATCTACCGACTATATTGATTTTCTAGTAAATAAAGTCAAAAACCAATATAAGTTTTTTTATTTAGCTATTGGGTCTATTGAATAAAAAGAAGTATTTGCTTTTACTTACACGAATTTAAGTATTTACTTAATAGTAATTGAATAAAGTCATTTCTTTAATGCTTTATTCCATTACTATTAAGTAAATACTTAAATACGAGGAAGTAAAAGAAAATACTTATTTTTATTCAATAGACCCAATGTCTCGGCAACTAATGGCCATTGGCATGGTAGCTACGGTGAATTTTTGCAGTTGGGTACCTAGTGTCATATGTAGTGTGTGTGTTGAGTGTCTTGTTACTTTGCAAATTCATTGTCATATCTAAAAAATATCTAACTACCCTGGAGAAATGCTCCGGACAGCCATCGTGCTGAAACAACATGGACATACGAACGGCTAGCGGTACATCTTCCAGAAGAGGTAATTCATTCCTTAAAAAAATTAGTTAGCTTTCACCAGTAATAGCATTATCGAAAATAAACGTTTCAATTATCTGACCATCTAATATACCACACCATACATTTATCGACCACCGGCCTTGATGTGGAACTTATTCCATCCTACATGGATTATTCTGTGACCATGCGCATTATGACGGTTTACCCTACCATCACTTCTAAATGTAGTTTCATCTGACCACAAAATAAGCGACAGCAACTGAAGATCCTTAGGTACCATACCTAGCAACCAGTTGCAATAATCCAACCTTCTATCGTAATCACTTTCATTCAAACTGTGATGCAGTATTATATTATATGGATGAAATCTAAAAGAAGTATGACATAGTGTAATAGATAAGTACGACTATCTTTACCTTTAATGATTTTACCTTCTGTCAAAATACGTTGAACGGTTGTTCTGCATATTCCTAAGTTTCTAGCTATTACTCTAATACTTAAATGGGGATTAAATTGCACATATGCTAAAACATTTATGGCATTTTCCTCCGAGCGACCTCTGCCACGTCTTCTATAAACAGAAAGATTTACATTTCTCTTCGTTCTTAAACGGTGAATGAGCCCACGAAAAACTACTCTACTACTGGGGTGATGTCTTTGGGGATATTGTATTGCATTTATATTCTAGCCGCAACTCTGTATTAATTTGAACCAATGAACCAATTTTTGTTTTACTGATTTGACACATGATTGTTGCTTTTTGAAGTAAATAGTTCTTATCGTTATAATTTTTTCCATAGCACACTATTTGTTTCCACTTTGATTTCCTTAACTTCGGTGTTGTTTTTATTTTTTTGTTATATTTTATAGTGTTGTTCGTCTTATTATTGTTTTAATTCATTATATAGGTTGACATCTGAAAAACGTTTCTTTGTTTTTTCCATAGCACACTACTTGCTTCTATATATCTCCACTTTAATTTACTTAACATCGTATATCGGTGACAGCAACAGTTATGTTTAAAATTTACACGTTTCTTAAGATATCTCGGGACATAAAAAAGGTATCGGCATGGGGTTTTCGCAATTATGTTGCTAATTTGGTCTAATTTTGTTATGCAGTGTTAAAAATGCCTAGGTACTTGTATTTAATATTTTCCAAAGAAAACTAGAAGTCTGAAAAAAATTAAATAGCGCCTCCTAGCTGGCATACTATATTAGGCTGTTTCGAAATTATAACTCTTACATGGACGAAAAAGAGCTGTTTTCAACAAGACCGAGTTTGCAAAAATCGATTTAGCAGAACCGGACTTACAGCCATTTTTTCATAACAAGGTTTCCACTCACCCTCACCTTATTTGCAAAGGTAGACTTAAACTTGTGAAATCAAATATGCGCAGAATTTTATGAAGTATACGATCATCGGATTTCCAGTGCCCGTTCATTAGGCAAATTTTGTAAAATTTTGATGTTTTAATTTTTGATATTCAATTATACCCTCTAGCGGTGGACCTACAATTATTATGAAAATAATTTCCCCGCTTTTCCCGATGCAACTTTTGTTATAATTTTTTTTCCCAAAGCTGTAGTATAAACGGTTCCTGAGATATGGCCGAGAGCCATTCTTATTGGGACACCCGGTACATTTTAGTCCGCCAAATTTTAGTTTGAATTTTAAATAATTCACATAATTTTTCCTGAAGGAATTATATTTAAAACTGTTTTGATGGCAAATATATTAGCAATAATTTTTAAATATGGTAGAGTTACATTTGTATTTAATTTCTACAATTTTGTAACTGAAATAATTATATTCGCAGTATTTGTAATAAAAATCCTATAAGACAAAACTGTAACAATCGCTCTATTGACATACTAAAAATATTTGACAAAAGATTAAATTTAAAACACATCTAGAGATAAAATCTTGGAATTGAATCATCGAAAGGGACAGTACATCTTAAGAAAGAAGGGAGGTGCAAGTTTCTGTATTTCATAACAAGCCACTCTGATCTGAATGCACATCATGCTGTTGTTTCTTTGAAAATACTATTATTTCGTCTGAAGTATTAATATATAATAATAATAATATACTCAGAATTCAATACACTTCAAGACAGAAGTTACCACTGTCTGCATCTTTGTATAAGTCACACATACTTATTGCATAGAAAACGACCAGGATACATAATAAAACGCTGGTTTCTTCAAGATCGTTGAATATTCCTTTATTCCTCCTAGTATAAATGCTTCCGACGTTTTCCATATTGTCCGTAGTGTATGATTCTCAAAATAGTACTTGATCGTCGCAGTATTTGTACAAACTTCTGTGTCCATTACACTGATTTCAGTAGAATTCTTCTCGGGTAATTTGTGCACCTCAGTTTATTTTAATAACTCAAAATCTAGCAGAGATCCAAGATTAAAATGAAGCAAATATTTTATGTTCTTACGTTTTATGTTTTTAGAACTTATTATATTTTTACAAAAACCTGTTTGTCCTTCCTTTGGACTTTGACTCTGGGCTTATTTAGACCTTCTATAATTGTGTATTCAAACTCAGAGTATACAGGGAGGTTATGCAAAACGTTTTACTTAATTGTAGATGCGTTGATTTTTATCTGAAATTTTCTATTTAAAATCTTAACTACC
This sequence comes from Diabrotica virgifera virgifera, assembly GCF_917563875.1. Classification (NCBI taxonomy): domain Eukaryota; kingdom Metazoa; phylum Arthropoda; class Insecta; order Coleoptera; family Chrysomelidae; genus Diabrotica; species Diabrotica virgifera. Next base: position 104,046,197 of record NC_065450.1, on the reverse strand, counting down.
AGCAGCTCTAACAATGCCTCTAAGTAACTTTATTTTTGACTTATTTTGTAAGTTTAGAATTTTTTTCCATCAGTACTTTCTTTGTACATTTATATTATGTTTTCAAAAGCTTTGGGACTGTTATTATTATTTAAATCCGTACAAGATCCTTATTGTGATGATTATTTTATTACAGCTAAGAGTCCCTTAAGAATCCCAAGGAAAAAGAAAAAGAGGTCGCCCAGCACAAACTTGAAGAAGATCCATCATGGACGAGATAAGAGGTCAAGGAAAGTCTTGGAATGAGGTGAAGACCTTAACGCAAAATAGAACCCGATGGCGCGTTTTCACTGAAGCTCTATGCTCCACTTAGGAATTCAAGAACATATATATATATATATATATATATATATATATATATATATATATATATATATATATATATATATATAAGAAGATAATAATTGATAAATCTGCGGGACTGAAGTTTGAGTTTTTTCAGTGTTGTCGGATTGAATTGGTGAAGATTCGATATTATTCGTTGTCGACGTCGTTATTTTGAGTACATGTTGACCAGAAGAGGTAAAAATTCCAACAGGCTACAAGGTGAATTGATCTTCTTAAAACCGTTAACTTTTCATGGGTTTTTCTTACTTCCATTACTCACTCTAGAGATATCTCGCAGTCCAAGTTAGACCGTTAAAACCGTACAAAAACTTCATAATGTTTGTATCGAGCTTGTTTCGTTAAATTATCACTTTATTAAGACTATTTATGAATGAACAAATAGGAACATATTTAAAGGATATAGCAGTTATTCTTTTAGGTTTTGATAATGCTATGGAGCCTCAATTGCGTGAATCCTTAATAGAAAACGTTGAACTAACGTTTTGTGTACTTCCTTCTTGGCTATCGACACTATTTTTATAATGTGCAGATTTAATGATGTCATTATTTTGTTCTTCTGGTGTTCATTTGTTGTAGGGAGTAGTTGAAACGACTAAATCATTTGAAGCTTTCTGCTTTCTGTAATACATTTTTATTGTACATTTCTTACTGAGAGTAAGAGCTCTGAGATGCTACGTGTTTTCGATACTGCAATATGTACTTGAAAGCTGAACATATGTACTTGAAATCAAGAACACATACCTAAATAAACTACAATTTGTTTCTGTAACACCTCATTTGAAATTAAACATTCAGAAGGAGGATGCTTAGAATAGCATGGACACAGAAGAAAACAAACCCGGAAGTATTGCGAAAAATGGGCAAAGAATACTAAATGATAAACACAATAAAAGTAAGAAAGTTACAATATCTGGGACATGTAATAAGGGGACAGCGATACGAAATGCTAAGACTGATAATAAGGAAAGATAAGAGGAGGAAGGAGCACGGAAGAAGGAGAGTGTCATGGTTGAAAAATTTAAGGGACTGGTTTAAATTCACTTCCATAGAAATATTCAGAACAGCGGTAATAGAGTAAAGATAGTGATGTTGATAACCAACCTCAGATTGGGAGATGGCATTTAAAGAAGAAGAAGCTGTTGTATAACTCCTCATGTCCTCATCTGTAGTTGTGCTACAAGTACCCTATTATGTTCTCTGCGTTAAGTAGGTAACTATTATAGGTTGAAGGTTTATAATTCTTTAGATCACTATCAACGTCTGTTTTAAGATGATCGTTGGATGAGTAATCACGAAAGGAAGGGTAATTTCCTGTATTATTGAACAAAGAGTGTAAATTTTAATGCACGTTTTTATATCACAGAATTTTTAAATATACATATTTATTAAAAGTAAGCTAGTTCTAAATCAATTACTCTTTAAGGGGATGGGTACGAACTTTCGGCTTCAATGCTATTTAAATGGGATCCATTTTTTCCTGAGAAAACTAATAAGTATTTTTGAAAAATTTAAACGCAGAATGAAAGATTACGTTATTGCCGAGGGCCGAAAGTCCCCGAAAACTTCGAATAATGTTTATTTTAATAAGTTACAGGGGTGAAAAACTAAGAGAAAATGTAGTGTGATTTTTAATTTCAAATATCTCACTCAAAAGAAACTTTTTATTCATTCGAAGGGACTTGCGGCCCTCGGTAATAAAATAATATTTCATTCTGCGTTTAAATTTTTCAAAAATACTTATTAGTTTTCTCAGGATTCGAAAAAAATGATTACATTTAAAATACATTAAAAATTTTGACAGGCGTCAAAATTTTGCATTTTGTTCCTTTCCCCTTAAGGTAATCTGTGTGTCAATTCGGAATAAATTCGGTAAAGAATTAAATTGAAAAGGAATCAATATCGAGGAATAGGTCAATTTATAAGAATGAGTAAATACAACTCTATACATGAAATGCTATTTTTTGTATTCTTGAATAAATTGGGCATATTTGAATGCATATCAACAACCAAAAAAAGTTAGTTAAAAAGAAAGCAAGAGTACTATTTCATACAGTAATCCAACATATTGATACAATTTAAAAGGAGTCAAAGCCATGAAATCTAATCATCAAAATTAACTCCTCAGCTCATCTTAAGAAAGGAACTATAATTTTTTGGAAATAATAAATTCACACAAATAACGTGGATTTTAGTATTGGTCAATGTCAGTTACAATTTTGTCTGGGAATAAATAAGTAACATAGTACATTTTTACAGTTTCCTGACGGCTATGATTCTACACCTTCTCCTAAACCTTGCAGGAGTATTTAAATTGGTAAAAGGCACATTTTTAACATTTTCGCTGTCAACAGCTTCGTTATTTTTATTACTATTTACATCAGTACTAACATCCTTATTTTGATGTTCTTTTTCTTGTATCTGAGGGGATAAAACAACTTTATCAGTCTTCGGGACTGAAGTTGGAGTTTTTTCAGCCTGATCCGATTGAAGTGCTGAAAGTTCCGCACCTTTTGGTGTCGACGTCGTCATCTTTGGTAAATGTTGATCGGGAGAGGTAAAATCGGCAACATTACTACAAGGTGAATTGATTTTCTCTAAAACGTTCGTGAATGTTAACGGTTCTTTTTTCTGTGATTCATTACTCACTCTAGACACATCGCAATCTAAGTTAGATACGCTAAAACCGTCCAAAAACTTCATAATACTTTTATCGAGCGTTTTACCTTCACCAAGGTTACTAAAACTAAATTCTTCGAGGTGAAGAATCGGAATATCGGTATCTTCCGGCATGTGAGTATTCATCACAACTTTTTTCGGCAATTGTTTTGTTAAGTTACCACTTTTATTAAGGATATTTGTGAACGTACAAACAGGTACGTCCTTGACGGGTATAGGAGTTATTCGTTTTCGAGGTGTAGGTGATTCTGTGGAACATGTGGACGAATTGCATGGATTTTTAATAGTAGAACACGATGAACTAATATTTTGTTTACTTTCTGGTTGATTACCGTCACTAAATTTATGCTGTGCAGATTTAATGATGTTGATGTTGTGTTCGTCAGGTGCTATTTGATTGCCGTAAGTAGGTGGGACGTCTAAATCACTTAAAGCCTTCAGCTGTCGTATAACTTTGGCCTCCTCTGTATTTGTGCTGCAAATATTACTATTATCTTCTCTGCATTTAGTAAGTAATAGATTGTTCTCATTTCGCTTGAGTTTTTCCGTTTTTGATTCACATATTTCTTTAGTGGCTGCTGTGTTTTCTTCATTATATTTTACAGCCATTTCTTTCTTAATGCTTTTCTTTGGAGTACACGCGTCTTTTTCTGACGTGGCTGTATCTTTCAGTACTTGATCAGGTTCAGAACTACGTTCTCTACTTCTTCGAGGTCTCCGTGCTGGTTGTTTCACTGGTTTAACATCTTTTGATGTTCCAAAGAATTCCTGATTAGCATCAGACTTAGTTATTTTGTTTTTAGGACTGGTCTCATCGTTTTGCTTGTCACCTATAGAATCTACTGGTTTTTTCTTTTTTGGGGGGTTGATATCTACACTTTCGTCAATTTGTTTCCTTTTGTTATGAATGCCATTGTCATTTTTAGTTTGTACACTATTTTCGTTGACGTTAACACATGAAACTGTTGTACTTGTTGTCAAATTTTTATTGTTTATTTCTTCTGATGCATATCTTTCAAGTAAAAGGTTTTTTCTAGATAAAGATTTTGGTTTTACACATTCCGTGCTCACACAAATTTCTTCTGTTGTTAGCCCTCTTCTTTTTTCTTGCTTTGAAGTAATTTTATCATAGTTTAACACTATGGTATCAACACTTTCATTAGTCTGTACATATAAAACTTCCTGTATTGGTTTGTCGTCACTGACACAATTATTAATCTTCTTCTTACTCGGTGACACCATTATATCACTCACAACGGTAACCTTTTCGGGAGTTTCAGAGTTTGTGTTGTCCAAAGTTGGAGATGACTTCTTCGATTCTTCTGATATATATGCTTCTGGTATTTTCAGTACTGTTACTGTATCTGTGTGACTTTCAGAATAGTTGTTGGTCGCCTTAGCATTAGCACCAACATATTTTGCTTTCGTATCACTGATTCTAACAGAATTATTCTCGGGTAATTTGTGCACTTCAGTTTCTTTTAATAAACCAGAATACAGCATAGAATCAACTTTAGAACTATGAGACTGGAACAATTTTTTATGTTCTTCTGTGTTTTCAAAAGTTCTTACTATTATATTTGTAGGCGACTCTGGTTTAGTATTTACGCTGAGCTTTGTTGGACTTTCTTCCGACTGTGACTTCTTCAGATCTTCTAAAATTGTATATTCAAAGTCAGAGAGTATAGGAGGAGGTTCTGCAAAATGTTTTTTATTAATAATTGTAGATGCGTTGATTTCATCTGACATTTTTGATCTTATAGCCTTCTTTTCAGTCGAACTAACACCAGTTTTACCAATATCTGTATATAGTTTATTCTTGACTGGTTTTGGGGACCTGGAATTAGTTTTAATTCCATCGGCACTTTCATCGGGCGTCGTAGATGTATCAGCCTCATGTCTATTTGATCTTGTTGATTCTCTTCGTTTGCGCGTTTTATTCTTTTTTTCTAAATCAGCGTTAACATTTTTACTACATATTGCATATCGTGGTGATGTTGGAGATTTAGGATTGTTTAGATCCCTTTCATTGTTCGGCGTTTCAGATAAATCGTTCTCACATCTTTTATTTTGCTTTGTATCACTACCATGTCTACTATTTGATCTCGTTGATTGTCTCCTCTGACTTATATTTTTCATTTTATCTAAAGCAGTATTAGCATTTTCACTAGATTTATCAACTGTTCCTGTTGTTGAACGTTCGGAATTCTTTAAATCATTTTCATTCTGTGTTGTAGGCTTATCATTCTCATCTTTGCTATCGGATTTTGTTGATTTTCTTCTGTGACTAACCTTTTTTGTTCTATCTGATGTATCAACATTTTCATTAAACTTTTTATCTCTTCTTGCTGTTAAAGGAGTAGAGTTTTTTAAATCACTTCCATTTTGAATTACACACTTATCTTCCTCATTTCTCCTACCTGCTATCGTCAACTTTTTATCAAGATTTACTTTCTTCTCTTTATCAGAAGCAATGGAAAAATTTTCGGTAGATTTTTCTTGTTCTAGTGCTGACTGTTTAGAATTCTTTAGCTCGCCCTCAAAAGTGTATTCAAAGTCAGATATTAGTGGAGGAGGTTCCTCATAATATTTGTCAGCAAACATTTTTGATTTATATTGTTTATTTTTATTAACTTCATCACCGCCATCAATAAGTTTTTTGGTATCGTATTTCTTTTTTATTTCCTGGAATTTCTCATCATCCTTATCATAAGAATCTAATTCATTACTCTGTTTCTTTGTTAAAAGAAAAATGTCTGATTTTGCAGCCTCTGACTGTTCTCGTTTGCTCCTCCTAATAGTTTTATTATCATTATCGGAACTTCGTTTTCTCTTTGGACCAATATCATAAGACGCGAGCTTTTTCTCCTTCTTCCTTGTTGCTCCTTCAAAGCTTTCTTTAATCTCCAACTTTGCACATTTCATGCTCTTCTTGGGTTTTGTGTGATTGACATTATCAGCTTCAACTAACATTCTAAAATTTCGAAAATCATCGTCCTCCTTGAAGATATCATTCGATTCATCACCAAATATATTATTTAATAGTACCTTTTGTTTTTTTATACAATTTTCTTCAGTAGAAGTTCTATTTTTTTGATATTCTTGTACATTCTTCTCTGGTGACTCATCAACAGAACTCTCTCCAAATATATCTTCTACTTTTAATTTGGCTTGTTTTCCAGACTTGTCCCTTTTCTTCTTATCTATTTTATTTAGACTGAGTATTTCTGCCGTTTTTTCCTGAAGAATTTCACTAATTAAATCAGTTTTTGTCTTGGTAGCACAACTGGGTTCAACAACTTTTTCAATAGCTTCAACATGATAGTTACATTCTAGAGTAGTAGTGACATTTTTATTCCGAATTTCATTTTGTATACCATCTAAAATATTACCTACCTCTTTTGCAAAAAAATTGTTAGCCCCATTATTCCTATTATTTATTGTTATTTTCAGGTCAGTGTTGCATTCATCCATTTTACATTCCTTTTGGTTATTTTCGTCAACTTCTTCACTACTATATTTTTCTCCTTCTTCACTAAGAAGAATATCCAAGTTCTCTCCCAACAGAGCACTATAACAACGCTGGCGTTTATCTTTTACCGTTCTTCCATCATTGGGCAGTTTCTTACCTGTACGAGATTTATCTTTTTTGTAATCGTCCAGATCGTCCTGAGTTTTGTACCTATCCAATGAACTTCGCTTTTTTTCTAGAAATCGTGGTAGTCGATGTCGGGATCTGTCTGTACCATATATACCATGGGCTTTGCCATCTTTGCGATAGTCATACCGCCTAAAAACATAGGATATTTTAGTATATTCATTTCGGTGTTTAGAGTTGAGAAGAAAACTCAATAACACCAACTGAAGAAAATCCTAATTAAAATGAAAAATCCCGAATGGAAAACAGCTATCAAACATCCATAAAAGAAGAAAGACAAGAAAAAAGGTGACAGAAGAAAGAGCTCTAACTATAGAGGTTTAAGTGTAATAAGTCTCTAGACTTAACGGCAAGTTTATAAAAGAAAGAATAGAGAACCAGGTTACGGATAAAGAGGAGCAAAGTAGTTTCTGTGTAGGAAGATCTTGTACTGGCAACCTGTTTTACCTCAAATAATTTTTGGAAAAATGAACAGCTGGAAACTTAGAAACACATAATATGATATTCGTAAATCCAAAGAAAGGCTGTGATAGCTGCCCTCAGTAAATTCTAGCCTACAATGAAAAGAATAAATTCGTTATTTCGTAAACCGGCGACTTTAAGCAAAAATCCCGAAACAGGTTGATTGTTATGTTAAATTATGATATCTTAAATATCATACTAGTGACGTCATCCCTATTGGCGTGATCACTGATCACGTAATCGATGATTTTTTAGATGAGAATTAGGGGTCGTGTATTAGCTCAGTTGAAAGGTTATTCAATTCTCTATTTATGTATTACATTATTAGTAATATAAGCATTGACATAAGTATTTTAACAGGATGGCCAAAAAAATGTTCTTATTTAAATTAATTGACAAAAAAAGAAAAATGTATGTAATTTATTTAATTCATAATACATTTTACTGCTGATAGAAATAAAAAAAATGTTAATTTCACAAATAAACATTACTTTTCGCTTAAATTAAATGTCCAAATTTCCAAGAGGCAGCTGGCTTGAACATTGAATTTAATCGAAATCACGCTATCACGTGACCCCTACTCTCACTAAAAAAATCATCGATTGCGTCATCACGCCCAGATATCATAATTTAAAAATAAAAATCGTCCTGTTTCTGGATTTTCCTTAATGTCGCCGGTTTAAGAATTAACGAATGTATTCCTTTCATTTACACCATCCTGTATAATCAGTAAAAAACTAAGAAACAGGGTCATGGATTTCAGAAAAATTAGTGGAAGAAGTTCATGCATAAATCTCAAGAACACACAGCCAATATATCAATAATGAACATTTACGCTCCAAATACATTCTGATGATATAGGAGACTTCAATGCTAAGGTTGGAAAAGAGAAGATTAATAGGGAAGTTGCAGACAAAGAAATAATAATAGAACAAGACTATGCAACTTAGTTTCTGTAACAAGCACACACACATTGCCAGTACAAAATTCCGACTTAAAAAACATGAAGACAAAACATAAAACATAACATGAAACAGATGAAAAACTAAATGAATACATAAGAAAAAAACAGGAAGTGGCAAAACGATATAAAAAAAAAGTCAGAATGGATTATTGTATTAAAGAGCAGGTGAAAGTCTTGAAAGAAAGTAAAAAAAACAATGTAATAGCAATGAAATAATAGTATTATATCTAAAATCAGTAAACAAAACTGGGGAAAGCATTTCTCTTACTCATAAAAAGAACAAACAAAGCAGGAATATTTGGGAAGTAAAGATAAAGGATGAAAGACACAAAGAAGAAAACGCTGCCACATATAAGGAACTTATTAAAACAATAAAAAGGTTGAAATCAAGAAAAGCAGCAGGACCGGATGAAATCAACATTGAATTAATAAAAAATTGAAGAAAAGAACTAATGCACCGGATTCACAAACTAATAAAAATATATGGAACTCGGAAAATATGCCTATGGCATGAAGAAAATATAATTATAACAATTATATAAAACAGAAAGACCCAAAGTACACTAGTAACTAGGTATAGAGGAATCATGCTACTAAACAACGCATACAAAATATTGACAAGGATCTTGAAAAAAAATATATAAATACACTGAAGATGTACTAGGGTAGGTAATACCAACATAAAAATAGCTTCATAAAAGGAATATCGACTATAATAGACGCCATTAATACCAACATAAAAATACCTTCATAAAAGGAATATCGACCTACTAATACAACTGATTTAAAAGTGCTACGAACATAACAAATTTACACCTACTATTTATAGACTTCCAGAAAGCCTTTAAAAATCTGTAAATCGACATAAATTCTACTTTAAATGCAAAACATGAATATACCAGCAATACTGATTAAATCCCGAAAATGAATCGACAACTGTGTACCAGAAGCTATAGTAGACACGGGAAATACAGAAACTATCAATATAGTAGTAATAATACAACAAGTTCTCTCTGCTACACTTTTTAGCACAACACTGGACAGAGTGATTAAAAAAACTGGAATCAACAAGATTATTATACAAAGCTCTATACAAATTATAAGATATGCTAATAGTCTAAGAGCTAGAGCCGAAAAATCATCGCCATAAGTAATATGGAGTTTGGCATATGAAATGTGTCTATTGTATATTGATAATTATGACCCCTTTCAGGCTAACACCTCAGTGGATACAGGAAGTAGCAATAAGGGATGAAAGGGGAAAGTTAGTGCAGTCATTAAAGGTTTTCACCTCCTATTTTGTTAAACCTCCATCGATTTGCATGAAAATTGGTGACTAGTTAGAGCATACCTCATGAAACAAAATTGATTTGCACTTTTACCCTGAGGGTGGATACCACCCCTTCTCGGGGGTGAAAACTATTTTATTAAAAATAATCCCACAAATCTATAGAAGGACAAATTTTAAGTAAATTTTGTTATATCATGTTATTAAAATAAATCAATACTTTTTGAGTTATTAAAGATCAAAGATTTGAATTTTTCGTGAAAAAATGCATGGTGTAAAGCAGTTTTTCATAAATAACTCAAAAACCACCATCTCAATCTAAGCTATACCAACATCTTTTACGAGCACGATATGTTACAAGTATTTGGTTGAACGCCTCTAAAAAAAAATCCAACAGAGCTGTTTATTGAACAATATGGTTGGGAATTTGCTGAAGATAACACATATAAATTCAAATGGTTTGAAGGGTCTCAAATGCCAGAGATTGTTAGAGATATTATTTTTTAGAATGAAACAGACGATGAGATGGATGATGAGTAAGCTGATGATAAGATTCATAATAGCGAAAGTGATGAAAATAAGTATGATAGCGATTTTAGTGAATGTGACAGCGAAAGTAAAAAATAAATAATATTTTCAACGAAAATTTTGTTTTCGTTTATAAATTCGCAAAGTATGTTGGTTCGTTCGTTCGTGCGTTGCCGCCCTTGCAACATCTGGAGCTTATATACCGATATCAATGTAGTTTTGTCTCCTGAATCCAAATCTGAAAACGACATTTCAATATCTCAAACCATCTTCGAGATAACCGACCTCAAAAACAAGTTGCATCTTGGGACAGCAATTTAGGATCTTTTAGCAATTTTAGATAGCGAGTTAATTCTACAATGGAGACACTGCTAAAATGAATTAAACCTAATGTACGTAAAAATGTAAATGAAAATTTCATATTGCTAAATTGCTGTCCCGAGATGCAACTCTTTATTTCGTTTGACACATAAACGGCAAAAGAATTGAAATATCAAATAAATAAAGATTATTTATTAATGTTAATGTAAGTAATGTTAAATGGCAGGTTATAAATTTTTTGAGCTGTCTACCCAATGATTTATGTATTATGTATATTATAATAATATTGTATATTATATACAGTGTGTCTACTAAGTTGGACACATATATTACGGGACAGTTTTTTATTTTTAATTTTACGAAATAAAGTTATAACCCATAAAAGTCGTCTAAAACCTACGATTCAACCATCAGATAGCAAATTTTATCTATACTATACGAGGTATTTTAAAAAGTATGAATTTCGCTCAGTAAAGTACCTTTATTTTTCACAATATTGTAAATTATTGTTATTACGAAAAATATTTGGAATTAAAAACTATGTTCTAATATATGCAATAATTGTAATTATTGTAATTAATTAATTATTATTATTATAATAATGTAATTATTACATTCTTCTAATGAAAAAAAATATTTAAATTTTTTCTCAAATTACAGATACCCATCATCATTTTCGTTTATAACTCTATTATTAATTTTACGAACAAAAATGATTCTTCATAAAAAGATCTGCATGGTCAAAAATCCAAGATGCAATTATCATATAATATTATATAAAATTGTATCTATTTTAATCCAGGTATGTAAAAAATATGAATTTCGCTCAAGAAATTTGTTCAGTAAAGTACCTTTATACCTCACAATATTTAAATAGAAGGATATAATGGGACATTAACACATAATTTGTAATTCTAAACAACTTTTCATAATAGCAATTTTCCATATTAGGAATTTAAATACATAAATAAACAAAATTTGCGTTATAATAATGCTCGCATTGTTAGCTTGTTATATTTGAATTGTAAGAAACCGAACTTGATAATTTAATTATTAAATTATAATCCTAACTTCATTCCCGATATTCCTTTGAAAATTATTCTGTTAACTAATTTCAAAATAAATATATAAATAGCGTATGTTTTAATTTTCACTTTTTCCTAAAAAATTCGAAAGGGTTCTCTTATTTTCATCATCACTTGCTTAGCTTTGATGTTATCAACTTCATCTGGAGCTCACTTGATAGGTATTCTTGAGTACTTTGACAAGTCTTTAGTAAGTATATTTCATAAAATGCATCGTTTTCCCGTTTAAGTTTGAATACTTAGATTTGAGTACTAGCCGAAAAAAATATATATTCAATCAACTATAACTCACTTTTAATTAATTCTAACTACAATCATTCTTTCACGTAAAGAATCTATTCGATTTTATATTATCTTCAATTTTGGTTATCATAACTATTTTGTTAAAACTTACAGTTTTTGAATTATTTATGAAAAACCGCTTTACACCATGCATTTGTTTCACGAAAAATTCAAATCTCTGATCTTTAATAACTCCAAAATTATTGATTTATTTTAATAACTTGACATAACAAATTTAGCTTAAAATTTGTCCTTCTATCGATTAGTGGGGTTATTTTTAATAAAATAGTTTTCACCCCCGAGAAGGGATGGCATCCACCCCCAGGGTAATAGCGCAAGTTGGCACCAAATCAGTTTTGTTTCTTGAGGTATGCTCTAACTAGTCACCAATTTTCATGCAAATCGATGGAGGTTTAACAAAATAAGAGGTGAAAACCTTTAATGACTGCACTAACTTTCCCTTTTCATCCCTTATTGCTACTTCCTGTATCCACTGAGGTGTCAGCCTGAAAGGGGGTCATAATTATCAATATACAATAGACACATTTCACATGCCAAACTCCATATTACATATGACGATGATTTTTCGGCTCTAGCTCTCCGTCTATAATGTCATGGTAATAGCCACAAGAGACAACAAAGCTTAGAATACGCACTGATGGCATGGCTCTTGATAGAAAAAACGAAAATTATAATGGTGCTACTATATTATGCGGTCTACGTGTGCATATAGCTCTGTTATAGTGTGTTTAGTACAGATCAGAATCTGAAAACTGCTGACGAATTTGCGCAAAATAATGAAATGCAAGAAAACTCTTATAGAAAAAAATATTTATCCACAATTAATAAACACTTAGAAGCAAATAAATATAAAATGTAGAGGACTCATAATTTACAAAAAAATGTACAAAAAAAAACTTTTTACAAAAAAAATTATATGTAACCTAATTATGTATTTACAAAACGATACAACCTAATTATAAAGAAATTCATGCACCTTAACCTAGGAGAGAAATCTAGCAATAAAACACTGAAAACTTTTGTTTTTGATACTTCCACAAAATTTATTATCAAACTATGTGACTACAGCTGTTTCGGCAGAGTGCCTTTCTCAAGTGATTATTTTACTATGTGTTTGCATTTTCAAGTCTCTAACTGAATAGGTTGAGGAGTGGGGAGCTGTTTGTCTCAAGTTGGTCATTTAGAATTATATCTGTATTTTTCAATTTATTAATTTTCATAGATTCCAATAAAGATAGCTTAAGGCCTTTATTTTGAATATGAAGAATTTGAAACTGTTCATTAAAAGAATGATTACTTATGATCTAGAAGGTGAAGTGCGTATGTGAATCTGTTTTTCTATTGTTGAAAGCTCTTTTGTGTTCTGCTATCCGTTTGTCAAAGGTTCTGCCAGTTTGACCAACGTAAGTTTTCGGACAGTCACAAGTCAGTTTGTAAACAGCACTTTGTAGTTGCTTTCTCTTTCGGCTCTTATTGTTCTTAATGTATTTGCTTAAGTTGTTGCTAGTTTTGAAAGCTGGTGTTATTCCTTTCTTTTTTATGTAGGTATCTGGCTATTTTTGTTGATATCTTGCCTGTATATGTGATAGAGCAGAAGGTACTGGGTTCTTTCTGTGGTGGTGGATACACTAATTTCAGGGCTTTCTTATGGAGTTTTTGGTTTAAAATTTTGTTAATTGTTTGTTCATTGTAGCCACTGTTTACTGCTATTTGCTTAACGATGTTCAGTTCCATTTCGAAGTTATTTTTTGACATGGGAATTTCTGTCAGTCTATGTATCATGCTATGGTATGCTGCTAATTTATGTTGTGTATTGTGTAGGATGAGATGATGAATTGCGTATAGTTGTGTCAGTATGGGTAGGTTTATGAAATGCAGAAAATTCAAGTTTGTTGTGCAATCTGGTAATTGTTACATCTAGAAAGTTTATTGACTTATTCTGTTCCGTTTCTATTGTAAACTCAATATTACCATGGCGTGAATTAACGTATGATAAAAATTGGTCAAGATGCCTGTTAGTTCCTGTAAAGCATAATAGTATATCATCCACGCATCTCCGCCAAGATAAGAACTGTTTGAATACGGGATATCTTGAAATTATTGTTTCAAGCTGGTTCATAAAAATATCTGATAGCAATGGGCTTAGAGGATTGCTCATAATAAGTCCTGCACTGTGTTTGTGTATATTTGATTATTAAATTCAAAGTAAAGATTTATGCAAATTTCAAGAAGGTGTAAAATTTGAGATGTAATGATCGGATTTATAATATTATGGTCTAAAAGATTTTTAACTAGAACAAAAGTTTCTGTAGGAGGAATACTAGGAAAAAGATTTTTTACGTCAAATGAAATTAGTCTGGAGTTGTTGGGTAATTGAAAATGTTGCATTTTATTAACTAGTACTAATGTGTTTTTTCCGGTGAATTTAGGTGATTATTTCATTCATAGGAGATTCTGACCAATAGAAAGCTACAGAAATCTGAATTAAATCGATAATTTTTGATAATCTCCCGTCGTTAAGTATATTACGTCAGATGCCCTTCGTTGCTACGAAAAATACATTCAGTGACATTAATGACAATTAATGTTTTAAAAATTATAAAAGTGATGACTTTCAATCGTCAAATATTTATAAAAACTGTGTGTTTAATGGTACTTACATAAATAAATTACAATAAAATTTTGGTTTTGAACAGTTTTATTCATGAAATAATCGCAACAAATTGCACTCGACCTCTGAAATTAATATAGAATTTTTGCTCTCGTGAAACTTGTAACATAATTTCACTCGCCTTCGGCTCGTGAAATTAAAACTGTCAAAGTGTCACTCGGGAAAAATTCAATAATTTCAGAGCTCTTGTGCAATTACTACTGAAAATTTAGTGTAGGTACCTATTCTACAATAATATCTAACAGTATTTTTGAAATTTGATATGACGGGGCTGTATAAAAAGAAACTATAATAGGCCTTATTGGGTGGTCACTGCCGAAACAGCACTAGTCACACAGTTTTATAATTAGTTTTGTGGAAGTAACGAAAACAAAAATTTTCAGTGTTTTATTTGCTAGATAAAATTAACTTCCATCAAGTAACCATCGAATCCATCAATTATTTAAAGGAAGTCAATACAGGGCTATTGACCACTAGGAGAGAAAGGCAGTTAATGATTCTAGCTTAAAAAAAGTCATGTAGGACCCTAACCAAAAAGATTATGGTGTTATTTATATAATAGTAAAGAAATAAGTTTATTGTAGATTCATGAAAATGTTTATTACTAATTAGCAATAAATAATTTGCCTTTCATTATTGTGTGCAACCCCATCTGAAAAAAGATTATGGTGCTGTTTTGTTCTTTAAGCCACACAGATGTAGACTGCAAGCTATAGCAGAAACGTGACGGTAGACTGCATAGTATAGCATATAGTAGCACCAATATAGGACTCAAAATAAAAGAAGAAAAGACGAAGTACATATATGTTAATCTCAAGAAAAAATTGTAACATAGGTAATACAAAGATTGAACAATAAATAACTGAAAGAGTAAAAGCGAGCAATAGAGCAAATTGGAAATACCAAACCTACTAAAAGACAAATACATAAAGTCACATTCTAATGTTTTGACAGTTCTCTTATGTCAAAAATTTTGACCTACGTAATATCGCTTTTGTAGTAAAAATAATATATCAGTAAAAACACCAAAATTAAAATATACAGAGTGGGGCATTAGTGTGAGAAAGTCCAATTACTCGTTTGTCATAATTGATACAAAAAAAGTCATTTAGGTAAAAGTTGGAGCACAGATAGGACCATAATTTAAAAATATTTTCAAATATACAGAGCCACCCGTATTGACAGGCTAACACAAACTTGTTTTTTTTTAATGAAACACCCTGTATATTTTAACATTCTTGGATTCTCTTCGATGTCTTCTTTTTTTAAATATTACGCGAGGTAGTTTAAAAGATAATTACGTTTTTTTGTTAATTTTGTAGCAATATTCACACTGCTACATCTGCTATGATAATATAGCATATTAAACATTATTAATATAGGCAAATGTTTAATTTTTGGTATACAATTTTGGTCGAAAATCTGAATGAGTTTTCTTAAATGGAATACCCTATATTTTATTATTGTACCTACTGAAATGATATTTTATGGTACTTTTTTATTTCTTAAGCATTCCCTATACCTAAGTGCTTTAATTTATGATTCTTTATGCCAAACATTAATTGCAACAAAAATTATGTGAAATTTTATTAGGTGGATGTGAAAACATACAATCAAAAATAATTTTTCGAAAACAAGTGCGTATTAATCTAGACTGGTCTTTAATTTATTAATATTGGATGAGGTATTAAAATACCTACGTAGTAAGATGGTAGGTGCCTAAAATATTAATAAAAACATACAATACTCTATCTAGTTGGCTATGATACTAAATTTGGTTAAACATTTGACATTATACTATTTTTATAGTTCCAGTTGCTTTGTTACCATTAATAATATGAATTTTTCTAATGGGGAACTGATTAATATAGTTTTTGTGCTAAAACTTGATTACAAAAATATGTTACTAGCAATAAGAATTTATCACATCATTAATTCCTCACCTTAATTACCACACAATTAATCACCTGATAGACGACAACCAAGAAGAGAACCTTTTGAAAGTTGACTAGAACAGTTCCAACGGACTAGTCACTACGATTTTGAGAACAATCATACTAATATGCAGATATTCAGTCAGTAACACTAAGGGCCGGTTGTTCGAACGCTAATCAACAATGATCACTATCAAATATTTAATTACTGTCACCAAAACTGTCAATGTCAACTTTTATTGGGTTGCTGAAAACATAATTTATTATAATTATGAGATTAGTTAATCAATTAACATAACAATTATTAACATAATTGATTAAGTAATTTCATAATTGTAATCAATTATGTTTTCAGCAACCCAAACGACAGTTGGTGACAATAATTAAATATTTGATAATGATCATTGTTGATTAGCGTTCGAACAACCGGCCCTAAGAATTACATTTAATTCATTTTCTGCATTTAAAATAGTTTTTATTTGGTCTGGTTTCTCGTAATCTAAGTGTCCAGTCTGTTGAAACCGTTCCAGTAAACTTTCAAAATTTTCTCTTCTTGGCTGTCGTCTACCAGGGAATTGATGATGTGATGAATTCTTATTGCTAGTAGCACGTTACATATTAATCATATTAGTATAATAATATACTAATAATAATATACTAATATAAAATTCATAGTAGTAATGGTAACAAAGCAACTGGAACTATGAAAATAGTATGTCATATGTTTAAGCAAATTTAGTGTCATAGCCAACTAGGTAGTAAGATTGTACATTTTTGTAAGTTTTGATATCTCATCCAATATTATTAAATCAAGGATCAGTCTCGATTAATAGAGACAAAGAGAAGATAAGAATAATAGAAAGGAAGAAAGTAATACAAAGAAAGGAGGCACTGAAGAAATAAGACTGAGAACATCAATAGGAAAAAATGCAATTTCTAGATTGACTAAAATCTGGATAAACTATGGAATCAGTGCAGTCAGTAAAATCAGATTTGGACAGGTACCTGCTTTCCTAACACATCCAAATGGTGGACATCCAAGGATTTGACAAAAAAATGGATACATATGCTGAGAATTCATTGGACAGCCCACAGAACAAATTTGTCAATACTAGAACAACTGAACATCGAGAAAAGTTTACAGACACACATTACAGGGCAAATAATAAACTATTTCAGATACTGCTTTAGAAGAAATGGCTTTCAGACGCTCACAATACAGATGGAGTGAAAGCTAAAAGAGCCAAATGCCGATCAAATTGTCCCAATCATTTGTATTCCACCCTCAGAATGTATACGATTGATGGAAGATGGAGAAAAGTGAAAGAACATCAAGACCAACCTATAATCATTCACGATAACATGATACCTATAAATAGGTTCTGAGACTGTTTTCTTGTGGCATATCTAAGTTAAATATGTACTAGGTATGTTTACATGAGATTAAGCCACAATTGAATGGGTCCTCCAAATAACATTGTAAGTGACGCATTACTTATTCGTTTTTAAGAATTGGAACAAAAAGTGTTAAAATTATAATAATGGTAAATTTGTACATTTTAAGGGTTAGTAAGTAATACAGTTTGCAATTACAAAATATTTTATTTTAAGTCTTAGTAATACAGTTTGCAATTACAAATTACAAACTGTATCACTTACTGTTAAAATGTATAAAGTTACCATTATTACAAATTTAACACTTTTTGCTCAATTTCTTAAAAACAAATAATGTATCGGTTACAACGTTATTCGGCAGACCCATTCAATTACTTAATTATTTTTTTTTGTAAGCATTTATTAACAATCAGAATTACATATTCTATAAGCTAATTTGATAACAAGTACAATAACATATATCAATGTATTATTGTACACTAAAATGGCGTTATGAGGTACATCACCCAGCGGTTTCACCTCAGTTTCAGCGAAGATCTATGGGCCATAATCTTCGCAATCTTCTGTTGTTTAGTGGCTGCAGTAATGGTAATATTAATTGGTTGGGGTGGTCTTCCAATTTCTCGTGATGTCTGTTGGCTCTTTCTTGAATTACTGTGCTGACTAACGGGATGTTTAGGTCTGTATGAAGGGTTTGGTTGGAAATGTACCACGGGGCATTTGCGATGGTGCGTAGAATTTTTGATTGAGTTCTTTGGATAATTTTTGTGTTTGATTTGCTGGCACAACTCCATAGTTCTATACCGTACGTCCATATAGGTTTGATGACTGTTTTATAAATCAGCAGTTTGTTCTCAATTGAGAGTCGAGATTTTCTACCTATAAGCCAATTTATTTCTTTCACTCTCAACTCAATTTGTTTCTTCTTCTTTAAAATGTGTTGTTTCCAGTTTAATTTAGAATCAAGATGAAGCCCCAGGTATTTGACGATGTTCTGTTGTGGTATGTTGACTTGATTAAGGCTAATATTTGGGCATTGGTCTTTCCTTAGTGTGAAAGTTATATGTGTTGACTTAGTTTCGTTAGCTTTTATCTTCCATTTCTTTAACCACTGTCCAATTTGGTCTAGGTGTTCTTGAAGTTTTAATACTGCAGCTCTTGGATCCTCTTCAGTTGCAAATATTGCTGTGTCATCAGCGAAAGTTCCAATGGTGGTTTGTGGAGAGGTTGGTAAATCGGATGTGTACAGTACATAAAGAAGTGGACCCAATATACTACCTTGTGGGACTCCTGATTGAATTTTGTTACGGTTTGATAGTTCATCCTCCACTTTAGTTTCAAATTCTCTGTGATTTAGATATGATTTTAATAAGTCAAAGTATTTGTTGGGTAGGGATTTTTTGATTTTATAAAGTAATCCTGGGTGCCATACCTTATCAAATGCTTGGCTAATGTCCAGAAAGGCTGCTGTGCAATACTGTTTATTGTCCGAAGCTCTATTAATTACATTTGATATGCGATGGCATTGTTGCACTGTAGAATGACCTTGCCGGAATCCAAATTGGTGTTCTGGGATCCAGTTTTGGAATTCTAGGTCGCTCATAATTCTTTTAAGTAACAGCTTTTCAAGAAGTTTTGACATTATTGGCAGTAGACTTATTGGGCGGTATGATGAAACATCCGTTAAAGCTTTACCAGGTTTCGGTATCATAATTACTTGGGCAATTTTTAGTGATATAGGCCAATAATTAAGTCTTAAGATTGCATTTAATATGTACAATAACTTCATTATACCTTTTTTAGGAAGTTGTTTTAGCATTGTTGCTGTTATGAGATCAGTGCCTGGTGCCTTCTTTTCATTCAAATGATTAATTTCATCTTTGATCTCCTTCGGTGTAATTAAAGTTAGTCGCTCTCGTTGATTAATTGGTAAGGCTAGTTCCTGCTCTACTTCTTGTACTTGGTCATTGTCGTGTGGCTTGAAGACTTCAGTTAGATGTTCAGCAAATAAATCAGCTTTTTCTTTGTTGCTTTTTGCCCATGGTCCTGGTGGTAATGAGTTTTTCCGAATTGGAGGTGAAGTATTTATTGGTTTATTTTTGTTTTTGATTGGTTTCCAGATAGAGTTATCTTGACGCGAAAGGTTTGATACATAGTTTTCAAATGAGTTGTTTCTCATCTGTTCTAGAGCTGTTTTTAAGTTTCTTGTTTTGTTATTATAAACTGTCCTGTCGTCTAGTCTGTGAGTTCTTTGCCAAATTGATCTGGCTTTTCGTTTTTCTGCTACTAGTCTTTTTATTTCAAGAGGAATGTTGGTTGAAAATTTTTTTTGTCCAGGTTGAGGGGTAGACTGTTTGGCAGCATTTTGAAGTAAGTTGATTAGATTATTAGTTTCTCTTTCTATTTGTTCGGGAGTTTGCAATCTCACTAGTAGATTTACTTCCTGTTCTATGATTAGCCGGTATGTGTCCCAGTTTGTTTTGAAGTTATGCAGTCGAGGTGTTGGTTTTTTGATTATCACCGTTGTGCTAATTGTGGCAATTATGGGACTATGATCTGATGATAAATCAAAACTTGGTACTACATCTGTATATGATTGAGATATTCCGTTTGTAATAAAGAAATCCAATAGGTCTGGTGTTTTATTTGGATCGGTTGGCCAATATGTCGGTGATCCCGTCGATAGGAATGAGTAGCTTTTATCCTGGATAACTTTTGCTAGCTCTCTGCCTTTGGTGGTTGTTAGGCGTGAACCCCATAGCGTATGTTTACAGTTGTAATCTCTACCTGCTATAAATTTTGGCCCTAGAGTTTCGAAAAAGTGTAGAAGATCTTCTTTTGTAAGTCTATGCCTGGGCGGACAATAAATTGCTGTGACAGTTATACCATATGGAAGAGTTTGTATTTTTATCGATGTTGCTTGAATGTGATTTGTTTCGTATTTTAGCATTTCATAATGTTTTATAGTTTCTCTTATCAATATGGCTGAACCTCCGTGGGCTGTACCATCTGGGTGATTTGTGTAATATAATTTATACTTAGGTATCTTGAAGTAGGTTCTGTCTGTAAAATGGGTTTCACTTACTAGTAGTATGTCAATGAAATTTTGTTCCAGAAATAGTTTTATATCTTCTTTATGATTAGGAAGACCATTGGCATTCCATTGGGCAATTCTTATGAACTTTAACATTGTTAGTTTACTTTATTTACTAGCATGGAAATCATGTTGAGCACCATACTGTTTTGTTGCATTAGCTGGTTAAATAAATTTTTAAACTCTTCTAGAAATTTGGTAAGTATACTCGCTGTATCTTCGTTATTGTTCTGATTATTTGCTGCAGCTTGAGCGTAACTTTCATACTGATTCTGAATCCTGGGTTGTGTATATATTCTGGGTTGTGTATGTATTTGATTTATTGCTGGATTTAATACGTTTCCTCTGTTATGATACCTGTTATTAATATTATAAATTTTTTGGTAATGTTCACACCCTTTATAATTTGCGGGGTGATCCCCACCACATAATGCACATTTTGCTGGAGTTTCTCTAGTCTTCTTACAAGTTGTGGTATTGTGGGCTCCTCCGCATTTGACGCATACAAATGGTTTATTGCAATATGACTTGGAGTGACCGTACGATTGGCATCTCATGCATTGTATTATGCGATTTTTGGTTGTTCGGGGAGGTTCAATTTCAATAACTCTATTCTGTAGCCCCCTTAAGTTATAAATATCTTTGTTATTTGCTGCCGGTTCGAGATCCACGAAGAACAAATTAAGTGGCTCTTTAGTAATTCTGTGTTGTGCATTTATTATATTTCGAACTTTATGACCCAGTTTTAGGAGTTCGTTTTTTATATCCTCGGTGTTAGTAGAGTGGTGAAGGTATTTTATTACAACTCTATAGGCTCGATCCTGTTTTAACTGATATGTATGGTGATAAATGTTATGTTCATTAAAATATCTAACCATTTTTCTATATGTATCTGGCGTGCCACAACTTAATTTTACGACATTGTTAGTTAAACTTTTTGTATGATATTCTTCCCTTTCTGCTACACCCTTAATTTTTTGTACCATTTTTTGATAGTCTTGTACACCGTGTATGAAAATTGGTGGAGGGTTTGCTGTGTTGTTCTCCTTGGGAGGGATTACTTCATTTTCTAGCGCTTCAAATCTATTTTCTGTTACAATAATATTTGTACTGTTTGCATTGTCTGTTGTTTTTCTGATTTTTCTTCTTTTTGAGCTTCTAATTTCTTGCCAATCGTTGCTGCTAGCTGTTTCGTTGTTTTCTTCCTCTTCTTCACTGGTGGATGGCAATCGTTGTAATTGATAATTTGAAGCAGAACTATGATATGTGATCGGCACTAATGGAATTTGTGTCTGTGGTAGTGGAGGGTACAAGTTAGGTGGCATTGGTTTAGTTGGTGATGGTTGCGACATCGATATTAGATATGGCGTGGTTTGTACATTCATGGCTAGTTGCCCTTGTGTGTTGACTTGTTGATACATTTGTGGGTTGGTTATTGAATTATTACTAAACTCTGTATTTATCCCGGATGGAAACATATTTTGAAAAATATATTTATCATCATTTGCGTACCTGTGTATTAGTTTTCCTGGACTGGGCTTGTCACAGTCCCGACCAGGGTGTTTTTTTGCTGTACTAAATTACTTCGATATGTCGATACAAGGGTGGACTGAACAAATTTTATCTACGTTAAATAATCTGTGGTTAAATCACAAAATTCGAAGAGAAACTTTGAATTATGTATTTAAACTTTGACAGTTATTTTGACAATAATTACTTAATTATAATGAAAATTTTTTGCTCAATTAGAAATCCAATGAAATCAATTAATTTGTGGTCATCTGATTGAATACAACCAATAAAACCAACATTATACTGAAAACAGATCCCATGGGCTGTTTTCACTCAATCATGTAGCTATGGATACCTACATTTCGTTTCATTTCGATTTTGACATTTCAAATATTCAATATTTCAAAATGTCACGATTTGGTTGTAATACTGATGAGAATATTAATGAAATTATCGAATCAAATATACCAAAGAATACTGTTTACAGTAAAAAATTTGTATGGAAAGCGTTTATGGACTTTTGCAATGATAGAAAATATGAATTAGATGGAAATCGGACGGTGGAAGAATTGTTAATTGCACATTTAAATAAATTGTTTCTGCTCTGTATTTTTTTTTTCATAACCAGCAAAAAATTTTCTATCCGAATAACCCTCGAACATTGATAAATGCTCAAAAATTTTTTAACAACTTTCTCAAGCTTGTTGCTTACAGGCAACAGACCTCCGCCTACGGCGTCGGTCTGTTTCCAAGCAACAAGCTTTCGAAATCTGTTATAAAATTTTTTCGAACAATTATCAATGTCCTTGGGTTATTACTACTGAAAATTTTTGGTTATAATAGCTTTGTTCCAGCAGAATGTTGAACTGATTCAGGATCGTACTGAGCGTGCGCTTTACATAAAAAGCGTTCCAGCAACGAGAAATTTACACGGTTTTATGTAAAGCGCACGCTCAGTACGATCCTGAATCAGTTCAACATGCTGCTGGAACAAAGCTCAAATGTCCCTATTTTTTAAAATAATCCTTTTTGAATCTGATTTTTGGAGTGGAAAATGAAACAGCCATTATTAGAAAACAAACAAATGTGGCTTAATAATAATTAAGCCACAAATCGATTGTGGCTTAATACTATACAGGGTGTCCAGAAACTCTACCGACAAACAAAGACAGGAGATTCCTCAGATAATTTTAAGACAATTTAACCAAATTCACCTAGTCCGAAAATGCTTCCTAAGGGAGCTAGAGCTCTTTGAACATGGCGTCTTGTCATTAGTTTTTCTTAAATACCTCCAGAACGCTTCCAGTTAGAAAAACGAAAATTGGTAAACATATTTATCTTCCAGATACAAATCGATTCGATCCATTGTGAATTTCTAGTACCGGTCATAGGCGTCCGTTTTGGGTGGGGCAACGGTTATTTTATAGCATAACATTTTTGTCTTTAACTTTGAAGCAATTTTGATACTAGATTATTAAATTGTGAGGTATTCTAATAGTAAAAGGCATGATACAATAACAGAAGATATGACATGGAGCAGGTAGGCGGGGCCAACGTAGCTACGTCACTCTGTGAGTAGATCAGCATTATATTCAGTGTTGTCGTATAGTAAACACTGTTTATTTTTTTGTTTAAGGTGGTATGACACAATGTTAAAATTTATATAGTTTTTAGGTACAGTTACCGTCACTATTTCAAAACCAATCTTCAACTTAGGGGTATGTACGTGAACTGTAGACTTTCTATTTTAATAGTATCTAGTTAAAATTTCCAAAGAAAGCAGTATATTTTTTATAACTGTACATAAAGGAGTCCATGTCATAACTTACTTAGTAACTTGCTATAAAAATTCGTTTTGCATAATAATTTTTGAACTTGGGTGGAAAATAACTACCAGAAACGATTAACTATGCAAAAAGCTTTATTTTAAACAAAATTTCATTGTCCATACTGCCATAATTTTTAAATTAACTGTACCTAAAAGTAAAAATTTTAGTTAAAAGCTGCAATCTGGGGATTTTGTTGAAATTACAGCAATAAGTTGGCATTTTTCTAGTGATAAATTAGTTCCGCTGTCACTTAATAGATGAGAAGATGAGTTCACGTGTCATTTAGTAGATGGCAGCAGTGATGTATTAAATGGAGACAGATGCGCGTTTGCCGGATTTTAAGAAAATCTACAAACAATTGAAAACGAGTTTTGTAACCATGGAAATACGATGAATCACGCGGTTTTGTTTAGAAAAGTGGCCCCACCCCCTCCCAGTACGCATTTTGGACCTTGTTTGACTTTCACTTTCAATCATGATTGTATAACGTCACAGTGTCTTAACAATACAAATATACATTTTTTATGCTTGAAACCGTGACGTTATACGAATGGTTGAAAGTTAAACGAGGTTCAAAATGACTCAAAGTGTTTACTGGGGGATTATACTAGTTTTGACATAATACATAAATAACATAAGTAAGCTCTAGTATGTTATGTGGGGCGGATCTAAAAACAATTTCAGTTTTATTCACTTTCTGGCAAATTTAATTTTTATAGGGCCGCAAATAATGCATTGTTCGGATACAATTAGCGTCTCTTTGTAAAGACGATGACGTCGACATTTTTACACACATTACACATGCCAATGGCCATTAGTATTTGTTGAGGCATTATCCTAATAAAAAAATTGTAGACAAAACAATATTGTATAATCATTGATTAATTTATGTCAAATATTTCCGTAAGTGAAAAAAAATATTGAAATTTACTGGAGTAATAATTAGATAAACCGATATGCAGACGATACAGTTGTGGTTGCTAGCAGTATCGACAGGCCTGTCATACCCGGGTACCTACAAAGAGCGAGTGAAAAAAGAGATTTTAACCATCAACATAAATAAAACAAAAATGGACACTGGTGAGCAAAACTCAAAAACCTGCCAGACAATTGAAAATAAAAAACCAATTCAACACGTAGAAGTATATGTATACCTTGGAACAGTCGTCAACTAGAAATGGGATCAAACAACCGAAATACGATGTAGAATTGAAAAGGCCAGAGCTACATTTAACATGAGAAATATATTCAATCATTGCGACATATCTGTCCCACTAAAAATACGGCTGCTAAAATGCTATGTATTTCCAGTCTTGTTGTATGGAGCAGAGACCTGGACAATAACGGAAACATTATCGAAAAGGCTAGAGGTATTCGAAATGTGGGTGTACCGACTTATCCTCAAAATGTCCTGGACGACTCACACTACCAACGTAGAGGTATTGCGCTGAGGAGAAAACAAAAATGAGAAATCTGTTTCACAATAGAAACGGAAACCTGAATACCTCGATCATATTATGAGACATGATAAATATCGTATACTGCCACTGACAATACAGAGTAAAATAGAGAGCAAACGTGGACCCAGAAGAAGAAGACACTCATGGCTTCAAAACTTACGCCAATGGTTTGGACTAACGTGCCAATGTCCGCAACGGACGAGGCACATGAAGAAGAAGAAGAATTTAAAATGAGATATTCTTCTTCTCACGGTGCTTATTCGTTCTGAATGTTGGCGATCAGCATGGCTATCCTAACTTTGCATGCTGCTATTCGGAATAGTCTGTTTGTCGATGTAGGTATTGAACCAGTTTCTCAGATATATTCTTCTTCTCCCTGGTCCTCTCTTCCCAATACCTTGCCCTGAAGAATGAGTAGCGGCAATCTCTATTCATTCCTCATAACATGGCCAAGATATTCTACTTTGCGCTCTTTGATAATAATGTGTGTTAATAATCTCGCATTCCTTGCCCATTCTACGCAAGACCTCAACATTAGTCACACGACCCATCCACGAAATTCTTAAAATGCGACTGTAATACCACATCTTGAATGCCTTGAGTTTTCTTAAAGAAGTTTCGGAAAGAGTCCAGGCTTCTACTCAGTATAATAATCTAGAAAATACATAGGATCTGATAATAGAAATTTTGTTAACAAGTGGTAAATGTGACTTCTGAAACGAGACTTCATCATTATGAACGCTGATCTCGCTTTTCCTATGCGTTGTTTTATTTCACTAGAGTGGTCTCATTGACTGTTTATGTAGGTACCAAGGTATGTGTAGCTGTCCACTCTGTCAATTGGTTGTTGGTTAACCAAAAGCCGTGTATGTAATATATTTCGCTCTTAATGACTACCATTACTTTCTTTTTTTTTCGTATTGAAATTCCATGTTCACTACTTATGTCTTATATGCGCGACATTATTCTTTGCAAATCATCTAGGCTATCTGCAAAAACTACTGCGTCGTCGGCATATCTAATGTTGTTTAGATCTATCATCTAATCCAGTTTCCTCCAAGATAATTTATGAGTATGTGCAGCTTATCATGTTGTACTCTATCAAATGCCTTTTTGTAGTCGATAAAACAAATATATAGCACTTAGACAGTCAATAGAGCCTCTCGGGTGCCTAAGGGCAAGGCATTGCGGAATCAAATCTTTGTCCGTGATACTTGTTCTTCGCATTTTTTATATAGGTATTCTGCAGTATATTACTTTTAAAAATGTTTTAAGTAAGTGGTTCATTAGGCTAATTATTATTCTGCCTCGCATGTTGAAATGAGAAATGAAATGAAAATGTGAAATTTTCCGAGGAAAAAACTTTCCCTGTTGAAAAAACATTCAATATGAAAAAAGTTATTGTAGTGACTCTGTTTTTCAATTGACTTACGTATTTTACATTTATTAAAAATACTAATTTTATACTCGATCTTCATTCTGAGAATTAGCATAATTCTTTTTTGGTCATTTAGATAGGCACTTACTTGTATTTCAAATAATTGCAAATTTCTTTAGTTTGAAATAAATCCTTTTGAGCAGGTAAAGAATTACGAATTGCCGTATAATACAATATTAAATAATAAACTATATCCAAATGAATGAACGTTTAGTATCTATTAATGAGAATTTACCCTAGGCAGGTAAAGAAAGGATTAACAACTGTCGTCTGTAAATACAAAGTACGATTAAGATCGAGATGTGCCGAGCCTAAGTTGCAATACATGGCATCAATGCGGTGTCGTTCAGAGAACTAAATTTAATAATAAAATATATGTACGTGCTGCCATCTATTCAAAGAACTGTTAAACGTTAGTTTAAAAATTGGCCACCTATTTTGACCGTAGCGTACTAATACCCCCTTAAGGTGAATTTTACTTATAATTTGTTACACTTTTATCAAAAATATTATATTCATAGTTAGATTTGAATAGTCCTTAGGAGGTGTGATCATAAATATAATTAATGAATAAGAGAACTTAAGTAATAACAAAATATAACTGATGGGCTTCATGACTATCGCAGCTTTAACTTTTTTTATCATTCAACACATTACAATTTTATTGTTACCTTTATTTCATCGTCAGTACATGTATTATACAGGGTGTATAAAACATGTATTATATTATATAAAGGGTGGAGGGCACTTATGGAATAAAATTATTTCTGTCCTTGTTTTAAAAAATTTTAAAAAACGCTGAAACCCGTTCATTTTTATATATAAATGTAGGCTTTTTAAACCTAAATTTAAATTTAAACAGGGTGATTCACGCAAGCCAGGTATAGTTCATAAGCTTTATTTTTAATGGAACACCCTATATATTTTTATATTATTAAAAGCTACTTAACGGCCTGATTTCAACGACCCATATCATGTATGGTGTATTATGAATAATACAGAGTGAAATTTTGAAATTACAGTGTATGGAAACCACTTATGGAATAAAATTGTTTGAGTCCTTATTTTAGAAAATTATAAAAAACGCTAGGATACGTCAACTTTTAAATTTAGATATGCTCTCTTTAAACATTAATTAAAATATACGGGGTGATCCACACAAGTCTATCATAGTCCATGATCTTTAATTGTAATGAAACACCCTGTATATTTTTATGTTTTTCGAATTTGCTAAATAACTTCATCACAAAAAAGTGTAGTGTATAGGGCCTACAAATAGGTACCTACAAAAAATTTTGAAATTATCTAATAATTTATCATACTTTAAATAATAGTAAAGTATGTATATAATAATGGTATTTTAGCTAAATAAAGACATATATTTTCTAAACTAAGTATAAATAATATTTATCTTTTTTGGTTTTGTATCTTTAATGTCTTGACGAAATTTATGAATAATTTAAAAATTTCACCTTTTCAAAATTTCACCTTGTATTATTCATAATGGACCCGAATAATACATTTTTTTGAGATGAAGTTATCAAGTAGCTTCTAAGCACATAAAAATATACAGGGTGATCGATTAAAACTAAAGATCATGTGACTAACAACTTCAGTGAGAAACTGGGTTTATTTATTATGTACTAGGTTGCTACAAATAAACTCTATTATTATTATTATGCTGTACTTGCGTAAATCACCCTGTAAATTTAAATCTATGTTTGTAAAGCGCCCATTTAAATTTAAAAGTTGACCTGTTCCGGCATTTTTTATAATTTTTAAAATAAGGACACAAACAATTTTATTCCATAAGTGGATTCCATAGTTAATAATTTCAAAATTTCATCCTGTATTGTTCGTAATTCACCCTACATGATAAAGTAAGTTGAAATCAGGTTGTTAAGCAGCTTTTAAAAATATAAAAATATACAGGGTGTTCTATTCAATTTAAAGCTTATGGACTCTGTTTGACTTTTATGAATCACCCTGTAAATTTAAATTTGTGTTTAAAAAGTGCAGATATTTATTTAAAAATCGACGAGTATCAGCGTTTTTTATAATTTTTCGAAACAAGTCGACAGAACTCATTTTATTCTACAAGTGCCTTCCACACTGTATAATTAGACGTATGTTGCCTAATAATAAAAAAATCATGTTTCTGATTGATTTTTATTATTAGAATATGTTCTCAATAATTATATTTAATCATACTAAAGAAAACAGCACTTCTAGAAAGTTTCACAACTGATATTAAAAGCTAAAATCTCCAAATCATAATAGTCCGTTGTTTAACGGTAAAATATTGCAAAACCTCTAAATTTTAAAGAACCGCTTGGATTGACCTGAAATTTGGCATACACATAGCTAACAAGTCAAAGAAAAAAAGTGATATTGTGCCGATATGTGCTTTTGCCCTAGGGGTGGTTTTCACCCCCTATTGGGAGTGAAAAAATATTTGTCCAAAGTAAGTTCGGAAATGGATAAACTGACTAATTTAAAGTAACTTTTGTTCTATAGAGTTTTTTCACTAAGTCAATACTTTTGGAGTTACTTGCCAGTGAATATGTTCATTTTTTCAACAAAATAACCACGTTTTTAGACGGTTTTTCGCAAATAACTCAAATAGTAAGTATTCTGTCGAAAAAACATTCTTAGCAAAAATATAGCCTGTAAAAAAATTTAAAAAATGGTGTACATATCACCTCCCTATACCTAGTAGAAGCAGAGTTATAGCTAATGAAAAATAGGCTCATATTCGTCAAATTCCAAATGGAATACTTTTGACGTGAAATAACCAAAAATGAAGCATATTTCGGGGAAAACTCATTACAACTTATTTAAAGTGTCTAAAAAAAGCTTCATTTTTGTTTTATAAAAAAAATTTCTAGCATCCAAATTAAACAAGTTACGCTCAAAATAAAGTTAGTCCCTTTTGGTTTTGGTAAAAAAATCGAGAAAATCACCCCCTAATTAGTATCTTAAATGAACTTAATCGTTACGACTTCACAAGTTTCTTGACTCGTGTATATATTGTTTATATGGTCTGTAAGTTTAATCGGTTTAAAGTCCTTATTATTGAAAGGGCTGTAGTTAAAAGGGGTTGAACGAGTCACTGATCACGAATGTATGCAAATTTAGAAACACCAAATCTTAATCAATTTTTGTCTAACAGAAAAACAAAAAAATACATGATATTCAGAAAAGCAAATGTGACTTTTTTTGTTTTTTAAGGTTTTTGATATCTTTAACAATTTTTAAGTTATTTTGAAAAAAAGCATATTTTTCAAAATTTATATTTTTCAAAATTTTATTTTGAAACCAAATTTTTTCAAAAATAAGCACTCTGAATCGATGACACTTACAGATCATATAAACACAACATAAGTAAAATAATTTGTGGAGCGGTAACGATTAATTTC
This sequence comes from Diabrotica virgifera virgifera, assembly GCF_917563875.1. Lineage (NCBI taxonomy): Eukaryota > Metazoa > Arthropoda > Insecta > Coleoptera > Chrysomelidae > Diabrotica > Diabrotica virgifera. The sequence goes on along the minus strand of NC_065450.1, from coordinate 104,015,773 downwards.
ATTTCAGTTGCTAATTAGGGGTTGGTCTTCCCGATTTTTTTTGCAAAAACAAAAGGGACCAACTTTATTTTAAGCGTAACTTGCTTAAATTTAATGCTAAAAACTTTTTGTAAAAACAGAAATAAAGCTTTTTTAAAACAATTTAAAAAAGTTATAATGGGTTTTCCCCAAAAAGTGCTTAATCTTTTGGATATTTCACGTCGAAATATTCTATTTGAAATTTGGTGAATATGAATCTATTTTTCATTGGCTATAACTCTGGTTCTACGAGATCCAGAGACCTAACGGGTCCACCATTTTTTTAAATTTGTTATAAGCTATATTTTTGCTAAGAACATTTTTTTCGACAAAATACTTACTTTTCGAGTTATTTGCGAAAAACCGTCTAAAAATGTGGTTATATGTTGAAAAATGAACATATTCACTCGCAAATATCTCGAAAAGTGTTGACTTGGCGAAAAAACTCCATAGAACAAAAGTTACTTAAAATTAGTCAGTTTACCCATTTCTGGACTTATTTTGGACATATATTTTTCCCCCAAGAGGGGGTGAAAGTCACCCCCAGGGCAAAAGCACACATCGGCACAATATCACTTTTTTTCTTTGACATGTAAGCTATACGCATGCCAAATTTCATGTCAATCCAAGCGGTTCTTCAAAATTTAGAGCAAAAACCGTGAAAGGATGGACTATAATGGCAATGCATTCGAAATTTAAAGGATCTACTCACAACGTGACGTCATGCGCGACCTGAACGAAATTAGGAACGCTCCATATCATATCTTGGGTTATTGTATCATGGCTATTGATTATGTACTATAGAAAGGAACTACAACGTTAACGGGGTTTTATTATTTCATATGGTTAATGAATCTCTATATATGAAAAAACCGCGGAGTGCTACCATTTAAAGGGGTGCGTTTTTGAGAAACGGGTGAATTAGTCCCTGGGCACAGGTTACATTAGGGTGAGTTCTATGCACTTTTGGTACAAACAAATAAAAATTGTTCCAGGTTAAATTTCCTATCCAAATATAACTTTTTAAAGTCAAAGATATTTTTTTTTACAAACATATATTCAAAAGGAAAAGCACAAATAAACCCAAAAGAAAGAAATTTTGTTTTTTGTCCCATAACTTTTGTCCACAGGGATATAGGTATAGACATTGCTTCACAAAAAAAACTTACATATTTTCTCTTTAAAATGATGTTTGGTAGATGTCATTAGGATTTACAGTTTTCGAAATATGATTTTTCAAAGCTTGCCACTCCCAGCAATTTTGGGCAAATTCTCTTGTTATTTCGCAAATATTGTTCTGTAACTTTTTTCTACGTAACCTTAGGCATATGCAATGGTACATGTAGGAGGAATAGAAATCAATTACCTTTAAAATGTTCTACTGTATAATGTTGTACGACTTCTTTTAAAGAGGTTATCTTTTTCAAGATTTTATACTTTTAACGAGTTTATATATTTTTTACGATTATTTTTTAAATTTCTCATTATAACTTTTTTATGTGATTGTGTGTTATGATTGAATCTTATTTTTTATAGGTAATACTTTGGATTTACTTGACTCCACCGGGCAAACTTCAAAATATGGATTAATTCCAATATTTACTGTCCAAGCTCCTGTACCAAGCTTTGCTTGAAAAAATAGCATGTAAATGTAGCAAATGATGTACAAAAAGCTGCGGTTGTAGGAAGATAGGAATTAGTTGTTTAATATTCTGCAAAGGGTACATGTGCATGGGTACTAACTGTGGGAACTCTAAGATAACTGAGGTGTCAGGAAGATATTGAAGCTAATGCTAACGAAGAGATGGACTTTGATTTTGAAAATTTTTTAAATGTCAACGTTTAAATAATTTTAATTAAAGTGATGTGTTCTAAGACTAATGTTTATGTAATTTTTGTAAAAGAAATAATTTTAAATAATACAGGTAAAAAAATATCAAAGAATCAATCGGTTTCCATTATTTAAATATAGATGATACACCATTTTAGAGAACAGAAAGTAAGCCCTCTTTATTGAGCAATATATAGCATATTCATGTACAAAAAAAAAAAGTTATAATGTTAAATATAAAAAATAAATTACATTTTGAAAAATAATATCTTATTCAAAAATAATCCTAGAATTTTTTGTAATACACCATTTTAAAGTAAACAAAATAAGCTTTTTTTATTATATAATATATAATATATAATATATAATATATAATATATAATATATAATATATAATATATAATATATAATATATAATATATAATATATAATATATAATATATAATATATAATATATAATATATAATATATAATATCGTCGGTATACAGCGAAAACCAGGTAAATGACAAATTTTAAAATATTGAGTTAAGTATACCAAAATTCTCAGCTTTTTACGCTCTACATACAGGTAAAACCCAGTAACTGATACGACTTACCATTCAACAGATAATTTGTGTGATAAACAATAAGTTACACTTAACCAACTTTTCATTTTTAAGTAAAACTTATATCGATACTTATAAGTATGTATACTAAGTATGTATATAAGTATGTATACTAAGTAACATATCGATACTTACTTCCACAAAATTAAAGTTCTGTTGCATGTAAAACCAAGTATGCGCACATATATTATTTTGCCAAACAACAATATATTTCTATTGTTGTACACCATATTCAGTAAAAAGGTGATAAATGTCTTTAATACATTTTACATGTATATTTTATTAAAATTTCTCATTCATATCGACTGGTAAAATCGATGGTATCGACTATGTTTCTTTGAATGGTCAAGAGGTACAGGTATGTGAGAAGTTTTTTTGTAAGACACTGGGTCTATTGAATAAAAAGAAGTATCTGCTTTAAAGAAATGACTTTATTCAATTACTATTAAGTAAATACTTAAATACTTTTAAGTAAAAGCAAATACTTCTTTTTATTCAATAGACCCACTTTGTATATCAGCGTCGTTAATGCAAGATGTAACAAAAATTGATATTCTATGTTGTTATGCAGATACGGGCAAAAGAGTCAAGCATATACTGCCAAATAAAACAAGCAATGGAAACCGAAAAATTGTGAAGGCTCATATTGAGTCTTTTCCAACCATGGTCTCACATTATATTTGCCAAAGTTCGAAGCGTAGATATTTGGACAAAAATTTGAGTATAAGGAAAATATATCAACTTTATATAAATGATTGTCAGCTGAAAAAACCGGAAGATATTAGCGAAATTACATACTGAAGAATATTTTCTAACGACTATAATTTAAGCTTTTTTGTCCTAAATAAGATCAATGTTTAGTTTTTAATAAATAATATTTATTAGCCCTATCATATCATATTATGGCTAATCCAACTAAGAAACCGGATTTAAAAAAACAGTTAAAGACAACATCAGAAAAAAATAGAAGTATGAAATCTCGAAAAACCAAATGATAAGAAAAGCTCTAATCAACAACGGAATTTTGTTTCAATCACTGTCGATCTACAGGCTATACTACAGATTCCAGATTAACTGGACAATTCATATATTCTTCCCGAAAATTATGGGTCTACAATTTGTGCGTAAATAAAGCCGCATTACCAAATGTAGCTTACCGTTTTGCCTGGTCCGAAATTAACGGTAGACGAGGAAGTTCTGAAATATAAAGCATTATACTCAACTACTTATCAAAATGTGTCCCAGAATATGTAAGCAAGTGAAATAAGAAGTGTATTTTCTTATACCTGCGGAGGACAGTATCGTAACATTAAATTTTTAGAGTCGGCACATTCTTGTATGGAAGTTGACTCTATACATAGCAGCATCTAAACCGCTAGAAATCAGGTCTCTCTATGGTATGCCAGATTACTTGTCTGTTTTTTCAAAATGCAAGAGAAACTAAAAATGTCAAGGTCAGTGATAAAAAAGTATTAACAGAATCCATTTCAATTATGACGCATCACCAAGCTTCACTTCCTTATTGATAATGCACGGCAGTCAACAAGAAAAAAGTAAGCTGAGTTATCAACTAACATAAGCATGCTTATGTTAGTCGATAAAAACTTAAGCAACTTTATGATAGAACTTCGTTAATTAGCATAGCAAAAAACAGAGATTTGTTACTGCTATTTGATAAGGGAGTGATACCATAGGAATATAACAGGTGGTATCGTATTTTACGATGCCAATGGCATCGTGTCAGATCCTGCTTTCAGTGACTAATCTGACGAGTAATACGCATAGTGATACTATTTTCTTGTATCTATAACACGTTCAAAATAAATTGGTTTTTTCTATAAAACTGCCTATCATTTATGTAAATAATATCCATATAAAACTACAAACAGCACTGAATAAAATGTTCAGGGAAAACCAGTTAAATGTTATAATTATGGACTAATCCCTTAAAAACATTGCTATTAACTAGTTAGAGCCTCATATTCTGATCACAAAACTACAAAATATTATATTTGGTTTATTATATTTGTTATAAATGTGTTATTTTAAGGGTAACTGATTAATTTAGGTTTACAGGTAAAACCAGGTAAGTGACTGCACCTCCATCTTAAATTTAGGCCTAATCAGCTAGGTGTCTTAACTTTTTCAAACTACTGATAGAATATCATTTCTGATATATCCATCTTTCACTAGAATACCGAATATCAAACACAAGTTGTCCTCTTAATTCAAAATAAAACACTAAACTTTAAAAACGTTTTTTCTCGGTTTCAGTATTTCGGCATTTACCTGGTTTTCGCAGTATACCGACGATATATAATATATAATATAATATTATATAATATATAATAATATTATTTTATTTTTATATTATATTATAAAAAATCGTTAAAAGTATAAAACCTTGAAAAACCATAATCTGTTTAAAAAAAGTCGTGCAACGTTATACAGTAGACTGAGTAGACCATTTTAAAGGTAATTGATTTCTATTCATATTACGTGTACCATTACATATACCTAAAGTTACGTAGAAAAAAGTTACAGAACAATATTTGCGAAATAACAAGGAAAATTGCCCAAAATTGCTATAAGTGGAGAAATTTGAAAAATCATATTTCGTAAACTATATATCCTAATCACCTCTACTAAACAATATTCTAAAGAAGAAATATGTAGGTTTTTTTTTTTCTGTAAAGCAATGTCTATACCTATATCCTCGTGGACAAAAGTTATGGGACAAAAAACAAAATTTCTTTCTTTTGGGTTTCTTTGTGCTTTTTCTTTGGATTTATTTTTGTAAAAAAAAGTATCATTGACTTTAAAAAGTGATATTTAGATAGGAAATTTGACCAGGAACAATTTTTATGCAGATATATTTGTACCAAAAGTGCATAGAACTCACCATAATGAAACCTGTGCCCAGGGACTAATTCACCCATTTCTCAAAAACGCACCCCTTTAAATGGTAGCACTCCGCGGTTTTTTCATATATATAGATGTCCATTGACCATATTATGAAATAATAAAACCCCATTAACGTTGTAGTTCCTTTTAGCTATCTTATTTTGAATAGCCTAGAATTTATATAACATTACTTAACAGTTTTCTTTTTTCTAAATAGTTTTTTTTTTATTTTTTTATTAATATTAAAAAAACGAAAAATTTTAAAATCGATTTTTCTAGAAAACAGTGTATCCTATCGACTTAAACTAAGAGTACCTTTTAGTACTATAATACCTTACATTTTAATAATCGAGACTCAAAAATGCTTAAAAATTAAAAGCAAAAAAGTTTATGCGATAATATAACAGTTTCCCTACCCAAAACGGACGTCTGTGACCGGTACTAGAAATTCGCAATAGATGGAATCGATTTATCCCTTGAAGATAAGTATGTGTAGCAATTTTCGTTTTTCTAAATATAAGCGTTCTGGGGATATTTAAGAAAAACCAATTACCAGACGCCATCTTTAAATAGCTCTAGCTCCTTTAGGAAGTATTTTTGGACTAGATGAATTGGGTTAAATTGTCTTAAAATTACCTGAGGAATCTCCTGTATTCGTTTGTCGGTAGTTTCTGGACACACTGTATAAGCATAAAATTTAACTTATAATACCTATAATTGCTTATTGAATGAGAACACTATTTCATCAGTAAACTACTTTATTTAGGTATGTAAGCAAGTTGTTTGATCTTACCTTCTTGAAAACTGTTCATCAGATTCCTCTCTTTTTCTCTCCTCATATCTCAAATCCATGCTTCTTCCATCAAATCTATTGCTATTCCTTCTATAACCATTTCTGTCCCTTCTTCGATCTTTGTCTTCATCATTCCTGTATCTACTTCTGTCTCTAGTATTTTTGTTATTCCATCTTGAATCTCTGTGGTTGTCTTGTTGATTTGTAAGGTTATTTTTGTTTATGTGCCTTCTGTGCCTGTCCACATCTTCTAGTTTATAATTTCTTTCTACATTTTTATCTTGATTTATATTAGAACACCTTTTATCTACATGATTATGATTTCTTTCTAAATTGTCATACTCGCCTTGTTCTTGTAAATATTTTATTTTATTTCTATCTTTGTTTTCTTGCTTTACATATATCTGTGAATTGTGATCTTCCACAAACAAAGGTCCAGGAAGATCTAAATATTCAGTCTCTCTTGTTTCTTTATTAATGTTCAAAGCTCTTTCTTGATAATTGTTGTATCTACTACTGTGTAACTTATCAAGACTCTGCTCTCTATTTGCCTGTGAATTATTTGAAGTTTCCACAGAATGTTGATATTCATTTGTAGATATAATCAAAGGTACTTTCTCTATTTTGGGAATCATTTCTCTATTTTCTTTGTTATTCTCACATGTAGATGCCTGGAATTCTTGATTTTGGGATACATTATTATGGCCATTATATTTTTGGAAATTTCCTCTGTATCGTCTAAAAGCAATGTTGTCCAAATCTCTTCTCAAATCTGCTATAGTATTGTCTTTTCTTCCCAATTCAGCCTTTGCTGTCAACAATAAGGATGATATATTGTTTTTTAAATTTTCGTTTGTGGTTTTCATATCATTAAGAGCCTTAACCAATTTTTCCATGTCTTCATTTTGTTCATTGATGTGTTTCTTCAGTGATTCATTCTCTTCCCTTAGCTAAAACATAAATGGTTGGGTTAGTATATTTACTTACATTAAATTATCAGTCTATACCTTTTCCACAGTTTCTCCTAAATCGAAATTATCGAAATCGTCATAAATATCAGAAATAGGAAATTCCACATTTTCTTCCATATCCATATTAACAAATTAATTCTTGCATAAAAAAAGGAACAATACACTACTGTATGAGCAAGACAACATTAATTTATGGTTGATGGTGAACGGTGAATTAAATACCGAATAGCTTTAACCAAAAAAAAATTTTGGAGAATTAAATTGTGTATACTAATTTATACTTTTAATAAAATAACCTATCATCTCATCTCATTTTTATTTATCTCAATTCTCAATTCAAAACTCAAACAATTTTGACAAGTTACTTAAACTTAACGCTAATGTTGGTAAGACTGGGACTGGGTGCAGGTTGCTCTTAAGCCGGCCTCAAACGACTCGTACTCGTGTACTTCGCAAGTACAGAATTATTCGCCTACTTGGAAAGTATAGAGTTTGCGATTGCAATGACAAACAGGGCACTCACACGACGTGTACAATTTACATAAATATTATTATTTATATAAATTATAATTTATATAAATATATTATTATATATTATTATATTATTATATTTATATATTATTATATATATATATATATATATATATATATATATATATATATATATATATATATATATATATATATATATATATATATATATATATATATATATATATATATATTATATATTATTATATTATATAAATATATTATTATATTTATATAAATATATTATTTACATAAATCAGGAAATAAAAGAAATGATAAGGGAAAAGAACAGAGCCAAAAAGAGAGCCAGAAGAACAAGAAACCAGGAAGATAAAAATAGGGCAAATCGACTGAATCGACAAGTCAAACAGGCACTAATAGACCATAGAAGCCAAAAGTGGGAAAACTACATAAAAGAAATGGAGGAAAGGAGCCAAAATATGCAAGAAATATGGAGGCTCCAAAGAACTTTAAGAAACGATAGAAAACCCATTCCCCCACTACATGGAGAAAATGGGATCGTCTACACAGAAGAAGATAAAGCCGAGGTGGTGAGAAGGACACTTGAAAGAGAGTGTACACTGAATTATCACCAAGACGAAGATATAGACTTTATCGAAGAAGTCGAAGAAACAGAACTAGAAACGCCCGAAGAACAAGAAGAAATAATAAATCCCACATCACCAAGAGAAATAAGTGAACTGATTCGAAAAAGTTCACCAAAGAAAGCACCTGGTCCAGACGAAATCACTAACAGAGCTCTGAAGTATCTTCCCTCGAAAGCAGTTGTGTATTTGACAAATATAACAAACGCAATACTAAGATACAGGCTCTTCCCAAATCGATGGAAGGAAGCCCATGTAATTATGATACCCAAGCCAGGAAAGAACCACATATTTCCTCAAAATTACAGGCCGATTAGCTTACTTCCAGCAGTCAGTAAGATAGTGGAGCGGGTCATCCAAACCAGGCTCCAATCAGAGACAGACAGGCTAGGCATAATCCCAGAATCACAGTTTGGATTCAGAGCTCAACATTCCAGCGAACTTCAAATATTAAGACTTACCGAATATATAGTAGCTGGATTCAATGACCAACAATATACGGGAGCAGCCTTTCTGGATGTAAGCAAAGCCTTTGATAGAGTGTGGCATGAAGGACTGACATACAAAATGAGAGATTATGGATACAGCGGGGCCATGACGAAACTCATCTCCTCGTACCTAAGCGACCGGAAGTTCAGGGTCCGGATAGGACCAGTTCTATCAGAACACGGAATGCCGGAAGCTGGAGTACCACAGGGGGCAGTTTTATCACCCCTTCTGTATACCATATATACAGCAGATGTTCCAAGAACACCCGGAACATTGATCAGCCTTTATGCAGACGACACTGCAATTGCTGCAAAACACATGAACCTAGATATAGCTGTAAGAAATCTACAGACGGCATTGGATACAATAGAAGAATGGAGTATCCAATGGAAAATAGCAATAAATCCAGATAAGACCCAAGCGGTTATCTTCAAAAAGAGAAGAGATAACCCAGAAGAACAGCTAACATTGCAAGACAGACCCATCGAATGGCAAAACGAAGTTAAATATTTAGGAGTCACAATGGACCAAGGTCTTACATTCACATCACATGTCAACGCAACAGTCCAGAAAACAGCAGCGGCCAGATCGGCAATAAGAGGACTCACAGGAAGAAGAAGCAAATTAGCTATGAAAACAAAATTAAGACTGATAAATAGCATTATACTGCCAATAATTACATACGCATCTCTTGCATGGGGTCACATAAGTCAAAGTAACAAAAAGAAGATACAAGCGGCACACAACAACTGCCTCAGAGAAGCTGCAAACGTGCCCAGATACGTCGCCGAACGGTTCTTATTTAGAGACCTAAAACAAATAAGAGTACTGGATATTATGGAGGAAAAAGCCAGAACAAAATTTGCTGAGCTAGAAGACCACCCAAACCGGATATTGCAAGAGATATTAAGGTATGATGTGTACCATAGATGGAAACATAGGAGACCCAAACAACAAATATTAGTAAATATATAATAAAGGCTAGATAATCGTAGCTCTATCAAAAGAAGACAACCTGCTCACCTTTGGCATCTCATTATATTTATTAATGTTGATTTTTATAATTTTCAGACATCCCTCAAAAAAAAATATACAAAAAACTTCAAAACGGCTTCAGCCACTAAACAAATCAATAAAATATTAACAATAGGCGAAAGCCACAAAAAAAAATATTAGTAACAAAACCCAAAAAAGGGCATGAGGGGCCCACATCCTCGAGCGCCGAGTCGCCGAACTGGACATAGCCCAGAGCGGGGACTCGGCGCCCGAGCAAGCAAAACAGATCGAAGATAAGTCACTAGAGATAGCGGGAATAGAGCGCCTCACGCTGGCCTGCATTGATCGGGGTAGGATTTCATATGGGAGTCCGTGTACCCAAGACTCCCATATGATAAGCACTTTGCTGATTGAGAGCCCCTATAGCGCATCAGAGTGCTATCGGGGGGTAAGTGGATGGTCTGGAGCATTGAAGCGGGGTGGAGTGATTCCTGCTTACGGGAGTTAATCCTCCTCGCCCCAATGAATTGTATCACCCGAATGTCATTCTTTAGGGGTGAGCAAGTCTCTCAGGCTGGGTTAAATCACTATGCTTGCTTGCTTTACAATTTACATTTACAAGTACGCGAGCCTTTTGGCTTAACGACCTTGACAAATGAATCAGTGGTGTGATAATAGACCAATACTAATAAATAGACCAGGAAAAAATAAATCGATATTTAAAATTTAAATACAGCACGTAGAAAGTTACAACTTTTTTCATTGTGTTCAGGATGACACCAGTAAAAAAGTCAATAATAGAAAAATGTCTGGAAATGCATAGTTGCATTTTAAAGTGCATGATATGCATCCAAAAGTCCATAAACATGTCAAAATAAGTGTATTAGGGCCAGATTTTGTTACTCGAGGGTTTTCTGTCTCTGAGGACGAATACGCCATCAGAACTGACCATCGGGGCACCTGGTGTCCAGGTTCACTGCTAAGGCACGTCATCTCTAGTTTAGAGGGTTTTCGGCAATACATTAATATGCAATCATATTACTCGAGAGTTTTTGGGGTAGCTGAGCAAAAATACGCCATCAAAACCGACCCCCCGTATACCTGATGCCCTAAAACCCACCAAACTCCTGAAAATAAGATGCCTTAGCATTGTGTACCAAGTGGTCGGGAGGTCGGTTCTGATGGCGTATTCGGATTCAGCGACTCCAAAAACCCCTTTGATCTATTTGCATGCATTCAGTGCCAAAACCCTTAAAAGCCCCAGAAGATGACGTGCCTTAGAAGTGACCACGGGCACAAGGTGCTCCGGGGATCGGTTCTGATAGAGTATTCGTGTTCAGCAGCACCCAAACCCCCGTGTAATCCGTTTGCATTAATTTAGTACCAAAATCCCTCGAAACTCCAGAAGATGACGTGCTACAGCAGTGACACTGGGCAATGGGCTACGGGGGTCGGTTCTGACGGCATATTCGTATTCAGCGACTTCACAAACCTCCAAGTACACTGATTGCATCAATTTAGGGCCGTTAGCCCTCGAACCTCCAGATGACGTGCCCTAGCAGTGACCCTGGGCATCAGGTGCTCCAGGGGTAGGTTCTGATAGCGTAGTCATATTCAGCGACCTCAAAAACTTCGCGAGTAACAAAACTTGACCCTTAACACTTTTGTTTGGAACACTTTTTAATGCAAATTAGACATTTCCACCCATTTTTCTAGACTGTTTTCCTGACATCATCCTGACATTCCTGACATTTCCTTTTTTCCATGACAATGCAAAACTAGCAAGTCTCTTGGTGGTGTTTTTAAAAATCGATTTATTCCGGTGTTTTTAGTGCTAAATGCACTGGGTCGCAGTAAGTGCCAATTATTTATACATTTCGTTTGACCGCCTCTGCAAGTGTAGACAAGTATGTACTTCGCAAGTGTGCGAATAATCGTGATCCCTTTGACTCGGGTAAGTTTACCGACAACAGTTGGAAGACGGACGAGTGGCAACGAGTGACAAATAATTGTACGAGTACCCACTCAGACGACATGGCAAGTATACGCAAGTGACGATTATTCGCCAAGTACACGAGTCGTTTGAGTCCGGCTTTATATTCTTGGGTGACTGGTAATAGCTGGGTTTCTTGACAGTCGTAACCTCACATTTCGGCTGTTAACCTAAAAATCTCTTCCAATTATATTTATGTATTATATCAGACATTTTCTACCATATATAGTATTTATAGCAAATTTCTTATGATGTATTGATACAATTGTACAAAAGTAATAGTAACATTTTAAATAATCTCTCGTTTTTGCAATTCACCCATAAAGGCCCCGTCTCACCATCAAATAATTGACAGTTATTTGATCAAACTTGACAGTTAGTGACACAAAGTGACAGTTAGTGACGTCACATCCTGAGTGTTCATTGTGGATAATAATGAAAAATTTTAATTTTAAATAAAGTACAAACAAGTTAGACAACACAATACAAAAAATTTGATCAAACTAGACTGATAGTGAGAGCACAGATTTTTAGAATTTCAAAAAAACTGCAATTGTGACGTCACTTTGACGTACTTCCGCAGTTTGCTCAAACTGTTTGATCAAATTATTTGATGGTGAGACGCGGCCTTAAGGAATACACATAATGGCCGCGTCTCACCATCAAATAATTTGATCAAACAGTTTGAGCAAACTTGACGTACTTGAGGAAGTACGTCAAAGTGACGTCACAATTGCAGTTTTTTTGAAATTCTAAAAATCTGTGCTCTCACTATCAGTCTAGTTTGATCAAATTTTTTGTATTGAGTTGTCTAACTTGTTTGTACTTTATTTAAAATTAAAATTTTTCATTATTATCCACAATGAACACTCAGGATGTGACGTCACTAACTGTCACTTTCTTGTCACTTTCAGTTTGCTCAAACCAGTTTGATCAAATCTTAGACAAGGAAAGAGAGAGGACGAGTAATCCTTGACCAAAAGTGAAGCCAAACTGACACCAGAGATTTTGATCATCGACGTATCTTTGGGGTATTGTTATGCATTGAGTATTTAAAATAAAAACATGAAATGTATTTAAAATGAAGAATTTGTGTACGGTAAATGTTTTATTAAGTTGCTCATATTACGTACATATGTTTCAATACATACGTATGTTTTTATTACGAATTTTAGATGATGATTTACTTTATTTTTTATGAAATTTTAACCTTCAACGAACACCCACCACTGGTAACCTATTGTTATTTTTGACGTGGCCGCCATGTTTCTGGTGACAAACAAACCAAAAAGTGGCTTCACTTTTGGAACGTGTGTTTTAAATGAGTGTTACCCGTCCTCTCTTTTTTCCTTGTCATAAGGATCAAATTATTTGATGGTGGGACGCGGCCTTAAGATCGTCCCACAAACAGCCACGTGACCTACATTTGAGTACTGAGGACGGAGGCCCTGTCACGAATCTCTTCTAATGCCCGTATTCATAGTCGGTACTCAAGCCCTACTTGAGGCCGTGCTCAGCCAAGTCGACCTTACGGCAGCGTCGTACTCAAGTTTTCGTTCTGTTTCATAAACGATACTTCGGGTTTTCTCGGCTAAGGTTGTGCTCAAGCATTGAAATCTAGGGAATTTTAGTTAAATTTGACATAGGACACCAAATAAAATGCAGATTCTGTCTTTCTGTCAATTATCTTTGCAATATTTTTATTTACATAATTTGTTTTTTAAAAATAAATTATTTAAATGCTCAAGATCAATAAAATTTATTATATGGGTGGGAAGATAACATTTTTATTTTTTCTAATTCAATAATGTGCTATTATTTCAGAGGTTATTGGTAATCGGTATATCCGTAATCTCTTATAGTTTTCAAGTTTTCATTATTATTTGTGTTTGTGATAAATGATTGCATTGTACATTGTGCATTTGGATCTATTGTACAAAACAATGGTTTTATGTAGGTACCTACATGTAAATAATGTTCTGTTTATACTTATGTTAACCCTCGGAGTAGGAAGACTGGGTCAAGCCTGACCCGAAATTCACTTATTTCTTAATATTTTATGAAATATTTTTTTTTTAAATCCGATCGATCGTAAGTTCTCCTTATTTGTTTCAATTTATTTTTTCGTATATAATTCGTGAACATGCAAATTACAGTTTTTCCTCTACGCAACATCTATGAGGCTGGGTCAGTCCTGACCCGGTCTTCGGATTTCGAAGAATATTTTCAATATGTTTGTAGGTACACGTAAATTGCAGCCGTCTCTGTTTACGGGTATACGTATTCAAATATATGGCCGGAGCGAATTTACCTATGCCCGTTTTCTGTAAGGTATTAAAATCTGGCCGCCGGAGCGAACTACTGTATGCCCATGGAGAACCATCTTAAAAAATGTAAATACAATAATTTAGGATTATAATTGTTATGTTTGTTTGTTTTTTGTTGAATTAAAGATACTGTTTAATAACACTGACTATTTAAAACATCCTTATAAATAAAATGAGTGGTTCGTCCACATAAGTAGGAATAACAATTTTTAATTTTCTTGTTTTTGTAAAGAATATTTTAATTCATTTTCTTTTCAATATTATGGGACACCCCGTATATACGAGTAGGCCAATACCTAATTCAGTGAGTATGTATTAATTTTTATCATTATTTTCAAGTAAAAACCTTAAAGTTTTTTGTATGTAATTACCTGCCTACTCGCCTCATTTTTAAAAAGACAATTCGCCAACCAACTCTCTTGGTTAACAGTCACTTACAATCATTCCGAAAAGTGTATAGAAACTCAATATAGTCCTCGCGAGTGATTTATACTTTATACTACTCAGCAATAGCAGTACGAAAAATAGCAGGCCTGCTCCAGCTTGTGCAACGAGAAATGACAAGGTAGGAAATATTTTTATTACAATTTACTTTAAGGTCTGGTTTTTTTACTGTTATTTTTTTTATTCTATTTTTAAATTCACCCTATGCTAAACAGTCCACTAATAAAGCTCACTGAGTTAGTAATCTCCTCCAAGATGATTTATTGGTCCTTCGAGCCGGATAGATCCATTTTCTATATTTTTTTCTTGCATTTTTCATTTTTCTAAGAGGGTAATATAGTCGGGGAAAGTTTCTTTTAAACCTGAATTGTTTGATTTTATTGTCATACTTTGCTAATTTACAAAGATCAGAATCAAATTCAGGTTATTTAACCGCATTTCCTTTGACTTTATTTTTTTGTTATTCTTTAACATAAGGCGATAAAATATTCTTTACAAAATTAAAATCACGTATCAATTAGTACATTGGTTTTTTGTTTGTGCCGATCGTTAGTGGTACCTATACCTCAGTTAATGTTGTTTTTTAAGTAAAAAAGGAACACATTAATGTAAAAGTAATTATTATTAAATTGTCAACGTCGGCCAATAGACAAATTTTGTTATAATAATTATTATACAGGTTGACTCTATTATAGATGAAACTGTGTGTTTATTTTACACAGTAATTTTTATTTAAAGGGTTTATGTTTTATAATTATTTTTTGTCTATAAATATTCAAATAGCAGAGGACATAGTTTTCTATTTTATTAGCACAAAGTTCGGTTGTATTTTATTAATTTTCGTGTGGTGAACCTATTTTATTTCCTAACGCTAATTTCATATTTTTCTAAATTTATTAATTCTACATTTAAATTTACAAAATGGCAGATAAAATTAAAAAATATCAATCTTTAAGACAAGTTGAAGTGCAACAAATGACTGAAATTCATGCTGTTGCTTTAAAGGTAGCTGCTGACGATAAGAATTTTTACCCGGTTTTGGAAGTTATGTATGAAGGATTGGAAAAAATTCGTGACAATTTTTATGATCTTCATAATAAAATAATTATGTTAGTTTCTGAGCAAGATAATGAGGACGCGCTATTTAAAGTCGAAGATGATTGCCGTAGTAATTTTGACAAATTATATTATAAAATTAAATTAACATACGTGCAAGCCTTTAGAAAATCTTCAACATCAAGTCAGCAAACTACATCAACTTCACAGTCTCAAAATCCTTTACCTATAAATTATTTTAATTTACCGAAACCGGAATTGCCATCTTTCAGTGGAAAAATAACTGAATTTAGAAGTTTTATAGATCAGTTTGATGCTCGCGTTCATACTCTTACTTACTTACAACCAATTGACAAATTTAATTTGTTACTATCGTGTTTAAAGGGTGCAGCGCGCGATGCTGTGGATCATATTGACATCACAGCAAACAATTATCCAATTGCCTATGATCTGCTTTGTGAAAGGTTTAATAATGTTAGGGTAATCGCTGCCAATTTATGGAATAACCTTGAAAGTTCACCACAACTGACTTCAGAAGATCCAAAAGAACTACGCAAGTTGTTAGATACATTTTCGAAAAATGTGGCATCTCTAAATAAGCTAGGACTACCCACAGTACATTGGGATTTTATACTTGTTCAAATGATTTTAAAACGATTAACTGTTTCTTTAGTAACACGTTTTGAGCTTTTTCATAATAATTCAACCATCCCAAGCTATAAAAAACTGATTGATTTTTTAAATCAAAGTTGTCTCGCTTTAGATAATATTGATTTTCACACTAAACCAAAATCTAACTTTTCTAAAAAACCTAATTCTTCCAAATCTACATCATTGCTTGCTCAAACAGAACCTGAACCAAAATGTTCTATCTGTAAAACTAATGATACCCATGCCATTTATAAATGCTCCGTTTTTTTGGCAAAATCTCCTGTAGATCGATTTCAATTAATAAAAAAGAACAAGATGTGTATTAACTGTCTTGGATCACATCGTTCTAGCCTATGCAAATCTACATGGACTTGTCACTCGTGCCATAAAAAACATCATACACTACTTTGCTTCTCCTCTTCTAAGAAAGAAGAGAATGTTCAAGATTCGGCGGCATCCACTTTAAATTCAACGACTGGATCATCCGTTTCTGTGTGTTTTTCTTCCGCTGATAAAAGTACTTTGCTTTCCACTGCATGTATTGAGGTGCTTGATTGTCACGGTAACTACCAACCTGTTAGGTGTCTGTTAGATTCGGGAAGCATGACGTCCTTCATCTGTCAAAAGACCCTTAGGCGTTTAGGTTTACGTCCCATGAAAACTTCAGCTAACATCCAAGGATTAGGTTCTATGCAGTCGAACACTAATTTAGGTGGGGTTACCATTTCTTTTAAACCAGTACGTAAATCTTCTCCTATTTTGACAACCGATGCGTTAGTCTTGACAAAAATATGTGAGGATCAGCCTTTATGTAATTTAGAAGTTAATACTTGGCCCCATATTGCTAATTTAAAGTTAGCAGATGATAACTTCTTTCGTAGAGGATCCATAGACATTCTTTTAGGAGCTGATGTATTCTCTACCATTCTTTTGGATGGACGTATTTACGGCAATCAAGATGAACCTGATGCAATTAATACTATATTTGGCTATGTGCTTATGGGAAAAGTAAATATTTCAAAGGCACCTACTCTTACGTCTTTATTTTGCCAAGTTGAAGATACGGTTTCTTTGGATCAGCAAATAAAGAAATTCTGGGAATTAGAAGCAGTCCCTGAAGTTTTTTGCTTAGCTCCTGATGACGCTAAAGTGGAAAATATGTTTATGAATACTTATACGCGTGAACATTCAGGACGCTTTGTAGTAGATCTACCTTTTAAGGAAGAAAATCCTGTCTTTCCTAATATTAGATCACTTGCTCTTAGTAGGTTTTATTCATTAGAAAGAAGGCTTCAAAAATCTCCTGAACTTTATGACCAATACCGCACCTTTATGAAGGAATTTGTTGAGCTCGGTCACATGGAACCTGTCCCATTGAATAACTTCGATTCACCTTATGTTTACTATTTATCGCATCATTGTGTTTTAAGACCTGAAAGTCTAACAAGTAAATTAAGGGTCGTTTTTAATGGTTCCGGGCATCTTCCAAATCAACCCTCACTCAATGACAAATTATTCACTGGTCCTAAGCTTCAGACTGACATCTGTACAATTTTGATTAATTTTCGATTGCATGGTTATGTAATTACGGCCGATATTTCTAAAATGTATAGGCAAATTTTAATTAATCCTACTCAAACAGATTATCAAAGAGTACTTTGGCGTTCTAATAATTCTGAACCTGTTCGAGATCTTCGTATCAACAGAGTTGCTTATGGTCTCTCTTGTTCTCCTTATCTTGCTATTAGATGTCTACATCAGTTGGCTAATGATGACGGGGATTCGTTTCCTCTAGCAGCCGAGGCACTTAAAACTGGAACCTACGTTGATGATATCGTTTCTTCCTGTCCTAGTTTCGAAAATGCCTTAGCACTAAGAGACGAACTTATTGCCTTACTTGCCAAAGGAGGTTTTGAGTTGAAAAAATGGTCCAGTAATGTACCCGATTTATTGAAAGGATTAGCTGTATCAGATTTAGCAATAAAACCTCTTACATTTAATGATGATATTTCGTCCAAAACACTTAAAGTATTAGGGTTGGAATGGGACGCTTCTTCGGATACATTTGCTTTTAAAGTTCAAGTTTTAGACTCTTCTTGTACAAAACGTCATCTTTTGTCCAATTTAGCAAAAATATTTGATCCTCTTGGATTTTTATCTCCAATAACATTTCTAATTAAACACCTTATTCAAAGAATATGGACTCAAAAGATTGGTTGGGATGATGCTCCATCAAAAGAAATTATCCGTTTGTGGAAAAAATACATTGATGATGTAGCATATTTGAGTAAATTAAATTTACCTCGTCGTTTATTAATTGACGATATTTTACGCTTAGAAGTTCACTGTTTTGGTGACGCTAGCGAGAAAGGTTACTGCGCTGTCTTGTACTTTCGATGCTTATCACCTTCAGGCCAACCTTTTGTTTCTTTTGTTATAGCTAAATCTAAGGTCGCACCCATTAATAAGGGACTTACTATTCCAAGATTAGAATTGTCTGCTGCGGTTTTAGTGGCTCGACTAGTCTCCTTTGTTTCTTCTGTTATTAAAGATAAAGTAGAAATCAAGGAAATATACTGTTATTCTGATTCTGCTGTTACATTACGTTGGTTACAATCTTCCCCTCATCAGTGGAAAACTTTTGTGAGCAATAGAGTAGCTTATGTGCAGGAACGAGTAACTTCTTCATGTTGGCACTATGTTCCTTCTGAAGAAAATCCTGCTGACATTGGTTCAAGGGGTTGCTTACCCTTTGAGTTAATTAACTATTCCAAATGGTGGGCGGGGCCAACCTTCTTACAATCTGATCCGCTAACGTTCTTTGAACTTAATTCAAAGGAGTCTACTAATGTAAATTTGGAAGTGCGGACTGTCGCATTGATTGCTGAAATTCCCAATAATTTTTTAGATATTTTATTGGATCGTCATTCGTCTTTAAATAGGTGTGTTCGATGTTTGTGTTACATTATTCGTTTTTTCCATTATGTAACCAAAAACCGATATGGTAATCTGGAAATAGGTTGTTTAAGTTTATTGGAGCAACATAACTCCTTACTGGTTTTTGTTAAACGAACACAGCAGATCTTTTTTAATACTTTAATAAATTGTATCCAAGATAAACAGCTGCTTCCAAAAAATTTAAGAAAGCTTTCACCTTTTATCGATGCAAAGGGAATTCTACGTGTAGGTAGTCGCCTAGCTAATGCGCCCATTTCGTATGATCGCAAATTTCCGGCATTACTTCCCAACAGTTGTAAATTAACTGATATGATTATTGAATCTACTCATCTGCAATATCTACACGCCGGGCTTCAAACTGTTCAATACCTAATTTCTCAGCGTTTTTGGATTATATCTTTCAAACGAGCCATTCGTAGAGTACTATCTAAATGTGTTAAATGTTTTAAGGTGAATCCTTTGTCTCCAGTTCCGTTAATGGGAAATCTACCGCTAGCTCGAATATCTCAACTAAAACCTTTCAGTAATGTTGGAGTTGATTTTGCGGGCCCTTTTCCTATAAGAGCTTCCAAACTTCGAAAGTCTCAAACTCTTAAAGCGTATTTGTCGCTTTTTATTTGTTTCTCAACAAAAGCTCTTCATTTAGAGCTCGTATCTGATTTATCCACTGACGCGTTTTTAGCTGCGTTTAAGCGATTTGTCAGTCGTAGAGGCCGATGTCAACATGTTTATAGTGACAATGGCACTAACTTTGTTGGAGCCAGAGCAGAACTTAACAGATTGGCATCACAAGCTGCTTCTCATGAATCTATTCAATGGCATCTCATTCCCCCTTCTTCTCCACACTTTGGAGGTTTATGGGAATCTAATATTAAGACGGTAAAGGGTCATTTAATTCGCACAATTGGAGAACAAGTACTAACTTTTGAAGAGTTATATACTATTTTTTCTCAAATTGAGGCC
Source organism: Diabrotica virgifera virgifera (assembly GCF_917563875.1). Classification (NCBI taxonomy): domain Eukaryota; kingdom Metazoa; phylum Arthropoda; class Insecta; order Coleoptera; family Chrysomelidae; genus Diabrotica; species Diabrotica virgifera. Next base: position 103,995,637 of record NC_065450.1, on the reverse strand, counting down.
ATCATGAATTCGAGGCCAATATGCCCGTTAAGTTCAGACCCAAACGATCTTAGTGCGTTAACTACAGGACATTTTTTGACCATGGAGCCTTTGAGTGCTCCGCCCGAAGAAACGTTGCTCGATGTTCCGCACAATCGGTTGAATCGTTGGCAATTATTAAATAAGTTGCACCAACAGATTTGGGAACGGTGGTCTAAGGAGTACCTCCAAACTCTTCATCAAAGGGCTAAATGGAATTATCCGTCTCCAAACGTCCAACTAGGTACCTTAGTGGTAATCCGCCAAAATAATATTCCCCCGCTACAATGGCCTTTGGGCCGTATAATTGAGGGTCATCCTGGATCTGATGGTATAGTTAGAGTGGCCACAGTGAAAACTAATAGTGGTATATATAAACGCTCTATAGTAAAATTATGTCCTTTGCCTTTTGAGCCGTAACAATACTGCGTATTGTGGTGGGCGGTTGTGGTTCGTCCACATAAGTAGGAATAACAATTTTTAATTTTCTTGTTTTTGTAAAGAATATTTTAATTCATTTTCTTTTCAATATTATGGGACACCCCGTATATACGAGTAGGCCAATACCTAATTCAGTGAGTATGTATTAATTTTTATCATTATTTTCAAGTAAAAACCTTAAAGTTTTTTGTATGTAATTACCTGCCTACTCGCCTCATTTTTAAAAAGACAATTCGCCAACCAACTCTCTTGGTTAACAGTCACTTACAATCATTCCGAAAAGTGTATAGAAACTCAATATAGTCCTCGCGAGTGATTTATACTTTATACTACTCAGCAATAGCAGTACGAAAAATAGCAGGCCTGCTCCAGCTTGTGCAACGAGAAATGACAAGGTAGGAAATATTTTTATTACAATTTACTTTAAGGTCTGGTTTTTTTACTGTTATTTTTTTTATTCTATTTTTAAATTCACCCTATGCTAAACAGTCCACTAATAAAGCTCACTGAGTTAGTAATCTCCTCCAAGATGATTTAATGAGAATGGGTCACGCTTGACCCATCTTCGTAATCTAAGTAAGTCACATAATCTCCGTACTCCGAAGGTTAATATAAATATACCTAATATGTATCTATTTTTATTTTTGAGTTAATGTAGGTATTCAAGATAAATTTATGATATTGAAAACATGAAACTGTTTTAAATTCTAAATGTCAATGCTATTTGTGGATATTAATATTACCCCACTAAAAATGACAAAATAGTGTGATATTACTTTATTTTTATTGGGGAGTAATGGGTACTAATCAAATATTCAAAGAACATAGAGAAAACACTAGGAGATACCCTTTATTTCTCACTGAAAGGAAGGAAAAACTTGGGTGCTTCATAGTATGTACCTACCGTTTTATTAGGTTTGTTCTAGCATCAGTTTCAAACGATTTGAAACCATCAGTGAATAGTGGACCAACGCGAGTAGAGGGGATAGCACTGGTGACTGTATTATGTTTTCTCACTGACCAACTGTTTGTTGACGGTTTCTGACTAGTTTGACTGTTTGCTAGTTTAGACTCTGTTTATATACTTCATCAGACTTAAAACTACAAAACAAAGAACTAACGAACAAACCATGACATTGGAACTTAATATAAAATGTTATTTACAATTTCCGTGGGAATAAGTCACGTTGATGTTTAAATTTTTAAAGACAAATCACATGCTATGATTTTTCTGACGGATATTCTTAAGTTAAATTTGATTTTATGTAATCGAATAAACTATCTTTCAATAAAATCGTCCTTTGTCAATATGAATGAGTCAGATAAACTTAAATTATTAGAAGGATTTTGTACCAAGCAACAAAAACAATATTGATATAAAATATTAACAATCTTACCCAAATAACAACACAAAAGTATATATTTGTAAATATTACCCCAGTATAACAAAATACTGTGATATTACTTTATTCTTGGTGGGGAGTAATGGGTACTAATGAAATATTATTCAAAGTATGTACATAGAGAAAACACTGGGAGACCTCCTTTATTTCTTACTGAGCAAATAAAACTCTGGTGCCTTAATCCACTAAAAATTTCTTACAATACTTTTCTTTTCTAGATGTCTACTTTCATTTCATCTTTCTTATTTATTGTCCAATTGTCACAATCATACGAAGCCACTGGTCAAATGCCTGTTTCATATACCTACATATTTGAATTATAGCTGCCCTACATACTTGACAATGGTATAAGATTGACTTCAATCTTATACCATTGTTCTGCTTCCTTTCTTCTTATTGTGCTGTGTTCTAACAAAGGTTGGCAATCACTTCTTTAAACGGTTCTCTATCTTTTGCAATATGAAATATCTATTCAACGCTGAGGTTAGTTCAATCTCTGATATTCCTCTGCCATGCTTCCGTTTAGAAGTATCTTTTCTATTTCTTCTTCTATATTTATCAATTATTGTCACTCCCAAATACTTGTATTGAAATGCCAAATACTGGCATTTTCAATTCTGGACCTCGGAGGTAAACTACACCATGTCGACATGGTGTTATTTTAAACAAGTTCCTTTAATCCACTTATTTTATTAGTTGGATTATACAAATTGGTAATAATATTATCATTAAAATATGGTCATATTGACTTTCAACCAATTATGGGATATATCAGATCTTTATTAACATCCTAAGTGTTCTAAACTTTGTTGCAAACACAGTTGCTCGAAATGACATAGTGTAGTTTACCTCAGAGGTCCAGAATTATGTATGCGTTTGTTCCTGTTTTTAGTGTGACAAATTTATTCTATTTTATCTCTCCACACATTTCAATATAATATTTTGTTCTGGTTTCGTTTATAGACGTGCATTTTTATTGCTTCACTCAAGTTCCTAACCAACTTCAGTTTTTTCTTATTAAGACAATGTCATCTGCATAAATAGTATATTGCATATTGCTGTTTACATGCATAATTAACTTTATAATTGGTCAGGAAAGGTTTGTCAAATAAACATTTATTTAAAAGGAGAGAAACTCATACTCATTTATTTTAAAATAAAATATAAAAATACATATTGAGAAATAAAATAAAAAGAATGTATCTAACATAATACAAGGATTCAATAATATATTCACAGAATAAATAAACAAATTCCAGTTGAGTGTAGAGCAAGAGAAAGACACAGAATTACTTTCCACTTAGCTCTTCGATCTGCTAATGCACTTGGACACAGTTTTTTTGCTATTCGAAACAGTTAGTTCACTCTAGTTTTTATGCGGTTCCTGCGCTTGCAGAAACTCCTAGCAGACTGCGCAGTAGACTAGGAGGAAAATGTTGCTGTTGCAAGATTTAAAATATTCCGATAAAGGATATTCCAAAATTATAATAAAATAATTATGATTATCGATTTTTTTCAAAAAGCTGAAAATTAAATTCATAAATGGTAAAATCCTTTACGTACACACTTGTATAAAATTTGAAAAATAATATTTTCTGATTATTGATTGAATGTATTCAAACAATTAATCACAAGTAACTATCTAAATTGGTGACATTTGGCAACAGTGAGTAGATCTGGTTTATTTATGTATGTTTATTCCAAACATAACCTTATAAACAAACAGTTGTTTATTTAGAGTTATTTATTATTGTTTTCTCATATTTTGCAATTGTTAAGTTGGTTTACTTCGAATTTAATGTGCATTACTGTGGTATTTCTCCAGTTTTCTAAGAAGGTTGGTGATTTTGAATTGGGATTATGATGAATTTAACCCAAAGGCAATGTGTGTGTTTATTTATGTGGCAAAATTCCAGGCACCATAAAAATTTGAGTTTCTTCCTGTTGCCCATGGCACAGCCCCATGGATGAAAATCGGTAAGAACGTAAATTCTATTTAATATCATTGACATCATTTTTGACGTGCTGTCGTTTTAGGTTTGCAGAATGAAAAGAAATTGTTCAATGTGATAAACTTTCTATGAACAGTCCTCAGTGTTGTTACATTAACTTTTAAATATGCATCTTGAGGAGCAGGCCTTTGCAGAAATACTGAAAAGCGGGTTGCAAAACAACGCAAAATAAAATAAACGAAATATGTCTTGGAATGATAATTTTGTAATTCTGTAGGCACATCTATTGAGAAGTTACAACCAGTGGCAAAGTGCCTTAAGGGAATCTATGACATATATAATTGAAGGTATGAGTATATGTTTCAAATCGTTGGATGATTCTGAGAAAGTGTAAATTTTTTTCATGAATTTGGTACATAACCGTCTTTATCTAAACTCTAAAAATCATTGACATCTGTTTTGAAGAACCATGTTCCTAGAAACCATTGATAACAAATATAGACGGTTACCTCTGCATTCGTTGTATCATCTTACTACTCTATCCATAGTGAGTCTAATTTTTAAATCTATAATAATTGTTTACGTGCTGGTTTCATAAAGATGCTTCAAAAATCTATATGGGCCTTACTAGGCAGCACAGCCATGCCTTTAATAGTTTTTCCAATTATATTTTCAATATGCTTATTCTAGTTAAGATTGCGGGACAAAAAGACCACTAAATATTTGAGTTCATTTTTAGGTATCAGCATTGGCTCTACAGCCCATGGTGGGTCTTGGCCTGTTCCAGAATCAGCTTCCACTCTTTCCTATCCTTTGCTTGGCTTTCCAATTTCTCACTCGAGCATGAATTTTTGGTATATATGGGATTATATTGTGATAACAACCAGATCTATGAAAGAATAGTATGTTGTTAAAGAAGATTGTGGTGACACTATTCATGAATATCTGATAATATTGGTTAATGTGAATGGAGTCCAAAATGGGGTTTAGGCTGTTATATAAAAAACTAGGTCATTAGCATATGGAAGTAGGGCGACATTATCTGGTATTAAATTATGTGAATGAGGAGAATTAAACCTAAAAACTCTATTTATTCTGCTAATCAATATGAATTTAATATATTTTAATATAAAACATATGTTATTCTTTCTAGGGACACCTCCTCTGAAGGAATTACAATTATTTGCCAGTATGTCAAATGAATTTTCAACATCAGTCATACTTTCATGAATTTATTGATGAAAATAAAACTAGGTACATGATTTATTATTTACTTCTAAGGGATTCTAAGATACTATGTGTAAAAAGTCCAATATGCAGTGATGAGCATGCTAATAACTGGCAAAATATGGGATATAACGCCAAAGATGGGAAACATGGGATGCATTCTGAAGTAAAAAGAGATGAAACTGAGAGAAATTATTGATATAAACATATAAATTAACATTGCATTACATAGTTTCCCACCTTTAGACGTATCAGATGAGTATGAGAACTGTCACTGTGCCAGGAGAATTTTATAAAATACTCCTGTCACAGAGATCTAAAGGTGGGAAACTATGTAATGTTATCGTCGGCTAAGAGTGTTAACCTGCTAACTCTATTTTTCACTGTGAGTGATATTGGGGTAGTTTCTAGGTCTGTGTACCTTCATACCATGTCCCACAAGCCCGCTGGTTCCACTGTAGTTTAGAGATAGCTATTTCTAAACTACATTGGTGTCGGCGGGTTTGTGTGGTGGTGTATGAAAATACACGGACCCAGAAACTAGCCCAATATCACTCAAAGTGAAAAATGGAGGTTAAAACTCTTATCCAAGGTTATGTTAATTTATTCGTTTATAACGATAAGTTCCACTTCTACCAGTTTCATCTCTTTTTATCTCACAAGTTAATATGTTTTCCATCTTTTGCGTTATTTTGCCGGTTATTAGTGTGAGTGCTCATTACTGTATATTTACGATTCTGTGATTTCTCAATATGATGCTGAGTAGGTATAGATCTGAGTAGGTATATAGTAGGTATCTACAACCCTTTCAAAACAGAAATTTATAAGTTCATTTTATGTACCTATTAAACTTTATTTTAAGGATGAATTTGAAATGCTTGTAGGGAATATATCTGTAAAAAATAAAATTGGTATTGTAAAATTGAAATTCTCAAAATATAATTTATAATTCGAATGTATTATTATTTTTTTCCTCTATAGAAAAGTCCTCTTATTAGTTTTCTCATTAGCTCTTGACAAGACATCAGTACTTCGTTTTTTAGATTTCTCACAAGGATTCAGATCCGGAAGATCCTGCGTAGACGCCAGTACTTACTTAATTACTTATTCCTCTTCACTCCATGCGGAGCATAGGGCGTCAACTGTCTGCCTCCATTCTGTCTTATCCTTTGCACTGATCTTTATTTCTGTCCAGGTTTTCCCAATAGGGCTTTTCATTCACAGTCATTTGTTTCGAGCTTCTGTCATATGTTGTATAATCCGTGTATATTCATAGATATAACAGAATAGATTAGGCCAGTTCGAAAAATAGAGTAACGCAGAACAGTTCGGGTTGGTGGTCTATCTTTCTCTCTCTACTGGCGCTCAGCTTTCTCTCTCTAGCATATGATGGCTGCCGCCTCTGTGTAACTGTCGTTCCATTACTCCCACCTCTTGGTAGATACGCTCACACTCGCACGACAGACAAAGATAGCTAGACCACCGTACTTGATATCAGCGTTACACCCCGATGCATTGAGTGGCATATGACTAGCCTGATCTATTGTTGACATATCTCTGTGTATATTAGTATTATACACAGATTATACAACATATGACAGCAGCTCGAAGCAAATGACAATCAATGAAAAGCCCTATAGCATTAATTTCTTTTCCACATTTCTACGGGTCTACCTGGTCTTCTCTTTCCATGTGGTGTATATTCTAGGGCTTGCCTCGCTATGTCTGTGTCAGGTCTCCTTAGTGTGTGCTCCATCCAACTCCATTTCCTTTTGCATATTATTTTAGATATACATAGGTTTCTGGTTAGTTCTTGTCCATAGCTCTTGGTTTGATATACGGTTTGGCCAGTAAATGTTAAGAATCTTCCTTAGGCATTTATTTATGAATACCTGCATCTGTCCAATACATTTTCTTGACACTTTCCAAGTTTCTGCTCCATATAGTAATACAGTCTTCACGTTGCTGTTGAATAGTCTTTCGGTTTTAATTGTCATCTGATGTGAAGACCACATTTTCCTTAGCATATTGAATGCGTTTGTAGCGTAGACGCCAGTATTGTACTATTTATTTCCGTACTAAGACAAATCACAGAAAAGGCCATCGAGTACAATAAACAGCATATCTATGTTTTACCTGACAAAGGCTTTCGATCGCATCCAAGTCGAAGACGTCTTACACTTACTGTATAGAAGATACATGCCAATCAATATTATACGAACCATCGAAAACATCTATTTCCATAATCGAATACAGGCAAAGATAAATGGAAAACTAACACAGTTTATACCAGTACAAAGCCGAGTCAGACAAGGGAACCCGTTAAGCCCACTGCTCTTTAATGTATCTAATATATGGACGAAATAATAGAAGCAGTATTTAAAGATCATGGTTACAGAATGGGGAACAAAAAACTCCAAATATTAGGTTATGCAAACGACGCCGCATTAATCGCCAAGACAGAAGACAATCTCCAGATTAACACACATCTTCAATACAACAGCCAAGAAATACAATATCAATATATGATAATATCAGCAGAAAAAACACATGTATGACATCTAAATACCCACTACGAGGTAAAATCGAAATTGATGGGAAAATATTAAAGCAGGAAGCAAGGTTTAGATATCTGGGAATAGATATACCCAGTTAAGGAGATGTTGAAGAGGAAGTACTACAAGAAAGCTTAAAAGCAAGTAAAGCGCTGGGATCTCTTAATCTCTTCCAATCTGGAAGAACGAACACCTAAGACAAGACACAAAAGCAAGAATCTATAAAGCAGCATTTCGACCTATATTGACATACACGGCAGAAACAAGACCTGAAACATCTAAAACGAGACGACTACTAGAAACAACCGAGATGAAAATACTTAGACGAATATCAGGGAAAAGTCTATTGGATAGAGAGAGATGCGAAAACATAAGAAGATCATGCAATGTAGAAGACATACCTAAATGGATGAGTGACAAAACGGAAACTGGAGTGGAACGAACACATTAGTAGAATGGCAGAGGATAGGATAGTACGAATAGCACGAGATAAGTCACCAAATGGATGAAGAGGTATTTGCAGACTAAGAAAAAGATGGTGCGATAATTTAAACAATTTAGGAGGCTAATATTGAAGAAGAAACAGTCTTTAAAGCCTACCTACAAGAAGGAAGACTCCTCTTGCTACGGCGCGTCGAATAATATATCGCTTGTACTATCCCGGAGAATTTAAAACCGTATTTCCGATTGCATTTTTAAAACTGGAAGTCCTTTGCCAAATATCTCACCTTTAGTACCATCCTTGGATTATATAAGCTTTCATCCGACACCTCATTTGTCATTCTATCTGGTTTAATGACTGAGGAGTTGTGTTTACGGACAGACGGACGTATATAATTCAACGCTTTCACATTTTTTTCAAAACTGAGTGAAAACAATATTTCTTTAGAAATCCATAAATATATTCGCTAATAATGAAACTAATTTGCAGTGGTTATAGCCAACCTTCATTAGTGGAGTAGGCATTAGAAGAAGAAGACCAATGAAGATAAAGTAGAGCCCATTGTTAGACTAAAATTTTGTTTATATAGAAAAAATTATTTAGTTGAAAATCGTAGGTATAGTATTTTTACTACAAAAACGTTATTACGTAGGTCAAAATTTTTGACGTAAGAGAACTGTCAAAACATTAGAATGTGACTTTTCATTATTGCTATGTTTATTATAAACACGGCAATAATGAAAAGTCACATTCTAATGTTTTGACAGTTCTCTTACGTCAAAAATTTTGACCTACGTAATAACGTTTTTGTAGTAAAAATACTATACATAAGGTGCGTTCGCGGGTACAGTTGACAAATTGTCGCCGACAATTTCTAACCTCATTTAATATAAATAATATCGTTAATAGATAAATAAACAAGGTATATTTACTTTTAATTAATATTAATAACTAATTATTAAATTATAATAGGTAAATATACCTTATATATTTATCTATTAACGATATTATTTATATAATTTTAAAGTGCGCATGCGTTTTGCTGCTAATTTGTCGCCGACAGGCACCCGCGAACGCACTTATTATCTCAATGAATCCATTAAAGCTGATACATTTAGTCTTCAGAACAACAGTAATAATTATTTATGAAACTATCGATAAATTGTCAAGAGCTTCGTAAACGTTAATTGTAGAAAAGTATTCCTTATTTCGAAAAATCTATTTCAAATTTGTCCTATTTATTTTCGAGCAGTGTATCAAAAATAATGTTGAGCAGTATAACACACGCTGTTATGCGCTTGCGTCCGGCTGCAAGGTCTCGATGCGCAGTGGGAAAAATGGAACATTTTTTCATAACGTACTTCACGGCAAGTGACTATACTGATTGTTGTATAAACCTATATACTGTGACTTGGATCAACTATTAAGATGTCATAACTTGATAGTAACTGTATTCTTGAATGCTCTGATGAAATTCAATATTAAAACTCCATTGGATTTTAGATATATAATTTTATCACAAATTTGTATACTTTCCGGGCGATTTTCTTCTTCAACACAATCAACAAACTCTAAAAATTCTTCAACTTCTTCATACATTTTTTATTGTAATTAGAAAAACGAAAAAATATGGATTGGATGGAAGTGGAACTGAATTGGAAAAAATTAATATTCAATCAAGATTCAAACATAAACAAACAAAGTTAGGTTAGAAACGCGTACTTAAGGTAGGTCCATCGACGACTTGAGACTCAGCTGTCATTAGTGTCATTTTTTGGCTCTTCAAGACCGCATTTCACGTTGAGTACGGTTTATGAAACACAAATTTGTTCAAGGTCGACCTTAAGCATCGACGCTGACTTGAGTACCGACTAGGAATACGGGCCTAAGACAAGGAAAAAAGAGAGGATGGGTAACACTCATTTAACACACACGTTCCAAAAGTGAAGCCAGTTTTTGGTTTGTTTGTCACCAAAAACATGGCGGTCACGTCAAAAATAACAATGGGTTGCCAGTGGTGGGTGTTCGTTGAAGGTTAAAATTTCATAAAAAATAAAGTAAATCATCATCTAAAATTCGTAATAAAAACATATGTAAGTATTGAAACATATGTACGTAATATGAGTAACTTAATAAAACATTTACCGTACACAAATTCTTCATTTTAAATACATTTCATGTTTTTATTTTAAATACTCAATGCATAACAACACCCCAAAGATACGTCGATGATCGAAATCTCTGGCAGTGTTCCCAAACGAAAAAAAATAAAATCGGTAAAATGCTGTCAAAAATTCGTTAGATTGTGGAGCCAAATCGGTAGTAGCTTTGTTCGCACAATCCATGACAGGTTTTCGACTTGTGCGCATGCGCAGTCCGTTTTCAAGCGTTCGAAAACGGAAATGCGCATGCGCTTCAGTCAGAAACCAATCATGGATTCTCTTCACGAACAAAGCTATAATGCAGAAAATGAGAAGTTGGCATTGCTGGCTTGTTGACAAATTGACAAGTAACAGTAATGAAGTGAGAAAATACAAGATTACTCTATTGCCAGATTTTCTTTTAGTGCATATTATGGTCAGGATTCGTTTTGTCATGTTCATTTTACACTAGTAAAAATTGTTTGTGTCTTATTTCTTCTCAGATTTAGGAATAAGTAAAGATTTCTATCTGAATATAAAATTAGGTAGAATTTTAGTATATTTCGTTAGATCGGTAGCAATGCGTCGAAATCGTTAGATCTACCGAATTTTCGGTAGGTTTGGGAACACTGATCTCTGGTGTCGGTTTGGCTTCACTTTTGGTCATAGGATTACTCGTCCTCTCTCTTTCCTTGTCTAAGAATCTCTTATCCTCAGATATTATTTTAAGATTGGCAACCTTGTTCAGAATCAGTTAGTGTAATGTTGCGCAGAAAGGTGTGCGTCGTTGTTGACGGATTAATAATTTGACAGCAATGACAGCAGTTCATTTCATTTCGTCTTCGTCTTCGTCGTTTGGTTTCGTTTTCGTTGTTTTGTAGTGTCGCGAGTCGTGTTTGACACGATCACACCTTGTGAAAAGTTTTACGCAGACTCAGGAAAGTTTGAAAATTTTGTTAAGTGTTAAAGTCATGTAAGGATGTATGGAATTTAAGTTTTTACTGTGTGAAGTGCCTTAATTAACTGAAAGTATAAGTAGTGTGTTGTTACTCAATGTGTATAATTTGTTAGTGCAGTTGTGCCCTCACAACAGGTAGGTGTTGCATTATAATCTTGTTTTATAGTTAAGCTTGATGTTTCCGCTTTTGTACTGCAAAAATAAAATTATCGGAACTGCGAAAAATGTAGGAATTGAAAATAAAAATCCGTAAAAGTTCAAAACTATTGCAGACAGGTAAAAGCCGTGATCACACAAGGTAATTATTTATACATATGAGTTTTAAATGTCCAGTTTGGGTCAAACAAGAATAGTACAGTAGGCCAAGCAATGACTAACGTTATAAATAAAATAATTTCTTCAAAAGAAATTAAATATACCTTCCGCAATATTTACATTTTTTTAAGGTTTTGAGAATTCAACAGGTTTCTAAATCACAAAGTAGTCAGGTGTTGATAAAAAAATGTGGAACAGGTTTCCTATATTTACACTTTTTGTAAAGTTTTTAAATGTGATCAGGTAATTGTTATTGTTTTGACACATTGGTATTGTGGGCACTCTATGATTATAATAGTTTGACATATACAGAGTTCTAGTTCTAATTAAAGAATCAATTTACGGGAACACTAAAATTATCAGCACAAGCAACTTGTTGAATAAATCAAATAGTCTGATAGTATGTAAAAGATATGGTTATCTGTATTTCCATATAATAGTAGTTTCTTTTTAAAGTAAAATATATCACCTGACCTATACCTATATGATTATAACTATTAGTTGTTCGGGTAGAACTAGTTGTTCTACTGTCAAACTCACTAATAAACTGTTTCCTTCAAGGTTTCCTTGGTTTCTTTAATAATTTTAATGTCTCTTGTTATCCCTAATTCTTTGATTTATATATATACTCACAGGAAAAAATTAGGCTATTTTCTCATGGCATTTTAGTGGAATTAACTATGTACAATTTGAATTAAAGTTTATGTTCACCTTTCGATTTCCACCTCAATTATTGTCAAATATCAAATAAATTAATTTTACCTGCCTCCCTCAAACTCTAATTTTATGGGTATATTTATAATATTGGTTTCATTTCACATAATAAGAGCAGCATCTTTGATTTTTCTTCTTTCTGTGGTTTATGCACCTCATGTGTCTTCTCAAGCAGTAGTGACACATAATATATTGGCAAGCACTGTTTATCTTTTAATTTCTTCCCTGCCATTGTTATCTTTAGTCAATAGCGATTAACTATATGAAAGTGTCCACAGCTTTCAGTTCTAAACGGGCAATTATTATTCTTTTAGGTGTCTGGTTGTTTCACATAATCTTCTTCAGCCTGTTTGCATTAACTAATGGACAAAGGCCTCCTCATGGATTCTCCATTTTTTCTATTTTGTGCTATTTAGGGCCAGTTTCTCCCCATTTTTGCTTTGATGTCGTCTAGCCATCGTTTTTGTGACCATCCTCTACTATGATTGCGCTCGTGTGGTATCATTGCACAACATTTCTCGTCCAGCTTTCATTGTTTTGTTGTGCCATGTGTCCTACCCGTGTTTTGTATATATGTTCCCTCAGAGATACAGATACTCCTACTCCTAACATATATTGGTTGATACCTCTGTAAGTGTCATGATCTCCATTCCATAAGGCATAACTGGTATAATGCAACTTAAATACCCCTTTATTTAGATTTATTGGTATCTTTTTGTGTTTCAACACATCACTGAGTCTTCCTACTGTTGCCCAAGACATTCGGATTCTTCTAGTTATGTCTGCCGTTTGATTCTGTTTAACCAGTTTGATCACATATGAAGAGTACAGGGGAAAAAGAAGGAATGTCACATTTTATACATAATATTGAGATAAATGCCAATACAGTAAAACCTCGATATAACCGACTAATTGAGGGAACGGGGTGTCTGTTAAAGCCGAAAGTCCGTTATATAAAAATAGGTTTAAAATAAATCAGACTATTTAGAAATGGGTCCTCATTATGCTATAATAAAAAGTTAATTGAAATTCTTTGTAAAATATAGCGTTTGGTATCCACGGGGACCCCGTTGTTATGCAATGTATCTTGGTATGGGCAGGGTTAAGTATGTACATATAATATTAACAGGACGTTTTTAATTTTTTTACATTTTACCAGATTTTTGGTCCGTTATATCCGAAGTCTGTTAAATAGAGGTCCGTTATATCGAGGTTTTACTGTGCAGGTTTAATTCTTACAATATCTTAAAACTACTTAGGAGATTCTTAGCAGAATTCTAGCAATTCTTATTCTATAATCAATATAATGTTAACATTACTTATTTTTGTTCATTGGCATGCGGACAATCCTGGTTCTTTACCTGGATACAAATTGTTAGAAAATTTATATAGACTGATCTTTCTGGTTATTGTCCTGAATCGATATGCTAGTCGATAGTACTCAGTTTTTGCTACCATATGACGAGAAAAGCCAAAATTCATGAAAAAGTGACATTCCTTGTTTTTCCTCTGTACTCCTCATATGACCTAGGTATGTATACTCTTCAACACTTTCGGTCTCACTTCCATCTGTTAATTGTGATATTTTGATATGTCAGCACTTTTGTTTTATTTAAATTTAGTTTTAAACCGATTTTCTTAGATTCTTGTTTAAGCTCCTTTAACATGTAGATTAGTTCCTCTGTATTGTTGCTTGCATACTATGTACTATGTCATCAGCAAATCTTAGATGACTTAGAAATCTGCCATCAAGTTTAATTCCGTGTTATTCCCAATTTATTGTTCTTTGGTCAGATCAATTTTGGAATACTGTTCAATAGTTTGGTCTCCTTATTTTCAAAATAACATGATTTATGTAGAAAGAGTTCAACATAGATTCTTAAGAGTGTGTGCTTTTAAATGTGGGTACTATTTATAGCTAATCATAATTACATGGAGATTGAGCAACACATTCCATTAACTCCACTAAGCATCCGTAGAGATAGATTTTCACTATTATTCTTATTTAAGTTAGTTAATGGTCTGTTGGATTGTCCTAATATCTTAGAATATGTTACTTTTCACATACCATGTCGTGATCTAAGGCAACAACCAAATTTCGAATTCTTTTTCACAGAACATCTTATAGTGTGAATAATCCTCTTGACAGATGCATGTCTTTGGCCAATAATCTGCAGATTGATTTATTTATATACAGTTTGAACTAAAGAGGTACCTATCTTGTATTACATAGTAGTAAGTTTGTTTAAAATGTTTTTGTTTTAATAGTCTAACATTATTATATTTAGTAGAGTAGAGTAGAGTAGAGTAAATTTTTATTTGCATAAATTTTTAACATAATTGAGCAAATAACGTCACATTACTAACAATCACATATATTAAAAAATGCTACTAATAATCACATATTAAAAAGATATATTAACAATACACTAAAATATACAAACAATACAAATTACATATATGCTGATCAAGGCTGATAGGCCAGGTACTCCACCACAGTATACGGCTCAATGTTAACCAGGTGTTGAAAAACCGTTTTTTTAAAAGCTTTATAGCTTGTTTCCCGTTGAATGTCAGATGGTAGACTATTGTAAAATTTAACGCACGAATACAAAGGACTTCTCTCTGTTAGGGACAATCTGTGAAGTGGAATATTCAAATTAAGGCTTCTTGTGTTATATTCATGATTTGGTTGTAGGTGATAAAATAAAGTAAAATTTTTAAAGAGAATATTTATAATAGTCTATGTGTAGTAGTTATCTCAATGATCTAGATCAGGGGTTCCCAATGTCTGGCGACCCACCTTCTGATGTTTTTTCATATTCGCGACCCATCCCTCACCTATGATGATATAAATGTATGTTATTCAGCTACTGTAAGAGCCTCGCCACGACCCACCTGAAATCTGCCCACGACCCACTAGTGGGTCACGACCCACCAGTTGGGAAACGCTGATCTAGGTTCATTAAGTCTGATAGAATTACTTTTGAGTTTTTTTAACATTGAATATAATATGTACCTAGTTATAAGATCTAACTTGTTTTAGAGTTTTAGTATTGTTTTTGTACCAGTTAATGGGGTTTTCCCCTAAATAAATAAATAAATAAATTTAACTTCTTGAACACATCTTCTAATGCAAGAGTAAATAATTTTGGAGAGATAGTTCTCTCTGTCTAACTCCTCTTTCCATTATCATTTTGCTCATTGTTAGACCTTCTGATACATTTATTTGCATAGTTGCATTGTCAAATATGTATTTTAGGATTACAGTGGAACCCCGATAAGTCGGCCCCCGATAACTTGGAAGTCTGGCTAACCCGGACCGATTTTTATCAGACAAACATTTCAACAATAAAAATGTATGTACCTAATATAATATTTGAAAGATAATGGGTATTTGTGTAATTTGAACTACATATACGATAGTAAAAATGACTCATGGCACACGACGTTCATTGTCGTGTTATCAGAAACAACAGGCACCTGTAGTATCCTTTATTTAATTCAAACTGTCTTAGCATTGTTTAAAAAAGACTAAAAGACTTTTAAAAAATTATTTTTTAAACAATGGTCTTAGTCTTCACTGTTATTAAATAACATAACATCGTTGCGATTGATTGAGACCGTATTGTGTGTAGTACAGTCGTATTAGATAGATATTTATTTACTTATCATAATAGATAATACACAAAACAAAAACATTGCACTCCACACCTGTACAAATTACATAAGAATTGTCAAGGCAAGGAGCGCTGTATAATTATCATAAAGTATTACAAAAATTAAAAACATGAGATTAAACAAATAAAGAAATAAGCATTGTCAAATTAAATTAATCAGAAATATTCAATATATAAATAAAAAAAGAGAAAATAAAATAAAAATAAAAACACTGGAAGTACAACAAACATTGCCAATTGGTTTCTAGGTCTTAGTTTTAATATAATGGATTAATAATCTCTTAAAGATAGTTGCATTATGGCTATTTTAAATGTGATAAGGTATATTATTGAACTGTACAATTCCTTTATGAAACAAGCTTTTCATTGAACTGGACTTGTTGGTTGTTCTAACATAAAAATTTATTGAATTTGCAGCTCTAGTGCTATGCTCATGAACATTTGCTATCGGGACCAACTGACTGTTCAAGATTGTTCGCTTCCTTTCTGTAATCGTTCTTAAATCTATTCAGATTTTGTGTTTGCATGTTTTTTTGTCTACGTAATGGCAACAGAACGTAAAAATGTTGTAGTGACAATGGAAAAGAAACTAGAAACATTAAGTAAGATTGATAAAGGCAAATCTTTAAAAACAATTGCAGCATCATATGGTGTCGGTACATCTACAGTATCGGATTGGAAGAAAAATAGAACTAAAATTGAAGAATTTTGTTTCAAAATGATAACAAAAGACAGTTTGGACAATCGGTGCAAAGCTAATAAAGCTAAAAATGAGACGACGCTTTGTATGTGTGGTTTTGTGCAGAACGCGAACGTGGTTTACTAACGTCTGGACCAATTATTCAAGAATCAGCACTCAAGACTCAAGAAAATGAATAATACTCTATACTCTATACAACTATACGTAATTTAGATGTGTACTGTGCATATATATTTCATGTTATTTTAATTATAACGGAGTTTATCTGTAAGTATACCGTATTTTATTAATTTTTACCATTTTCTCCGGCTAACCCAGATTTTCGATAACCCGGATTGGCTGTGGTCCCGATTAATCCGAGTTAACGAGGTTCCACTGTATTCTATATCTGGAATCAATCCTTGCGTTATTCATTCCTTCTAACACAGCCCAGAGTTCTATGGAATCGAATAACTTTATTGTAATCCACAACTGCTGAGACTATACAGAATTATACTTGTCCAGTGTAGCAAAACCTGAAACCCACGATATGGAACAAAGAATACTAAATGTAGGATCTGAAACACTACCAGAAATTACTCTAAAACAGATGAAAAATGGAAAAACTCCTGGAGACGATGGAATAACAAAAGAGATAATTACAGCTGGAGGTCAAACTATTTTGGAGACATTTAAATTCTTAATGAACAAGTGTCTCTTTAAGGGTGCTATTCAAACCTCTTGGCAAAATGCGCAGGTACTTTCACTACACAAGAAAGGAGACAAACACAAACTCAAAAATTACAGACCGATAAGCCTGTTACCACATCTATACAAACCGCTTACCAAAATAGTTACCAACAGACTATCAAATAAATTCGATAGTTACTAGACTGTTGAACAAGAGGGATTCAGCAAAGGTTATAGTACTATAGAACACCTACAGACAATAGGACACTTATCAAAAAGTGTACTGAATACAATGAATCTCTACATAGTACAACACATATATTTAGTCTCTTGGGCATTTATATTTAGTTCCATTCTCTGTGCAGATGCTCCTGAAGCGTCAGAATGCATCAGTCAGAGACACTGTGGATCTAGAACAATGATGTCGAACCTATCAAGAAAAGTTAAAGTGACTACAAAATACTAAAAAGACTAGTGCTAACATATGGAGCAGAAACGTGGTCACTTACACAGAAGGCCAAGAACTGCTCAAATGGTTTGAGCAAAAAATCCTACGAATAGATGGAACAATAAAAGAGGCACAGTTTGTCGCATAGGTGTTGCAACTTTGAGTTGTATATGTTATATGTCAAATTTCAGGGACCTGACATTATAAAATTTTAATGAATTTTATATCACAAGATATCACTAAGGTAGCACACCTTAAATGGTTCGATCAGACAAGAGGATGGTGCAACAGTCCGAAAAGTTTCTGACTGTTGCTCTGAAAAGGCCGGAAGGAGAAGAGTTGTCAGAGACTGGGTTGAATGAAGGATTGTTCTAAAGAAGACTTTGGCTCATAATAAACTGTGATGCCACTGATGATGATAATTGTTTCAGGACCATACATGAATAATAAAACTAATAATTTTATATATGTAAGTATGTGACTTAAAAGCATGATAATTAAAAAACTCCATTTGGCAGGGCCGTAACTACCATTGGCAGTGCCATTTGGCAACCGGGGCAGTGCCCCTTGGCCCCCGGTTTGTTGGCTGTGCAAAGATTTTAACGAGATCAAATAAACCTTCAAAGTACCTACTTTCAGTCAAGTTCTACTTCAAGTTGTCCAGTTGTAATAAGTACAAGGCCTATTAATTCTAACAACTTCAATGCGATTTTAACCTGTTTCAATTGCACCATTATAAAAAATTTTGTCTCAAAATCTTTCCATGAAGTCATTTTCTTTGCTTTCAAACCACAAAGCAGCTCCGTCTTTTAAATGGCTTCTTATAATTTTTTTGCAACCGTTGCATATGTTGTCAGTTCTGCATATGTTGTAATTTGTTTTTTAAGATATTAATGAATGGTATGGTATGTTTAACAGTAAATGGTTGAGTTCAATTAGTTACCACTATAAACATCCTGGATTAACCGATAATAGTATAAAAGGCTCGGTTTCAGGTAAAATTTAAATATGTTTTCTGCTAAAATTTCTTAGCTTTATTATGGGAGTACCGTCTAGTTAGTGTTAATTGTCAAAAGACCAACTCTGTCTACCTCGGTTGCTTATCGCTCCGGGTGGGTCTTAACAATGGCCAGGTCAGATAAATTTAATAATATTTATGACCGCACTAATTGAACTCAGCCATTTACTGTTGAACAAACCATACTAGAGGTCGTTTTCTAATATCCTCACCAAATTGGATTCTGATCTCATTAGAGCTATATATAATTACTTTCCGATGGTCTCCTCCTTTTTGACATTTTCCTATCTCCTTCAATTTTTCTTCCACTTTTTCCATATCGAATTTTAACGCATTCTCGAATTTTTCTTCCACCTTTTCAATTTTCTGTATCTCCTCAGCAATCTGGTTTACTTCTTCCTGCATTTTCTCTAACTAAACCTTCATATCTTCATATTTTCCAACTCTCAACGAACAGTATTGTTCATTGGGAGACACTGAATTCCCCATACCAGTCTCAAAGGTGTTCCTCGAAAGTCTCAGAAGACTCTCAAACCTCTCAATCCAACACGCTGGGCTGGAAGATTTAATGTAGTCAATGCATTGAAACAGAGATTTTGCGATGTTTCGAAGTGCCTTTCAAGTCTAGCTCTGACAAGTAACAAAAGAAATGAAAGACGTGAAGCAGCACAACTGAAAAAGAAACTAGACTAGACTAGATTTGTTTTGTTACTAGTTGTGCAAAATAAAATCCTTGAAATCCTCAACATACTCTCGAAAACACTGCAATCAGAATTTTTGGACCTTTTAACAGCTTACACTTTACTTGAAGAGAGCCTCTTAAACGTAACTGAAATGAGAGGACAATTTAAAACCTTCTTTGAAGAGGCTTCAAATATGTGCCAACGTAGGGGAATACCAGTAGAGTTCGCTCCAAAAAGAATGCAGAAGACGAAAAACCATTTCGATGAACTGTGCGAAGGGGTCAATCCAAGCCAAGTGGTCCAAAGGTGGTTGCCAAAGGTTAAAGCGTATCGATTATTTTTACGGAAAACATGGCTTCGCTCTTTAGCCAATATTTTCACTGAGGTTTGTCCTAGAAAAATAAATCAAAAACCAAACTTTTTAGAAGAGTATGCTCTAAAAAAACGGTCTATAGCATTATTTAATTTCAAACTACCCTTTAATTAAGCTGATGCCGCACTGCAGGATGCTAGATGGTCGCTTGGAGGGTGGATTTTAAAGATGGATGGTGGAGTGGCGCTGCATCCTAGACGCAGTGAAAGAGTGAAATGAAGTCAGAAGTCAGTATCCAACTGACTGCTGAGGAATCGTTTGTTTCATTTGTTATGTTACATTTGGTTTGTTTTATTGCATATCGTCCTATTAGAGATAAAACTCACTCGCTACACTTTTCAGAAAGTGGAGAAAAATCGATTTAAAGGTAAAAATTGTTTTTTAAATTCATGTGACTTCAATATTGGATTTTTTTAACGCAACTGCAAAGAATAAATAAAACAGATATTTTAAGCCATGTTTCTTCACATAGTGGGTCTGCTGGGTCCCAAATTGCCCTTCTTTTATACACAGCACTTATTACGCTTTCCTCTGTAGCCAGGCTACCCGGATGAAATATCAAACACGACTGATTTGGGTGGATAGACGCCTGGCGAACCACCGGATGGTTAGATGGTAATGGGAGACCACTGCAGCTACCATCGTTTTGTTATTCGTGGTATAAGTAGTTGGATGGTCGCCAGGCAGGTATCTACCATCCACCATCCTACCAAACTTTCTGCAGTGCAGCATCGGCTTTAAGGCCTTAAATTAACCTCAAAGTTTGAAAAATTAAACTGATAAAATTCCATATTCAGCATTTTTTTAACAGCCTAATAAGCAAGCCGATAATGGTTTGTAATTTTTTTCTGGAAAAGACATACTTTACAAGTACATACTTTAAATAAAAAAAGTTTGAGCTTTGAGACTTGAGTAAATGTTTTCAAAAAAAATCTCAAAAATGTAATTTTTTAAAAAATTTCAAAGTTTGACCCCTTATATCTCTGATGCCAAAATTTGAACTTTTGCTGAATGCTAGCCCCTAGCAAGTTGAATAAGGAGTAAAAATTTGGAGTTGCAGACTTACATCATATAGGAGTTACAGGCGCGAAAAAATGGTCAAAAATCAAAATTGGTTAAAATTTGAGCGATTGCGGGCAGGGTAATTAAAATTCAAATAAACTATCTAATGAAATAAAAATTAATCTATTTTCAACAGATTTCACAATGAATACAAATTTATACAGTGTGGGCCAAAGAAAAGAGTTCACCTTGATATTTGGCAATAGTTACCTATTAGATTTTAAGGAAAAGCCGAAATAGGTCCATTTTTATTTTTATATTGCCACTTTTTGGGAAATATTTCATACTATGTGACGTCATCCATCAGAGCGTGATGACGTAATCGATGATTTTTTTTTAAATGGGAATAGGGGTCTTGTGGTATTTCATTTTAAAGCGTGTTCAATTCTCTATTCCGTAATATAAACATTATGATTATTATTTATACAGGATGACCAAAAAAATATTTTTTGAATTAAATTAATTAAAAAGAAGAATGTATGTAATTTATTTAATTCAAAATACATTGTACTGGTGTCAGGAAAATAGAAAAAATGTTTATTTCATAAATAGCCATTTATTTTCGCTTAAATTAAATCATTATTCACTTAGATTCAATGTTCAAGCTGCCTCCCATCTACCTCTTGACAGTTTGAACATTTATTTAAGCGAAAAGCAATACATATTTATTTGCTAAATAATATTTTTTTTTTCTATTTTATGGCAGTAATAAAATGTATTTTGAGTTAAATAAATTACATACATTCTTCTTTTTGTGTCAATTAATTTAATTCAAAAATTATTTTTTTTTGGTCACCCTGTATAAATAATATTATTGTTTATACTACTGAACAGAGAATTGAGCACTCTTTCAAATTAGATAGCATACGACCCCTATTCCCATTAAAAAATCATCGATTACGTCATCACGCCCAGATAGATGACGTCACTAGTATGAAATATGTTTAAAAAAATTGTAATTTAAAAATAAAAATCGACCTGTTTCGGCATTCCCTTAAAATCTAATAACTGCCAAATATCAAGGTGAACTCTTTTCTTTGGTCTACCCTGTATAAATTTGTATTCATTATGAAATCTGGTGAAAATAGATTAATTTTTATTTCATTAGACAGTTTATTTGAATTTTAATTACCCTGCCCTCAAACGCTCAAATTTTGACCATTTTGATTTTTGACCATTTTTTCCGGCCTGTAACTCTATATGACGTAAGTCTGCAACTCCAAATTTTTACTCCTTATTCAACTTGCTAGGGGCTAGCATTCAGCAAAATTTCAAATTTTTTCATCCGTGCCCATCAAAGATATAAGGGGTCAAACTTTGAGATGTTTCAAAAAATTACATTTTTGAGATTTTTTTTGAAAATACTTACTCAAGTCTCAAAGCTCAAATTTTTTACTTTATCGTACTACATACGCAGTATGAGTGATAAAGTTATAGGATCGTGCAAAAAAATTTTTTCAGATTTCACTTTTTTTCGACGTTTTGAGTCCCCCTGAGTCTAAAAAGCAAATAAAAAAACATGTCGGAAGTATGTACGTACGTACGTATGTACGTACGTATGTCGCCACCGCCCAGTAAAAACTACGGGACCGATTTCGATGAAATTCGGTATGAGTAAGTTTAAGAGAATTTTGTCGAGAAACTAAGCTTTTGAAAAAAACCTCTCAAAGGGGGGCCGAAATAGGGGGGTTATTTGGGGCCCATTTTTGCAAATTTTTACCGAAACGAATGAAATTTAACTTAAAGTTAGCTCATCGATAGGTAAATAGAAATACGGAATTTGACATTTCCAAATCCAAAATGGCGGCCAGCATGGCCGACCGCCCACCCGATACATTTCCCTACCA
The DNA here is from genome assembly GCF_917563875.1 of Diabrotica virgifera virgifera. NCBI lineage: Eukaryota > Metazoa > Arthropoda > Insecta > Coleoptera > Chrysomelidae > Diabrotica > Diabrotica virgifera. The sequence continues at coordinate 103,972,991 of NC_065450.1, read as the reverse complement.
ATCTAAAAACTTGTTTAAGATAAATTTAATTTGAAAAAACATTTATATAGCCTAAAGATGGGGCTATAACAAGAATATTATCGTTTTTCAGAAAAAGTTATGGGTTGCCTATATTTAAGGGGTCAAAATTTGACATAAATTTGAAATAAATTTTCTCAAAAATGACTCCAAGGAATTTGTTTATTTTTTGATATATTTTTGATATTATCTATTAGCACAATAAATTTTACCCACAATATGGCTTCCGGTTTAACCGGAAATGAAAAAAAAATCTTAATTTTTTACATACGCCCTGTATATTTTTACATATTTTGAAAGAATGTAAAATTATCTTTCCAATGACATAAAACTCGTTGCTGTAACTCAAAAACTCGAAAAGTTACAGAAAATTGAAATTTAGCTAGAATCTTGTGTGTGTCCCCTCTTACGCGATCATAGCAGAGCATTATTATAGGGCAGTCAATGAGGGTATTTGGCTCCGAATTCCATCCTACTACATCGATGTACTTGATATTTTCACAGTAAGTAGGGAATAGCTCAAGAAACAAAATCTACCCTATATACTATGGCGCTTTTATCTTGGGGCAATTCCCACCCCTTCAAGGGGGTGGAAAATTTATTGGTCAAAATAAGCATGGAAGTGGCTAGAGAACCTATTTTTAAGCAAAAACTGATCTATACTTTTTTTGAGAACTCAATAGTTTTTGAGTTATGCGTAGTTGAAAATTGGCCATTTTCATTTAAAAATGACACGTTTTCGGACGGTTTTGTGAATACCTTAAAAACTATGCATCAAACTAAAAACACTATATAAAATTTTTTTTTAATTATAAACAACAAAGAGATTCGTTCCTTCGTAAATTTTCTATTTATAATACAAAAAGAGATATATGGTAGGTAAAAAGAGTTTGTTTTTAAAACGAGCACCGTTAAATGTCGGTTACATTCAGACTAAGCGAGATATGGTGCAAAAAAATATATGACTAATGTACTTTAAGGAAAAATGAGAAGTACATACATTTAACCCCTCATTCACCAGAATTTAAATGCATTGTTTTTCTTTTGCAATACCTCTTAATATAGTGTTATTTCTACTTTCAAAAAGTTGGACGGGTGAAAAAAATAAGATCAAATTATAGAGCGCATTTTTAAATTTTCTTAAAATTCTTCCTTCTGCTCCATGCAATTCGAAAATAAAAATGTTCTATCCCCGAGAAGTGGTGAGAACTGCCCCCATGATAAAAGCGCCATAGTATATAGGATAGACTTTGAATTAGGAGATTGGGCTTTGGGCTACTCCCAATATTTCATTACAGTCCATGCAGTAAAATGCAAATATTGTAAACTATTAATTTCTCAGAAAAACGGACTAATTTGAAATGAAAATATGACTAATATTCTATTGATTTGTGCAATAATCTATAGTGTGTCCCCGAACATTTTCTCAAATGCGGGAATTAATGATGCGTAGAACCATAAAATATTTTCAAGTATACAAGGTGTTTCTAAAATATCAAAATAACGAGTAACTTTGTTATTTTTATAGAATGCCAGTATCTAGTACGATAACGATAATAGATCGGTACGATAAAGTTCTCGGGTGGCCCTTCCGTCCAGCGTTTTTTATTTAAAGTATGTACGTATGTCTTCCAGAAAAAAATTACAAACCATTATCGGCTTTTAAGAAAATGCTGAAAATGGAATTTTATCAGTTTACCTTTTCAAACTTTGAGGTTCATTTAAGGCCTTAAGTGTAGTTTTAAATTAAATAATGCTATATGCCGTTTTTTAGACTGGGAGCGTTCAAGTATTACGTAACGCAATTTTTGAAGATTTTTGACCCCCCCTCCCCCCATGTAACGCACCGTAACGTTTTTCTGTACCCCCCCTCCCCCTACCTAAACGTTACGTAACACCCAAGTGGCCATTTGAACCTAAATGGAAAACGAGGTTGCGAAAAGTACCGGAAACTCGGTAAAAGAACTTTGTTATTATTTTAATCGCATTTGAGGTAATAATAGAAGTTTACAATCATTATTCAGCCTTAAATGTCCACTGCTGAACATAGGCCTCCTCCCCTCGTTTCCAAACACGTCTATCCTGCGCCGCTCTCATCCAGTTTTTATTTAGCTTTCTTAAGTCGTCAGTCCATCTTGTATTGTAGGCGGTCGACCGACGTTTCTGTTGTCTTCTCTTGACCTCCATTCCAATAACATTTTTGTCCGTCGCACATCTGTCATTCTGGCAATGTGTCTTGCCCATCTCCACTTCAACCTGGCTAGCCTTTCGATGACGTCAGTCACCTTTGCTCTTCTCCTGATTTCTTCGATTTTGATTTTGTCTTGCATAGTTATTCCTAACATTGACCGCTCCATTCTTCTCTGCGTTACTCTTAGTTTGGTAGCCGAGGCTTTAGTTAAGGTAAGTGTTTCTGATCCGTACGTCAAGACTGGGAGGACGCACTGATCAAATGCCTTTCTCTTTAGGCATGTGGGCAACTCACTTTTAAAAGTTTTTCTCAGTTTTCCAAATGCTGCCCACCCAAGAACGATTCTTCTATTCAGTTCATGTGTCTGGTTATCCCTGCCAATCGTAATTTCATGTCCCATGACATGAAATATGTTCAAAACTTACAATAATAATCTTCTGTTATTAATTTTACATTTAAATTTACATTTTCCCTACTTGGCCCCATATCCTTAAATACATTTTTGGCTTCATTCTTTATTGTTCTTCTCATGCATTCTTCTATTTTATCTTTTTTAATAAAAGCTTAAAATAAAATAAAATATTTGTTATTTCAACATTTTATTTTGCTTCATAAAAATTTTTGTATAACGAATAATATACGATGTTACCAGTAGTTTCGGAAAAATGGTGAAAAAAATGTGTAAAACTTTTTGTTCTTCGACGCCCTGTATCGTGAAAACGCATGCCGTTACAAAAATTATTTAGTAAGCAAACCCCAATTATTTTTTAATTTTTCACCTATCCTACAGATCGTGTTACCTTTTTCTGAAACACCGTGTATATATATAATATAATAAGAAGGCACTTATGGAATAAAATTATTACTTATATGGAATTTATATTATTTCTGTCCTTGTTTTAAATAATTTTAAAAAACACTGAGACCCGTAGATTTTCATATATATAAAAATGTGTGCTTTTTAAACATAAATTTAAATGTACAGGGTGATTCATGCAAACCTAGCGTAGTCCATTATCTTTAATTTTAATTAAACACCCCGTATATTTTTGTTTTTAGAAGCTGCTTAACAACCTCATCTCAAAAATGTGTATTATGTAGGGTCTATTATGAATAATGCAAGGTGAAATTTTGAAATCATGTATAATTTTCGTCAAGATGTTAATGACATAAATCTTTGAAATTAATAATTCAGGAATCACACTTTAAATAAGGGTATTATTTTGTAAAATATCTATCAATTTTCTAAACTAAGTATCAATATAGTGGGTTTTGTATTTAATGCTTTTTATTTAAAGACATTTTTAAATAATTTGAAAATTTGCATATTTAAAACATTAATGAATACCTACTGCTGAAAACGATACTGCATGTTATGGACTTCAGAAAACATACATGATTTATGAGCATGTAGTTCCCCCTGCAACCTCTTTATCCCATATGTATCTTTTCATCTTTTGTTGTGGAGAAAGGTCTAGCTAATTATTGCAAACACATGTTACAGTGCTTCACAAATTTTAAGATTTTTTCACTTGAATACCATTGTCCTGTTGTCGGAACATGAGCGGAGCGTGAGGGCAGGGTTGCCAGGTCAGTTTTGATTTCTTCAGTAGTTTTGCTTTCAAAATATCAGTAGCAATCAGTAGATTTTTTAAACCATGTATAATACCCTGTGTTAACGGTCACCTGTTAAAATCGGCCACCTTTACTAACGCCCAGTTTCTATACTAACGGCCAGTTTAAAAATTGTCCAAACCAATTATATTTATGTAGATTGGTATCAACGACCACCTTTATATTACGCACGCGGCCAAATAAACTCATATTTTTAAAACCTTCATAATACTTTAGTTATAATTACTAAAATACTGCAAAGAAAGCTACAACTTTACTGTAAAATAAGTTTATTTTAACGTTTTATTATTTATTTTACTTCAAAATAAACTCATCTTATTTGCTTCAGTGCTTATTCCCAACAAAAATATAAATTATAGAAATTAATTATTAATCATTTCTAATTAATAAATTAAAAACAAAGTACTGCTTATCTGATATTTAATTATTAAAATGAGCACCGCAAAGTCTAAATACCACAACTTAACAAAACACGCTCTGCGGTTATTGGAAATTGGAAACAGAATATAAGAAAAGACAAAAATTACCCATTTCATGTTTACCAAAATATAAAGTACCTACCTATCTATTCATCAGATAAACCGTAAACTCATAAATAACTCCGAGCGATATCCACAGAAGATGCCTCAAAAAACTCCCAGAGAGTATCATCCCGCCGCTTACAAACACAATCAATGCATGTCTTAGGTTGAGCTACTTCCCAACTTCATGGAAAGTAGTTAACACAGTCATGATTCCTAAACCTAGGAAGCCACCCACCAGCACAGAATCCTATAGACCTATTTCTCTACTTAACACTCTAGGTAAAGTCTACGAGAGGATCCTCAAGGAGAGACTCGTAGAATTCCTAGAGACAAACCACATTCTCCCCAGTTTTCAATTCGGATTCAGAGCTGAACATTCCACACGCAACGCATTGATTGAAGCGGCCACTTTCATCTCCCAAACCATTAATGAGCATAGAAAATATGCAGTAGGCATCTTCCTAGACGTCCAAAAGGCCTTCGATCAGGTCTGGCACCCAGGTCTGATCGAAAAACTCCGCCAATTTGGACTGCCTACATTATTCATCAAACTTATTCACTCCTATCTCTCTAATCGAACAATTCGCGTCAAAGTCGCCAACCAATTATCCACCCCATTTACTCCTCAAGCAGGAGTACCACAAGGATCCATATTAGCTCCTATACTTTACACAGCATACAACAGTGACATCCCCCATCCCATTAATCGAACCGAGTCAATCTTACTTTACGCCGACGATACTGCACTGCTCACTGCAGGTACTGCACGAGGCACGCTGAGGCACCCCTCTGTCTTCGATAGGGCCCAAACACTACTAAACAAGGTCGTTAAATGGTGCAATAAATGGAGAGTCACCCTCAACCCAGCCAAAACCCAAATGATAGCCTTCAGACACCCTAATAGTTCTAGAAACGAAAGGGCCAGAATAACCCTTCAAGGAGAGGCTCTTGAATATCGCCCGTCGGTGGTCTACTTGGGAGTCCATTTTAGCAGGACGCTCAACTGGAACACTGACATTCAACACGCCTTAAACAAGGTAAGAAACAGAGCTAAACTCCTTGGAGCATTATCTGGAACGTTTGGAGGCACATCTAGCAAGACTCCTACACACCTATAAAACCTACATAAGGCCCATTATCGACTACAGGGCGCTCCTCTATGCCTCGCTAAATCAAATACATACCAATAAAATCCTCGCATGCGAACGTAGAATTCTTAGAAAGTGCTTCAGGAGGCACTGGAGATATCCGTCGGTATTGGTACACCCACTCGCAAAAATGACCCCTATCAACGAGAGAATACGTTCTCTCAGCAACAAATACGTCATTCTTACGATTAATGGTAACAATCACAGAGCAAAATATGTCCTAACTACCCCTTGCAATCGGCAAGGTCACATACTCACCGGGACCCCCAAAAACAAAGTTCCATTCCCTCCGGCCAATCTTCTACAATTGGCCAGAAACGAACTACCCGATGAGTACTACGAAATTCTAGAACAAACTCCCTTAATGTATCGCAGATAACTAAGCTGCATCCTCACACGCTGATCTAAGAGCCGTTCCTCTATGGTGACAGATTTGGAACCCCCTTGACTGACTGGACGCTTTACTGGGCTACGGCAACTTCTATCTTTCGCTTCTACAGCTTCTGAGCTAAAACCACCTTCTAACCCCATCCACTGGCAACTTTGCCTCTCCACACATCACTTAACATTCAAAAGCTTACACAATCTCCCCACACTCCTGAAAAGGAGGATCCTTCACCCTGAAGAGGCTTAAGCCTAAACGGGGTATAAATAACGAGTTTTCTTCTTCAAATAACTCCGAGCGAACATTTCCGGATATTGGAAACATAATGACACATCGCACCTTGAAAACAAAAGTGGCACTATACTGAAAACATCAATTTTTAGTTATAGCGACATCTGCATTACTTTTGACTAAACGCTCCTATTGCAGAGACTCCTGTTCTAATAGCTCGCATAGTTTCTCCTAGAAGTCGCTAGTGTCACTTTTGACTTTTAGGGGTTTTGTCAAAATGGTAATTTAAAAAGTGGCACTGTATCGGTTTAGTGTCGGTTTCCGGCGGATTGTTGAGGGAGAAGCACGTCGTTGTAAGTAAAAAAGTGACATTTTTTCTTTAGTGCCGGTTTTCACGCAAATTTAAAATGTTAAGTTTCATTAAGTATTATTAATAGTTTGTTTACTTTTACCAAATAAACGATTTTTCTTTTTAATATGACACAATTTCGTTTTATTTTTCTCTTTTTTATCATTAAGGTAAATATTAACTTGACTTTTTATTCTAATAATCAGAACTCTTATGTAAAACAAAAGTGGCACTATAAAGATTTTTTTTTAAATATTTTTTTCTAAAGTATTAGTTACATTATTAACTTGCCTTCTTCGGTAGAAACTAACTGTACTTTAATCAAATTGTTGAATAACATTAATTATAGTATTTAATTCGGTTATTTTAGTTCAAAATCCATTACAGAACTGTTTGAAAAACTTTAAACGGTCATACTGAAATATCTACATTTTGGGATAATGTCACTTTTGTTTTCAAGGTGCGACATGGTCTATTCAAAACAAAACAATTCTCAAGGAAAGAGTCCCTTGTAAAGGCACTTGACATTATTTATTATGAAATCCTATGTCGCTAACTTTACCATCAAATATAATTTAGGTGAAGTGAAACGAAAGAAGAATGCGCTGTTGGATGTTGGGCTTTGGGTTGTATATGAATGAGAAATGGTTTATATTTGAGCAATTTTTAGATTTTTCGGTACATTTTATACAGTTTTCAGTAGATAAGAAGATTGGAGTTTAAATCAGTAGGTTTTATACAGTTTTCAGTAGATCGCAGTTCAAATCAGTAGGTAGGTCTGCTGAAAAATTGAGGGTGCAACATAATACAATTCAGGGGTCTATGTAAAACATAAAAAAATTATGTAGTTTTTTTATTTAATTTAAAAAAGAATGTTACGTAACGCGCTGTTCGAACCCCCCTCCCCCCATGTAACGCGCCGTAACGTTTTACAAGACCCCCCTCCCCCCAAACTGCGTTACGTAATACTTGAACGCTCCCACTATACTTTTCTAAAAAGTTTGGTTTTTGATTTATTGTTCTAGGACAAACCTCAGTGAAAATATTGGCTAAAGAGCGAAGCTATGTTTTCCGTAAAAATAATAGATACGCTTTAACAAAAATGGCCGTCATGGACAAACTAAATTTTTTAAAAATAAAATAAATGGAATTTTATAGTCTCTATACACTGAAGTCTATAAGGTAGAAAAATAAAAAATATTAAAAATAGTTAAGCAACCAACTTAATTTATATTGGACCACTTGGCATGGGGACCACCCGAAGATGAAAGACCTCAAGATCCCAAGTCATGCCTCAGAGAAACTGTGATTTACTCAATGATCGACACATTATGCCATCAGCTGGACACTTGCTTTAAAGGAACAAAAGTAGTGTTAGATACGTACCGAATTGTTCAACCTGATTTTATCTTCAATGCAAACGAACAAGACGAAAAACGAAGCAATCAACTTCGTAAAACGTTTTACAGATGAGAGATGGGGGGTTTACCCCCCCCCTCCGCTAGGGGTAAGCCCCCGTGGCTTACACAACATCGTACTTAGGGCCCTGCCATTTGGCCTCATGAATCAAACTTGTTGGACACATTCCTGATGAAAATGAATTAAAAACTGTTACGGATATTAAAGTTTTATTTGCATCTAAAGTAGTCTGTTTTTAAACCAAGAGGAGTAAGTCAAATTTCCTGCTCCATACTTAAAGCTTGTTTGTAATTAGTCCAACCTCAGGCAAGTTTACTCCACTGTTATCCAATTTTGATACTAATAACATTTATAAAATTTTGACACTATTGGCATTTCATAGATTAATTAAATTATATCAGTGATTTTTTGTTTTTTTTCTGCGTTATTCCTTTAATTTGTAGATTTTTAGTCTGCTTTTATATAAAATACAGTTGTTTTTAGCGACGTATTAGTATAATATAATATTTATGGATTACCATCGAAGGCCAACATGATCAACTGAAAAAGAAGATATAGTTGGTGATATTTCTAGTGACTTTCTTGGGTGTGAATCTGTCTTTTTGGTTTACTCCTCTTGGTTAAACAAAGCTTAATTAAAATAAGTTTGTTTTATGACATTGTATAAAACAATTTTTACACAATGTTACAGTACATTTTTCACAATATGTTAGTGGTTTGAAGTTACAATTTTCTCCTGAACAGCGTTTCTGCTCTTAACATTTCTCCATGAAGTGTTCTTTCCCATCGAATTTTATGTCCGTAAATACTTCAGATGTTGATGTTCTCGATCTTACTACATATTTCTTGTATTAACACTTTGAATCCGGTGGGTATCATCATAATACACAACAGGTACTCTCCCTGGGCCTATGTGTATGAATTTGTACACAACACAAGAGTAGAACTTATTCAAGCTACAAAAAGTGGCCAGGCTGTGACAACTTATGAGGATAAATGGGCCCAGGAGTTTAAGTGTTAAGAGTCATATTTCTGTTTCAGGTAGGAAACGACTACAGATTGACGAAAATCTAATACCATAATATTTGACTTGTTTTTAGAGAAGCCATGAATTTGCTATGGCCATATCAATCATTTGTGTGAATATTCGACAATATTCACTGCTTACCTCTGATTTTAGTGGCACATTTTCCAAAAAAACAGTTCCTACTTAGGGTTGACCCATGCCTCCTATGAATGTTTTTTTTCTCTGATTCCGGCCTTGGTTTAGAACTAGAACCTTTAGCCACGTAATTGTATAACTTATCACTAAGTCAGGTGTAATTTGTAGTGTGTGTGTGTTGAGTAAGTGTCTTGTTACTTTGCAAAGTTGACGTCATTGTCTTTGCAAAGAGACGCTAATTGTATCCGAACGTCTGCGGTCCCTCCGGTGAGCACCGATCCCACAAGGACAGAAACTATTTTCATTTATTAATTTATAATAATGAAAAAATTCCTGACCCTGGTGGGATTCGAACTCACTACCATTCGGAACTTTCGATAGGCGCTCTTACCACTGAGCCACAGAGGGGGTTTCCTATGAATGTATTATACTTATAATTGTTAAGAAATAAACATTTTACTTTGAGGTTGTAATTCCACCTACTAGCTTGTGTGACAGTTTCTATAATATTAGATGTTAGTAAGACACTTATTGCAGCTCTTTACATTAAATCGAAAATCATATGATCCACGAGCTTCTTTACCAAGAGTTTTTGTATCTTGTATAGAACACTTCGCTAATCTATTTTCTCGCAAGGTCCCTGTTGCTGGGTATTGACATTTTTATAAGTCGAGTAATCAATCTGGTGGTAAATAAATTATGAATTGATTCGTGATCATTTTTAAACATTGTTTTGCCAGTATAAAAGTCAAAATAGTAACAGTATCCACTATTTCCACAAAAGTCCCAAAATTTGTAGCCGAATTAAATAAGTTTTCCACATATAAATTGCTTCATTGAGTTTTGTCCATATTATATCATAAACACTTTATTTATATTTTCTCCTAAATACGGAATAATTTTTCCCAAATAGGACAAAATATAAAACTTTTTATGCAAATCGCAATAAACAAATGTAAGATTAAAAAAAATACAACGACTTGTCCACAGATTCACATTCCACTGAATACTGAAATACGGTACATTTTGATAACCCAGTACCAGTACCCTACGTATAGATCAGTAAACAGTAGCGTGAGTTTGGCTATCAAAAAGAAATTTCAAAAGCAAATCAAAGCTTTCGAAAAAGAATACATTTTCACTACTTTGGTTTTATTGACGAAGGCATGCTAACATTGCTAACACATGATATAAATTTTCATAAAACATTTTTAAAACCTTTTGGGGCAATATTAAAAAATTCGGTTTTATTTTATAAGTACATCCCGTAACTTTTTTCATTGCACTTTTGAATATAAGTAAGTACGACCAAATTGACTTACTTTTATCCCTAAACATCGCGGTATAATTTATGACTAATCTTTTTGTGACACCCTGTTTATATGTAGAATGTAGTATCTGTATACTTCACTTATCTGTACAATTTTTAATAATTGTTAGGTTTTTATGATAAGATAAATAGATTAAGAAATAAATAAAAAATTTTACCTATCGGATTTGTTAAAAACTTTATATCGGCAGCATACTTCCTATTCTGTCTTATTTAATCATTTATCCTTTGTCTCTAAAAGCTTCTTTATGTTATTGACGACTTATCAATCCACTCTCAAAAACTGGCCTAATTTATCAACTTCGTGTAATGTTCCTGTACTGTACGTAGAAATATCAGTGTAAAATAAAGATTCTGATGAATAATAATTCGCTTGTGTGGTTAACGAAGACCGGTACTGAATACAGAAATGCACATTACAATCAACTATAATATCAAACAATAGACGTGTTGTCATGATTTGCTTAGCATAAATGCCTCTCTTGAGGCGTGAGGTGGTTTTCCAAGAAAACCGGACTGTTTCTACTACAAAATTTCTATTGTATTTGTACAACTTACAAGTGATTAATAGGAACTGATTTTGAAGAATTCTTTTCTTATTACACTTATTGAGCCGCGTCCTCACTGGTAAAAATTTGCGACGAACCAGCTGTTCGCAAATATGTGCGTGCTCGAGGTAAATTGCGCTAATGTGGATAAGTTCGTCGCAAAATTCGGACGCAAGAATTTTCTACGCACACAACGCACACGCTCCATCGATCGGTTGTTGGGGGTTTTTGAGCGAAGATCAAAGGATTTGTGTGTTTTTCAGTTACTCTACACAACCTGAGCGGACACGCACAACGAACGATAAACAAATTTTGGGTGGCCTTGAAGTTAAATTTGGGACGCAAATTCTTGCGAAGAAAAAAAATTCAATGCGCACGTAAAAATTTACCAGTGAGGACGTGGCTTTACACACAGTTTTATTTTTTGAATGCTCTAAACATACAAAAGTTATTATATATGTTACAGTTCAAGTTGATTCTCAGTTAGAGTTGACTCCAACTAGTTGGAGTCAACTCCAACTGAAACGAGCAGTAATAAAAGTTGATTTTAAAAATTTAAATCAACTTTTACTAGTCGGAGTTGACTCTTCCTGGATCGATTCAGTAAATGTTGATTATACGAGAATCTCAAGTGCATTTTTGATGAGTGTGCGTTTCTTTGTTTTGACCGTCTCAACTACTTATTAGTATAGTCTGTAACGTCGCCCCCGTTAGGTAAATTATTCTGATTCGATTTTTTGCACAAACTTACTCAAAGAAATACATCCGTATAACAATCTTTATAACAAATAAACAGGGTGTCACGCGGTACCGCGGTCGAAAAATTGTTTAACCAATTTTTGTTAAACCAAATTCACAAAAATAATTTTTATCTACTCTATCTCATATTATGTGAGTAAAGGTTTTATTGTGTGAAAATTGTAAATATAGATAGCAGTACATGAAGGGTTTAAAGTGTGTCTGAAGTAACAATGTATTTTAAATCGGTTTTACTTTTTCGCACTGTTTTTTAGCACACTTTCATATAATTAAACATCCTTAACTTTCGCCTTCGGGAGGAAATCAGACACGCCCTTGCAACGGCAACTGAAATGCTCACAAAACAGCGACCATGGAAGCAAAGGTGGATGACAAAGGAAATATTGGATTTAATGGACGTCAACTAAAAAACAACAAATCTGTAGGAAAAGATGAAATACCAGCTGAGCTTTTGAAGTTAATCAACGAGGAAAACTTAGACCTTCTTCTTGGACTATTTAATAATGTTTACAATACACGGACTATCCCTAAAATATGGCTTGAATCAGTCTTCATACCGCTGCCTAAAAAGAAGAATGCCAAATTATGCCATGACTTCCGCCTTATAAGTCTATTAAATAACATTCTGAATCTTTTCTTGCGTATCATACAGAACAGAATATATTATAAAAAATGTGATGAGGTCACCGGTCAAAAACAATTTGGCTTCAGGAAATGTATGGGGACACGAGAAGCAATATTCTGTCTTCAAACTCTGGCACAAAGATACAAAGATCAGCAAGCAGACCTTTCTATCTGTTTCATAGATTTTGAGAAAGCGTTCGACAAGACCTTGATAGAAAGATTGAACGACATCGGAGTCGACAAAAGAGATTCTAAAATTATAGAGGCTATTTATTGGAATCGAGAGAGCAATCATAAAGACCAATGGTAATACGTCAAGGCTAATTGAAATACAACGAGGTCTTAGACAGGGTTGTCTGCTATCACCCATACTTTTAACGTCTACTCTGAGGTAATATTTGCGAACTCTTTATCGCACTCTTCAGAAGGAATCAGGATAAACGGGCAGAGAGTAAATAACATCCGGTATGCAGATGACACAGTATTAATGACTGATTCGGACCATAGTCTGCAGATACTGTTGGATAGGGCTACTGAGAGTTGTGAAAAAATGGGGATGAAGATCAATACTGCAAAAACCAAAGTTATAAGAATATCAAGGAACAAAAATTTACCTCTTCCAATAAATATGTGAAACACCAACAGCTTGAATACGTAAGCCAGTACAAATATATTGGTTGCTGGTTCAACAATCAACTTGATTATAAACAAGAAGTCAAGAGCGAGAATAGAGGTCGCCCGACAGGGGTTTATCAAAATGAAAAGCTTATTTTGTAACAGTAGCATTAATATCAGCCTTAGATGTCGTTTTCTGCATTGCTATGTGTGGTCAATACTTTTGTATGGAACGGAGGTCTGGACACAATACAACACTGAAAAACAAGTTGGACGCCTTTGAACTCTGGCCTTATAGAAGAGACTTGAAAATACCTTGGACAACCCACACCACCAACGAATATGTTCTGAGGAGAATAGGTACAGATAGGGAACTGCTAAAAATCATTAAAGTCAGAAAAGTTAGCTACCTGGGACACATAATGAGAAACAAAAAGTACCGCCTCACGCAACTGATCATCCAGGGTGAGATTGAAGGAAAACGGAGTCCCGGTAGGCGCCAGATTTCATGGCTTACAAATATCAGAGACTGGATCGGCCTTGATTCAACATCTTTGTTTAGAGCCGCATTGGACAGAGACAGATTTGCCAGTGTAGTCGCTTATCTCCACTAAAGGAGAAAGCACCACAAGAAGAAGAACTTTCGCCTTGTCATGGTGATGACATGTGAGTAATAAATTACAAAAAAAGTTTTGACAGTTTTGTGGTTTGACAGAAGTTTGAATTTTTAAATGCCAAAATGGTGCAATCGTGCATCTCACTCGCACTCACATTGATAGCTGCGTCAATACGCTCCTAGCACTCATTGTTAATAATTAAAAATAACCGCTTAATAATAAAATAATAACAAAAATTTCTTCAGTATCTTGTAGGGAGGTCGTTAAAATTCGTATGACAGTAATGACAGATGACTTTTGCATATTGTATACCTACCTAATTACTAAATCTGTAAAGTTTTGATTTATTTTGTATGAATATAATTGCGAAACACTACAGAATTTTACTTTTTGACATACATTTTATTAATAATAAGATAAATTTTGTACAATATTTTTAATAATTAAAGTAAATAAATTTTAATTTCACTCAAATAAATAATCGATTGCTGCCATTGACCACTTACATTCAATCTCGGTTAATTTGATTAATAATCGCGGCAGGTATTCAATACAACAAAGTATTAAGTACTTTACTGCCGAAAATGAGGGCAAATGAGTACTTACAATAATGGATGATTTTAGTGACGTTTGGCGATAAACAATGATTTTAAACAAATTCGCTAAAATAATTTTTTTGTTTTCGTACAAATTTTTTTAGATCCTTTGGGCCTTTTTTCTCTAAAATTGACTGTTGTCGAGTTATTAGCGACTTAAATTTTGAAAAACGCCAAAATAACCATTTTTAAGGTTTAATAACTCGGTTAAAGATAATTATTGTGAAAGTCGAGCGAGCGGCCGTGGAGTAACGGCATAATTACTGGCCTCATACGCCAGTGTACGTGGGTTCGAGCCCTGCCAAAGACAAACCATTTTCATTTCCAATAATGACACGAGCCGTCTCACAGTGCCTCGGAGAGCACGTTAAGCCGTCGTTCCCCTGGGCTAGTGTACATCAACACTAGTTACTTGAAACAGGGTTAAAGATGTAATTGGCGCTGGAACTGTCCGAAAGGCAAAAATGCCATACGATATTATATATTATGAAAGTCAGAAACTAAAAAAAAAATCAAAGATTAAAGCTAACTCTAGAAGATCCTGAAGAAATTTTTGTCATTATTTCATTAATAAGATATTATTTTTAATTATCAACAATGAGCGCTAAGCGTGTATTGAGGCGGCCGTCAATGTAAGTGCGAGTGAGATTCACCATTGGACGGCCGGAATGGTGCATCTCTTTAGCACTCACCATTGACGGCCGCCTAATACGCACTTAGCGCTCATTGTTAATAATTAAAGATAAAGCTTAGTAATAAAATAGTGACAAAAATTTCTGCTGGATCTTGTAGAGGGGCTATAAACTTTGGTTTGGTCACTTTCTGACTTTCATAATAATGGATTTTAACCGAGTTATTAAGCCTTGAAAATGGCTATTTTCGCATTTTTCAAATTTTAAATCGCGTATAACTCGACAACAATCAATTTTAGAGAAAAATCACAAAATACCTTTTTTTTTGTTCAGAATAACCCAAATGATCTAAAAAAAATATTGTTCGAAGTGAAAAAATTATTTTTGTGAATTTGTCTAAAAAAATTGTTTAAACAATTTATCGATCAAGGTACTGCCTGGCACCCAGTAGATTTGTTATAAAGACCTCTTTTTAAATAAGTTTGTGCAAAAAATTCGAATCGGAGTAATTTACCAACGGGGTGTAGCGATGGATCGCCTCCACGTGGTGCACCCTGGGTAACGCCAAATGATCCATCCTCCCAATCCTAAGGTGTAACACCATCGTGCCGACGGGATGCATGGTACAGGGAGTAAAGTGTATCTAAAGCGATGCCCTAGAGAGATGGCGAACTCTGGGGGATTATAGCCTTAGCACGGTAAGGGCGCACTGCCGTGCCTGACAGCAATTCGTCCCAACTCGTGGGAACAAATATGGAGAACGAGATTGAAAAAACAAACACAAAAACGGGAACGGACACAGAGGTGACTTCAGTCGTGGATTCTGTATCTGTCCCAAATACTGAGCCAGAAGTTGTTCCAAGCGGAACAGACTCTGCACAAAGTAGCAAAAAACGCCTTTCTGGAGCTCAAAAAAGAAAGATGACGAAAAAGGCAAAAATGGCTGCTGGAACATGGACCACAGCAAATCCCCATAAAAACAAAACGGGAGTACTGGTAAAACCCGAGGGTAAAAAGAGACCGCGGGAGAATACCATTACCCCCCCCCCCCCCCGCAACAAAGGGTTGCTAAGAGACCAAGGAGCTCTCATGAGCAGACTAGGTCATACAGCAATGTCACAAAAGTATTCAGGATAGCGGTGGCACACAGGCACCATCCGGATACTCAACTAGATCAGGCTCACGCAGACCTGATCATCAACAAACTAAAGCTAGCAGTGGATGAGGCTCCTGTTGGAAGTCAAAATCAACTGCTACAGTTCCATAAAACATCGTTTAGCGCAGGTACTCTGTGGGTAAACTGTGCTAACGAACATACCAAAAAATGGACCACTGAGGTGGTAAGGACTATGGAGGGCCTGTGGGAAGGAGTCGACTTAAATGTGGTCGATCCCAGCCACATGCCAAAACGCCCTATGGTCCTCGCCCGCATCCCCGAGAAAGAGGCTGAAGAATCAACAGTCAGAACCCGTTTAGAGAGGCAAAATAAAGACCTTAAGACGGAAGACTGGTTGTTGAAAAATCGGAAGGTCGGAGAGGACATGCAAATCCTCGTATACACGATCGACGAGGTCTCCTATAAAACATTGAAGGCTGCAAATTTCAAGGCGTATTACAGACTTGAAAAGATATCCTTCAAAACCATCAGAGGCATTGATGGCTCCAATCAGAATCCTGCAAGCGAATCTCCAGCATAGTAAGTCAGCTTCGGCAGAACTTACTGTCGCCATGAGAAGGTTTGATGTAGCCTTGATACAAGAACCCTGGGTTTACAAGGGCAAAATAAGAGGTCTATCGGGTATTGGTGGAGAGCTTATATATAGCCGATCTGCCGATGTCCCGAGAACTTGCATAATAGTCAAACGAAACATCAAAACACTGCCGTTGATAAATCACTGTTCCAGGTATTTAACCACGGTAAAGATGAAGATCATAGATGGAGGAGGGGTGAAGCAGATAGTTTTCGGATCAGCATACCTCCCATATGATGATCCCGAACAACCACCATCAAGGGAATTGGAGCAGCTAGTGAGAGATTGCAGGAAAAATGGATTGCAATTGATCATTGGCTGTGATGCGAATGCGCACCATCTGACTTGGGGCAGTACAAACACCAATGCAAGAGGTGAGTCAGTACTACAGTTTATAATGCAACATAATTTAGACATATTAAACGTAGGAAACAAACCAACCTTCGTGACTTCACGACGGAAGGAGGTGATTGATATAACAGTTGCCACGACTAACGTGGCTAGAACTGTGAAAAACTGGCATGTGTCAGATGAGGTGTCCTTTTCAGACCATCGACACATTTGTTTTGAAATGACAGGCAATGAGCTTATCAAGGAAACTTATCGTAATCCTCGTAAAACAAACTGGGAAGCATATCAAGCAGACATAGAATATAGCTTAGGCAGGATTAACGGGAAGATAAGGCATACATTGGACCTAGACATGGCTGCCGAACAATTTCAAGAGATTGTCACGTCAGCGTTCGAAGACAACTGTCCGGAGATAGTCAGGAATTCCAACAGGAAAGTTCCCTGGAGGAATCATAATCTTGCAAATCAAAGGACAGAGGTTAGACGAAAATTTAATTTCGCCAAAAGGTCAGGCGAGTGGGGCGATTATCGCAAAGCTCTGACTGACTACAATAAGGAACTGAGAAGGGCAAAAAGAGAATCGTGGAGAAGGCATTGTGAAGAGATAGAAGGGACTTCAGAAATGGCAAGGCTCCATAAAGTTCTCTCAAAGGACCCTCAGATAAGTATTCCCTCGCTCCAAAAAGAGTCAGGTGAATACACTCAGAATGGTGAAGACACCCTGAAAGAGCTTTTCAGGGTGCACTTTCCTGAGTCTGAGACAAAACTGATACCACTAGACACATGGCAAACCGGACTGGATATCATGAATTATGGTTCTAGGGAAAACTGGCATGTGGCAAAAGAAGTTATAAACCAGGACAAAATCAAAAGGGCAATAAACTCATTCGAGCCATATAAATCACCGGGTCCGGACGGGATTTATCCAATACTTCTACAGAAGGGAAACGACCTTCTTTTCAAAAAATTGTGTAAGATACTGCAGGCTAGTTTAGGGCTGGTGTACATACCAAAAGCATGGAGGCTGATAAGGGTGGCTTTTATACCCAAACCTGGCAAAATCGGACAGGAAAGGGCCAAGTCTCTGCGGCCATTAAGTCTGATGTCATTCGTACTGAAGACCTTAGAAAAACTGCTCGATAGGCATATCAGGGATGGTGTATTGGTTGAAAGTCCGATACATCGGGGACAATATGCATATCGAGTGGGAGTCTCCACAGAAACGGCACTGCACCATCTTGTACAGAGAGTGGAGTACGTTCTAGAAAACCAAGAGGTGATGTTGGGTGCATTTCTCGATATTGAGGGAGCATTTGACAACACCTCTTACGAAGCGATCACAAGGGCGATCCGTCTAAAAGGAATAGACGAAACAAGCTGTAGATGGATA
This sequence comes from Diabrotica virgifera virgifera, assembly GCF_917563875.1. Classification (NCBI taxonomy): domain Eukaryota; kingdom Metazoa; phylum Arthropoda; class Insecta; order Coleoptera; family Chrysomelidae; genus Diabrotica; species Diabrotica virgifera. The sequence goes on along the minus strand of NC_065450.1, from coordinate 103,954,716 downwards.
GACTGCATGCTGAGAAACCGTGTGATATATGCTACGTTGCTAGGGGATACAGTGTCAGCTCAGGTAGCCAGAGGCTGCCCACAGGGGGGAGTCTTATCTCCTCTATTGTGGAATCTGGTCATGGATGGCCTGATAGCTAGACTCGACAACGAGAGGCATCACGTCCTGGGCTATGCGGATGACCTAGTCATCTTAGCCCACGGAAAATTTAATGGTACAGTCAGAGATCGAATGCAACACGCTCTGACAGTAGTTACAGAATGGACTTCAAATGTAGGGCTTAACATCAGTCCTCTAAAGTCCAAAATCATGAAATTTACTAAAAGAAGGAATTCAGAGGAATTGGGTCCTCTAAGTCTAAATGGTATACATTTAAATCTGGTGAGTGAAGTAAAGTATCTCGGGATAATATTAGACTCAAGACTTACTTGGAATCAGCAGATAGAAAGAATAACGAAGAGAGGCCTAATGCAGAGAGGCGTTAATGGTAGCCAGACGTACTCATGGAAAAATGTGGGGTTTGAGACCAGACATGGTATATTGGACTTATAACATGGTAGTAAAACCCACAATTACATATGCATCAGTGGTATGGTGGCCAAAAGTGCAGCAAAAAAGTGCCATCATCAAATTAAGCAAGGTGCAAAGACTTGCTTGTCTCGGGATCACGGGGGCTATGAGGGGCACACCTACGGCAGCTATGGAGGCACTACTGGATCTCCCTCCTTTACATATAACAATAAGAGGTGAGGCGAGAATGGGCTATTATAGACTGCGAGAAAACCTGAGCAACGTACCAGTTAAATCAGGACATAGTAAAATAACGAATGAAATTAATGATGCCGAATGGATGATGATTTCTGACCATATGACATCAAGATATATGCCTGAAGTACCTTTTCAAGTGGACATTTGCCCACGAGACGAATGGGACAGAGGAAACTCTCGACCCAGACTGCAGGGTTGCACCTGGTATACGGACGGGTCTAAAACTGCAGACGGTTCAGGCGCAGGAATATTCTATAGTGGTGGAAATTTCAACATTTCTATTCCACTGGGAGAATGTACCTCCGTATTTCAGACAGAGATTTTTGCAATCTTGCAGTGTGCAAGAGAAAACAACCTGAGGGCATTCGAACTGCAGCGGGTTAACATATGCACAGATAGCCAAGCAGCCATTGGGGCTCTTATAAGCCCTAAGGTGAACTCTAGGCTGGTGTGGGAATGTCGACAAGAACTTGATAGACTGGCACAACATAACAGTGTTATACTGGTATGGGTTCCAGGTCATCGGGGCATATACGGCAATGAAAGAGCTGATGCACTTGCCAAGAGAGCATCAGCTACAAAATACCTGGGTCCAGAGCCGGCACGGGCGAGGAACGAAAAAAAGCCTGGATCCGAAGCCAACACAACTCACACTGGGAGAGTGTACCCGGTCAAACACATGGCAAGATGTATATCGGACGGACATGTGCTAGTAGAGCTGAGTTACTGCTGAAAACAAGCAGGAATCAGCTCAGAGTCATAACAGGTTTCCTCACTGGACATGCGCCAGTTAAGGGTCACCTGCATACAATGGGGCTGTTTCATGGAGACTTGAGCTGCAGACTCTGTAACAGAGAACCTGAAACAGTCAACCATATTTTGCATGACTGTGAGGCATTGGATCGGAGGCGGCAAACACTTTTCGGAGACATCGAAATGACTCCAAAATTATATGGCACCCACCCACTAGACCTGTACAAGCTGGTACAGGGTTCCAGAATTCTGGAATGGGTTTCATAAACAATGGAAGATGTACAATAAGCCAAGTGGCTGCAGTACAACCGGTTCACAACAGACGGCTTCCAGGAAAAAAAAAAAAAAAAAAAAAAAATTACCAACGGGGGCGACGATACAGCCTAGACTAATTTGAACATTTTCAGTAACATTTAATTTCTAGAATCGGCTGTTTGTATGAATCAGAATCAACTTTTACTAAATGGCATTGTGAAGAGTATACTTTTCCTAGTTGGTGTCTACTTTTACTAGTAAATGTTGAATATAAATCTTCATTTTATATTTATAATTAACTTTTACTGAAACCAGCCGTTAGAGTTGACTCCAACTAGTTGGAGTCAACTCCAACTGGATAATCAACTTGAACTGTAACATATACACCTTATATACAGTGATCAGCGCGCTAATAACCGGCAGAATCACGCAAAAGATGGAAAACATAATATGTAAAGTAAAGAGAGACGAAACTAGTGGAGGTGGAAATTATCGGTATAAACGTATAAATTTACATTACATTACATAGTTTCCCACCTTTAGACGTCTCTGTGACGGGAGTATTTTATAAAATTCTCCTGTCACAGTGACAGTTGTCATATTCCTTCGATACGTCTTGAGGTGGAAAACTATGTAATGTAATGTTAATTTATACGTTTTTACCGATAATTTCCACCTCCACTAGTTTCATCTCTCTTTACTTCGCAATGTACTGTACATATATTATATTTTCCATCGTTTGCGTGATTCTGCCGGTTATTCGTGTTAGAATATATTCAACTATAATTTATGGTATTTTTATTAGTGTTAAAATGGACATATGCAGTCTAAGTGGGCGGGCTGATTCCCCGAACCTTTTAGGTCGAACATTCTTACGTAAAATTGCGAAAAAGTGTCGAGTTACATTATGAATGTGGAAACGATGTTAGTAGAGTTTTGAGTTTGATTTGTAGTCTAGAAGTATACGTTGTATAAGACACATCTTAATTTCTCTGTTTGTATATTATTATAATACGGTTCGGTTATAAAATAGATAGTTTGTTTACGTTTATTTGTACCTTTTATTATCTGCTATTTCTAATAGGTTATGGGCCTCAGTTACGTTGTTAGCTCACCTGTATTAAGATAATAATTAAAAGTGTACAGTCGCGAAATTTTCGTGTTAACCGAATACATAATGGCGGAGAGTGCGAAATATAACGTCGAAAAGTTGAACGGCAAGAACTAATCAATCATGGAGTTATTTAGTGAAAATGTTACTCATCAATGCTGATCTATGGGAAATAGTTTCGAGTGAGTTACCATTAGAAGCAGATCGAAGCAGTTCTTGGAAAAAACAAAATGATAAGGCTTTGTCAACTATAGCCTTACTTGTTGACGTTAATCAATTAGTGCATATCCGGAACAGGGAATTCGCGCGCGATGCGTGGGTAGCGCTAAGGGAGTATCATCAGAAATCAAGTTTGTCTAGTATGGTGTCTTTTTAAAGCAAATCTGTAGGCTATCGCTAGAGGAGAATGGTGATATGGAAGCACACATTAGTTTATTCCTAGAATCGTTGAATAAACTGGCCGCCTTAGGGGAGGAAATTAAGGACAGGTTCTCAGCAGGAATTTTGCTGGAAAGTCTTCCAGACTCATACAGTTTTTTTATTACAGCGCTGGAAAGTAGGCCATCGAGTGAATTTACTCTAGAATTTGTTACGAGTAAATTAATAGATGAGTACAGGAGACGTCAGGGAGCTTTGGGAAGAAATCAGGAGGAGTCGGTGAAGTCAGTATACGAGGGTAACAAAAATAATGGTACTGCAAGGGCAGAAGCAAGGCAGTGTTATTTTTGTAACCGGAAGGGCCATTTTAAACGAGATTGCTTTAAGTACAAAGAATTTAAAAAGGAAAAGGCCAATAAAGTCACTGAAGGTACTGATGATGCATGTTTTATGGTCAAATTATAGCTCAAGGGACGGAAAAAGGGATTCTGCTTCGTGGTATGTGGACTCAGGAGCTTCGAGCCACATGGTTAATTACAAAGGATTCTATACCCAATTTGACGGTAGCAGAAAGGGCGTTGTAAGTTTGGCGGAGAAAGGGCAATACTCCGAGGTTCAGGGTATAGGGACAGGACTTATTGAGTGCGTGACTGGATCGGGAGTGGAAAATTTAAAAATCGACAATGTGTTGTATGTGCCGGGATTAGACTCAAATCTGCTTTCGGTGAAAAAGCTAACAAGTGCGGGACATAATGTGCAGTTCGATAAAAACGAGTGTAAAATCGTTTTACACGGAAAAGTCGTCGCGAGTGCGGTGCCTTCACCGGACTTATACAAATCCAGCAACTGTCAACCTACATGGCATAGACGGTTTGGACACAGGGACATGGATGCAGTCAAACACTTAATGGAAAAGAAAATGGCAGTCGGGATTGATATGACAGACTGTAGGATTAGGGAAACTTGTGAATGCTGTATGAAAGGTAAAATTTTACGTAAGAGTTTTCCAAAATTTTCTCATTGCAATACATATAATATTCTTGACTTATTACATTCGGATATTTGCGGGCCCATGAAGACTGTTACTCCAGGGGGTAAACGTTATATTTTGACTTTAATTGATGATTTTTCTAGATATACAACTATATATTTATTAAATCATAAAAATTAAGCGGTAAAATGTATAAAAGAGTTTATAGAATTTGCGAGTAATCAGTTAGGTAGGGTTCCAAAAGTAATTAGGTCGGATAGGGGTGGCGAGTACGTAAATAATAATTTAAGGGAATTTTTAAAGGGTAAAGGTATAAAAATTCAATATACAGCAGGGTACTCTCCAGAACAAAACGGGGTTGCAGAGAGAAAGAATCGATCTCTAGTTGAAATGGCTAGGTGCATGTTAATCGATGCGGGTTTAGCAAAGAAATTTTGGGGGAAGCGATAGTGACAGCAAAAAATTTGCAAAATCGATTACCTACTAAGTCGAAAGAAAAAACGCCTTATGAATTGTGGCATAAAGTAACACCGAATGTGTCGAATTTGCAAATATTTGGGTCTACGGTTTATAGCCACATTCCCAAAGAAAAAATGAAGGATAAATTTGATCCAAAAGGTGAGTCACTGGTAGTTGTAGGTTATTCTGATGAATCAAAAGCATATAGATTGTTAAATGTAGATACAGAACGTATTACAATTAGCCGTAGTGTGGTGTTTTTCAAGAGAAATATATGCGTCGAGAAAAAGGAGGCAAAAAGTGAGGAAATATCCATTGGGTCCATGATGGAACGGAAGAGAATAGAGCCAAACGACGTAGAAGACAGAGAGGTTGCAAATTTTGAAAACACGGAGGAAATAGAAAATTCTACGGACACATCTAACACGTATGAGAGCTTAAGTTAGGAAGAATCCCATGACGATGACGGTGATTCTAACTATCAATTAGATACAGATCTCGATATAGAGAATTCAGGTGATCGTAGATCTAGCAGAATAAATAAAGGTATTCCACCTGAGCGCTACATAGCAAAGTTGACAGAACTCGAAGAAGTAGAACCTAGAAACTTTAAAGAAACGCTTAAAAGACGTGATAGTGAAAAATGGAAGCAAGCTATGGAAGAGGAAATCACGTCATTAAGGAAAAATCAAACTTGGGATTTAATACAAGCACCAAAGGGAAAGAATATAGTCTCATGTAAATGGGTATTCAAGTTAAAAACAGGCGAAGATCAAAGCTCGAAGAAGTACAAAGCACGGCTGGTAGCAAGGGGTTTTAGCCAAAAATTCGGCGTAGACTACGATGAAGTGTTCGCTCCGGTTGCGCGGCAAGCTACTCTTCCAATTTTTATTAACTGAGGCATGGAATAAAAATCTCATAGTAAGGCATATAGATGCACAAAACAGCCTTTCTAAATGGAGAACTGTCAGAAGAAATTTTTATGAAACAGCCTGAGGGATTTGAAGAAAAGGATACAAGTTGTGTTTGCAAATTAAATAAAAGTTTATATGGTTTGAAACAATCTGCCAGAACTTGGAACAAAAAGCTTGATGAAGTTTTATCTAAAGAAAATTTTTGTAAAAGCAATATTGATACATGTTTATATATCAAGGTAATAAATAATGAAAGGGTTTACGTACTTATATACGTGGATGACATTTTAATAGCAGCAAAGGATACACAGGTAATTGATACATTTGAAGAGAATCTAAAATGTAATTTTGAAATAACGAGTTTGGGATTATTACAAAATTATCTAGGTATGAAGATTGAAAGGTGCGATCAAGGGATTTATAGTTTAAATCAAGCCAGTTATATTGACAAATTGCTGAACAAGTTTAAGATGAAAGATGCAAAAGAGTCCAATATACCGCTGGATGTTGGATACTACAAGCTTAGCAGAGAAAAGCCGAGGAAAAACAGTGAAATATACCAACAACTGATTGGTGGTTTATTATATATTGCGGTAAATACTAGACCGGATATATTGGCAAGCGTCACCATACTAAGTCAACAGAATAAAAATCCAAAAGAAGTAGATTGGAACGAAGCAAAGAGAGTGTTGAGATATTTAAAGAAAACTAAATATAAAAAGCTTATTTTAGGACAACAAGGAACAGATAGTGCATTATACGGCTATGCAGACGCTGACTGGGCAGAAGACAAAGGGAACAGAAAATCAAATAGCGGGTATATATTTTTATTACGGGGTTCGCCTATAAATTGGGGAAGTATAAAACAGAATTGCGTGTCTCTATCATCAACTGAAGCAGAGTACATAGCATTGGCTGAAGGATGTCAGGAAGCAATTTGGTTAAAACAGGTTATAAAGGAATTTGTGGGTTTAGAACCGGAATTAGTCATATACGAAGACAATCAAAGCTGTCTAAAACTTTTAGGAAATCAAAAATTCAGTAATCGGACAAAACATATCGATACAAAGTACCATTTCGTAAAGGAATTGCATCAAAAAGGGGTTGTTAATAAGTATTGTCCTACCGAGGATATGACAGCTGATATGTTGACTAAGCCGCTGAATAGGGTTAAGTTAGAGTACTTAAGTAGTAAAGGGGGTCTATTTGACTAATTCAAAAATAATTTTAGTTGCGAGGGGATGTTAGAATATATTCAACTATAAATTATGGTATTTTTATTAGTGTTAAAATGGACATATGCAGTCTAAGTGGGCGGGCTGATTCCCCGAACCCCTTTTAGGTCGGAACATTCTTACGTAAAATTGCGAAAAAGTGTCGAGTTACATTATGAATGTGGAAACGATGTTAGTAGAGTTTTGAGTTTGATTTGTAGTTTAGAAGTATACGTTGTATAAGACACATCTTAATTTCTCTGTTTGTATATTATTATAATACGGTTCGGTTATAAAATAAATAGTTTGTTTACGTTTATTTGTACCTTTTATTATCTGCTATTTCTAATAATTAGCGCGCTAATCACTGTATACAACACTTCCGAGATTTTTTGTCTTATTTCTACTATTATAATAAAATACCTAAATAATATCGCCCCTGTCGCCATGTCTGCTGATTTCTGGAGGCGGTTGTTTTTCTCTTACATTTAGTTCTGAGAGGACAGCTATTATGTGTTGCTTTATTCTACATAGAATCTAATGATTGTTCGTGGTTTTATCTGTAAATAATCTATTTTTTTTAGTCAACTGTTCCCTGAGGTCTCTTAGGTACGGACAAACCACTTTTTGAAATTGAAGTCGGCAGCAAAAAGACGCTGGCTTGTCGCTAGATATCGGCGTTTGCTGTGGTTCTGGATCGACTTCCTTTTGTGGTTAACAGTTGTACAAGCAGATTAATTATGAATTCTAACGAAGAAACATTGCTTTTGTTGCTCCTTCTAAAGCGTAGACAAAGAAGGAAACAGTGTATATTTTGCATGCATCCCATTGTCAAAGATCGTTCAAAATTTGGAAGTCAAGATTTTGCCTTTGCATTTCTGTTGCTATATGAATCACGTTTGTAATCCCAAATCGCAGGTTCTGCCTTAACTGCAGCAATGAAAGTGTCTGTGTCGAACGACTCTATTTTGAGAATTATTGAGAAGTCAGCCGACGGGAGGGGCGACAACCGATGACAGAAGTTGTAGTGCAGTCAAGAAAACGCCTAACGACGACTTCAAGTAGCGAGAGACAACCACAAACGCTTGACTTTTTACTGCGGACTTCGACTTCAAAAAGTGCTTTGTTTGTAAGGGGCCTTAGCTGCAAGTAAAACATTCGTCTATGATTCAATCGTTTGGAAGTCTATAAGCATTGATACCACGTAGGTCCAATAAATGAACAAACATTGTCATGGGCTACCGATTCCTTTTTCTGTGTGTAGATTCTTTTGCCAGCTTAGTGTCTATACTAAAATCACAATCAAGGTGCACTAGAAATAAACAAACTACGACACTTTAATGTTACAAGGAGCACTCTCGAATCATGATTTACAATGTATAAAGTTTGTAAATCATGATTTGGGATTTATACAATGTACCTACAGTCGGAAAAATGACAGATTACCCATGAAAGATCACATCAATCACTTATTTTGTACGTGCTGTCTTTTTCTATAACAAACGTTTGTTATTTATACATTGTAAATCATGATTTGGTAGTTCTCCTTGTAACATTCAACGTGTCTTGGCGTGTTTATTTCTAGTGCATCTTTATTGTGATTTTAGTATAGTACACATTTTGTTCTGTTATAGTGTATAATGATTTCTGATTTATAATTAGATACATTTAGAGCAGTCATCAGCGGTAAAAAACTGTAAAACCGTGGAATTTTGAGAATCAACACCGATTTTAATGAAAATTTGGATTTGGGCTCGGTTGACCCTCTTCTTCAAAATCTACCCTATGCCGAACTGGGCTTTTGCCCTGGGGGTGAAAACAACCCCATCTAGGGGACAAAAATATGTTCAATCAAAATAACTATGGAAGTCGATAGATTGACCAATTCTGAGTAGATTTTGTTCTGAGTAAACAGAAAGACAGAAAAATCATTTATAAACAGGAAGATATTTTCAAAATGAAGACGTGTACCTATTTATTGTACTCCTTTACTAAATTAATAATTTTTAAGACTATACTTAATAAAACAATTTTTAAACAAAGCTAATTGGCATCAAAGCATTATATTAAGTAATACATATTAAAAATTTAATAATCAACGAAACACCTAATGCGTAAGCTACAATCAACGTTGTGAGTATAATTTGTTACACTTTTATCAAAAATATTATATTTATAGTTAGATTTGAATAGTCCTTAGGAGGTGTGATCATAAATATAATTAATGAATAAGAGAACTTAAGTAATAAAAAAATATAACTGATGTGCTTCATGACTATCGCAGCTTTAACTTTTTTTATCATGTAACACATTACAATTTTATTGTTACCTTTATTTCATCGTCAGTACCTGTATTATACAGGGTGTATAATACATGTATTATATATAGGGTGGAAGGCACTTATGGAATAAAATTATTTCTGTCCTTGTTTTAAAAAATTTAAAAAAACGCTGAAACCCGTTCATTTTTATATATAAATGTAGGCTTTTTAAACCTAAATTTAAATTTAAACAGGGTGATTCACGCAAACCGGGTATAGTTCATAAGCTTTATTTTTAATGGAACACCCTGTATATTTTTATATTATTAAAAGCTACTTAACGGCCTGATTTCAACGATCCATATCATGTATGGTGTATTATTAATAATACAGGGTGAAATTTTGAAATTACAGTGTATGGAAACCACTTATGGAATAAAATTGTTTGTGTCCTTATTTTAGAAAATTATAAAAAACGCTAGGATACGTCAACTTTTAAATTTAGATATGCTCTCTTTAAACATTAATTAAAATATACGGGGTGATCCACACAAGTCTATCATAGTCCATGATCTTTAATTGTAATGAAACACCCTGTATATTTTTATGTTTTTCGAATTTGCTAAATAACTTCATCACAAAATAGTATATTGTACAACAAGAGAGAAAAAAGACATATTTCTCACGAGCGCAGAAGTTTGTTGGCACGAGCCGAGGTACGAGGCGAGTGCCGCAAATCAAGCGAGGGAGAAATATGTCGTTTTCTCACATGTTGTACACTGTACTTTTTCTATGGATGCGTTTTTGTCAAGAATTCAATCTTCAAAATTAAATAATTTAGGTGCTATTATGTAGATTATATGCCAAAATTGAAATAAAATACATATTATTATATACATATGTAGGTATTTAATATTCCTAATATTTATATACTTTTATTTATTTAAAATTATAGTTACCAGTTATATTTGAACAGTTTTGAAAGGTAATTCCTCGTAAGTTTTGATTTGACACATTTTATTTGACAAATATATTTGTGTTTGTATTGTGCATGTTACCATGGAAACCGCGATTCTACGTATGGAACCCGTGAGAAAAAATATTTCTCACTGCATTGGCCGACTTTTCTCACACCCTGAGAAATTGTTCGTTTTGAATGTATGTAAGTAGTGAGAGAAGTTGCACATTTTATAGCATCCATAGAAAAAAGTGTATTGTATAGGGTCTATTATGAATAATACAAGATGAAATTTTAAAATTATATAGGTTAAATTTTCGTCAAGATATTAAATAGGAACCTACATAAAATTTTGAAATTATCTAATAATTTATCATACTTTAAATAATAGTAAAGTATGCATATAATATTGGTATATTAGCTAAATAAAGACATATATTTTCTAAACTAAGTATAAATATTATTTATTTTTTTTTTGGTTTTGTATCTTTAATGTCTTGGCGAAATTTATGAATAATTTAAAAATTTCACCTTTTCAAAATTTCACCTTGTATTATTCATAATGAACCCGAATAATACATTCTTTTTGAGATGAAATTATAAAGTAGCTTCTAAGCACATAAAAATATACAGGGTGATCCATTAAAACTAAAGATCATGGACTATGCTGTACTTGCGTAAATCACCCTGTAAATTTAAATCTATGTTTGTAAAGCGCCCATTTAAATTTAAAAGTTGACCTGTTTCGGCATTTTTTATAATTTTTAAAATAAGGACACAAACAATTTTATTCCATAAGTGGATTCCATAGTTAATAATTTCAAAATTTCATCCTGTATTGCTCATAATTCACCCTACATGATATAGTTAGTTGAAATCAGGTTGTTAAGCAGCTTTTAAAAATATAAAAATATACAAGGTGTTCTATTAAAAATAAAGCTTTTGGACTCTGTTTGACTTTTATGAATCACCCTGTAAATTTAAATTTGTGTTTAAAAAGTGCAGATATTTATTTAAAAATCGACGAGTATCAGCGTTTTTTATAATTTTTCGAAACAAGGACAGAAATCACTTTATTCTGCAAGTGCCTTCCACACTGTATAATTAGACGTATGTTGCCTAATAATAAAAAAATCATGTTTCCGATTGATTTTTATTATTAGAATATGTTCTCAATAATTATATTTAATCATACTAAAGAAAACAGCACTTCTAGAAAGTTTCACAACTGATATTAAAAGCTAAAATCTCCAAATCATAATGGCAATGCATTCGAAATTTAAAGGATCTACTCACAACGTGACGTCATGCGCGACCTGAACGAAATTAGGAACGCTCCATATCATATCTTGGGTTATTTTATCATAGTTGTGAGTCAATACATTAAACGAGTTAAATGAATAATAACAGGTGATATGTCACGGACAAGAAGTATCTTTGTTATTTCTCAATATACCCCACGGAAATAAGCAAAATTTAAGGGGGTTCAAATCTCAATAACCACATATTTGACGACTAATTTCGTTATATGCCTGTATAAGCACGTTTTCTGCAGACATTGCGGTGTGGTCTTTTAATTATCAACATTTCTGTATGTATCTTTTATACATGAATATCAATATATATCTGTTAAAAAATAGAAGAACTTTCAAAATGGTGTAATACAGAAATTTTTATATTAGGTAATTTTTCAAAATCGTTAATTTCTTATAATTTTGTTTAAATTTACTTACACTTTTGTAATTGATCTAAAAAAGGGGTCTTGTAGTGTTAACAAATCATTAAAATTTCTGTATCGAAGATATATTATCAGGTGAGTACTTAAAATACCGGCCAAATAAAAAAAAATGGTGAGAGCTGCAGGTAAAGTGCGTGAGAGCTGCATTTTTGTCAATTCGATATGGCTCAATGCGCCGAGTTCGACTGCATAAAGTTAAATGCTGAAAATAATGACTGGGTACTTTTTGATGGTTTTCTCAAACCAACGTAGTTGATAGGAAGCTCAACTCCAGTACGGGTGGAAATGGAAAATGTGCTATGCAATTCCAATGAGAAATATTCAGACAATGAAGAAGTGTCTGATATTTGTGACGATGGTAGTATCAGCTGGGGTGACACCAATTAATCTGATTTTGATTACTTAATAAGAAAATGTATGAGAAGCAGAAACTTAAGCCAAAAAACAAAAATAACCATAAAGTAAGTCATCAATGGAAGTAGCACAGAAAAAGACAATAAATACCGTTCCCATACCACCAGATTGACAACAGGTGGAATACTTTCTTTGGTTACAACCTCCCGAGATTTTTAAAAATTATAAATCATACAGGATGCCGAGGAAATTAAGATGAGAGAATTTTAAATAATTCACAACCTATCTGCTCAGCGTGGTAAAAGTTCCAACAAGAAAGATTCCTTAGTACTCAACAAAAGAGTAAATGAATTAAAATGTATAAACATTTACAATTTCTTTGCAACACGAAAATGCAGCAGCTGCATAATACCCTGGTTAAATCGGAGAGTGCAGGAAGAGTATATCGGTTTCGGAGGTTTTTTCCTCCTCATCAGTAGTCCCATATCCTCTTCTCTCCGATTTCCCCAGGCATCATATTTTGGGTCCTTTATCTTTAAATATTTTTAAATATTTTTCAATATTTTGGATTGAATTTTTTCTTAAATATTCTTTGAATTTAACTTAATATGTTTATTTAATTTAAAAATAAAATAATTCTACCATAGCTTCGAAAAAAATTCACAAAAATGTGCTTGATATGTTGATTTCAAACCATACCCCCCCCCCCCTTAATTCGCACATTCTGTTGATTTCATTCAAGTGAGAAATACTCATGGATATATGAGTTTCTTGTCGCTGTAATTTAATGGGTGGTGAAAAGATCAGTTCAGTAGATTTTTTTTATTTTAATTAATCATCTATTATTATAGTGAACACTCACTTCCTTATGTGTATAATTTTAGCGTACTGTAAAATTCGAATAAATCTAAAAATATGGAAAACGATATACTGAACTACAATAATTATCCCTGAAAAGATCTTTTTCTGATACGTGTTCCTTTTAATATCATTTACTCGCCACCAAGTGAAGTGGTATTCAAAATGGCAAACTTGTTTTATGCCCCATTGGCAATCAGGTCAACTAAATAGTACAAAAGGGAATGCCAGATGAACCAATTGTCTGAAAATGAAGAATAGTAGGGGCACTATGTGTAAGGGAAGTTATAATTAATCATTGTGCTTTGAATATGTTGTTATATGTATACTTTGCACGTCCCCTTTATGTTCTGTCTGTCGGTAACAAAAATCAGTTTTCAAAGAGACTTGTTCCGGAAATGCATCTCAGAAATATCGCTAATTCAATTGTCAGGTTTTATGTTTAAAAATGGGCAATGCAATGGACAATTTAGGTCCGTGAAGTTAGCCCAAAAAAGTCGGGAAAAAAAGGTGACTGATGCCATTCGATTGTCCATTGATTGTCCACGTTTGTCCACAGTTTTATTTCGTTAGTCCACCCATCAATTTTTTTTTATAAACAAATTTTTTTTTCGGGCTAACTTCACAAATGCACAAATTTTCGAAAATTCAAAAATCTCATGCTATATTGTTTGTCCATCGTTTGTCCATGTTTGTCTACCGCATAATTTTGTTTGTCCACCCACTGATATTTATAAATTAAAAAAAAAATTATATATATTGCTTACGGATAATAGGACAGTACTGCTGAAAAAGTACTTTAGACTCCATTAGAAAGAATGTCTCTGCGGGGCCAGAATCCCAACTACCCGTTTGTCCACCCCTTCACAACGTTTGTCCAACCCCTTAAAGTGCAAAACGACCCGTCTGGAAATTGTAATTATTTTTTTTTAATTCTCAATTCGGGCTAACTTCACGTCCGCTTAAATGCGTATTTAAACGTTAATTCGGAGACAGAATCCCAACTACCCGTTTATCCATCCCTTCACAACGTTTGTCCAACACCGTAAATTGCAAAACGACCCCCCTGGAGATTGTAATTAGTTTTTTTAATTGTCAATTCGGGCTAACTTCACGTCTGATTAATTGCGTATTTAAACGTTAATTCGGGGACAGAATCCAAACTACCCGTTTGTCCACCCCTCCGCAGCGTTTGTCCAACCCCTTAAAGTGCGAAACGACCCCCGTGGAGATTGTAATTATTTTTTTTAATTCTTAATTCGGGTTAACTTCACGTCCGCTTAAATGCGTATTTAAACGTTAATTCGGGGACAGAATCCCAACTACCCGTTTGTCCACCCTTCACAACGTTTGTCCAACCCCGTAAATTATTTTTTTTTAATTCTCAATTCGGGCTAACTTCACGCCTGCCTAAATGCGTATTTAAACGTTAATTCGGGACCAGAATCCTAACTACCCGTTTGTCCACCCCTTCACAACGTTTGTCCAACCCCTTAAAGTGCAAAACGACCTCCCTGGATATTGTAATTATTTTTTTAATTCTCAATTCGGGCTAACTTCACGTCCGCTTAAATGCGTATTTAAACATTAATTCGGGGACAGAATCCCAACTACCCGTTTGTCCACTCATTCACAACGTTTGTCCAACCCCTTAAAGTGCAAAAACGACCCCCCTGGAGATTGTAATTATTTTTTTAATTCTCAATTCGGGCTAACTTCAAGTCCGCTTAAATGCGTATTTAAACGTTAATTCGGGGACAGAATCCAATAATTACAATCTCCACAGGGGTCGTTTCGCACTTTAAGGGGTTGGACAAACGTTGTGAAGCGGTGGACAAACGGGTAGTTGGGATTCTGGCCCCGAAATAACGTTTAAATACGCATTTAAGCAGACGTGAAGTTAGCCCGAATTGAGAATAAAAAAAATAATTACAATCTCCAGGGGGGTCGTTTTGCACTTTAAGGGGCTGGACAAACGCTGTGGAGGGGTGGACAAACGGGTAGTTGGGATTCTGTCCACGAATTAACGTTTATATACGCATTTAAGCGGATGTGAAGTTGGCCCGAATTGAGAATTAAAAAAAATAATTACAATCTCCACGGTGGTCGTCTTGCAGTTTCGGGGTTGGACAAACGTTGTGAAGGGGTGAACAAACAGGTAGTTGGGATTCTGTTCCCGAATTAACGTTTAAATACGCCTTTAGGCAGCGGACGGGAAGTTAGCCCGAATTGAGAATTAAAATAAAAATTACAATCTCCACGTGGGTCGTTTCGCACTTTAAGGGGTTGGACAAACGCTGCGGAGGGGTGGACCTGTTTCTTCAACGAGCACTTCTTCAGCAAGGAGGCAATGGAAAGACATGACATTTCAGCAAAAAATGTTTGTTCTATTTTAATTAGTATGTAATAGCATATTAAACAATTATAAAAATAATTTTTATTTGGCCCTAATGGTGTTTTACGTTTAATAAAAATGAATTTTTTCATACACTTACGATCCTGCATTCAGAACATAAGCCCAGAGCGCACGAACGTGACATGTCGTTTGTGACAGATTCAAACAATGAATTTTTTTTTCTGCATTTTTACACCTTTTTAGATACTATATTATCGTATTTATTCAAAGGGAAACTTCATTTTCACTCAAAAAAAAATTCAGGCCTGACAGGGATAGGGAACTTGCATAAAATTTTAAATTCGAAAAAAATGTTATAAATCACAACAGAACATAATTTAAAACATGTGTCAAAGAAAAAAAAGTTTTGTTTGTCTTTTGTTTGGCCCCTAAAGACGATTAAAAATTCAAATTATACCAGCCAATCCAAAACGCGTCGTGACGTCATCGGGTTATTTGTTTACATTCTGTATCAACAAAGTAAACAAAATTGTATATAATTTTATATTATGACATTATAAACGTCAGTAGAAAATACAGTTATGTGACGTTAAAAGTGTTTTTGATCGTTTGAACTATTCATAGAAAATTTGTACTTTTACAAAATGGTTTTATTTTTCATAGTAAACCTTCTTTCCTTTGCTATAATAACTATATCAAACTCCAATCTCAACATACTGGTATATATTATTACAATGGCATACGATAAATGTCATTAGAATATAAATATTTTTCCTTTATTCCGCGACGACGAACTGGCCAAATACACAAGTAGGTGGAGGCTAATAAACTAAAGAAGAAGAAGAAGAAGAATATACCTAAATATAACCATAAACGGAACCATATAGTTAAACTATATGACGTCACGGGTCGTTTGAACTATTTTAAAATATAGAAGACTTTAAATTTGTACTTCTTAGTTATTATGCGTTTTTGAAGCGTGAAATTTTGGAAATCTCAGTTTTATACAAAACTGAACATTATTATGTAATAAAAAAAATGTGCAAGTTCCCTGTTACATCCTTCTAATAAAAAATAAATATTTGAAGATTTTTCTCAAATTATGGGTACATACCAACATCATTTTCATTTATAATTCTTTTATTTTTAATTTGACAAAGAAAAGTTTCATAAAAAGCTCTTCCTGGTCTAAGATTTATGATGCAACCATGATATATCAAATTTTATTAATTTTATACGAGGTATATAAAAAATATTAATTTCGATCAAGAGTAAAGTACCTTTATAGTTCACAACATTTAAATTAGAATGATATAATTGCACATTAAAACATAGTTTTTAATTCTAAACAACTTTTCATAATAGCAATTTCCATATTATGAATTTAAATACGTAAATAAACAAAGTTTTCGTTATGATAATGCTCGCATTTTCAGCTTGTTTTTGTTATTTTTTGTAAATTAGCTCGAAAGATATTTTGCTGAACGTCGTGTTACTAATATTTTTTTTAATTGTGGTAGTTTCAACATTTTGCGATTTAAGTATACAAAGCAAGTAAAACTTATTTACATTCTTTTAACCTTGTGGTCGATATTCTATGTTTAGAATTGTATTTTCTTAAAATATGCATTCGTTGCACGCAAATGTATAAATCTGAATAATAATAATTATCCGTTCTGTTTCTGTGGTTAAGTTGCTTTATAGTCACAATCGCTGTTTATTTAGTATAGAAGAGTCGTAATTGTCATAAATTCACTGTTTTTAGAAATAGACTACCTCTTATAAATTCATCAGAGAAGAATGTATCAATCGACGTAATATCTACTAATGATATGTTACTGATGGTGTGTAAATAAATATCTTCAGCTCATAATAAAGATGTCATCCAAATTCCAATTTTAACACGACCAAAACTACGATCATACGATCTAGGTTTCAAAAATATCATACTACTGGCTAAAGTCAACGTTTGTTACAATTCCCAAAGTATCAAATCCTAAATACTTAGTACAAAGATACTACCTCAGTAACCTATGTTCTATAGGCATTTCTTACCATACTTCAGATCAGGCGTTTGGTTTGATACAGAATTCTATTTTTATTAAAGATTTAGGGACGAGAGACGCCCTCTTCTATTTGAAAATTTTTGTTTCAAAATTGCTATGAGCAGCGACAGGATATTGATACGTGGTTGGCTATCGGAGTACATTCGATAATGTCAAGCATAATAATAATTAGATAGATAGATATTTATTTATTTATCATAATAGATAATACACAAAACAAAAACATTGCACTCCACACCTGTACAAATTACATAAGAATTGTCAAGGCAAGAATATAATTATCATAAAGTATTACAAAAATTAAAAACATGAGACTAAACAAATAAAGAAATAAGCATTGTCAAATTAAATTAATCAGAAACATTCAATATATAAACAAAAAAAAAGAGAAAATAAAATAAAAATAAAAACACTGGAAGTACAACAAACATTGCAAATTGGTTTCTAGGTCTTAGTTTTAATATAATGGACTAATAATCTCTTAAAGATAGTTGCATTATGGCTATTTTTAATGTGATAAGGTATATTATTGAACTGTACAATTCCTTTATGAAACAAGCTTTTCATTGAACTGGACTTGTTGGTTGTTCTAACATAAAAATTTATTGAATTTGCAGTTCTAGTGCTATGCTCATGAACATTTGCTATCGGGACCAACTGACTGTTCAAATACTCAGGCAATAAATGGTTTACCATCTTAAATAAGAATGTCATAGATTGGACATACATAAAATGTTCAACTTTTAACCAATTTAAAGTTTTCAGCATATCTTGAATTCGAGTATATCGATTGCATGTCAATATTACTCTCATAGCCTTATTTTGGAGAATTTGAAGCCTGTCATAATTAGAACATCCTGTATAAATCAATGAACAACAATATAAAAAGTGAGGTAATATTAACGAATTATAAATTGTTAATTTAGTTTGAAATGTCAAAAATGGTGATACTCTTCGAAAAAAACCTATTTTTTCCCTATCTTTCTGCAAATGTAATCAACATGTTTACTAAAAGTTAGTTCCCTATCCAATATGAATCCCAAATACTTTATTTCCTGAACCATTTCAATTTTTTCATTATTTAATTTAATGTGAACATCCAAACTTAAGAATTTCCCGAAAAGAGTATTATGTATTACCAATAAACATGTATTTGGATTTTAACTCATTGACTTTCAATTTGATTAACTTAAATCTTTCAGTTAATAAATGCAATTCACGATTCATCGTGTCCACTACATCAACAAAATCTTCCCCATAAAAATATATTAATGTGTCATCAGCAAAAAGATGAATTGTACATTTACTTAATACGTTTCCCAAATCATTAATGTATAATATGAAAAGTAGAGGTCCAAGTACACTGCCTTGCGGCACACCAATATCATTTAACAGTGGATTTGACATTTCACTATTTAATTTAGTCCTTTGGTACCTATTTGACAGATAATTTTCCAGCCAATTAAAAACTGTCCCGTTAAAACCATATTTCTTTAATTTCAAAAGAAGTATATGACGATCTATTGTTTCAAATGCTCTTTTGAGATCTATAAAAACTGCGCATATACCGACCCCTGTCGTATCTAAAATACTTTTCATATCTGAGACAACTAACTGTAATGCGGTCTCACATGAATGAGAATTTCTAAATCCAGACTGGTAATTATACAGGAGATTATTTGAAGTAATGAATTTAATCAGCTGATTGTACACCACAATTTCTAAAATTTTTTCACAAAATGGGAGCATATTTATTGGACGTAATTGATCAAGTTTATTAGTATTAGGAACTTTTGGAACAGGAACTATAGTTGATATTTTAAATTGCTTGGGCACCAGGCCCTTCTCTAAACTCATATTAATTCAATTTAATAAAGGATAACCTAACACATGAAATATATTTTTGATAATATCAAGACCTACTTCATCCGTACTATTTTTTTTATATTGAAATTTGATTATATCATATAGTTGGTTTAGTGATATGCTCTCAAAAGTTTCAAAATTTACATCAGATGAAACAACTGTCTGCAAATTTAAATTAATATCACTATTTTGGTCAAAACTTACAATAATATCTTTAATACTATCAACATAATATTGATTTAATATGTTTGCCAAATTTACACTATATGTTACACCTTCATGTTCAAGACTTTGAAATTGTGATATAGTTTTATTAGTTCCTACTAACTGTTTGAGATGTTTCCACATTTGTTTAGAATTACCCCTATTCCTATCAATATTTGACTCATAAAATCTAATTTTAACTTGTTTTAAAATTCTAATTTCTTTCAGTTTTATAGTTATTCCAATCTACGCAATCGTTTGTAAACAAAAATCTTTTATAAGCAAGATTTTTATTCTTAACTGCCAATTTACAAGTGTTGTCAAACCATTTATTACCAAAGTTCTTAACTTCCACAGTTTTAACTGGTGACACTCTATTCAAAACATCTACGATATTACTGATGAAAGTATCAGTAACCTCATCGATGTTTATTGAAGAATATGCCCAATCTTTTTCAATCAACATGTTTACCATATTATCATATATTATTTTAGAACGAATTTGTTTTGTTTCAATGACTTCACTTTTAGTTACTTTATTATTGAGCACATGGACAATACAGTGATCAGATATTATGTAATTTTTTTCTACATGAGCAGTTAACGTTTAGTCATTACTTATGACAAGATCAATCATAGATTTTGAATCTTTAAAAATTCTTGTATATTCATTTACAAGTTGCTGCATTCCATTATTTTCTATATATTCTTTCAATTTACTTTTACCCTGACAATTTTTATCATAATGTATGTTGAAATCTCCAGCAATGTCTATACTACAACTACTATGTGATTCATAATAATCATCCATCCACTTGAAAAATACATCAATGAATTCACTTATACTACCACTTGGCGATCTATAAATACCCACTATTCCATAATATGATCCATTAATTACAACATCCAAAGACAAAACCCACAAACTCTTGTCAATAATAATTGTTTTGATATTATTGACTTTTATGTATTCTTTCGTATAAATTAGAGTTCCTCCTGTATGACGACTACTAGAATCACAACGCGCCATTACATATTCAGGGACCTGTAGCTCAGAATCTGAAAAATCGCTAGTGATACAAGTTTCCGTTAAACATAAAATGTGTGGGTCATATAACTGAACATAAAGTTTGATTTCATCGAATGTTTATAGTAACTTTCAGCATTAATACAAGAAAGAATAAGATTATCTGTACACTTTTTATTTGTGCGTGTAATATTTGAAAGCATCTTTGATGGCTAGATATTATACCCTATTCTTTCTTTGGCTTTTAATAACTGTCTTTGATAACTACTACAATTTCTATCAAATACATTATGGTTATAATTAACATGTTTAAGTTTAAGAATTTCATTTGCATATTTACTGTTAACACAAGTAAAATTATCGTTAGTAATTCTGCACTCATCTTTTTTGTGTTGACCTCCACATAATGGACAAACATCCTGTGAAGTACATTTATCTGCGAAATGTCCAAATTTCCAGCACCGAAAACAACGAATAATATTTACGTGTTCAAAAAATCTGTAGCTATTCCATCCTATATGTATTTTTTCCCTTTCATTAATTAGATAATTAAATA
Organism: Diabrotica virgifera virgifera; assembly: GCF_917563875.1. Taxonomy (NCBI): domain Eukaryota; kingdom Metazoa; phylum Arthropoda; class Insecta; order Coleoptera; family Chrysomelidae; genus Diabrotica; species Diabrotica virgifera. Next base: position 103,933,629 of record NC_065450.1, on the reverse strand, counting down.
TATCTGCTGGAAGTTCCACTATTACATTAAGTGCATTACGGATATTAGTTTTCGATTTATATTTACGTAATATTTTAATGTAAGTTTCTATACCGTCAGTCAAATTTTGTTTTTTAAAACTATCAACAAAGCTGTCAATATCTTCAATGTCTTTTTCGTGGACATTTATGATCTTGATCTTAGGTTTAGATATACTTGCAATTTTTATCTCATAATCTGCTCCAAGAACTTTTTCAGCATTAACTTTCAAATTATCCAAAGACTCCTTATTATTACAATGAATTGCAATCGACCCTTTAGCACAAGATTTAACATTTTCAACCGACACATTTATATCAACTGGACTAAATTTTTGTGCTAATACAGTTTTTGTTGTTAAACAATTTTGATTTTGATTTTTTGGTTTTATAATAAGCGGTTCGGTTTTTTTCGTTTTTACAACATCGCTCCATTGACGCTGACTGTTTGTTAGTGTACCATTATTTTCAATAAGATCAATTAATTTACAAGTTTTTTCCAATACTTCTTTTGTTTTCTTTTCATTAAGTTGATATTCAGACTCGTTTTTGTAAGTCTATTTTCAGCTCTCGTAAAACAATTGCCACAAAACCACTTTAAATTAACACAATCTTGTTTAATTTTTAACACTTGATCTTTCACTTTAGCACAATGCAAATGATATGGTTTAATACACAAATCGCAAACGATCTACTTATTATTTACAATAAAATTATCAGTACATTGGACACACGTCTGTATGCCCGGCGCCATCTTTGACTCTGGTTCGTATGGTATATTTATTATATATTATTAGTATGGTATAACTAGACCCAAACCCAGACATCCAAAGTAAAGTTATCCTCTAACACCAAATTGTTCTATATGATCCACATAATATTTAGAAAAAAGTCACACTATTTTGAGCGTCGGGTTTGGGGGGAGAGGGGGGAGAAATCGGTAAATTCGTAGTTTTTTACGTTTCTCCTAAATATTTCTAAAACTATACGATTTAGCATAAACAACCTTCCATACAAAAATGTTCTACATTAAATTTGAAATAAAAAAGGCCCTATTCATAATCCTTCTAAAATGAACGGTTTCAAAGTTACGGAGGTAACTTTGAAACTCTTAAATACTTAAAACATTTAAATTTAATTTCAAAAGAATTACAGGTTATACCTTTCAATGCGAAACTCAGATTGATGTAATAGCTACATGCTACATCATGGAACAAGGGGAATACCCGAATTGCAAACCAAAAAAAGGCTTAACCTAAACATCCAAAGTAAAAGTTTTCCTCCAACACCAAATTGTTCTATGTGGTCCACATATTGTTCAGTAAAAAGTTACACAATTTTGAGCGTCCGGTTTGGGGGGAAGATGGGGGAGAAGTCGGTAAGTTAGTAGTTTTTGTACGTTTTTCGTCAATATTTCTAAAACTATGCTTTAGCGTAAACAATTTTCTATACAAAAATGTTCTACATAAAATTTAAAACAAAAAAGGTCCTATACGTAATTGTTATAAAATCAACGGTTCCAGAGTTACGGAGGCTGAAAAGTGGAGGTTTTCGATACTTTTTATATTTTTTGGGCAATTTCCTACTGATTTTCTTTAACAGGATTGGATTTTATAAATCAAATTTGCTATTTCAGTGGCCGATGGTATGTTAGTGATAAGCCCTTGAAGAAACGTCAACCTCACCACTCAAAATCATCATCAATTGCCCAAAAAATATAAAAAGTATCGAAAACCTCCACTTTTCACCTTCAGTAACTCTGTAACCGTTGATTTTATAACAATTATGTATAGGACCTTTTTTGTTTGAAATTTTATGTAGAACATTTTTGTATAGAATATTGTTTACGCTAAAGCATAGTTTTAGAAATATTGACGAAAAACGTAAAAAACTACTAATTTACCGACTTCTCTCCTATCTCCCCCCCTCCCCCAAAACCGGACCAGGCCTTTTTTTGGACCAATTATACTATACTACCTCTGTAACTTTGAAACCGTTCATTTTAGAAGGATTATGCATTGGACCTTGTTTATTTCAAATATAATGTAGAACATTTTTGTATAGGAGGTTGTTCATGCTAAACCGCATAGTTTTAGAAATATTGACGAAAAACGCAAAAAACTACGAATTTACCGATTTCTCCCCCCCTCTCCCCCCCCCCAAACCCGACGCTCAAAATGATGTGACTTTTTTCTGAACATTATGTGGATCATATAGAACAATTTGGTGTTGGAAAGAGAACTTTCACTTTGGATGTCTGGGTTATGCCATAGCCATCTTTTGGATCAATCTTATCATACTAAATGTGGTGATACAAAGACATCAAGAATCGGTGTAGATGAAAATTTACCTTCGGCCTTCTGTAATTCTTTTTATACAGGGTGGGCCAAAGAAAACAGTCCACCTCGATATTTGGCAGTATTAGATTTTAAGGAAATAACGAAACAGGTCGATTTTTGTTATAAGTGGGATACATTTTTACGGTATATATCTGTCATTTGTCAACCCCCTTCCTCCCACATCCCCCACCCCTTTATTTAAATAGGAAATAGGGGTCGTGTGCTAGCTCATTTGAAAGACTATTCATTACTCTATTCAGTAATATTAACATTGACCTAATTATTTATAGAGAGTGTCCAAGAAAAATTATGTTGAATTAAATTAATTGACACAAAAAGAAGAATGTATGTAATTTATTTAACTCAAAATACATTCTACTGCTGAGAGAAAACAGAAAAAATGTTTATTTGACAAATAAACATTGTTTGTTGCTTAAATTCAATATTCAACCTACCAAGAGGCAGATGGGTGGCAGCTTGAACATTGAAATTAAGCAAAAAGCAATGTTTATTTATCAAAAAACATTTTTTTCTGCTTTGTGACAGCAGTAGAATGTATTTTGAATTAAACAAATTACATACATTCTTCTTTTTGTGTCAATTAATTTAACAAAAAAATGTTTTTCTTGGACACCCTATATAAATAATTATGTTAATGTTTATATTACTGAATAGAGAATTGAATAAGCTTTCAAATGAGCTAGCACACAACCCCTATTCCAGATTTAAAAATAAGGGGGGAGTGGAGTGGGTTGACAAATGACAGATGTATGTACCGTAAAAATGTGTCCCTCTTGGAGCAAACATCGACCCGTTTCGACATTTCCTTAAAATCTAATAAATACTTCCAAATATCGAGTTGGACTGTTTTCTTTGGCCTACTCAGTATATGTATTATCAATACACCCAAGAAGTTTGACCTATTTAAAATTTAGAAAAATCGGAGTTTAAAGATAAAATAATTTTTTGCAATTTCGTAATTTTCACCCTTTCTCATAGAGATACGAAAAAATTATAGAGTATTAAATTATATCTTTTTTAATAACTAAAATTAACCTGTGCAAAGCTTTTCTTTACAGTGAATATTTAGCGAGGTATAGCTGCGTAAAACCTATATTTACAAGCAAACCTCCTTATTCGAGCCCTTTAAACTCATCCCAGTTAAAAACTAAGGGATCTTACGGAATTTAATTTACATAGTCTAATAACTATAAGATAGCCCTTAAATTATAGAGAGATGATCCTAATCCCAAATTTTTATGCAAATCGATGCAAGCCGAAATCATTCTTTTAGGATAAATAATTTTTATATATGGGCAAACATGGGCAGCTATAGTCAAACAAGCAAAACACACATAACGCCGAAAAGACCTCCTCAAAAAAAAATAAACAAGAAAGTAATATTTTAGATAAATATCGTTTAGAACTTTTGAGGAGTTATGCGTGTGGCTGGCCTCCACACCATGTAAAATTTTAGAGCCTAGAAACCCCAACGGGCAACCATGGCCCTCCATGGGCTGTCAGCGGTCACCGATGATGATGATGATGAATTTTTATATATAGCTCCAACAAGGGTGCTTTTAAGAGTTGAAATATAATGATATTATATCCTAAAGCATAAAACAATCATTATTTAACTAATAAAAACCAAATGTTGACCATATTAAAGTTTAAAATGTTGCTTTATAATTTTTTACAATTAGGGGTAGTTAAATGAAGTAGAGGGTAAAATGAGCCTAATCCCAAATTTTTTGTACGATGCTGGACGAAAACATTGCGAGGTTTTGCCTTTTTTTCAGCTTCATTTGTTGGCCTGTACGTTCAAATCATGATAAGTGATAAGTAGTTGAAACGGTCAAAACAAAGAGACGCTGAGTCATCAAAAAAGCACGTGAGATTATACTCGTATAATCAACATTTACTGAATCGATCCAGGAATAGGGAATAGTCAACTCAAACTAGTAAAAGTTTTCTTTTATTAAACACAAGCTGTGTTTAGACTACTGAAATCTGGTCATCAGTTGACCAATTATCAGTTCTTCTTTAACTTATATTACTAAATGATACATAATCTAAGATCTTAACCCTATGGTGTCCTCTTATTTTTTTTAACAAGTATGAAATTTTAAAACTAAAACTAACACACAATACAACACTATGCTCTGCTTTTACACTAACACTTTACACTAACTCAAATGGTTTTCTTCGTTTGAGTCTTCTTTCTAGCCCAGTATTATCGAGGAGCTGGATGGCCTCGATGTTTACATGACTATGGAGCCGTTGTTCGTGACTACCTGCCATCTTCTTGATAACTTTGTCTACATCTTCCATCTCAAGATCCTTGTGGAGGTCGACATTTCGGATATACCAAAGAGCATCAACGATGTTCCGTAATACTTTATCTGGAATCTCTGGATAATCTGAATATTACTTGAATTGGCACAGCCCCAGAGTTGGCAACCATACATCCATACTGGTCTAAGTATTTGTTTGTATAAAAGTATTTTGTTATATGTGGACAATGCAGAGTTTCTTCCCATCAGCCAATACATTTTTTTGTAACGGATACCTAATTCTTCCCATTTCTTTATATTTTGCAGAAGATGCATATGGTATTTGGGCATCATTTATTCTAATTGGAATGTTTTCGATTTTTTTATTTGTAAAATTGACATGAATAGATTTAGATTCATTTAATTTGATTTTCCATTTTTTAGTCCAGTTGTGTATTTTATTGATTGCCAACTGTAATTTTTCTGCTGCTTCTTCGCTGGTATCACCTACTGCTAAGATAGCGGTGTCATCTGCAAATGTGGCTATAGTATCATTTTCCATTTCAGGTATATCGTATGTGTATAACAGGTAGAGAACAGGACCTAATACGCTTCCTTGAGGGACTCCTGCTCTGATTTCTTTTAGATCAGTGTACACATCTTCTTGCTTAATTCTGAAATATCTGTCAGATATATATGATTGTAAAATTTCTGAATATTGTTTAGGCATAAGAATTTTGAGTTTGTAGACTAAACCTTCATGCCAAACTTTGTCGAAGGCCTTAGCTACGTCTAAAAAGATTGTAGAACAGACTTTCTTTTCTTCTAATGATTTCTCAATTATGTTAGTCATTCTGTGTACCTGATCAATCGTAGAATGTTTATAGTCCAGGAACCGAAGCATTTCACCTCGCAATTTTTACAGAATGGATCGATTTGCTTGAAAATTTGAAAATAAGCAGTGGATAGTTCAAGGATCAAAATCTATATGATGCCGAAAGGCGCTTTTACCATGGGGGAGGTTGCCACCCCATCTTAGGGGTGGAAATTTTTTATTATATTTTGACTGCAAAAGTTGATAAAAATATTCATTCTAAGCAAAAAATGTTCCATACATTTTTTTGATAAAATTAATACTTTTCGATTTATTCGCTATCGAAAGTGTTAGTTTTATACAGAAAAAATCAATGTTTTTTGATATATACTCATTTACCATTCACTCAATTTTTGCCGTAGAAACATTTTTTTCAAACCAAGTTCTTGGGAATTAAATAACCTACAATTTCATATAAAAACATTTTTTCGTATATCTGATGCTAATCTTTCTATTCTGAAGAAAATGGCATTTTTGCCAAACTACAAAAAGTCGTTATTCGCTTTTAACTCCAGTTTCTTTAAAACTAATCATTCTAAGCCAGTCAAACTTCTAGAATCTATAAATAATACATAAATAAAGAAGAATAAATAAGGCCAATGACTAAAAGCAAAGCTAACTTACATTATTATGCTTCCAATTGGATTTCTTTTTTTTTTCTCAAAAAAATATATTGATTTTTTAACCGTAACCTTTTTAATTTTTGTGTTAGAAAGTTTGCTAAAAAATAATTTTGTAGGTTTTTACAAGATCTATAAAACTGTTAATATTAAATTCTTTTAAAATCCTCGGTCGCAAAAAGTGGTGACTTTGAAAGGGTTGGTAAAGGTGATTTATGCATGTTATTACAAGATTTAATTGTCAATAGCTCACTCAATTTTTACCGTAGAAAAAATTTTTGCAAACCATGTTCTTGGGAATTAAATGAGCTACAATTTCATATTTAAATATTTTTTCGTATCTATGATGATAATCTTTCTATTCTGAAGAAAAGGAAATTTTTTACCACACTTGAAAAATTCGATATTTGCTTTTGACTCCATTTTTTTAAAAACTAATCATTCTAAACCAGTTAAACTTCTAAAACCTATTAATAATACATAAGTAAAGAAGACGCAATAAGGTCAATGACTAATTTTATTCAGGGTGGTGATTAGGGGTTAGCTTTCAATCACTTTTTCGCTGAAAAATATAGGGTCTGACATTCTTTTCATTACAAGCCACTTAATTTTTGAGCTAAAGACTTTGTTTGATTTCTGGAGATAGATATTTTTAAATACTTCAAATTAGTTTAAACAACTTATCCTCGAAAAATGCATAGTTTTCCCGTCTTTTGACTTTGAAACTACAATATTTAGCATTTGACGAAGAAGAGCTAACATATAATAAAGTATAGCTCGATTACTATTGGTCTTAAAGAAAATTTAAAAAAATGGTTTTGTTTATTTTTTCAAAAGGTACATTTTTGTTAAGCAAAGTTGTTTTGATAAAACGAAAAGTTTTTGAGTTATTTGCAGAAAACTGATTAAAAACATTAATTTTTTTAATATAAAACTAACACTTTCGATAGCGAATAAATCGAAAACTATTAATTTTATCAAAAAAATGTATAGAACATTTTTTGCTTAGAATGAATGTTTTTACCAACTTTTGCGGTCAAAATATAATAAAAAATTTTCACCCCCGACAGGGTGGCAACCACCCTCATGGTAAAAGCGCCTTTCGGCATCATATACATTTTGATCCTTGGACTATCCACTACTTACTCTCAAATTTTCAAGCAAATCGATCCATTCTGTAAAAATTGCGAGGTTTTGTCCTATTTTAAGCTTCATTACTTGGACTATTATTTCTGAAGCCAAATTGGTGGTTTGGAATCATTTTTTTCTCTTCTATTATTGGTTTTATTCTTTTTAGCAGAAGTTTCTCAAAAAGCTTCGACATCACTGGTAAAAGTGATAATGGTCTATATGAAGACACGTCATTTGGTGATTTTCCTGGTTTTGGTATCATTATAACCTCAGCTATTTTCCATAAATTTGGAACATATCTCGATATAAATGCAACATTGATGATGTTGGTCAATTTGACTATGGCTTTACGAGGCAGGTTTTTTAGTAGTTCTCCAGTAATTAGATCATATCCTGGTGCCTTCTTAGGATTTATATTGTCTTTTATTTCATCAGCTACTTCCTTCGGGGATGTTGGTCTGATTCTCTCCTCTGTCTGATTAGGCTCTATCGATATTTGATCATTATTTTGGTCATCATGCGGTTTAAATGTATTTTCTAAATATGTGGCAAATCTCTCTGCCTTTTGCTCATTACTTCTAGCCCAGCTACCAGCTTCTAGTTTAATGGGTGGAGAATGGGTTACTGATCTTTTTAGCCTTTTTGTAGCTTTCCATAGAGAGTACTCTGTGCTACTATGATTCGTCAACTCTCTCAGGTAATAACTGATTGACTCATTTTTTATAAAAATATTGAATGGGTTGCATATGTGAGTCCATATTAAATGTAGTAATGAAACAAAGACTTACTCACAATCATTTAATTATACTTTGACGACCGGTTTCGATCTCTACATTATTCAGATCATCTTCAGGTCGGCGTTACAAGTAGTTAAATGCTACAATTAAAGAAAACCAGAGTTAGAACATTGTCTGGTTGCACAAATGTTAATAGAAAGCTAAACCCGAAAACATTTTTTGAAATAAAGGTTTGCAACTGTTGACATTTCAGAAATTCGATACATACAAATGCACACTTATGAATAACAGATACTCATAAGCATGCATAAGCAAATAGATGCTTGCAGTTTATGAATATTTGTTGAAAAAATTTTTTTAAATAAAAACTAATGAAAATATTAATCAAAATTAGATATGCTTCCAAAATTCAAAATATTTTTTGTATGTATCGAATTTCTGAAATGTCAACAGTTGCAAACCTTTATTTCAAAAAATGTTTTCGGGTTTAGCTTTGTATTAAAATTTGTGCAGCCAGACAATGTTCTAATTCTGGTTTTCTTTAATTGTAGCATTTAACTACTTGTAAGTCCGACCTGAAGATGATCTGAATAATGTAGAGATCGAAACCGGTCGTCAAAGTATAATTAAATGATTGTGAGTAAGTCTTTGTTTCATTACTACATTCATTTTTTATATTTTGAATCTCTCTTTTAAGTTTTTGACTAGCATTGTTTAAATTTGTTTTATCTTGGGGTGCTCTGGTTTGTTGCCACTTCCTTCTAAGTTTTCTTTTCTCTTTAATTAACTTTTTAATTTCTTTCGGATAGTTGTTTCCTTTGACGTTTGATCTTATAGTAGGAGTACTTTCCCATGCTGATTTTTGTATATTTTGTACAAACAACTCAACTTCTTCATCTAGTTGTTCAGGTTTTTTTAATGGTACTGCTAGTTCAATTCTATCTTCAAGGATTGATCTAAAACTTTCCCAGTCTGTTAGTTTATTTGTTAGTATTGGGTTACAATCCTTTCTGATTATCGTGTCACTCACAGTGAGTATTATGGGTGAATGATCTGAATTCATATCCCAACCTTCATTAATATCTACATAGTTGGATGAAATATTTTTAATAACAAAGAAATCAATTAAGTCCGGTATTTGGTTTGTATCTGTTGGCCAATAAGTCGGTCTACCTGTTGATATTACTTCACATTTCTGTTTTTTTATGGCTGCCAGTAACTCTTTTCCTTTAGTTGTTGTTAGTCTTGATCCCCATTGGGTGTGCTTTACATTAAAGTCACCTCCAATGATATATCTTTTTCGCAAACTTTTTAAGTATTCTACATACTGTTCTTTTTTAATGGAATGCCTAGGGGGGCTATAAATTGAGCTTACATTAACTTCGCAATTAGTTTTGAGTTTGACACATACCGCAGTTGCTTGTATGTGTTCTGTTTCATATTTTAGCTCCTCATAATGTTCAATGTTATCTTTTAGTATTAGTGCGCTGCCTCCTTTGGCTGCATTGTCAGGATGTATAGTGTGGTATACCCTGTATCCTCTAAGCTTTATAAAAGATTGTTTCGTGAAATGTGTTTCAGCTATGAGACATAAATCAACTTCTTCTGTATCTAGGATAGTTTGCAGTTCATTTTTATGTTGTAGAAGCCCATTGGCATTCCATTCCATGATTCGTAGTTGCTTAGCCATTTAGAATTTTCGGTATAGCTCCTTTAGCGCTATGTTCCAATCTAGTAACGCGTATATCTATTTGTGTTATTTTGTCATCTATCTTGATGAGTTTTTCTAATATTATTTTTAATGTATTCTCGGTTTCCAATTCTTAGTCCGTTTGTTTGACATTATTAACTACATCACTGTATTTTCTATTTGCAGTGACGTTTTGTGCTTTTGGCTTTTCCTTCTCATTGACCCTTTGTGGTGGTTTTGGTAGACTGGCCTTATTTGTTCTCTGATTTCTCAGCTTTTGTATTTTTTTGGCTACATAACATCCTCGGTAGCTTGCAGGATGATTTTCACCACAATGGATACACTTTGGTTCCTCTTTTAGTGGTTTCTGACAATCTTTGGTAAGGTTGTACAAGAATTCATCTGTACTCAGTAGATATATCTTAAAAACACCCTGTAATTATCTACGATAATTACTTTCAGTTATTTATGTCATCATAACAATATTACAACCTTCATTCGATTATATAAATATTGTTATCCTAGATCACGATTCACTAATAATTGCAGAGTCAATTATAAACACTTTTCATGGTCGATGCTGAATAGGCATTTCTAAATATATAAACAGCAAAACTATAACAAGGGAATTCTTATTATTATATTAGACATTCGTCATTCTATTTTGTGATCAGACGTAATATTTCCACATTAAAGATAGTGTCTCTTTCTTCACGAGATGTTCTTTGGGTGCGGTGCTACCAGCTTATGCTCATGCGAGTGTAAATAAAACAACTCAACAAGTAAAAGCGTATCAATTATTCCACCCCTCGGATAAGGGATAACCACCCTCACCGGGAGAAGATAGCCTTAATGCCAGGGCTGTCATATGGCGATCCAAGACCAGGCGAGAACTCAGAACTAGCAGTCTAGAACGAGAAATGAGAAAACACGTCAATGTTCAGGCACCTAGACCACCTTAGACAACAGTGTGGTATGTAAAATGGATGGAGACATCAGGCCGACGCGGAGCTGAAAAGGGAATAGTATGGAGATGGAACATCGTGGGACAATGGAAAATGGACAATGCTATGGAACGTGCAGCGAGGACTTGTGATACGAACAAAGACGTGTAAAAGTGGTAAGTCCATATTAGCTATTTTTATGGTATTTCCTGATTAATATAAAGTATAAAGTATAAACATTATGTGCTACCTTAATTACATTAATATATGTTTCAAGTTTACCTATTTTTACTTAATTATTCTATTCTATTACCAATATTTATCAATATACAAAGATTTTTTTTACCCTCATATTAAGTTATTATAGGACGCAATGATACAATTTTATATGATTTTTTACATATTTATCAACGTATACTTTATCCTTGCTGACTTTTATTCATTTATTATTTGACTACTGATTTTTAGTACATTTTTGCAATTTTTTATGATTTTAATATTTGCTATCGTAAATATACCTATCAAAATAAATATACGATATATAACAAATATACGCTATATGCATAATACATTTAAATTATTATTCTAACTACTTATTTACAAGGGTTAATATAACGTTATTTATTTTTGAATTTTTATTACCACTGCAATTTTTACATATTTTTACCATATATTGACGTATTATTTTATCTCCATATTTTTTTACTATATATCTATATACTACATATCTATATACACCGTAAGACTATCGAATTTATATTTTCGCTAAGAAGTGCAGAAGCTGGAAAAAAGAAAAAAAATTATGTATAAATGAGTAGCAACAAAGTTACTTGGGAAGATTTTGTCAAAATAGTTGAGGAAATTGCACAAGAAATAGACAGGCAAAGCAGAAGAGTCTTAAAGAAAAAAGTTCCGAAATCTAAGGACATAAAGGAAGAAGTGACGACACAGCTAATTAAAGCTTATAACAAGTTCACGCAATTGACTAGGAAAAACTGGGAAGCACTTTCGGACAAACAAAGGGAATCGTGCAACAAATATTTTGGAAAAATCAGAGACAAAGTTATACGATCATTTCAAGCAGTAAATGTGAGAACAGTGGTTCCAAGTTCAATACATCAACCAATCGACAAGGAAGTTGAAGAGGAACAAAGCAATGAGGAAATAGAAGAAGGAAAAAGCGACGAGGAAGGAGAAGAAGAAATAATTAACGACGGAATAAAAGAGGAAAAAGGTGACATAAAACAGGATATAACAATATTAAACATGGCTTTGACAATCAATGAATTTTTGAATATCGCAAGCAAGATATTGCCCAACGAGTTCGATGGAAGCGCAGGGAAATTACAACCATTTTCAGACGCATTAGAACTACTTGGAAAATTGGCAGAAGGTCATGAAGACACAGCTGTAACGCTAATAAAAACGCGACTCACCAATAAGGCTAGGAACCTAATAACCACAGAAGATACGATTCCACGGATAGCTGAAGCACTAAATAAAGAATTAAAAGGTGATAATCCGAAGAATTTAATAGCCAAATTAGCCAAAAAAAGGCACGGGCATAGAGATGCAGCAGTGTACGCATCTGAAGTGGAAGAGTTAGCAGAACAATTAAAAGTAGCATACATAGCGGAAGGAATGCCACTTGACTTAGCAAAGAAATATACGACGGAAGCAGTAGTAACAACAATGAAACGAAACGCTAATGCAGAGAAAGCTAAGCTAATACTGGAAGCAGGTAACTTTACATCACCGCAGGAAGTAGTATCTAAATTTTTGTCGATCGATACGACTGAAGAAAATGCACAAGGAAGAGTCTTAAATTATAGGACAAACTACGAGAATAGGAGAGGACAGCAGCAATACAGAAGAGGATACCATAACAAATATGACAGAGGAAGAAGAAATAACTTCGGACAACGGAACGAAGGAGAAGCAACGGACAATCAACGAAATTATTCGAAGAGAGGATACAGACAATTTAACAATCAAACATACAGAGGAAACCAGAGAGGCGGACGTAACAGGAACGTAAGGTTACTAGAAATAGAGGACAGTCAAGAAGAGCAAGGAAACCAGCAGTTGGGGTTTTGAATGAACAAGAAGTTGGAAGCACACAGGCAGAAATAAAATATAACATTTACAACTTCGACCTAAACCTAACGAACTTTGTACGAATGAAAACAGGAATTCTTGAAAACACAAGCACTTTTATCATAGACACGGGAGCTGACATTTCAATACTAAAATGTTCACAAGATTTTATGAAGGAACAGGTGAAACCAAACACAAAGGCGAAAATAAAAGGAGTCACTAAAGGAGAGTTGCAAACAATGGGAGAAGTTGAGACAACACTCGAAGTAAAAGGAACTCGATTCGAACACATCTTTCAATTGGTAGAACCTAACTTTCCAATTCCAACAGACGGAATCATTGGGAGAGACTTTATTTCTAACTTTCAATGTATACTAGATTACGCAAACCTTAAAATGCACATTAAAGAGGACAACGATTGTTACATTAGTACGAAAATTCTGGATAATATAGACAATGACACCATAATAATACCGCCTAGATGTGAAATTTACAGAATCGTAAAAATTTTTCAAACGTTAAAGAAAGACAGGATAGTGGAACAGCAAGAAATACAACCAGGAATATTCATAGCAAGAGCAATTATTTCAAGTAATAATCCATACATCAAAATTTTGAACACAACGTACGAAACAGTAAATGTAGACGCAAGCACAATCAGGACGTTAGATATTAAACTATTCAATATATATAGGCTAGTCAACGACAGCAAGGACAGAAAAAAAGAATTACGAGAATCACTGAAATTAGACATACCAGAATACATACGAGACAACTTAGTATCGTTATGCGAGGAATATTCAGACATATTCGCCCTAAGGCATGATATGTTAACCTGTAACAATTTCTACGAACAAAAACTAAGAGTTAAAGACCAAACTCCGGTATATATCAAGAATTATAGGACACCTCATGCGCAAACAGAGGAATTAAATCGACAAGTACAAAACCTAAGAGACCAAGGAATCATAGAACCATCTACATCCGAGTACAACAGCCCAGTAGTACTGGTACCGAAAAAAGCTATAGATGGAGGGAAAGCATGGAGATTATGCATAGATTTTAGACAACTGAACAAGAAGATAGTTACAGACAAATTTCCATTACCAAGAATAGATTCGATATTAGATCAACTAGGAAGAGCAAAATGGTTTTCAGTTATAGACTTAATGTCAGGCTTTCACCAGATACCATTAGAAAAATCATCGAGAAAATACACATCGTTCAGCACAGAAAATGGAGCATTTCAATTTACCAGATTACCTTTTGGATTAAATGTAAGCCCAAATAGCTTTTCAAGAATGATGTCAATAGCATTTTCAGGATTAACACCAGACAAAGCATTTCTTTACATGGACGATATCGTAGTAATTGGAATATCCGAAAAACATCACTTAGACAACCTGAAAAAGACATTCGAGACATGTCGAAAATTCAATTTGAAACTTAACCCAGGAAAATGTCAATTCTTTAGAAGGGAAGTAACATATTTAGGACATGATCTTTCTCAAGAGGGAGTATCACCAGACAAAGCGAAGTATGCAGCAATTGAACAATATCCGACACCTAAGACAGCGGAAGAAACAAAGAGATTTGTAGCATTTTGCAACTATTACAGACGTTTTATTAAAAATTTTGCGGAAATATGCAGACCACTCAACAAATTATCGAGGAAAGGAGTAGAATTTTCGTGGACCGAGGAGTGTGAAAAAGCATTCAAAAAGCTTAAAGCATCTCTGACGAAACCACCAATTTTAAAATATCCTGATTTCAACAAACAGTTTATCTTAACAACAGACGCATCCAATGAGAGTTGTTCAGCAATCCTAAGTCAAGATTACAACGGAATTGACCTACCTATAGCATATGCATCAAGAAGTTTTAGTAAAGGAGAATGTAATAAACCTATAATCGTTAAGGAATTACTAGCGATTCATTGGGGAATTAATTATTTTAAATGTTATCTATATGGAGCACCAACATTCAAAGTAAAAACAGACCATAAACCTTTGACACACCTATTTGCAATGAAAGAACCAACCTCAAAACTGACGAGGATCAGATTAGACCTAGAAGAATATGACTTCGAAATAGAGTATATAACAGGGAAAAGTAACTACGCAGACAGCCTTTCAAGAATAACATTGCATCAACTAAAAAACCTATACATAGACAACGCCCATATACTAGCTATAACAAGAGCTCAAGCAAAAGAAAAGGAGAAAGAAGCAAGACAAACAAAGGCTGAAAGTGAACTCGCACTACAGCCAGAAGCCACCAAACAGACAGTAAGGAAGGTACTAAATAATTTAGAGGCGCATAGACTACCAATTTTGTCCTTTGGAGCAGAACTAATCTCACCAAGGCTGAGCATTAGGGCCAAAAACAAAATAAAATGCAGCAAAAGCATAGCCACAGGATTGAATCGTTTCGATTTAAACCAAGCGTTGGTACAGCTTGATAAGCTGGCGGTAGAGAAAGCAGTACGTAAAGTAAAAATATACGTAAATGATATTATTTTTAAAATGTGCACAATTGATGAATTTATTAAAGAAGGAAATAAAAAATTGAAGAATATAGAAATGTACATATGTGAAGTACCAGAAATAATAAAAGATGACAAAGAAAAACACAGATTAATAGGAGAATACCATAATCACCCGATGTTCGGAGGACACGTAGGGAATAACAGACTAATTAAGAAGCTAAAGGCAAGATTCCGATGGAAAAATTTGGAAAAAGACGTAAGAAAATACGTAAAACAATGCCACAAATGTCAAATTAACAAACCGAAAAGAACACATGTCGAAGAGTTCGTGATATCGGACACATCTTCCAAACCATGGGACATAGTATACATAGATACAATAGGTCCATTCACGAGAAGTAATGAAGGTAATAAATACTGTATCACAATGTTGTGTGAACTGACAAAATACGCGGTCAGCATACCAGTGTGCAATAAAGAAGCAGAGACAATAGCAAGAGGAATCTTTGATCATTTCATACCAACATACGGACTCATGAAGCAAATAAGAACAGACCAAGGCACAGAGTATAAGAACGAAGTAATGCAGGAATTAACAAAGCTATTAAAAATAGAACACAACTTTTCAACGGCATACCACCCACAGTCCATTGGAAGTTGCGAAAAACTACACAGAACGTTGAACGAGTACGTAAGAGCATTCATAGACGAAGACAGAGAAAATTGGGATGTGTGTTGCAGAATGTTCACATACTGCTACAATACAACCCCTAACGCGTATCATGGATACACACCGTTCGAACTGTTATATGGCAGGAAGGTTAACCTACCGGAAGACCTTACACATGAGATTCAACCGTGTTACAATATAGATGCCTACTACAATGAGTTACTATACAAACTACAAAGCGCACACGAGAGAGCCAGAACCTTCTTATTAAAACACAAAAAAGAGCGGCAAGAAAAGAATAAGCTCAAAGCAACACCACAACACTTTAAAATAGGAGACCTAGTCCTTGTAAAAAGGGAAGAGAATGGTAAGTTTGATAGTCTTTATGTAGGTCCTTTCACGATAACAGAAGTAAATAACGTTAATTGTAAAATCAGAATAGAAAACAATAAAATCAAGGAAATACATAAGAATAGATTATATGCTTACAATCCGAAAACACAGTGAGTGACAAGTGTTACGAAACAATGTTGTTAAACGAACATTTTATATTATTTATGTATTTGCGTAGGCTTAGGAAGTTTGTATATAAAATAAATTTTTTTGTATTGATTACAACACAGTATGGGTTGATAGCACGACTTGCAAATTTCCCTCCCCGTAGTCGGAAAATTCCTAAAAAGGGAAGGTGTACAAGAATTCATCTGTACTCAGTAGATATATCTTAAAAACACCCTGTAATTATCTACGATAATTACTTTCAGTTATTTATGTCATCATAACAATATTACAACCTTCATTCGATTATATAAATATTGTTATCCTAGATCACGATTCACTAATAATTGCAGAGTCAATTATAAACACTTTTCATGGTCGATGCTGAATAGGCATTTCTAAATATATAAACAGCAAAACTATAACAAGGGAATTCTTATTATTATATTAGACATTCGTCATTCTATTTTGTGATCAGACGTAATATTTCCACATTAAAGATAGTGTCTCTTTCTTCACGAGATGTTCTTTGGGTGCGGTGCTACCAGCTTATGCTCATGCGAGTGTAAATAAAACAACTCAACAAGTAAAAGCGTATCAATTATTCCACCCCTCGGATAAGGGATAACCACCCTCACCGGGAGAAGATAGCCTTAATGCCAGGGCTGTCATAAGGTGCTTACCGATGCATTTAACACATCTTGGTTTCTTATTACAATATTTCCAGGTATGACCATAGGCCTGGCATCTTTTGCACTATGGTACCAGCTTCAAGCTCCTTAGTGGTTCAATTTCTACTCTCATGCTCAAAATGTCAGTTATTCCAAAGATTTTGTTTATATCTTCATCTTGTCTGTTTTTTAGTTCTCAACTTCAA
The DNA here is from genome assembly GCF_917563875.1 of Diabrotica virgifera virgifera. NCBI lineage: Eukaryota > Metazoa > Arthropoda > Insecta > Coleoptera > Chrysomelidae > Diabrotica > Diabrotica virgifera. The sequence continues at coordinate 103,916,374 of NC_065450.1, read as the reverse complement.
TTTCTTATCAGCTTGTATAGCTTTATATCCTCTTCTTTGTAGCTCCTTTACTATGTCATTAGGCTGATAGGAATGATGTAGTTTCTTAACCATTACTCTGATTGGTCTTTCTTGTTTATTTTCATATGTGTGATAGGAAAGTTTACTCGTGTTTAAACTGTTTATTAGTTTTCTATACTCATTACTGTCGGGTGTATTGATTTTTATGACTTCACTGTTTATTATTTTCATGGTGAATTTAATACTAGCATCGACTAGAGTCTTACTTAAATTGGCAGCATCTTCGAAACCTTCTACTACAACCGGAGGTGGCAGTTTTGGCTTTTGAATTTGCTTTACTGCTGTTGCTTTCTCTGGAGAGGGAGGAGATAATGAAGTATCCATTTTGCGTTTTTTGGTCCTCCTGTTCTCTTGTCTTATCCACTCCGTTTCGTTGGCTAAATCTTCTTCATCGGTAAAATATTCAGATTTGTCTGTTTTGGTTTTTGTTTTATCGGCGCTTGCTGTTGACCCTATATCTTGTTGGGTATTCTCAAGCTTTGCTAATCTTTGCTCCATTGTGATAATTATTTGATTTAGGCGCTGATTATCTATATTAAGTTTTTGAACATTATTTTCTGATTGAACCCATGCATTATATAATGCTTGTTCATTTTGCGAACGTTGTGCATTTTCTGAAAATAAAACGTTCTTTTCCTGCCTCAGCCTGACTAATATTGCCTCAACTGGCGTCTGATTAGGAAACATTTTAAAACAATAATTGTTCCTTTATTTTTAATAAAAATAAAAGTAAAAACTTACTTATTAATCGACTTTTGGTTTCTGGTTTCGTGATAACATAACGACCATTTAATTGGATCGTCGGACATCACTCACGATAAATAATATCCTTAATAATATACTAATTTAACTACTCGTTGATAAGAACATCTCGGATACAACCTTACCGTTTGGAAGTCTATTTGTTACTCTAGTAAAAGTTGAATTAAATTTTTCAAATCAACTTTTACTGCTCGTTTTAGTTGGAGTTGACTCGAACTAGGAATAGTCAACTCTAACTGAGAATCAACTTGAACTGTAACATATACATTGTAAATTATGATTCGGGAGTGCTCCTAGTAGCATTTAACGTGTCTTGGTTTGTTTATTTCGACTGCATCTTGATTGTAAATTTAGTGTAGAACTCATTTTTAAAATGACTGAAGTCTATACCATACTGTTGCTGACTTCAAACTGCGATGCCGAGGTGACCGAGTCAGTACGCGGGTATACTTTGCCGATCGTACCGTTCCGAGCCTACCAATCCGAGCCGATTCAGTGCGCGGCCTCCTTTATCCGCCACGCTGGGAAAAGCTCTTTCAATAGGACGATGTTCTGAGTGAACAATGACGATTATTCGTAAAATCGAAGTAGCGTGCAGAAAGTTGCCCGAACAGAAAACCCATTTTGATAAAATAGTTTTATCATTAATTTGCACATGTTGGTCCATGCCTATTGGTACATGCAAAAAATATTTTAAAATAATGATAGTAAAAAAACTGAAGTCGTAATATCCGAAGCTGGTCTGATATTTCCAACAAAGTTGATATATTTAGGTACGCAGAAAATAGTACCCTATGTTTAAATCAAAATAAAGCACGGTTCCACCACACTGGACGGCGACCCAGCTATACAGAGTACAGAGTGAGTTTTATGTATGGAAACACAAAATTATCTCGAAAACGGCTTGCACGATTTTTATAGATTTTTTATGTAGGGGTTTTCTAACGCCGCCGATATTATAGTGTTAATTACATTGTTGTCAGATCTTCCGTTTTTCTGGAAATCTAATGAACTTTCTTATTTCAAAAGGAATACCCTGTATATTTTTGCGTTTGAAGTCCTTAAGAAAGACTCATTATTTTTTATGTTATATTCCCTATACCTAAATGCCATAATTTCGGAGTTATTGCTACATTTATTAACCCTCTACCGCATACGAAACCTTTTGTGGTTTTAAAATTTCGAAGTATTGTAGTATGCATAATATTTACTGCCCATAGAAAATTCCGACTGCATCATAACGAATACTCATTATATTATCCATATGTATGTTTGGTTGCCTACCAGTCAAGAGAAAGATCGTTATAACCTCATTCATTCGTACACATGTAATGAATGTACGGTAGCTTGTGTAAGACTCCACTTTGAAGTAATATTTTTTATCGAAATAGTGAATTTATTTGTGGGAAACAATTTTTTTGAGAAAGTAAGTATTATGTTTTATTGTATAAATCTTTTTCTACATCGAATTTCATTTAACAATGTAGGTTTATGATGTCATCTATTATCAAACCATATATGGTTTCGTATGCATTCCGTATAAATCAGTAAAATCCATAAATGGTTTCGAATGCATTCAATCTTACTTTAGTTACAGCATTTATAGAAAAATTATCATTTGGTTTTTGTTTTCAGAATGGACCCTGGGAAGTTTTATGGCTCGTCTAGATACGTTAACTGTATTCCTGATTATGGAGATCTAAGTGAAGACGATGTTGGTTCAGATTTAGATTATGAGTATATTCCTGATAATAAAGAACTAAGTGAAGACGAATTAGGTTCTGATTCGGATGATGAGTATATTCCTCGAAGTCGTCATTCCCAGTCTGATGATAGTGATAGCAATGAACAAAGCAATTTGGATGAAAATCTACCTGGTTGCTCTGGTATAAATAGAATTGTCAACAAAAAAAAGAAACCTGAAAATTTTTTATGGAAATCAGGTCATTTGAAGCATTTTAATAAAAGTGATTATCCATTTAAAGGCGTTACAGAGCTGCCAGAATGTATCCTTGAGTTAGAAACTCCTGCAGATTTTTTCTTGTTTTTGTTTCCAAAAGAATTAATATCCATGATTGTTGAACAATCAAACATAAAAGCCCTGCAGGATAACATAAACAAACCTGCCAATATTAGCGAAAACGAAATGGAGCAATTCATAGGAACTGTAATATTTATGTCATTGGTGAAATTACCATCATCGAGGCTTTACTGGAGTGCAACTGTAGGTCAACCACAAGTATTTGAATCTATGACCTGCAATAGATGGGAAATTATAAAGAAAAACCTTCATTTTAGTGATAATAGTAACTCCGTTCCTGTTGGTAATCCAGGCCATGATAAACTGTTCAAAATTCGGCCTCTATTAGACAAGATTAAACAAAGACTTTTGTTGGTTCCCAAGGAGGAACATCTAGCTGTGGACGAACAAATTATCCCTACGAAATGCCGGCACCACCTCAAACAATATAATCCGGCAAAACCTTACAAGTGGGGATACAAAAATCAAGTACTTAGTGGTGTATCAGGTTTTAGTTATGACTTTGACATTTTTGCTGGTGAACAAAGCAATACTTTTCCAAATGGAGCGCCTGATTTAGGAGTCAGTGGAAATGTTGTCACTAGACTGACAGAGACAGTGCCGAAGAACGTTAATCATAAAATATTTTTCGATAATTGGTTTAACCGTCCAAAATTGCAAATTTATCTTACAAAAAATGGATTGTTGCCTTTAGGTACGGTTCGATTAAACCGTGTTCCAAATTCAGGAATCCCATCCGAAAAAGAACTAAAGAAAAAAGAACGTGGTTTTATTGTAGAAAAAGTTGCCCTTGTTGAAGACGTAAACATAAGTCTAACAAATTGGTTCGATAACAAGCCAGTAAATATGTTATCAACTTACGTTGGTAGTGAACCTAGAACCACAAAACGTAGATTCTTCCGAAAAGAAAAAACATACAAAGAGATTCCATGCCCTCAAGCTGTTGAAGTTTATAATCAGCTTATGGGAGGAGTGGACTTATTAGACTCGATGCTGGGGCTTTACAGAATCCAACTAAGATCAAGAAAATGGTATAAACGAATTTTTTTTCATATGTTGGATCTATGTGTGGTAAACGCTTGGATACTTTGGCGTAGAAAAAATGAAGAAAATTGCTATATGCCATTATTTGACTTCAAACAAGCCGTTTCTGAACATTTATGTAAATCTGGAAAGTCACTACCAAGAAAGAGAGGTCGTCCAGTAGCACAAAATGGGACTCCAATGTCTGGTGGTCCAGGAACTCCAACGTCTAGTCGTCAAGGAACTCCACCTGTGTTAACCAATGGAAGGACCCCAACACCAACGAAAAGAGCAAGAAAAACTCCCGCAAGACATCAGGAGATCCCATTAAATTCTGTGCGTACAGACAACATTGGACACATGCCAGAATGGCAAAAACTTCGCCAACAGTGTCAAATATGTACAAAAAAAACTTACACCAAATGTATAAAGTGTAAAGTATTTTTGTGTTATAATGAAAAAAGGAATTGTCTATTACAATTTCATAACTAATACGTATTTTTGTATGTTAACATTTTATTAAAATATGTTCGTATAATGCATGCGAAACCATATATGGATTTTCAAAAAATCTTCCAGTTTGTAGTTATTGCATATGAAACCATATATGGGTTTTCAAAAAAACTTTTATATATAGGACTAAAAAGTTATTTTTAATGTACTAATGCCTTTTCTATGCCTTAATAAAAATCATAATACATAAAAATATTTTTTATTTCATGTTTGCAATAATTCATGCAGTAGAGGGTTAAAAAAAAATTAAAGAACTTGTAAAAATCAATTCTTTCGGCCCGGTTAGACATTGTTTTACGTTCTTTGGAACATTAGGAACAAAAAAGGTCTTTTTATTTTTCTCTAAAATTAATCGTTCTCGAGTAATAAACAATTTAAAACTGAAAAAATCGAATAATGACGATTTTCAAGGTTCAAAAACACAAGTAAAAAATATAATTTTTGAAATTACGAAGTACATAAATTCAAGCTCAACTCTTCTTCTAACAGCTTGCCATAAGAGTTTTTGGGTCGTTTTTTTCTAAAACATGCTTTTTAATTGTTAATGAAGTGCATATATGAGAGGACGGGCGAGCATTTACAACTAAAAACCAATGTTTTACAAAAAAAAACAAGCTCAAATTAATTATCGGTAACTGATAAAATAAGGCTTGAATTTGAATTTGGATACTTCGCAGCTTCAAAAATAATATTTTTTATTTATGTTTTTGAACCTTGAAAATCGTCAGTATTCGTTTTTTTTCAGTTTTAAATTGCTTATAACTCGGAAACGATTAATTTCAGAGAAAAATTACAGATCTTTTTTGTTCCCAATGATCCAAACAACCTAAAACAATGTTTACCCGGGCTGATAAAATTGATTTTTATAATTTGTTTCAATTTTTTAAATAAATGTAAGTAGCAATAACTCCGAAACTATAGCATTTAGGTATAGGGAATGAAAAATAATCAGTATTTCTCAAGGACTTCAAAACGCAAAAAATATACAGAGTGCTCCATTTGAAAGAAAGTTCGTTAGATTTCCAGAAAAACGGAGAATTTGACAACAATGTAATTAGCACTATAATATCGGCCGCATTAGAAAATCCCTATCTACCAAAATCTATAAAAATCGTGTAAGCCCTTTCCGAGATAAATGAGAGTTTCCATACATAAAACTCACTCTGTATTTTAAAATTTACTATATTTTAAGCTCTTAATACTGGATACTCCGATATTTGAATATTTGTATGTTTAGCTGTTCATTTTTTAACCAAGAGGAGTAAACTAAAAAGACAGATTCACACCCAAGAAAGTTACTAGAAAAGTCACCAAATTCAGCTTCTTTTTTCGTTGATCGTATCACCTTTCGATGATAATCCATACATATTATATTATACTAACACATCGCTAAAGAGTTCTAAAAACAACTGTTTTTATATAAAAGTAGACTAAAAATCTAAAAAGTAGTAAAAAACTGACAGAAGTGCCAAAATTTCATAAATGTCATATTATATTATACTAACACATCGCTAAAGAGTTCTAAAAACAACTGTTTTTATATAAAAGTAGACTAAAAATCTAAAAAGTAGTAAAAAACTGACAGAAGTGCCAAAATTTCATAAATGTCATTAGTGTCAAAAATTAATGACAGAGGAGTAAACTTGCCTGCGGTTGGACCAATTAGAAACAAGCACTACGGCGCGGTAAATTTGAATCACTCCTCTTGGTTAAAAAACAAACAATACAAAGATCTTGTAGATCTTTTTAAATGAACGTGACTGGTAAAGTTACCTGAGAATAATTTTATCGCGAAATCATGTGTCGAAGACACGTTCGAAAATGAAAATAAAATACTTAAACAATTAAAATTTGGGAGAGAACCGTAGAGTGCAGATTAAGGAGAAAGACAACGATAGAAGAAGAGTTTGGATTTATACCAGGAAGAAAAGCAACAAATGCCTTGTTTGCTTTGACACAGTTACTGGAGAAATATGACGATAAGAAAAAAGAGCTACGTTTGGTATTTATAGATCTTGAGAAAGCATAAGACACAGTCCCTAGACAAGAGATATGGAGATGTATGAGAGGGAAATGGGTTCTTGAGAAGTACCTACGTAAGGCTCGTGAAAGATATGAGCGGGTGCGTACAACAAAGTGAAGACTTGTCTCGAATTAACGAAAGTTTTCCAGTGTGACGGTTTGTTTGCATCAACGTCACTGAGTCCGTACTTGTTTAATCTTGTTATGAATGTACTAGCAGAGAAGGTAAAAGAGGAGGCCTCTTGGTCAATTCTCTTTGCAGATAATGTCGTGGTAGTGGAGGAGAGTAACAAAATGTTATAGAAGGGCTATTGTAGAGGAAGGTCTTAAGGATAGCTGGTCGAGAACTGAGTATATGTGGTTGGGAGGAACAGGAATGGCTGGGGACATCGAATTGCTTGGGAAAAAACTAGGACGAATAGGACAATTTAAATACGTTGGCTCCTGCATAACGGAAAATGGAACACTACATCGAGAAATTACCCACAGGATACAGGCTGGATACAAGAAAATGGAGGTCGCTGAAGTGAAAGTGTTATGGTGGATGTTGGCTAAGTCTAGACAATATCAGGAACGACGTGATTAGGGAAAGAGCGACTCAGTCTCAAAAAAGGTTCAAGAACAAAGACTGCAATGGTTTGACTACATTAGACATAGAAATGAGAACTATATGGGAAAAAGAGATGTAGAGGAAAACCTAGTAGAAGATGAAAGGACTGTGTGGCAGAGGACTTAAGAAAGATAAGTTTACTTAATGAAAACACGATGAACAGAAATGAGTGGCGAAGAAGAGTAAGGAACAGCGACTTCTGGAAAAGGAAAAGTTGATGAGGAAGATGAAGTAGAAAAAACGTTCAAATATTTTAGAATTGGTCATCCTGCTGTGTACCTAAACAATGACATGCAGAAACCGAAATGCGAGAACATCATCCATTAATTTTTTTATTTCTAAAATTCACAGGCACTACGCAAATGAATTGCGATAATGATATTTAGGTATATGTAATGATTATAGATATCATAATAACATTCATGGGTGATAAGTTTTGTTAGAAAATTGTAAATAAATTAAGTAAAATTACTTTGAAAATGAATAAAAATGTGAGTCAAAAATGAATAACCATTTTCAATGACGTTGCAACACGAAACTACAGCCGCGCGATATTCTAGTCCAATCAGAGAGTGCCGCAAGCACCTCTACCGGTTTCGAAACTTATTAGTCTCTCATCAGGAGGCACATATGCTGCTCTCCTTGATCCAACCAAAACAAACCCCGGCGTGCAGTCACGGGTCGCAACGAACGAAATGGCATAGATGCCCTAGCGGCAACTGCTATCAAAAGTAAGTTTTCACTCTAATGGCATATAAAGCAACATAATGCTACTCTACATCCCACCAGAATGAAAACAATGGGAACCTTCTCTGGTTACACCTCCGAGGCTTCTACAATTTGCAAGCCATACGGATGCCGAGACTAAGGAAGATGAGGGAATTTTACAATATATAATTCACGTCCCATCTGCTCAGCGCGGTAAAGTTCCAACGAGAATAGTTCCCTTTGTACTCCAAACAGAGTAAAGTAAATCAAAAATAAATAACCATTTTCAATGACCTTGCAACACGAAACTACAGCCGCGCGATATTCTAGTCCAATCAGAGAGTGCCGCAAGCACCTCTACCGGTTTCGAAACTTATTAGTCTCTCATCAGGAGGCACATATGCTGCTCTCCCTGATCCAACCAAAACAAACCCCGGCGTGCAGTCACGGGTCGCAACGAACGAAATGGCATAGATGCCCTAGCGGCAACTGCTATCAAAAGTAAGTTTTCACTCTAATGGTATATAAAGCAACATAATGCTACTCTACATCCCACCAGAATGAAAACAATGGGAACCTTCTCTGGTGTTTTCTGATTGTTTTCATTCTGGTGGGATGTATAGTAGCATTATGTTGCTTTATATGTCATTAGAGTGAAAACTTACTTTTGATAGCAGTTGCCGCTAGGGCATCTATGCCATTTCGTTCGTTGCGACCCGTGACTGCACGCCGGGGTTTGTTTTGGTTGGATCAGGGAGAGCAGCATATGTGCCTCCTGATGAGAGACTAATAAGTTTCGAAACCGGTAGAGGTGCTTGCGGCACTCTCTGATTGGACTAGAATATCGCGCGGCTGTAGTTTCGTGTTGCAAGGTCATTGAAAATGGTTATTCATTTTTGATTTACTTTACTCTGTTTGGAGTACAAAGGGAACTATTCTCGTTGGAACTTTACCGCGCTGAGCAGATGGGACGTGAATTATATATTGTAAAATTCCCTCATCTTCCTTAGTCTCGGCATCCGTATGGCTTGCAAATTGTAGAAGCCTCGGAGGTGTAACCAGAGAAGGTTCCCATTGTTTTCATTCTGGTGGGATGTAGAGTAGCATTATGTTGCTTTATATGCCATTAGAGTGAAAACTTACTTTTAAAAATGTAAGTGTTTATACCTACTGTATTTCATGGTGTCTGACAGCACTGTAGCGCCATTATTGATTCAAAATAAGAATTCTAGAATAATTTTCTAGCCTTTTATTTGAGTGTCATAAAACTCTTGTGTGTGTGATACAACTCTTTTTAAATTGTGAATAAAAAACTGATACTTCACTAATGAATAATGTGAGAAATAATGAATGTGAAGGAGACACTAAATGAAAAATAGAAAAATGAAAATTACTCTGGTATGGCCTTAGACAAAGGATGAACGAGATAAGAATACCGCTAATAACTTGGAAGTAGAAACCAACTAGAAGGAGGAAAATGATTATGGGATGTGGTAAATGGCAAACAGAATATGTGCTGTATAAAGCTGTAAATAAGTAAGAAAGTAGGTAAGTCAGTAATAAAATGCCAAACCAATAATAGACCAGGGTATTTAGAACAAAAACACCGGAATAAATCGATTTTTAAAGACAGCACCTATCGACTTACAACGTTTTGCATTGTGTTCAGGATAACGTGAACGATAATTGAAAAACGTGTGGAAATGCATAATTGCATTTTAAAGTGCACAAACATGTCAAAATCAGTGTATTAAGGGTCAGATTTTGTTATTCGGCGGGTTTTTGGGGTTACTGAACACGAATACGCCATCAGAACTGAGCCTCAGAGAACCTGGTGCCCAGGATCATTGCTAAGGAACGTCATTTGGAGTTTCGGGAATTTTCGAAACTAAATTGATGCAAACAAATTAATCCATGGTTTTTGTCGCTGAACACCAATACGCCATCAGAACCGACCCCCCGGAGAACCTGGTGCCGAATGTCACTGCCATGGCACGTCATCTTCTGGAGTTTCGTGGGTTTTTTGGCACTAAATTGATGCAAGCTGATTACTTCGGGAGTTTTTGGGGTTGCTGAACACAAATACGTCATCAAAACTGACCCGGAGCACCTGGTGAATAGGGTCACTGCCAAGGCACGTCATCTTCTGGAGTTTCAAGGGTTTTCGGCACTAAATTCATGCAAACATATTACTAGGGTGTTTAGGGTCGCTGGACACGATTACGCCATCATAACCGACACCCGGATCACCTGGTGCCGATGGTCACTCCTAAGATACGTCATCTTCGAGAGTTTCGATGCCTTTTGGCATGTGCGCCCATATAGAAATTTTTAGGGTGGAGCAGACGTGAACATTTTGCACATTACATTTTGTATACTTTGGATAACAATATACAGTTTAAAGCACCCGAAAAAGGCATGGGCGCCTATGGCTTTTGGGTGCATTGGAGGTCGGTTCTGATGACGTATTCTTGTTCAGCGACTACAAAAACCGCCGAGTAATATATTTGCATCAATTTAGTGCCAAAAACGCTCGAAACTCCAGATGACGTGCCTTGGCAGTGACCCTGAGTACAAGGTGCTCCGAGGGTTGGTTCTGATGGCGTTTTCGGGTTCAGCGACCTGAAAAACCCCCCGAGCAACAACATCTGACCGTTAATATACTGATTTTGACATGTTTATGCACTTTAAAATTCAATTAAGCATTTCCACCCATTGTTCTATTGCAGACGTTTTTCCTGACATTTATATCCTGACGATAGGTGGCTGTATGTATTGAAGAATCGATTTATTTTTCCTAAATGACCTGGTCTATAACCCTTGTTTGTACGTTTCTATAATGATATTGTAACCAAGAATTCTACACGCGTTTTTGACTAATTTAAGACATTGCAAATTCGTTTACCATTACAATTCCTGAAATTAATTTCGCGCAATATTTACCTGCTTTCTTAAAATAGAAGTACCTAACCGAATTCTTAGAATAGAAGAATTAAAATTATGACTAATCTATTTTATTTCCAATATAATATATACAGCGTGTCTACTTGAGTTGGAAACATATGGGAAACTTTTTTATTATTAATTTTACGAAAAAAAGTTATTCTTTATAAAAAGTTCTGCATGCCCCAAAACCTAAGATTCAATTATCAGATATCAAATTTTCTCAATATTATACGAGGTATGTCAAAAAATATGAATTTCGGCTAAGGGTAAAGTACCTTTATTTCTCTCAATATCGAAAATTCTTATGATAAAAAGTTGTTTGGAATTAAAAACTAAGATGAAATATGCAATTACATGCTTCTTATTGAAAAAAAAAATATTTTTCTCAAATTTATGGATACCCAACATCGTTTTTAATTATTACAAATATCATAACTCGTTTATTATTCATTTTACGAAAAAAAGTTATTCTTCATAAAAAACTTTGCATGGTCTAAAATCTAAGACACAACCATGATATATCAACTTTTATTAATTTTATACGAGGTGTGTCAAAAAATATGAAATTCGCTCAATATTATAGCACCTTTATATTTCACAGTATTTCAATTAGAAGGATGTAATTGCATATTGACACATAGTTTTTAATTCTAAACAACTTTTTTAATAACCGTTTTCAATATTGTGAAAAATAAAGGTACTTTACTCTTGAGTGAAATTCATATTTTTTGACATAACTCGTATAAAATTAATAAAATGTCATATCTGTTGGTTGAATCTTCGGTCTTAGGACATACAGAGATTTTTATAAAGAATACCTTTTTTTCGTAAAAGTAATAATAAAAGAGTTATCGTATGTGTAATGAATAAAAACGAAGTTAGTATCAATAAATTTGAGAAAAATTTGGAAAATATTTTTTTCCAATTAGAAGCATGTAATTACATATTTGAGCTTGGTTTTTATTTCCAAACAACTTTTCATAATAAGAATTTTCGATATTGAGAGAAATAAAGGTACTTTACCCTTAGCCGAAATTCATATTTTTTGACATACCTCGTATAATATTGAGAAAATTTGATATCTGATAATTGAATCTTAGGTTTTGGGGCATGCAGAACTTTTTATAAAGAATAACTTTTTTTCGTAAAATTAGTAATAAAAAAGTTTCCCATATGTTTCCAACTCAAGTAGACACGCTGTATATATATATATATATATATATATATATATATATATATATATATATATATATATATATATAAATATATAAATAAATAAGCAAAATCATTGGCTAATACTCGTAAAGTGAATGTGAATTTAGTTGGAAATATATAAAATGATGAAGGGTCATCATTCCATACATTTCTGTGCAACTATATACACCGGTGTTTCGGCCTATTTGGGCTTCGTATATATATATATATATATATATATATATATATATATATATATATATATATATATATATATATATATGTACAGTGATGGCTAATAACCGGCAAAATAACGCAAAAGATGGAAAACATACATTGTGAAGTAACAAGAGATGAAACTAGTAAAGTTGGGAATTATCGATATAAACGAATAAATTACCATTACATTACGTACTTTCCCACCTTTAGACCTATCGGAGGAGCATGGCAACTGTCACTGTGACAGGAGGATTTAATAAAATACTCCTACCTCAGACGTCTAAATGTGGGAAACTACACTCGGGTGCAAAAAAATCGATCCACTGAAAATTTGGTCATTTTTGATGTCTCGAATTTCCTAAAGCTGTTGTCCGATTTAAGTGCTTTTTTTATCATGTTATAGCCTTATTCATTAACAATATCGCTGGAATAATATTGTTGCTCTGTCATTGTATACCGGATGTACGAATCAAACTGTGTGTTTTTCTCAAAGTTCGCATCACCCTGTGAACTATTCTAGCGTTTATAAAATACTGAAATTAAAAACCAACTATAGCCTCAGGTTTTCTTGACATTCTGTTTTTAGATTAATTCGCTTATGTTGGATAATTAGGCAATTTAACAACTGGCCGTGTTCGTCATCAGTACAGGGTGTTTCGAAATAAGTGCGGCAAACTTTAAGGGGTAATTTTACACATGAAAATAATGACAGTTTGCTTTATAGGACACGCGCCAACTCGTAACTCTTAATGACAAACTTTTTCAAATCAAAATGTACACCGGCCAATTCGTAACTTTTCTACCTGACTCTCCCAACTCGCAACTTCATACAGGTAAATTCGAAAAACCATTGTTTAATTCTAATACCACAGATAGATAGGTTAAAGGAATAAATTTGAACAGTAACGGATCAAGCCAACACCGGGAATATAGCATATTATGTACATAAGCGAATGTTTATTGGTTTGCTTAAAAACATGTTGCGTATATATATACAGGGTGGTCCTTAAGTAATTGTACAAAAAGAAACAGTAGATTCTATACTCTAAAATATTACGATTTAACCCAACTTACGTTAATATAATGTTGATATTAAGAAAGATACAGGGTGGTAAAGTTAAACTTTTTTTTCTATTTATTATTGAATAATTCCTGAAAAGTATGAGATAACAACATGAAATTTGGTATGTGGGGTTTTTTGGGTCGATCAAACTAAATTCCCTACAAAAATTATGTATGGCCTAGAGGGCGCCACATACGCCTTTCATTACTCATTTATTACGTTCAATTTTTTATCCCTCACTCTGTATAATTTTGACATTAAAATTTTTATTCTCCTATTAGTTTTACTTAAAAAAGGTATACTTCTTTCATCTCCCTAAACTCAACTCTTTTCGAGATACACGCATTTTAAATCTGCGATACACCATCATTTTTAGCATAATATACAAAGTACTACTAAGTGCATTTACTCTTAGTCGATTTAACAAAAGCATATGACACCGTGCCTGTTGCGAAGTTGTGGAAAGTATTGGAGAAAACCAGTATCAGCGTTACACTAATCGATGCTATTAAAGAGCTTTATAAGAACACAATAGCAAAAGTTAAAATAGGAAAAGAGGTGTCTAATGGTTTTCAGGTAACAAAAGGACTTAAGCAAGGTTGTTGTTTATCTCCCATACTGTTCAACATATATATCGATGAAGCACTCAGGCACTGGAAGAAGAAGTGTAAAGGGATGGGGCTATCTATTGGGGATGAAACGTTATATACGTTGCACTATGCAGATGACCAGGTAGTTATTGCCCAAGACAAAGAAGACCTGGAGTATATGGCTAGAAAACTAATGGAAGAGTACAAAAAATGGGGCCTCGAAGTAAATGTCCAAAAAACACAATATCTTTGCGTAGGAGGAGAAAATAATCCAGATGACCTCGACTTAGAAGATGAAACTATTAAGAAATGTGACCAATGTACATATTTGGGGGTAAAACTGACAAAGACAGGACGAAGTGATGAAGCCATAAAAGACAGAATAACCAAAGGAAAACAAGTTATAGGTGCGTTGAATTCAGTATTATGGCAAAAAAATATAAGACCGGAAACGAAAAAACGAATATATAATACCATATTAAAACCAGTAATCGTCTATGGCTCAGAAGTGTGGCAGTTATCACAAAAACTTAAAGGTAACCTATTGGCAGTTGAAATGGATTTTTGGAGGAGAGCAGCGGGAAAGTCTAGATTAGAACATGTGAAAAATGAGGACATCAGGAGACAAATGAAAGTACAAAGATCAATTATAGAAGACATCGAAAAACAACAACTAATATGGTACGGACATGTTAGACGTATGGGGGAAGAAAGACTACCCAAAAAGATATTAGAATGGGTACCACCAGAGAAAAGAAAACGAGGACGACCACCAACAACATGGATCCAAGGAATCTCAAAAGCAATGTCAGCAAGAAATCTATCTGAAGAAAACTGGCAGAATAGACAGGCTTGGCGAACGGGAACCCAAAGGCGTATTACGCTGTGAACGGGATATATATATATATATACAAAGTACTACACCCAAAAAATAACTTAAAACCATAATAATTGTGCAAGTTCTCAAGTTTATGTCATTGTATTGCAAATTCCATTTGAAGAAATTTGCGATACATTTTTGGATAATTTTATGGTTTTAAGTTATTTTTCGGGTGTAACTACAATGATATTATGCTAAAAATGATGGTGTATCGCAGATTTAAAATGCGTTTATCTCGAAAACGGTTGAGCTTAGGGAGATGAAAAAGTATACCTTTTTTAAGTAAAACTAATAGGAGAATAAAAATTTTAATTTCAAAATTATACAGAGTGAGGGATAAAAAAAATTGAACGTAATAAATGAGTGCTGAAAGACGTATGTGGGACTCTCTGGGCAATACATAATTTTTGGTAGGCAATTTAGATTTCTCGACCCAAAAACCCCCACATACCAAATTTCATATTGTTATCTCATACCTGTCAGGAAATATTTAATAATAAATAAAAAAATTTTAATACCCCCTGTATCTTTCTTAATATCAACATTTTATTAAAGTAAGTTGGGTTAAATCATAATATTTTATAGTGTAGAATCTACTGTTTCTTTTTGTACAATTACTTAAGGACCACCCTGTATATACCTATAAAAAAATAACAAAAATTAAATTCTCTTAATAAAATAATTGAAACAATATGATATGTATAGACCAGGGCGAATCTGTAAAAAAACGTCTATTTGCGGATGTGCGAGGTGGCATTCAGATTTTTGCAGATAAAGTTAGGTGACAACTTCAATAATAATAATTGACTTATGCTCCTTCTCAAATATGCCCGGAACATTAATTAAAAAAATTAAAATATTTAAAAATTTCGAAAAACATTGATTTTTTTCTATTTTCTTTGCATATAACTTTAAAACGATTCATTTTAGAGCAAAGTCGTAGGGAAATAAAATAAAAATAATTGAATTTTGTATGATATACCAGTAGTTAAAAATGTCTTAAACTATTACCCTTTCTGTAAAATAGCAATAAATACAAAATAAGGGGGCAAAATAAGCCTCTTTTTATTCAGTGTTTTTCAACAACTTTGGTTGCACTTAGAACCTTCGTAAATCTCATAGAAAATCATTATAACATACTTAAATCGTCCACCAAATTTCATTAAAATCGATCTGATAGATTTTGCATAATAATTTTGCAACCTAAATTTAAAAAAAAAGTTCAATCTTTTTAAAAACTTTCTGAACAAAAAGTAGACCATTTAGAAGTTTGCTAATTTTTTCACATATAAAGAGGCTCTCTACCTATCTAATACACTTTACAGAATTAAAATCGGATTATCTAAGCGGCCTCAGCACTGTTTTAAATTTATAAACAATTTCTTGGCTTATAAACAAATTCAGTGAGGACGTTTGAGTTGGAATAAATTCCGAAATAGGTCGATTTTTGTTTTTAAATTCTATTTTTTTGGTATACATCATACTAGTGACGTCATCCATCTGGGCGTGATGACGCAATCGATGATATTTTTAAATGAGAATAAGGGCCGTGTGATAGCTCATTCGAATGGCTATTCAGTTTTGCATTCACTGATATAAGCATTAACATAATTATTTATACAGGGTGCTCAAAAAATGTTTTTGAATTAATTTAATTAAGACAAAAAAGGAATGTATAGTTTGTCCGCTATAACTTTTCCCATGCGTCACAATTCATTTTCACACCAATTAAGTCAAAACATAAAGTGAAACGTACGACGATGTGTGTAGTATGTAGTATACAGTATACAAAATGTATATACACATCGACGTTCGTTTCACTTTATGTTTTGACTTAATTTGTTTGAAAATGAATCGTGACGCATGGGAAAAGTTATAGCGGACGAACTATAGGTAAACTATTTAATGCAAAATACATTTTACTGCAGTCAGAAAACAGAAAAGAATGTGAATTTGAAAAATAAACATTGCTTTTCGCTTAAATTAAATGTTAAAACTGCTAAGAGGCTGGTGGGTGGCAACTAATATTCAATTAAGTGAAAAACAATAGTTTTTTATCAAATAAAACTTTTTTCTGTTTTAGGACAACAGTAAAATGTATTTCGAATTAAATAAATTATATACCTACATTCTTCTTTTGTCTCAATATAATTAAAAAAAAATTCGACTTTCTCATGTAACTCGTCCAAGAAACAATACATAAATGATGAATAACTTTTACACCACCTTCAAAGAGGGTAATTTATACAAGTACATACCTGGAATACCGGTATTAGATTATCAACATCGTTAGTAATTACTTAGAAAAGAAAGTTACAAATTCACCGGTACTTGATGGGTTACCGTAAAAGTACCTGCCCGCCAGAGTTACCAGTTGGCCTATAATTAGGATGGCGGATTAAAATAGTTAACGAATTCACCGGGACCCGCTTTATAATCATATGTCCGCAAATGCATCGTTTCCGAGATACGGGATGTTCAATTTTTTTCTACAAACTGGCGATTTATTTATTGCTTTAAAACCAGTTGAGATATGCAAATCAAATTTGGTGGGTTCTAAAACGTAGTTATTGCACAATTTTTGACATACAGTTAAGAATTTAATACTCACTATTAGCGCGCAAACGGGTATTATGACTGATCATATTACCCGTATACACGCCAATGGTGAATATAAAATATTAATTGTATGTCCCCCACCATATTTGATTTTCATATCTTAACTGGTTTTAAAGCAATAAATAAATCGTCAGTTTGTAAAAAAAAATTGAACATCTCGTATCTCGGAAACGAAGCGTTTACGGACATATGATTATAAATCAAACTGTCATTATTTTCTCATATAAAATTACCCCTTAAAGTTTGTCGCACTTATTTAGAAACACCCTGTACTAATGACGAACATGGCCAGTTGTTAAATTACCTAAATTTTTTATTATCCAACATAAGCGAATGAATCTAAAAACAGAATGTTAAGAAAACCTGAGGCTATAGTTGGGTTTTAATTTCAGTATTTTATAAATGCTAAAATAGTCCACAGGGTGATGCGAACTTTGAGAAAAACACAGTTTGATTCGTACACCCGGTATGCAATGACAGTTTACCTGCCTAGCAACAATATTATTCCAGCGATATTGTTAATGAATAAGGCTATAACGTGGTAAAAAAATCACTTAAATCGGACAACACGTTTAGGAAATTCGAGACATCAAAAATGACCAAATTTTCAGTGGATCGATTTTTTTGCACCTGAGTGTATGTAATGTAATGTTAATTTATACGTTTATATCGATAATTTTCACCTCTACTAGTTTCATCTTTTTTTATTTCACAATGTATTACGTTTTCCATCTTTTGCGTTATTGTGCCGGTTATTAGCGCGCTCGTCACTGTAAAGGTGGTAAGATGGTAAATGTGTACACTATAACTATTAGTGTTGTTCTGAAGCTATTTCCTTGTGGCATTTTTATAATCAACTATTTTCAATGGGAAATAAGCCACAATTTTACCAAAAAAAATTATTTTATTAACAATATCACAAGGAAAAATTCCTGTACTGGCTGTATACCATAAATAAATCACAAAAAATAAAAACCTTATCTTGTAAAAGGTATATTTAAAATCCCTAAAAAGGGCTGTATCACAACAAAACGTTTTCGGAATCAATATTTCATCATCAGTGCTATCACCTAAAATAAGTATAACTCTATAAGTAAAACAAACGTGAGGTTAAATTTTGACAAAGGTAAAAAAGTGAATAGATAGTTATACTTACAGGTTTACATGCTTTAAACCACCAAAATGTATGGGTAAAAACCCTTAAATTGATTTTAAACAGTTGGTGTTACATTATATTATCCGATTTTAAAAGATGTTAAAAATATTTCCAGATTAACCCCTGGCATCACATGACATCAACCATATTGGTTGGGAAATTGTAGGTAGAACCTTACATGGCAGAGTTTAGGTGACAACTGACCAGAATGGCCCTCTGAAGGATGTCAGCACTAGATTGACACCCTACCTTGACAGAATGTAATATGTGTAGTTACTTGAGCCAAAAGAATTTAAATTGTATGTTAATATTTAAAATAATAACAGTAGTGAAAAAAATTGTTGGATTAAATCATCATCATACTTGTTCAGGGTAGATTAATTTTAATCCCAACAAATTTTTTCACTACTGTTATTGTTTTAAATATTAACATAAAATTTAAATTCTTTTGGCTATTATTACATTCTGTCAAGGTAGGGTGTCAATCTAGTGCTGACATCCTTCAGAGGGCCATTCCGGTCAGTTGTCAGCTAAACTCTGCCGTGTAAGGTTCTACCTACAATTTCCCAACCAATATGGTTGATGTCATGTGATGCCAGGGGTTACTCTGGAAATATTTTTAACATCCTTTAAAATTGGATAATATAATGTACCCCAACTGTTTAAAATCAATTTAAGGGTTTTTACCCATACATTTTGATGGCTTAAAGCATGTAAACCTGTAAGTATAACTCTATCTATTCAGTTTTTTACCTTTGTCAAAATTTAACCTCACGTTTGTTTTACTTATAGAGTTATACTTATTTTAGGTGATAACACTAATGATGGAATATTGATTCCGAAAACGTTTTGTTATGATACAGACCTTTTTAGGGATTTTAAATATACCTTTTACAAGGTAAGGTTTTTATTTTTTGTGATTTATGGTATACATCCAGTACAGGAATTTTTCCTTGTGATATTGTTAATAAAATCATTTTTTTGCTAAAATTGTGGCTTATTTCCCATTGAAAATAGTTGATTATAACAAACTATTAGTAATATGGCGTGTATGTCTTTGTAAACTTTTTGAATCATCGTCATTAAATGTGAGTGATTATGTGTAAAATTTTAATATGAAGCTTCAATTCGCTGAAATTCATTTAGAGAAATTTATTTCCGGTCAAGCCAAGCAGACCAGTGACGTGCCTAATTAAATTTTCCTTACTAGGCCAGCTCCCACCTAAGTAGCAGCGATGCAATGCAAAATACGCACGTCTTGTTCATATTTTTTGGATTTGACTTCTTATACATTTTTTGTGCATACCTGATGATTATAGGAAACAATCTAGGCCAGGGTAATAAGACAAAAATATACCCTGTTCGTGACACTTAAGCAGCCAGGGTACTGAAGCGTTTTTTTGACAATTAATACCTATAGGAACAAATTGTAACTATTTCCTGCGTAGGATCTGGCGGCCATTTTTATTTATAAACAACTAACTGTCAAAAAATGGCATTTTTCCCTTTTTGGGTTAGTTACATAAATAAATTAAGTAAAAATGAAAAAATGACTTGTTATTTGAGGAAGGTGGAAAATCATATGTATACCATGGGAGTAAAGTGCCTTTTCCTCCCTTGAATGATTACTGCCCTCCGCTACGCGTCGGGCAGTAAACTTCATTCTCGGGAGGAAAAGTAGCACTTTCCTGCCTTGTTATACAAATAGCTATTTTTTTATTGTATTCCTATGAGAATTCGAGCGCTGTAAAACCTAGATAATAAATAAAATGAAACAACTTTATAGTGGAAATTGTTCATTGAAAAATCCTCTACAAAATCGCTATGATGTTATTTTATTGTGAAATGAACGGAAAACAAGTTATAACCTCCAAAAGGAAACTTCTTACAAAATTTTCTCATATTTTTGTGTATAACTATTTTGTTGTTCACTTGACGATAAAAAGTAATAGATATAAAATTGTAGAAAATTTAATGTGCTACATTTTATGTGTAATGAAATTTTCTGTAGGATTGCTAGTTTAGGACATACAGCGCGAAAGCCCTTTGCACCACTTTCTCCAATATGGCGGCCGGGGGACAAGGGTGGTGACCCCAAAAACTTGAACTTAAGCTTCTACTGAACCCCCCTACACATTAAAAAAATAAAAGTGACTCCTCTAAGAAATGCAGCCTAAATGTAACATTTTAATGGACTATTTATATTTTTGTACATTTTTTATATTATATGGTTTCTTTTTCTATTTTTATTTATTTGTTTCAGGTACTGTTTA
Source organism: Diabrotica virgifera virgifera (assembly GCF_917563875.1). Lineage (NCBI taxonomy): Eukaryota > Metazoa > Arthropoda > Insecta > Coleoptera > Chrysomelidae > Diabrotica > Diabrotica virgifera. Next base: position 103,895,695 of record NC_065450.1, on the reverse strand, counting down.
TCAATACTTTATATTATTTATCATTAACAAGTAAGTAGTTTAGTTAATTTATCATTATCTCCTTATCTTAAAGCAATTTTTATTTTCGTAAATTTATCTCTTTAGTATTATATAGTAAAATTTTATATAGTAAAATAGCATTTTAATGTCATTTACGCGAAACGTCTTTCCAGGATTTAACTGAAAATTAATAAGAAAATTATCAACGGTCGTCGCGTCCGTTTTTACGCTGCGGGCAAACGGAAAGTGAACAGCCCCTTTGTCGATGCTTCGTCATGTTGCTTGTAATAATCATCCAGTTAACGGTAATCAAGTTAGGTGAATGGCTACTGACGTCACTTCAATTTAAACCACTTCTTTTTGACTCATTGTTTATAGATATGTTGGAGTATAGAGGTGGGAATGAGTTTTTCTTTTGGAACAGCAGTTTTATGATTTAAAGTGTGCGTTGAAGAATCAATGCAGTCGCTCCTTTTTCATATATTATTATCAGGGTGTTCTGTTACTTATTAATTCCCATTAGCTGTAACTATCAATAAATCAAACTATCAATTTATTCCTTCTGTTTATATTGCGCACTGTCACGGTTGTTTCGACTAAATTGTACCAAATTGGATTGAATTCTTTGCAAAATTTTAAAGTATTTTAGTAAAAAAGTTCTATCCCAACTCTCAACGTATGGGCAACGGCCAATAAGAGTATGGGAAATAATTTAAGCTGGTATGCACTTAACGGGATGAGACGAGAGAAACATTTAAAGATACATATAATACTCTGTCTAATATACTTACCGTTGCACGTCATCCGCGTCATAGCCCACGACCTCACATGATACCAACACGAAATAATATTTAGGCGGTGGGTGTGTTCTTTTTTGCCTTGGAATTACAGCCACTAGACATATTTTATTATATACGCGTAGAAATAATATTCGAAGATTTCTATTAATATTAACTTAAAGAAATACACAATAATATGTTTCATTTAATTTTTGTAAATGGATTATAAACTGTTTTTATGAAGCACATTTGTTTGGAACACACTGTAACTGTAATCGAACGAAGGTGACATTTTGGCATAAATTAATAACATTTATTTGACAGTTGCGATATTGACACTTCAGATTTGTTTTTGTTCTTTACTAAAGTATTTGTTTTATTATAATTTATTGATTTTAAGACACGTTTTTAACATAAGAAGATCATGCAATATAGACATATGGATGGGTGACAAAACGGAAACAGGAGTGGAACGAACACATTAGTAGAATGGCAGAGGATAGGATAGTACGAATAGCACGAGATAAGTCACCAAATGGACGAAGAAGTATTGCCAGACCAAGAAAAAGATGGTGCGATAACTTAAACAATTTAGGAGGCTAATATTGAAGAAGAAACAGGCTTTAATATACAAGAAGGAAGAAATAGAAGAAGATTGATTTTAATCTTACTTTAACGTAAGATTGTAACTTAATTTTTGTTGTCTATTTCTAATGTTTTTATTTATTTACGTTGAATATTAATTTCTTTTGTTGTATAATCAATCCACTTTGCAATAATTATTTGATCTATTTGATTTAAAATGGATTCAGGATTTTTTTATACTTTGGCAACTATGTCAACTTAGATCTCTGGTAGTAATGACGTGCAACGGTAAATATATTAGACGAACTTTATATACTTAAACATTATTATAGTTCCTGAAATACCTTTTCCAAAATTTAATAGCAGAAGGAATCGGAGATGAGAGGCTAACATTGTTGCCAAAGTTATCGTATTTATTTGATCTGTCGTCTTTTTTAGCATTTGAAATATGTAATATGTAAAATAATCAAATTTGGGCGATTGATGTGAATGGCAGCTTACTATTTTTCAAAGAGGCAGCCCTCATCTTACTAAATGAAGAAAAATGTGTAGCAAATCCATCAGCAGAATGCATTTCAAGCATATAAAACAAAACAAAAATAAGAAAGATAAGGGCCTGTTACCGTAAAGGTGGTTGATAATATTGCAGTTATTATATTCAGGAGTTAATGTAGGAATAAGATATGGTCACTTACTTCTTCTCGTCTAGGGACCTTTCAAGACATTTCATTTAGACATAACTAGACTAGGTCGCGGATGAGAGTTAAATACAAATGGGATAGAACAAAGGTAAATAATAATTATTTACGTAATGTGGAAATATATTATATTTTAATAAATTTTCAAGTAGTTTTTCATTAGTTTGTTGAGTATACTTTGAACACTCAAAAAATATATGATTTAAGTCTCCATTTTTTTGGCAGTCTGGACATAGATTTGAATTTTGAAGATAGAATGTTAATTTTCGCCAAATGAAAAAGATAACAGGCGTGCCCAAATTTTAATCTAATAATGGAAGTTATATATCTGCGGGGAACGGAATAATTTGTAAACCCGTTGTGGGAAATCCCATAAAATTGATTTGGTTGTTTAAATAGTTCGAAATCATTTCCATTTTACCCATGTCGACACCCGTGTTATTTTTATGATTTGATCGAAAACACCACATATCGCGGTGGCCGACGTTCGGGGTTCGGGATATTACCACTTGAAGCCAGAAATTCTTTTCCCCTCAGATAAGGCACCAGATGCCTTCACCACTCGAATGGGTACAGACGCGAAATAGTGTTGACTTCGTCGATGACGTCCTGATTGTAAGCTTTTACCTTTTATTTGTTATTACCTATATATAATATCCTTTATTGTTTTTTGAAATAATTACCAACCAATTTAATTTGAATTTGTGTATTGTATGGCGCTTATGGAGAAATTCCACTTTCTCTCCCAATAGAAGCTATCAGAAGGGATAAACTTTATAAGCAGGTGTTGTAATTAGTGTTTATTGCTTGTTTTTGATTTTATTACTTGTTTCGTTCAATACCTACCTGCTAGTAATCATACATTGGTCCTTCGAGCCGGATGTGAATTATTTGTTAATTAGTTGATACACATATTTAAATTTTGATCGTGGTTTGTCGATTGTCGTAGGTAATAAAATTTTACTCGTACCGATAGCTTGTGCCATCTGGCCTGTTTTGCGTGACGAATCTTGTGGGTCGAGTCGGGTGTTTTGTTATCCAAAGTTTGAGTTTGGGTTCTAAAGATTTTATCGCTTATCTCCGTTTAAGAAACCAAATATTACGTTGTATTTTTCGGATCGTCGCAACGGGCGTAGATAATTATTTTTTTATATACTTTGAGTTTGTGGTTTTAGGTCTAATAATCGCCTCTCGTGTCAGTATTTTATTACATTTTTGATCGTCGCTTTTTTAGTACAGTTAATATTATTTTATTTTTGGTCATTTCATCTCGGTTTGAAATTTTTATATAAAAAGTTAGAATGGATAAATCCAGAAAATTAAAATTCCTTCGACATACAGCGCTTAATGGTATTCAGTCGATTTATGATTTGGGTAGTAGAACAGTTTCTGATCAAAGTTTAAGATCTTTGTTTAAAATCAGATTTAGCGAACTAGACGTGATAAAGGACGAATTTTTAAAACAGCATACAGGTATTATTAATCATGTTTTGTCGGTACCGGATTCGGATACGGGGGACGAAGAAAAAGTCCGAGAATTATTCTTGGATCTATTCTACAAAATAAAAGTTTTTAACGCGGAATTCTTTGGCTCACAATCTGAAAGTCCAGGCCCAGCGTCTTGTGCTTCAGGTGGAGCTCATCCTTCTCACATTCGTCTGCCCAGGATAGAGCCCCCTGGGTTTCAAGGAGATTTCAGAAATTTTGCATCCTTTTTAGACCTTTACAATTCAATAGTGCATAACAATGCAGCCCTAGGGAACGTAGAAAAATTCAAATATTTGAAAGGTTGTTTAGACGGGACTTCGCTTAGTTTGATTCGAAATTTGCCCATAACTAACGAGAATTACCAAGTGGCTTACGGTTTAATCGTCAAACGGTACACAAATGTTCGTCGTTGTGCGACCGCCCATTGGGACGCGATAATGGGCGTTCAAAAATCTCCGCGGTTAATTCGAAAAATCTAGCGAAATTGGTAGACACCTTTTTAGAAAATTTAGCCGCATTAAAAACCTTAGGCCTTCCCACCGAGCATTGGGATTTCATTATGTTCAATTTGCTTTTGTCCAAAATAGATGTTGATTCCATTAAGTTATTTGAGTTGGAAAATAAGTCTAATGAAATTCCGTCATTCAAAAAATTGGTAGCGTTCATCGAAACACAATACATAGCGTATGATAACCTAGACAGTAGTACAGGTGAGGGAAAGAAGTCGTCGCGGGCCACAACTAACACGGAGCCAAAGGTCAACTCGAAATACCAGGCTAATGATTCAAGACATAATCGTAATAGCTCGTCGTTCGTGACAAATTCGTCAGCAGTATGTTGCGCTTTATGCAAACAAAGCCATTTTCTCAAGCATTGTTGAGAAACCTTGAAACCGTTCCAATAGTCAGTCGTCCTCAGAAAATAATAATAGTCCAGGGACACCGGAAATCGAATCATCTCCTGAAGTCCATTGTGCCGCTAGTTTTGTAGTAAAGAAATATGAAACCAAAAAGGAAATCTTGCTCGGTACTGTTTTGGTTCATGCAATTGACAGTAAAGGGTGTAAACAACCCTTGAGATGTCTTCTTGATTCGGGTTAGATGAGTTCGTTCATTAGTCGAAAAGCTGCCAATCGATTGGGATGGCCTAAAACTCCTTGCTCGTTCGAAATTAACGGACTCAATTCGATGCAAACGAAACTGAATCCGGGGCAAATAAGTTTCTCTATACAACCTCTTAACAGACACTTAACAGACGCTCAAGGAAATCCAATAGTTGATATTGAAGAAACAAAAACAACATGGATGAACTATGTGACAACAACATTTGAAGACGATAGGAATGTCACCATCACACAAAATAAAAATGACGATACCGGACCACCTATTCTCGAAGCGGAAGTAGAAGCTGCTATAAACAACATTAACGAGGGAAAAGCCGCAGGACCAGACGAGTTCTACTCAGAATTTTTAAAAATTATGGATAAAGACGAAGTAAAAAGACTTACCTTGATCTTCAACAAAATATACCAAAGTGGAAAAATACCCCAACAGTGGCTAAGATCAACTTTTATAACAATCCCTAAAAAACCCAATGCCAAAAAATGTGAAGATTATCGAATAATAAGCCTTATGAGCCATCTCCTGAAAACTTTTTTAAAAATTATACATAAAAGAATATATAAAAAGTGTGAAGAACACATGACAAACACACAATTTGGCTTTAGGGATGCATTGGGTACTCGAGAGGCACTTTTTGCAATACAAGTTCTCTTTCAAAGATGTAGAGACGTGAATTGTGATATATATATATATATATATATATATATATATATATATATATATATATATATATATATATATATATATATGTGTGTTTTGTTGATTACCAGAAAGCGTTCGATAGAATAAAACATGACGAACTGATGAAAATATTAAATTCAATTGGTCTAGACAGCAGAGATCGCCGTATAATAAACAATATCTATTACGAACAAACTGCAGCTGTTAGAGTAGGGGATCAGTTAACAGACGACATAAAGATAAAAAGAGGTGTGCGACAGGGATGTATATTGTCCCCATTATTGTTCAATACATATTCAGAACACATTATGAACCTAGCGCTAACGGACATAGACGAGGGAATACTTATAAACGGAGAACGATTGAACAACATAAGATACGCTGATGATACTGTCATTTTTGCAGACAGTCTTGAAGGTCTGCAGACACTTGTCTCCAGGGTGGCAGAAGTAAGTAGCAGGTTTGGGCTTGATTTTAACATCAAAAAAACCAAATACATGGTTATAAGCAAAAATAGGATACCACCTGGTCAGTTACTAGTTAACCAACAACCTATAACACAAATCACCAACTTTTGTTATTTGGGTGCAAACTTAAATGAACAGTGGGACCAATCGACGGAAATTACGATAAGGATCGAGAAAGCAAGATCAGCCTTCGTCAAAATGAAAAAAATCTTTAACAGTCACGATATAAAATTGGAAATAAAAATTCGTTTACTAAAGTGCTACGTATTCTCCGTTCTTTTATATGGCGTGGAGTCATGGACCTTAACTGAAGCATCACTGAAGAGACTCAAAGCATTTGAGATGTGGTGCTATAGACGCATTTTGAGGATTTCCTGGATAGACAGAGTTACCAACGAAGAAGTTCTACATAGAATGGGTAAAGAGCGCGAACTAGTCGTAACCATAAAACGTCGCAAACTGGAATACCTGGGCCATGTAATGCGCAATGAACAACGATATGACCTACTTCGGACCATACTTCAAGGTAAAGTGCATGGGAAAAGAGGTCCAGGACGAAGAAGAATATCCTGGCTGCATAACCTGCGAAAATGGTTTAACTTAACCACTACCGGACTTTTCAGGGCAGCAGTCAACAAAGTCAGAATAGCCATGTTAGTGTCCAACATCCGTAACGGATAGGCACCATAAGAAGAAGAAGATACAACCTCGTCATCAGGAGTCACCGGTGTTTCATTTAGAGGCTATTATTACAGATCGGATTTGCCCAGCACCCAAGTAGATATTTCTGCTTGGAATTATATTAAAAAATTGAAGTTAGCTGATCCCAAATTTAATTGTAGTCAATCTGTCGATTTGTTAATTGGTTGTAGTATATTTTCGAAGGTGTTCTTAGAGGGTAAAATTGAAGGTAAACCGGGACAACCTGATGCCCTAAATACCGTTTTTGGATATTTTTTGTTGGGACCAACTAGCACACAACTAGCACACCTAATCTATCGTCAACGTCGCTTGTTTGTTTTTCAAATGTGGAAGACTCACTGGATTCTTCGTTAAGGAAATTTTGGGAACTGGAGAACATACCGGAAGAGCCAGTTTCAGAACCGGAAGACGTTCTGTGCGAAACCATTTATCAGGAAACGCATAGTCAGGACGTCTCAGGGAAATATGTCGTGTCTTTGCCTTTTCATGAATCACCGCCTTGTTTAAGAGATAGTTATGATGTTGCTCTAAACAGATTTATTTCATTAGAACGTCGCTTGTTTCGTCAGCCGAGTTTGCAAAAGGAATATTCGTCCCATATGCAGGAGTATATTGATTTAGGTCCTATGTAATTGGTCCCTGAGCTCGAAAAGACAAAGGGAAAGTATTATATTCCACATTATTGTGTTGTTAAATCGTAAAGTGTCTCTACTAAAATTCGAGTGGTATATAATGCGTCTCAGAAATGTCCCAGGCTTGGTAAATCGTTGAAGGATTGTTTATTAGTCGGTCCTAAGCTACAACAGGACATCGTCTCGCTTTTGTTAAATTTTAGACTTAATCGTTTTGCGTTGTGTGCAGATATTCGTCAGATGTATCGTAATATTTTAGTAGTTCCTGAGCATACGGATTATCAACGTGTGTTATGGAGATTTTCTAGCTTTGAGGAGATTCAGGAATATCGTTTGTTAACTGTCACTTTTGGAGTTGTATCCTCGCCGTATCTCGCTCTAAGAACCCTTCAACAACTAGTGTTGGACGAAGGCTCTCGTTTTCCTAAAGCCGCCTCGCTCATTTGTAATGCTTCGTATGTTGATGATTTTGTTTTCGGTGCTTCGACGCTCGAAGAAGCACAAAGTTTAGTTGAAGAATTAGTCGCTTTGTTGAAGTTAGGAGGCTTTGAGTTACGGAAATGGTGTTCGAATGAACCCAAATTGTTGTCCCAATTTCCTGAATCGCATATTATTCCTCCTTCTATTAATTTTGATCCAGAATCAAATGGTTTTTTTTTTGAAAATCCTTGGTTTGAAGTGGATTGCACAGTCCGATGTCTTTCAATTTGCAGTCAAATTGCAGGATGTCCCTTGTCCTAAAAGATCGTTTTTATCCGAATTAGCTCGAATTTATGACTCGTGTGGTTATCTAACACCTATTACCTTTTTCATCAAGCATTTTTAATCCAACGACTTTGGGCAACTGGTCTTGAATGGGATGATCGTCCTCCCTCAGAAATTATTCGTGTATGGGAGCAATATAAAAGGGAATTATCTCTTATTTCACAATTTAAAATTCCTCGTTTTTTGAATATTTCCTCTTGTCTCATCTTGGAACTTCATGGATTTGCCGATGCCAGTGAAAAGGGATACGCTTGTGTCGTTTATATTCGTAGTATTGATAGTTGCAACATGGTTCAAGTTAATTTACTCTGTGCCAAGTCGAAAGTAGCTCCTATGAAACAGATTACGATCCCTCGATTAGAATAGTTAGCTGTTGTTCATTTGGTCAAACTTATGTCGTTTGTGTCACAGTCGTGGAAGAATATAATCTTTCAAAAGGTGCATGCTTGGGTAGACTCGCAAATCGTATTGCACTGGATTAAAAGTTCACCTAGGTTTAAAACTTTCGTCGCAAATCGAACTCTGTATATCCAGACCCATAGTCAAAACTATTCTTGGCATTACATTGAATCTCAAAGTAATGCAGCCGACGCGCCTTCGCGAGGCATGCTACCGGCCGCTTTTGTATCGAAACTATTGGTTGACAGGTCCTTCGTTTTTGTATAATGTTCCATTAATCCATCATTGCGGGAAAAATCCCCTTCGGAAGAGGTAAAGAAAAGTTTAGTGTTTGTTTCCACTCGTGAGCAATATTTGTTGTCTTGTTTGTTAAAAAACAGATCGTCTTTTACCTCTATCCAAAGAATGTTGGCCTTTATGTTGCGATTCGCGCACAACTCTCGTTTTAAAAGGTCAAGACGTGTGGGACCCTTGAGTTCAGTATAATTGGAAAGCTCGTTGATTATTGTTGTCAGGTTCACACAGGAAATGTATTTTGAAGAACAGCTTCAGTCGAACTCATTTCCCAAACCATTTCGCAAATTAGGAGTATTTTTTGATGATTATACTCACTGCTTAAGAGTAGGTGGTCGTCTATCGCAGTCTTCCTTGTCGTATGAGGCAAAACACCCTTTTTTGATACCAAAGAAATCTCGTCTTACGACTCCTAGTTCGTTATTATCATGAAAAGTACTTACATGCGGGGTTTAAAAGTACTCAATTTTTGGTTAGTCAAAGGTTTTGGGTATCGTCTTCTAAGCAGTCCGTTAATTCAGTCTTATCTAAATGCATTAGATGTTGGAAGCAATCTCCTAGAGCCTTACAGCCCCCTATGGGTGATTTGCCTAAATTTCGTCTCGGGGCCATTAAACCCTTTTCGATTTGTGGGGTAGATTATGGTGGACCCTTTTCGATAACCATGTCTCGTTATAGAGGAGTTAGAAGTCAAAAAGCATATTTGTGCCTCTTTGTTTGTTGCGCCACAAAGGCTTTACATCTTGAATTGGCTAGTGATTTATCCGCAGAAGCCTTTTTAGCCGCTTTACAACGTTTTATTGCTCGGAGAGGTCGAGTATCGCAAGTATTTTGTGATAACGGTACCAACTTTCATGGCGCTTATCGACAATTGCGTAGCTTTATGGAGGGTGCTCTCGATAAAGAAAATATTAAATTTTCTTTTGCGCCTCCTGCGGCTCCAAATTTCGGTGGTATTTATGAGCGCGGCATTCGTTCTGTAAAAGAACATATTGCTCGGATAGTTGGGGCTCAAATCTTGACATATAAAGAGTTTTACACTGTCTTGACGTTGATTGAGTCCGTTTTAAATTCGCGTCCTCTCACCCCATTAACCAATGATGTTGAGGATCTCAACGCTTTGACCCCAGGGCATTTCCTGACTCTTGAGCCTTTGACATCATTGCCTGTATCTGATTTTTCGGAGGTATCCCTCAATCGTTTGTCCAGATGGCAGTTGTTACAACGCATCCATAGGGATTTTTGGGCTCGATGGCGTAAGGAGTATTTACATACCTTACAACTAAGGTCCAAATGGTTAGATTCTGGCTTTGTACCTAAAATCTGTAGTTTAGTTGTTTTAAAGGAGGATAATTTGGCTCCGTGTAAATGGCGTCTTGCGCGTCTTGTCGAATTGCATGAGGGCAAAGACGGGGTAGCTCGGGTAGCCACAGTGCGTACGACTACCGGAACTTTGAAATGGCCTCTTGTCCGACTGTGGACCTTACCGATAGAGGATTAGATGTTTCGTTGCTTTAGATTTACTTTATATTTATTTTTCGTTGCTTTAGACTTAGTTTTTTTTGTTCGAATTTGTTAGTAGGACTGCGAATATATATTGGATTTGTTTGTCTGGTCATTGCTTGTTGCCCAAGCAGTGATATGTAGTATTAGTTATTGTTAAATGCCTTATGGCCTTTAAAGGGGGGAGAATGTGGGAAATCCGATAAAATTGATTTGGTTGTTTAAATAGTTCGAAATCATATCCCTTTTACCCATGTCGACACCCGTGTTTCTTTTTATGATTGTATCGAAAACACCACATATCGCGGTGGCCGACGTTTGGGGTTCGGGGTATTACCACTTGAAGCCAGAAATTCTTTCCCCCTGAGATAAGGCGCCAGATACCTTCACCGCTCGAATGGGTACAGAATATAAATATATAGAAATATATAAAATATATAAAAAGTACAGAATATAAATATATAAAAATAAATACAGAATAGAAATCAGAACAAAAAGAGAATTAGAAGAAATATTAAATAGAAAATGGTAAAACGAATGGGATAATCCCCTAAAACAGGACGTATCTATAATTTTATTCCAAATTTAAATAATATACCAAATTATTTTAACCCAAAAAAAAAGGATTAATACATTTTCTTACAGGGCACGGTCAGTACCCTACATACCTACATAGATTTAACTTAAAAGACAATGAATATTGTGAATATGGAGAAATAGGCACACCAGAACACATAGTATTTAATTGCGAAAGACAAACAAATACACAAGAACTACAAAGAATGAGAAGAGGCCTTGTTGGAATAAATATAGAAAATATAATACAAAATGAAGAATTATTTAATACACTAAATAATTTGGCGGACGTAATATCAAAGAAACAATTAGAATTATATAATATTAGACGAAGAAGAAATCAAGTAAATAATATCCAACCTCTATGAATTTGAATAAGAAATTATAAAGAAAAAAAAATTAAAATTACATATAAAAACATAAAATAAAATATTGGAATAATTAAATAAATATTTATATAATAAAAAATTAAAAATTATTAATCAAACACAAAAAATGTAACTAAAAACCTGAAATTTTAAAACGCAATGGTCTGAGGCTCACCGAAAGACCATTGAGAATATCATAAAGTCGATTAGACCTGCACTTAAAATTATTCGTGACTATTTTTAGATGAATATCTGAGAATGAGAAATGGGAGCACTTTTATAAAAATTATATGTTCAAAAAAAATAAATAATTTATCTTTTGTTTATTAGTTTTTGTTTATTTGTTATTAATTGTTCATTAGAATTGTTTATTAGAATTGTTTACAATTTGTAGTTTTCATAATTAGTAGATTAGGGCTATTGTTAATTAGTCAAATATAGAAAATTCTTTTAAAGTAATAATAATGTAAAGATAAACTATTGTAATCCCATCAGGAAACGACCTGGATTAGTCACAAGAGGTTAGGTCATTTGTATAGTACTATAAATGAATAAATAAAAATAAATAAATAAAAATGGGTACAGACGCGAAATAGTGTTGACTTCGTCGATGACGTCCTGATTGTAAGTTTTTACCTTTTATTTTTTATTACCTATATAGTATATCCTTTATTGTTTTTTGAAATAATTACCAACCAATTTAATTTGAATTTGTGTATTGTATTTTCATTGTAATTCCATTTTCTCTCCCAATAGAAGCTATCAGAAGGGATAAACTTTATAAGCAGGTGTTGTAATTAGTGTTTATTGCTTGTTTTTGATTTTATTACTTGTTTCGTTCAATACCTACCTGCTAGTAATCATACACCCGTACTCAGTAGGCACGTTAGGTTGAATCATCGCATATTGAGAGAAACTATGTTTGCTAGATTCATATCATGTTGGGCTCCATTGTTCTTTAACAACAACATTTTTAACAATTGCATATATATCTGGATTGGAAGGTTTAAGTTCGGTTAACGATCCATGTGTGATGGTTTTTTTTGCTAATAAATCAACATGTTCATTACAGGTGATACCTATGTGTGCTTTAACCCATAGGAAATGCACTTCTCTTCGTTTTTTTTTAGATTTCATAAAGTATTTTTAATTTGAAAGATATACTTACATATTTGTTTAAATTACGACTTAAAAATATTATTGTCTGAATAGCTGTCAGTACGGAAATTGAGTCAGAAACAATTACTGCAGAGTTATTTTGTGTACATCTTCTTCTTCTTCTTTATGTGCCGTGCTCGATTATCGAGCGTTGGCTATCAAATTGGCTATAAGTAGTAATTTTGTTAACGGCAGCTCGGAAAAGGGATGCAGAGGTTCTGTTAAACCATTATCTCAGGTTTTTAAGCTGTGTACCTACTCATAAAATATAATAAACCTTCATAAATTGCAATTACTTCATGCTGAATGTTAAGAAAGCATTATTTACTTTATACATTTTTTCTGTATTGCTTGATGGAACATATTAGGCACATCCAATGCCAAAACATGACTTCGACGCATCTGTGTAGATAATTATAGACTCTGAAAAACGTCCAAGATACTTCTTAAGATGTTATAACTGATAGCTGTATTTGCATGATAACTTGGTTATAATTAAACTAAAAAGGGATAGTTCCCTGGGTTGGCTGTATACCATATGTAGTTAAAAACCTCTAACACCGAAGTAGAGCATTACATAGAAGTTGTTTTACTTCGATGTTAGAGTTTTTTGGTATAATTACTTTTACCAAATGTAATAGAGAAGGAAAATCTTCAAAGTTTAAGATTTCGTCTGGATTTAAACTATAGTCATAGTTTGACATACTGCGAAAAGCTTCACAAAGTGGAGGTGAATTCTTGTGTTTCCAATATTTATTCGTTAAATCTGCTTCATTAAATTTGCTTATTTTTATATGAAGGGAAGGATCTTTATGTTGTATTTTCATAATAAATTTTTTGCTTAGATATTATCTTCTATATTTCATTGGCATTTCTAAAGCTTCGACATGTAACGCATTAATTGGAGTTGATTTCATAGCACCTAAACAAATCCTTAAATCTGTATTTTGTATTTGTAAGTCGATTCTGCTTAGGACCCGATCAGATGCAGAACCATATAGTATACAACCATAATCTATGATTGATCGTATATAAGCTTTGTAGAAAAGTAATGATATTTCAACATTACGTTTTTGAAATTGCTTTTAGAAAATTTATTCCTTGATTACATTTGTTTAGCATAAATTCAATATTATGCGATTTCCATGTTAGTTTGCGGTCAAGTATCATCTCCCAAGTATTTGATAGAAGTTTGGAAACTATACTCGTGATTGCTTAGTTGTAATGCAGTAGACTTTGATTGCCAATATATATGATACACTATAATAGGCAACAAACAATACATAATAACCCAATTTACATTTTTTTGCCCGAAAACTGATTATTACGAATATAGAATCACAGAACACAGAATTATTGCACACAATACACAGAATAAGCAGAATTTTATGTATCATATCGTATGGCATAAAAACATCCACCCTCATATATTTCCAGCCAAAGCTGGCTGTTACCTACAACCATCAAGGCAAGTACATTTAAATATCGATTTTGTTTTGACTGTGATGTGAATAACCTCAACAACAATAATTAGTGGTTACACACAGCTTTTAACAAAATTATGTTCAATCTCTCTTTGAAAAGGATTTCCGGAGAAGTAATCGAAACGTCAGTATTTTTAGGTAATAATGTAATTGTCATTAAAATCAAACTGTGGCGAATCCTTTATAAACACAACACAACTTACACATGCCACAAGAGAATAGTTCCAGAACCTTATCAATATTTCCGTAGTTGTTATTCTCACTATTAAAGTGCATACCATACGTTTAGTTTTCGATTAGAGATAGGCGAATGAAGAAAGTGCTAAAATCGGCAGCATTGCTTATGCAAATGATTTGCATAGTCACAGTCGAATTTTCGTAGATTCCACTGTGACTATGCAAATCATTTGCGTAAGCAATGCTGCCGATTTTAGCACTTTCTTCACTCGCCTATCTCTAATCGAAAACTAAACGTATGGTATGCACTTTAATAGTGAGAATAACAACTACGGAAATATTGATAAGGTTCTGGAACTATTCTCTTGTGGCATTTGTAAGTTAAGTGTTGTGTTTATAAAGGATTCGCCACAGTTTGATTTTAATGACAATTACATTATTACCTAAAAATACTGACCCTAAAAATACCTAAGAATACTGAGTGTGGGAATCGGGGAAGCAGTGTTGCCATGCATTGGGTGTACTCCTATATCTAATTTAAAAGTAAACACACGGTATCTGCAATTTCAGAGAAACTGAAATACATATTCATTTTCAATCAAATTAAGTAGGTAATTCAAACAAAACCTTTGTTCACCACAAATTAGCTTGACATTTTTAAAAAAGTGGTTGTACCTATCTTCTAAATTATTAATGATTTTACAAAAAAACAAAAAAATTGTAAACTAGGTAGTTCATTCCATTGAAGTCTCGTTCTTAAGCCTTAGAGCCCGTTCACATGAAAGGCGCTTAACGCGCGTTTTAAGTCATTAAAACGCGCGTTAGCATATAAACGGCCTCAAATAAAATGTATGTACGTAGTTGTAATCGTGCGTTATCAAAACGCACGTTAAGCGCCTGTGTGAACGGGTTCTTAGTCTCTTCTTCTTATTATTATTCTTCTGGTAGCACTACAACCCGGGGTCGGTCTTGGCTGACTGCACAACTTGCTTCCATCTCGAACGGTCGTCCATAATAGTTGGGTCAGTGGGTAGCCCCATTGTTCTTCTTGTGGGTAGTCTCCCTCGCTCCAAAATCACTGATTTTTTTTTGACAGTTACTTCCCGACGCGACGGTACTTTTAAGTCCGCCTAATTTTTTCGGTCATAACTTTTTAAAGTAAGTTAAAGCATATTTTTTTCAAACGATCCTTTAGAGTACCTATACATCTTATTGTGTATTTAACACGAAATCGTTTGAATGACATTTAAAGTAAACATCAGCTGATAACTAATGAATGATATTTAACAGAACATTTTAAAAAAAATCTACTTCAACACTTGGGACATAAGGGTACTCGAAATTGGTGGGAATTAAAAGTAAGGATTAATCCATTATAAGTACAAAAATGGGGCGGGAAGGTTTGGGGAGCATCTAGAATAGGGCTTCCAATCCCGCAATACCGAGATCTCGGTATTGCGGGATCCCGCTTCATTTTCCAATCCCGCGTGATGCGGGATTACAGGCGCGGGATCCGCGGGATTAGCGGGAATGAAAAAAGTGTACCTTACTGCTGTAGCTACGCTCAAAATTATCAAAAATCTGTCTTTGCGCCGTATTTTACAACGACGTAGAAATGTGACTGCACTACTGATTTATCTCCAAAAGCCTCGTAGTTACCCAGCTTCGTGTGACGATGAAACTTTTCCTCCCACCGAAAAGTTTACTTCGAAAAGAAATTAATGATTTTGTAACGGGAATGAACTTCAGCCTTTTAAATTCATCTGATAGCAATGATGACGAAGACGCTGATCAAGTAAGAAACAATGTAGAGGTTCCATCATCGGGTTTCTATCTTAATCTTACATTGCAACAGGAGTTAGAGTTAACTATATCGTCAGCATGTAATGTAATTACTTTGCCCGTCGCCATCTCGAGCTAATACACTTCAGTCCATTATTAAAATAGAAATAACTCTGAATCTGGGGGGGGGGGGTTAATGGGAAAATATCTTACATTTACATATAAAGCCTAAAAAGGAATACCGTCGACGTATGGAAGCCTAAAGGGCATTTTCTGCTGCTGGTTATATTGTGTCTAAAATACTAAGGAGTTTGGCAGATGACAGTTTAGATTTAGATATTGGCTCGTATGAATAACAATGTGAATGTAGTTTATACTCCAAATTTTGGAGTATGTACTAGGGTGGCCCTTAAAAATGAAAGTTAACGATTTTTACCTCTCACCCCCTAAAATTGTTCCAATTATGGAGAAACTTAAAAATATAAATTTTTATTGAAATCTGAAAATATTTAAAGGTGGCCCCGGGCCCCTGAGACCCCATGCAATTGAAATTAGTGGTGTACTACGAATTTCTGCTAATAATGTAAAAGATATTAATAATTAATCGCCTATCAGTTACAATTAAGCACAGGAATAAAGAATATTAAAATTGGTGAACAATGATGATGCTAACGTTGGTGCGGTTGTGACTTCTGAAGGTGAAACCTTACCTAAAAGAGCACGAATCAAAATCATGACTTCTGAACTTTCGTCTTCCCTCGATAAAACCCAGGTATCGTACAAGACAGCCACATTTATTATTAGTGATGTAGTATCCAGTCTTGGTCATGATGTAAGCTCGTTAGTCATCAATAGCAACTGTATTCAGCGCGAGAGAGATATCTCGATTCAAGATTGCAACAAAATTAAAAAAAAATACTTTTTAATTTCTGGACCTGATATTGTTCATTTGGATGGTAAGCTAATGGAGGACTTAACTTCCAAGAAACATGTAGATCGCCTTTCTGTTGTTGTGTCAAATGTCAATCGTGGATATGAACAGCTGCTGGGTGTTCCAAAATTACACAATGGAACGGGAATTGCCCAGGCAAATGCCATTTTGGTATGTTTGTAGGAATGGGGTGTTGTTCGTGAAGTCACAGCTCTATGTTTAGATACTACTGCATGCGACTCAGGGCCGAAGTCTGGAACATGTACCATTCTTCAGCATAACTCCAGAAAGGACTTACTTTTTTTAGCCTGCCGCCACCACATTTCGGAACTTATAATTGGATCTGTGTTTGATGAGGTAATGAGTAGTAAATCATCTATCCTCCAAATAAGTATTTTCGAAAGATTCAAGACAGCTGGGCAATTATAGACAAAAGTACTTTTGAACGGGCTTTCAAAGAAAGGGGTTCGTTTCTATTATCCTGGAGCCATGCAAAGGCGAGATGGATATGGATGCCTAAAGTTATCTATGCTATAAAGATGTGGTTGTTTCACAGCCAATTAATTTTCACAGCTTCGGAGCTGAAGGGAATTGTAAATCAGCGCTCTTCGCAGTCAGCGCATACTTGAGGGATTAGATACAAGCACCATTAGCTATTGAAGCGCCATTCAATGATTTCGACTTAGGAAACAGCTCCTTAACTACCCGCACCAAAGAAATGCCATCGTAACGAGCCAAAAACTTCAAAAACACTTATGATATCTATCTGAACATCTCTTTCCGATGAGTCTTTTTGATTCCAGGATACTTCCAGAATCCAAAAGATTAATGGTTGCAGCTATGGAGAATCAAGCTGCTGAACACCCTCTAAAACGTCCTACTGATATGAAATCTTGGGCATTTTTAGAGAGCAAAGGTCTGGAGAAGTTTTTACTGTAAACTCCAAACAATTCTTCAACATGCTTGTACTTCTTGATGACTTTTTAAAAAGAGATCCGGTTTTTCAGAATGGAAAGATGATGAAAGTTTTACGGCAGCTTAAAAGATGGTGAAGAATTTCGTGACGACAAATGATAGGACAGAAAGAGGAGTTGCACTAATTGAAGATCTTAACAAAAACTCACTAATAAGGAAGAACAGTTACAATACCTCTTGCAAGTAGTCGCGGAGCATCGAAAAATTTTTCCGGCCTCTAAAAAGCGAAATCTTGAAAAAAAAAACAGCATAAGAAGTAATTACTGTAGTGAATCTTTCTTATAGGTGTTAAAGATCATAGAAATTATTTATTTTTATTAATAAATTAATAAAATTATTTTATATATCTCATTATTTTATAATGACTAACATGAATAACCAATATACGAAACTTCCAGACCCGGGGCCACCTCTAAATATTCACCGATTTTCATGAAATTTCGCACGTTTAAGTTTGATGTATAATGGAACACTTTTGGGGGGTGAGAGGGTGAAATTTCAAAATTTAAATTTTCTCACATATGTTAAGGGCCACCCTAATGCACATACTTTTTTGGAGTATCTACTCTTATATACGGTGAGTAGAAACTCATCACATCAGCATATTTTTATTCATATGAAATGTAGTATAAACTTATACTTTATGCTCATACTCATGAGAACGTACTCGGAGTTTATACTCCGTTTTTATTCATAGGTATTGTACCCTCGGAGATCCGTGGAAAAAATTTACACCCAAAATAACAAAATTCAGTTTGGCAACACTGTGCGAATGTTGATAGTAACATATCCTTTTTAAGATAAGCACAACTGTAATTTAGTCCAAACAAATTAATATATTTTTTTTGCCAACAAAAATGAGATTTTTCAACCAAATAATGTTTCAAATATGATGTGCAAAATAATTTTTAATTGGGTTCTGCGAATGGGCTTGCTTTTTTGTCATTAAAGTAAAAAAAACTAAATTTTACTCATTAAATCAATATTGTCCGGTTATCGTCTTAATTATTTTAACTGTACTAATATCCGTTGAGTATTTATGAATGATTAATAGGTCATTAAAACAATTTATCTCTAGCGGCTTCTGGAATATCTTAAAAATATCGAATTTCATTGATAAAACGCGCATATTCCACCGATCTTCGCTTCGACATTACTATCATCCAATATGTTGTGTTTCCTTTGCAAACATTTTCAATTGAAAGCTTTAGCTAAATAATAGTAACTTATAGCTAAGTAATATAGCAACTAAATTAGTAAACTACATATATTAATTTTCAGTTGAAAATGAGTTTTTTTGGTTGGTTTTTAAAATTATCTTGGTGTATTTTTTGAAGAAGATAGATTTTTTGTTTTTTCAGTATTTGTTACTGCTTTTTGTGAAGAAAAAACAGTTTTGATCTCATACCAATAGTAATAGTTAAATAAATGTGGAGTTAGCGGGATTAAAAATTTGTAGTCCTGCAAATACCGAGATTGATCTCAGGCTGCGGGATTGGAAGCCCTAATCTAGAAAAATCGAGAACAAAACATTTTCGCTGCTTCGGTTTTATTGTCATACTATGTATTACACATAATATAATACATTTTTCAGTTTTAACCGTTTTCGAGCAATACTAAAAAATTCGTATATTTTGTAATTTTATCATCTCGAAATTTTTTGTGTGTGCACTTTTGCATATACCTAGGCAAGTTAGGCTAAATCGATTTATTTTCATCCCTATAAATCGTGAAATAATTAATGACCAATTTTTTGTGACGCCCTGTATAGTACCATACTTAAAAGAGCAATAATTGAACTCAATAAAATATCTTAAAAACTATGTACATACTTTAAATATTTCACACATGAAATCAAAGATGACCTTGTCAATCCAGCAGGGAGATAAAAGATGATGATTCTTGTAAGTATATATTATGGTAAATAGCCCCTTAACACAAAGCAGAAAATATCTATTTGTATAACAAGGGAGGAAAGTGCTATTTTTCCTCCCGAGAAGGAGGAAAAGGCACTTTACTCCCATGTTATACATATGGTTTTTCCACCTTCCTCAAATAACAAGTCATTTTTTCATTTTTACTTAATTTATTTATGTAACCAACTAACCAACAAAATTTATTAGAACTAAAACTAACAAGTAGGTACAATATAACTGTCAACTGTCAAATATAAGTCAAATTACTAATGTAAACATTGTTTAATCAGAATAACAATTTACTGTTTTTTACCTTTCTGCAAAATACAGTGTTTTTAAATAAAGGTTAAAATGTATAGATACTTACGTAATAAAAAATAGATATTGTACAGGGCGTCAATAAGTTATATTTCATGAATGAAATACCATGACGTCACTTTTACTTTTCCTCCCTAGGGAGGAAAAATATTTTCCTCCCTAGGGAGGAAAAGTACAACTTTGCTCCCTACAATCAGGTCCGGAAAAGTATACTTTCGGTAGAGGTAGGTGGAAAATAATATGTTTATTCTCCATGTCATACGTATATCGAAGAAATTAAAAATCTATATATATAAAAGAAAGTCGAGGTTGTGTTAGTTACACCATTTATAACTCGAGAACGACTGAACAGATTTTTATGAAATTTTACATGTATATTCTAGCGGTCTGGGAATAGGATAATATGGAGTTTCATACCCGTACGTCATAAGGGGTGTTGCCCCCCCTGATATATTTTTTTAATTTTTGGAAAAACCGTTTTTTACTATTTTTATGAGATGTAGAAGCAAAAGATACATACAATCCTAAATTTTCAATTTTTTATCTCAGACCGTTATTTTTTAATAGCCATTTAAATATTTTACATCTATATATATAAAAGAAAGTCGAGGTTGTGTTAGTTACACCATTTATAACTCGAGAACGACTGAACAGATTTTTATGAAATTTTACATGTATATTCTAGCGGTCTGGGAATAGGATAATATGGAGTTTCATACCCGTACGTCATAAGGGGTGTTGCCCCCCTTGATATATTTTTTTAATTTTTGGAAAAACCGTTTTTTACTATTTTTATGAGATGTAGAAGCAAAAGATGCATACAATCCTAAATTTTCAATTTTTTATCTCAGACCGTTATTTTTTAATAGCCATTTAAATATTTTACATCTATATATATAAAAGAAAGTCGAGGTTGTGTTAGTTACACCATTTATAACTCGAGAACGACTGAACAGATTTTTAAAATTTTACATGTATATTCTAGCGGTCTGGGAATAGGATAATATGGAGTTTCATACCCGTACGTCATAAGGGGTGTTGCCACCCCTGATATATTTTTTTAATTTTTGGAAAAACCGTTTTTTACTATTTTTATGAGATGTAGAAGCAAAAGATACATACAATCCTAAATTTTCAATTTTTTATCTCAGACCGTTATTTTTTAATAGCCATTTAAATATTTTACATCTATATATATAAAAGAAAGTCGAGGTTGTGTTAGTTACACCATTTATAACTCGAGAACGACTGAACAGATTTTTATGAAATTTTACATGTATATTCTAGCGGTCTGGGAATAGGATAATATGGAGTTTCATACCCGTACGTCATAAGGGGTGTTGCCCCCCCTGATATATTTTTTTAGTTTTTGGAAAAACCGTTTTTTACTATTTTTATGAGATGTAGAAGCAAAAGATACATACAATCCTAAATTTTCAATTTTTTATCTCAGACCGTTATTTTTTAATAGCCATTTAAATATTTTACATCTATATATATAAAAGAAAGTCGAGGTTGTGTTAGTTACACCATTTATAACTCGAGAACGACTGAACAGATTTTTATGAAATTTTACATGTATATTCTAGCGGTCTGGGAATAGGATAATATGGAGTTTCATACCCGTACGTCATAAGGGGTGTTGCCCCCCCTGATATATTTTTTTAATTTTTGGAAAAACCGTTTTTTACTATTTTTATGAGATGTAGAAGCAAAAGATACATACAATCCTAAATTTTCAATTTTTTATCTCAGACCGTTATTTTTTAATAGCCATTTAAATATTTTACATCTATATATATAAAAGAAAGTCGAGGTTGTGTTAGTTACACCATTTATAACTCGAGAACGACTGAACAGATTTTTATGAAATTTTACATGTATATTCTAGCGGTCTGGGAATAGGATAATATGGAGTTTCATACCCGTACGTCATAAGGGGTGTTGCCCCCCTTGATACATTTTTTTAATTTTTGGAAAAACCGTTTTTTACTATTTTTATGAGATGTAGAAGCAAAAGATACATACAATCCTAAATTTTCAATTTTTTATCTCAGACCGTTATTTTTTAATAGCCATTTAAATATTTTACATCTATATATATAAAAGAAAGTCGAGGTTGTGTTAGTTACACCATTTATAACTCGAGAACGACTGAACAGATTTTTAAAATTTTACATGTATATTCTAGCGGTCTGGGAATAGGATAATATGGAGTTTCATACCCGTACGTCATAAGGGGTGTTGCCCCCCCTGATATATTTTTTTAATTTTTGGAAAAACCGTTTTTTACTATTTTTATGAGATGTAGAAGCAAAAGATACATACAATCCTAAATTTTCAATTTTTTATCTCAGACCGTTATTTTTTAATAGCCATTTAAATATTTTACATCTATATATATAAAAGAAAGTCGAGGTTGTGTTAGTTACACCATTTATAACTCGAGAACGACTGAACAGATTTTTAAAATTTTACATGTATATTCTAGCGGTCTGGGAATAGGATAATATGGAGTTTCATACCCGTACGTCATAAGGGGTGTTGCCCCCCCTGATATATTTTTTTAATTTTTGGAAAAACCGTTTTTTACTATTTTTATGAGATGTAGAAGCAAAAGATACATACAATCCTAAATTTTCAATTTTTTATCTCAGACCGTTATTTTTTAATAGCCATTTAAATATTTTACATCTATATATATAAAAGAAAGTCGAGGTTGTGTTAGTTACACCATTTATAACTCGAGAACGACTGAACAGATTTTTATGAAATTTTACATGTATATTCTAGCGGTCTGGGAATAGGATAATATGGAGTTTCATACCCGTACGTCGTAAGGGGTGTTGCCCCCCCTGATATATTTTTTTAGTTTTTGGAAAAACCGTTTTTTACTATTTTTATGAGATGTAGAAGCAAAAGATACATACAATCCTAAATTTTCAATTTTTTATCTCAGACCGTTATTTTTTAATAGCCATTTAAATATTTTACATCTATATATATAAAAGAAAGTCGAGGTTGTGTTAGTTACACCATTTATAACTCGAGAACGACTGAACAGATTTTTATAAAATTTTACATGTATATTCTAGCGGTCTGGGAATAGGATAATATGGAGTTTCATACCCGTACGTCATAAGGGGTGTTGCCCCCCCTGATATATTTTTTTAGTTTTTGGAAAAACCGTTTTTTACTATTTTTATGAGATGTAGAAGCAAAAGATACATACAATCCTAAATTTTCAATTTTTTATCACAGACCGTTATTTTTTAATAGCCATTTAAATATTTTACATCTATATATATAAAAGAAAGTCGAGGTTGTGTTAGTTACACCATTTATAACTCGAGAACGACTGAACAGATTTTTATGAAATTTTACATGTATATTCTAGCGGTCTGGGAATAGGATAATATGGAGTTTCATACCCGTACGTCATAAGGGGTGTTGCCCCCCCTGATATATTTTTTTAATTTTTGGAAAAACCGTTTTTTACTATTTTTATGAGATGTAGAAGCAAAAGATACATGCAATCCTAAATTTTCAATTTTTTATCTCAGACCGTTATTTTTTAATAGCCATTTAAATATTTTACATCTATATATATAAAAGAAAGTCGAGGTTGTGTTAGTTACACCATTTATAACTCGAGAACGACTGAACAGATTTTTATGAAATTTTACATGTATATTCTAGCGGTCTGGGAATAGGATAATATGGAGTTTCATACCCGTACGTCATAAGGGGTGTTGCCCCCCTTGATATATTTTTTTAATTTTTGGAAAAACCGTTTTTTACTATTTTTATGAGATGTAGAAGCAAAAGATACATACAATCCTAAATTTTCAATTTTTTATCTCAGACCGTTATTTTTTAATAACCATTTAAATATTTTACATCTATATATATAAAAGAAAGTCGAGGTTGTGTTAGTTACACCATTTATAACTCGAGAACGACTGAACAGATTTTTAAAATTTTACATGTATATTCTAGCGGTCTGGGAATAGGATAATATGGAGTTTCATACCCGTACGTCATAAGGGGTGTTGCCCCCCCTGATATATTTTTTTAATTTTTGGAAAAACCGTTTTTTACTATTTTTATGAGATGTAGAAGCAAAAGATACATACAATCCTAAATTTTCAATTTTTTATCTCAGACCGTTATTTTTTAATAGCCATTTAAATATTTTACATCTATATATATAAAAGAAAGTCGAGGTTGTGTTAGTTACACCATTTATAACTCGAGAACGACTGAACAGATTTTTATGAAATTTTACATGTATATTCTAGCGGTCTGGGAATAGGATAATATGGAGTTTCATACCCGTACGTCATAAGGGGTGTTGCCCCCCTGATATATTTTTTTAATTTTTGGAAAAACCGTTTTTTACTATTTTTATGAGATGTAGAAGCAAAAGATACATACAATCCTAAATTTTCAATTTTTTATCTCAGACCGTTATTTTTTAATAGCCATTTAAATATTTTACATCTATATATATAAAAGAAAGTCGAGGTTGTGTTAGTTACACCATTTATAACTCGAGAACGACTGAACAGATTTTTATGAAATTTTACATGTATATTCTAGCGGTCTGGGAATAGGATAATATGGAGTTTCATACCCGTACGTCATAAGGGGTGTTGCCCCCCCTGATATATTTTTTTAGTTTTTGGAAAAACCGTTTTTTACTATTTTTATGAGATGTAGAAGCAAAAGATACATACAATCCTAAATTTTCAATTTTTTATCACAGACCGTTATTTTTTAATAGCCATTTAAATATTTTACATCTATATATATAAAAGAAAGTCGAGGTTGTGTTAGTTACACCATTTATAACTCGAGAACGACTGAACAGATTTTTATGAAATTTTACATGTATATTCTAGCGGTCTGGGAATAGGATAATATGGAGTTTCATACCCGTACGTCATAAGGGGTGTTGCCCCCCCTGATATATTTTTTTAATTTTTGGAAAAACCGTTTTTTACTATTTTTATGAGATGTAGAAGCAAAAGATACATGCAATCCTAAATTTTCAATTTTTTATCTCAGACCGTTATTTTTTAATAGCCATTTAAATATTTTACATCTATATATATAAAAGAAAGTCGAGGTTGTGTTAGTTACACCATTTATAACTCGAGAACGACTGAACAGATTTTTATGAAATTTTACATGTATATTCTAGCGGTCTGGGAATAGGATAATATGGAGTTTCATACCCGTACGTCATAAGGGGTGTTGCCCCCCTTGATATATTTTTTTAATTTTTGGAAAAACCGTTTTTTACTATTTTTATGAGATGTAGAAGCAAAAGATACATACAATCCTAAATTTTCAATTTTTTATCTCAGACCGTTATTTTTTAATAACCATTTAAATATTTTACATCTATATATATAAAAGAAAGTCGAGGTTGTGTTAGTTACACCATTTATAACTCGAGAACGACTGAACAGATTTTTAAAATTTTACATGTATATTCTAGCGGTCTGGGAATAGGATAATATGGAGTTTCATACCCGTACGTCATAAGGGGTGTTGCCCCCCCTGATATATTTTTTTAATTTTTGGAAAAACCGTTTTTTACTATTTTTATGAGATGTAGAAGCAAAAGATACATACAATCCTAAATTTTCAATTTTTTATCTCAGACCGTTATTTTTTAATAGCCATTTAAATATTTTACATCTATATATATAAAAGAAAGTCGAGGTTGTGTTAGTTACACCATTTATAACTCGAGAACGACTGAACAGATTTTTAAAATTTTACATGTATATTCTAGCGGTCTGGGAATAGGATAATATGGAGTTTCATACCCGTACGTCATAAGGGGTGTTGCCCCCCCTGATATATTTTTTTAATTTTTGGAAAAACCGTTTTTTACTATTTTTATGAGATGTAGAAGCAAAAGATACATACAATCCTAAATTTTCAATTTTTTATCTCAGACCGTTATTTTTTAATAGCCATTTAAATATTTTACATCTATATATATAAAAGAAAGTCGAGGTTGTGTTAGTTACACCATTTATAACTCGAGAACGACTGAACAGATTTTTATGAAATTTTACATGTATATTCTAGCGGTCTGGGAATAGGATAATATGGAGTTTCATACCCGTACGTCGTAAGGGGTGTTGCCCCCCCTGATATATTTTTTTAGTTTTTGGAAAAACCGTTTTTTACTATTTTTATGAGATGTAGAAGCAAAAGATACATACAATCCTAAATTTTCAATTTTTTATCTCAGACCGTTATTTTTTAATAGCCATTTAAATATTTTACATCTATATATATAAAAGAAAGTCGAGGTTGTGTTAGTTACACCATTTATAACTCGAGAACGACTGAACAGATTTTTATAAAATTTTACATGTATATTCTAGCGGTCTGGGAATAGGATAATATGGAGTTTCATACCCGTACGTCATAAGGGGTGTTGCCCCCCCTGATATATTTTTTTAGTTTTTGGAAAAACCGTTTTTTACTATTTTTATGAGATGTAGAAGCAAAAGATACATACAATCCTAAATTTTCAATTTTTTATCACAGACCGTTATTTTTTAATAGCCATTTAAATATTTTACATCTATATATATAAAAGAAAGTCGAGGTTGTGTTAGTTACACCATTTATAACTCGAGAACGACTGAACAGATTTTTATGAAATTTTACATGTATATTCTAGCGGTCTGGGAATAGGATAATATGGAGTTTCATACCCGTACGTCATAAGGGGTGTTGCCCCCCCTGATATATTTTTTTAATTTTTGGAAAAACCGTTTTTTACTATTTTTATGAGATGTAGAAGCAAAAGATACATGCAATCCTAAATTTTCAATTTTTTATCTCAGACCGTTATTTTTTAATAGCCATTTAAATATTTTACATCTATATATATAAAAGAAAGTCGAGGTTGTGTTAGTTACACCATTTATAACTCGAGAACGAGCTGAACAGATTTTTATGAAATTTTACATGTATATTCTAGCGGTCTGGGAATAGGATAATATGGAGTTTCATACCCGTACGTCATAAGGGGTGTTGCCCCCCTTGATATATTTTTTTAATTTTTGGAAAAACCGTTTTTTACTATTTTTATGAGATGTAGAAGCAAAAGATACATACAATCCTAAATTTTCAATTTTTTATCTCAGACCGTTATTTTTTAATAACCATTTAAATATTTTACATCTATATATATAAAAGAAAGTCGAGGTTGTGTTAGTTACACCATTTATAACTCGAGAACGACTGAACAGATTTTTAAAATTTTACATGTATATTCTAGCGGTCTGGGAATAGGATAATATGGAGTTTCATACCCGTACGTCATAAGGGGTGTTGCCCCCCCTGATATATTTTTTTAATTTTTGGAAAAACCGTTTTTTTACTATTTTTATGAGATGTAGAAGCAAAAGATACATACAATCCTAAATTTTCAATTTTTTATCTCAGACCGTTATTTTTTAATAGCCATTTAAATATTTTACATCTATATATATAAAAGAAAGTCGAGGTTGTGTTAGTTACACCATTTATAACTCGAGAACGACTGAACAGATTTTTATGAAATTTTACATGTATATTCTAGCGGTCTGGGGAATAGGATAATATGGAGTTTCATACCCGTACGTCATAAGGGGTGTTGCCCCCCTGATATATTTTTTTAATTTTTGGAAAAACCGTTTTTTACTATTTTTATGAGATGTAGAAGCAAAAGATACATATAATCCTAAATTTTCAATTTTTTATCTCAGACCGTTATTTTTTAATAGCCATTTAAATATTTTACATCTATATATATAAAAGAAAGTCGAGGTTGTGTTAGTTACACCATTTATAACTCGAGAGACGACTGAACAGATTTTTATGAAATTTTACATGTATATTCTAGCGGTCTGGGAATAGGATAATATGGAGTTTCATACCCGTACGTCATAAGGGGTGTTGCCCCCCCTGATATATTTTTTTAGTTTTTGGGAAAAACCGTTTTTTTACTATTTTTATGAGATGTAGAAGCAAAAGATACATACAATCCTAAATTTTCAATTTTTTATCACAGACCGTTATTTTTTAATAGCCATTTAAATATTTTACATCTATATATATAAAGAAAGTCGAGGTTGTGTTAGTTACACCATTTATAACTCGAGAACGAGCTGAACAGATTTTTATGAAATTTTACATGTATATTCTAGCGGTCTGGGAATAGGATAATATGGAGTTTCATACCCGTACGTCATAAGGGGTGTTGCCCCCCCTGATATATTTTTTTAATTTTTGGAAAAACCGTTTTTTACTATTTTTATGAGATGTAGAAGCAAAAGATACATGCAATCCTAAATTTTCAATTTTTTATCTCAGACCGTTATTTTTTAATAGCCATTTAAATATTTTACATCTATATATATAAAAGAAAGTCGAGGTTGTGTTAGTTACACCATTTATAACTCGAGAACGACTGAACAGATTTTTATGAAATTTTACATGTATATTCTAGCGGTCTGGGAATAGGATAATATGGAGTTTCATACCCGTACGTCATAAGGGGTGTTGCCCCCCTTGATATATTTTTTTAATTTTTGGAAAAACCGTTTTTTTACTATTTTTATGAGATGTAGAAGCAAAAGATACATACAATCCTAAATTTTCAATTTTTTATCTCAGACCGTTATTTTTTAATAACCATTTAAATATTTTACATCTATATATATAAAAGAAAGTCGAGGTTGTGTTAGTTACACCATTTATAACTCGAGAACGACTGAACAGATTTTTAAAATTTTACATGTATATTCTAGCGGTCTGGGAATAGGATAATATGGAGTTTCATACCCGTACGTCATAAGGGGTGTTGCCCCCCCTGATATATTTTTTTAATTTTTGGAAAAACCGTTTTTTACTATTTTTATGAGATGTAGAAGCAAAAGATACATACAATCCTAAATTTTCAATTTTTTATCTCAGACCGTTATTTTTTAATAGCCATTTAAATATTTTACATCTATATATATAAAAGAAAGTCGAGGTTGTGTTAGTTACACCATTTATAACTCGAGAACGACTGAACAGATTTTTATGAAATTTTACATGTATATTCTAGCGGTCTGGGAATAGGATAATATGGAGTTTCATACCCGTACGTCATAAGGGGTGTTGCCCCCCTGATATATTTTTTTAATTTTTGAAAAAACCGTTTTTTACTATTTTTATGAGATGTAGAAGCAAAAGATACATACAATCCTAAATTTTCAATTTTTTATCTCAGACCGTTATTTTTTAATAGCCATTTAAATATTGTACATCTATATATATAAAAGAAAGTCGAGGTTGTGTTAGTTACACCATTTATAACTCGAGAACGACTGAACAGATTTTTATGAAATTTTACATGTATATTCTAGCGGTCTGGGAATAGGATAATATGGAGTTTCATACCCGTACGTCGTAAGGGGTGTTGCCCCCCCTGATATATTTTTTTAGTTTTTGGAAAAACCGTTTTTTTACTATTTTTATGAGATGTAGAAGCAAAAGATACATACAATCCTAAATTTTCAATTTTTTATCTCAGACCGTTATTTTTTAATAGCCATTTAAATATTTTACATCTATATATATAAAAGAAAGTCGAGGTTGTGTTAGTTACACCATTTATAACTCGAGAACGACTGAACAGATTTTATAAAATTTTACATGTATATTCTAGCGGTCTGGGAATAGGATAATATGGAGTTTCATACCCGTACGTCATAAGGGGTGTTGCCCCCCTGATATATTTTTTTAGTTTTTGGAAAAACCGTTTTTTACTATTTTTATGAGATGTAGAAGCAAAAGATACATACAATCCTAAATTTTCAATTTTTTATCACAGACCGTTATTTTTTAATAGCCATTTAAATATTTTTACATCTATATATATAAAAGAAAGTCGAGGTTGTGTTAGTTACACCATTTATAACTCGAGAACGACTGAACAGATTTTTATGAAATTTTACATGTATATTCTAGCGGTCTGGGAATAGGATAATATGGAGTTTCATACCCGTACGTCATAAGGGGTGTTGCCCCCCCTGATATATTTTTTTAATTTTTGG
The DNA here is from genome assembly GCF_917563875.1 of Diabrotica virgifera virgifera. Classification (NCBI taxonomy): domain Eukaryota; kingdom Metazoa; phylum Arthropoda; class Insecta; order Coleoptera; family Chrysomelidae; genus Diabrotica; species Diabrotica virgifera. The sequence continues at coordinate 103,865,775 of NC_065450.1, read as the reverse complement.
AAAAACCGTTTTTTACTATTTTTATGAGATGTAGAAGCAAAAGATACATGCAATCCTAAATTTTCAATTTTTTATCTCAGACCGTTATTTTTTAATAGCCATTTAAATATTTTACATCTATATATATAAAAGAAAGTCGAGGTTGTGTTAGTTACACCATTTATAACTCGAGAACGACTGAACAGATTTTTATGAAATTTTACATGTATATTCTAGCGGTCTGGGAATAGGATAATATGGAGTTTCATACCCGTACGTCATAAGGGGTGTTGCCCCCCTTGATATATTTTTTTAATTTTTGGAAAAAACCGTTTTTTACTATTTTTATGAGATGTAGAAGCAAAAGATACATACAATCCTAAATTTTCAATTTTTTATCTCAGACCGTTATTTTTTAATAACCATTTAAATATTTTACATCTATATATATAAAAGAAAGTCGAGGTTGTGTTAGTTACACCATTTATAACTCGAGAACGACTGAACAGATTTTTAAAATTTTACATGTATATTCTAGCGGTCTGGGAATAGGATATATGGAGTTTCATACCCGTACGTCATAAGGGGTGTTGCCCCCCCTGATATATTTTTTTAATTTTTGGGAAAAACCGTTTTTTTACTATTTTTATGAGATGTAGAAGCAAAAGATACATACAATCCTAAATTTTCAATTTTTTATCTCAGACCGTTATTTTTTAATAGCCATTTAAATATTTTACATCTATATATATAAAGAAAGTCGAGGTTGTGTTAGTTACACCATTTATAACTCGAGAACGACTGAACAGATTTTTATGAAATTTTACATGTATATTCTAGCGGTCTGGGAATAGGATAATATGGAGTTTCATACCCGTACGTCATAAGGGGTGTTGCCCCCCTGATATATTTTTTTAATTTTTGGAAAAACCGTTTTTTACTATTTTTATGAGATGTAGAAGCAAAAGATACATACAATCCTAAATTTTCAATTTTTTATCTCAGACCGTTATTTTTTAATAGCCATTTAAATATTTTACATCTATATATATAAAAGAAAGTCGAGGTTGTGTTAGTTACACCATTTATACTCGAGAACGACTGAACAGATTTTTATGAAATTTTACATGTATATTCTAGCGGTCTGGGAATAGGATAATATGGAGTTTCATACCCGTACGTCATAAGGGGTGTTGCCCCCCCTGATATATTTTTTTAGTTTTTCGTTTTTTACTATTTTTATGAGATGTAGAAGCAAAAGATACATACAATCCTAAATTTTCAATTTTTTATCACAGACCGTTATTTTTTAATAGCCATTTAAATATTTTACATCTATATATATAAAAGAAAGTCGAGGTTGTGTTAGTTACACCATTTATAACTCGAGAACGACTGAACAGATTTTTATGAAATTTTACATGTATATTCTAGCGGTCTGGGAATAGGATAATATGGAGTTTCATACCCGTACGTCATAAGGGGTGTTGCCCCCCCTGATATATTTTTTTAATTTTTGGAAAAACCGTTTTTTACTATTTTTATGAGATGTAGAAGCAAAAGATACATGCAATCCTAAATTTTCAATTTTTTATCTCAGACCGTTATTTTTTAATAGCCATTTAAATATTTTACATCTATATATATAAAAGAAAGTCGAGGTTGTGTTAGTTACACCATTTATAACTCGAGAACGACTGAACAGATTTTTATGAAATTTTACATGTATATTCTAGCGGTCTGGGAATAGGATAATATGGAGTTTCATACCCGTACGTCATAAGGGGTGTTGCCCCCCTTGATATATTTTTTTAATTTTTGGAAAAACCGTTTTTTACTATTTTTATGAGATGTAGAAGCAAAAGATACATACAATCCTAAATTTTCAATTTTTTATCTCAGACCGTTATTTTTTAATAACCATTTAAATATTTTACATCTATATATATAAAAGAAAGTCGAGGTTGTGTTAGTTACACCATTTATAACTCGAGAACGACTGAACAGATTTTTAAAATTTTACATGTATATTCTAGCGGTCTGGGAATAGGATAATATGGAGTTTCATACCCGTACGTCATAAGGGGTGTTGCCCCCCCTGATATATTTTTTTAATTTTTGGAAAAACCGTTTTTTACTATTTTTATGAGATGTAGAAGCAAAAGCTACATACAATCCTAAATTTTCAATTTTTTATCTCAGACCGTTATTTTTTAATAGCCATTTAAATATTTTACATCTATATATATAAAAGAAAGTCGAGGTTGTGTTAGTTACACCATTTATAACTCGAGAACGACTGAACAGATTTTTATGAAATTTTACATGTATATTCTAGCGGTCTGGGAATAGGATAATATGGAGTTTCATACCCGTACGTCATAAGGGGTGTTGCCCCCCTGATATATTTTTTTAATTTTTGAAAAAACCGTTTTTTACTATTTTTATGAGATGTAGAAGCAAAAGATACATACAATCCTAAATTTTCAATTTTTTATCTCAGACCGTTATTTTTTAATAGCCATTTAAATATTTTACATCTATATATATAAAAGAAAGTCGAGGTTGTGTTAGTTACACCATTTATAACTCGAGAACGACTGAACAGATTTTTATGAAATTTTACATGTATATTCTAGCGGTCTGGGAATAGGATAATATGGAGTTTCATACCCGTACGTCATAAGGGGTGTTGCCCCCCCTGATATATTTTTTTAGTTTTTGGAAAAACCGTTTTTTACTATTTTTATGAGATGTAGAAGCAAAAGATACATACAATCCTAAATTTTCAATTTTTTATCACAGACCGTTATTTTTTAATAGCCATTTAAATATTTTACATCTATATATATAAAAGAAAGTCGAGGTTGTGTTAGTTACACCATTTATAACTCGAGAACGACTGAACAGATTTTTATGAAATTTTACATGTATATTCTAGCGGTCTGGGAATAGGATAATATGGAGTTTCATACCCGTACGTCATAAGGGGTGTTGCCCCCCCTGATATATTTTTTTAATTTTTGGAAAAACCGTTTTTTACTATTTTTATGAGATGTAGAAGCAAAAGATACATGCAATCCTAAATTTTCAATTTTTTATCTCAGACCGTTATTTTTTAATAGCCATTTAAATATTTTACATCTATATATATAAAAGAAAGTCGAGGTTGTGTTAGTTACACCATTTATAACTCGAGAACGACTGAACAGATTTTTATGAAATTTTACATGTATATTCTAGCGGTCTGGGAATAGGATAATATGGAGTTTCATACCCGTACGTCATAAGGGGTGTTGCCCCCCTTGATATATTTTTTTAATTTTTGGAAAAACCGTTTTTTACTATTTTTATGAGATGTAGAAGCAAAAGATACATACAATCCTAAATTTTCAATTTTTTATCTCAGACCGTTATTTTTTAATAACCATTTAAATATTTTACATCTATATATATAAAAGAAAGTCGAGGTTGTGTTAGTTACACCATTTATAACTCGAGAACGACTGAACAGATTTTTAAAATTTTACATGTATATTCTAGCGGTCTGGGAATAGGATAATATGGAGTTTCATACCCGTACGTCATAAGGGGTGTTGCCCCCCCTGATATATTTTTTTAATTTTTGGAAAAACCGTTTTTTACTATTTTTATGAGATGTAGAAGCAAAAGATACATACAATCCTAAATTTTCAATTTTTTATCTCAGACCGTTATTTTTTAATAGCAATTTAAATATTTTACATCTATATATATAAAAGAAAGTCGAGGTTGTGTTAGTTACACCATTTATAACTCGAGAACGACTGAACAGATTTTTATGAAATTTTACATGTATATTCTAGCGGTCTGGGAATAGGATAATATGGAGTTTCATACCCGTACGTCATAAGGGGTGTTGCCCCCCTGATATATTTTTTTAATTTTTGAAAAAACCGTTTTTTACTATTTTTATGAGATGTAGAAGCAAAAGATACATACAATCCTAAATTTTCAATTTTTTATCTCAGACCGTTATTTTTTAATAGCCATTTAAATATTTTACATCTATATATATAAAAGAAAGTCGAGGTTGTGTTAGTTACACCATTTATAACTCGAGAACGACTGAACAGATTTTTATGAAATTTTACATGTATATTCTAGCGGTCTGGGAATAGGATAATATGGAGTTTCATACCCGTACGTCATAAGGGGTGTTGCCCCCCCTGATATATTTTTTTAGTTTTTGGAAAAACCGTTTTTTACTATTTTTATGAGATGTAGAAGCAAAAGATACATACAATCCTAAATTTTCAATTTTTTATCACAGACCGTTATTTTTTAATAGCCATTTAAATATTTTACATCTATATATATAAAAGAAAGTCGAGGTTGTGTTAGTTACACCATTTATAACTCGAGAACGACTGAACAGATTTTTATGAAATTTTACATGTATATTCTAGCGGTCTGGGAATAGGATAATATGGAGTTTCATACCCGTACGTCATAAGGGGTGTTGCCCCCCCTGATATATTTTTTTAATTTTTGGAAAAACCGTTTTTTACTATTTTTATGAGATGTAGAAGCAAAAGATACATGCAATCCTAAATTTTCAATTTTTTATCTCAGACCGTTATTTTTTAATAGCCATTTAAATATTTTACATCTATATATATAAAAGAAAGTCGAGGTTGTGTTAGTTACACCATTTATAACTCGAGAACGACTGAACAGATTTTTATGAAATTTTACATGTATATTCTAGCGGTCTGGGAATAGGATAATATGGAGTTTCATACCCGTACGTCGTAAGGGGTGTTGCCCCCCCTGATATATTTTTTTAGTTTTTGGAAAAACCGTTTTTTACTATTTTTATGAGATGTAGAAGCAAAAGATACATACAATCCTAAATTTTCAATTTTTTATCTCAGACCGTTATTTTTTAATAGCCATTTAAATATTTTACATCTATATATATAAAAGAAAGTCGAGGTTGTGTTAGTTACACCATTTATAACTCGAGAACGACTGAACAGATTTTTATAAAATTTTACATGTATATTCTAGCGGTCTGGGAATAGGATAATATGGAGTTTCATACCCGTACGTCATAAGGGGTGTTGCCCCCCCTGATATATTTTTTTAGTTTTTGGAAAAACCGTTTTTTACTATTTTTATGAGATGTAGAAGCAAAAGATACATACAATCCTAAATTTTCAATTTTTTATCACAGACCGTTATTTTTTAATAGCCATTTAAATATTTTACATCTATATATATAAAAGAAAGTCGAGGTTGTGTTAGTTACACCATTTATAACTCGAGAACGACTGAACAGATTTTTATGAAATTTTACATGTATATTCTAGCGGTCTGGGAATAGGATAATATGGAGTTTCATACCCGTACGTCATAAGGGGTGTTGCCCCCCCTGATATATTTTTTTAATTTTTGGAAAAACCGTTTTTTACTATTTTTATGAGATGTAGAAGCAAAAGATACATGCAATCCTAAATTTTCAATTTTTTATCTCAGACCGTTATTTTTTAATAGCCATTTAAATATTTTACATCTATATATATAAAAGAAAGTCGAGGTTGTGTTAGTTACACCATTTATAACTCGAGAACGACTGAACAGATTTTTATGAAATTTTACATGTATATTCTAGCGGTCTGGGAATAGGATAATATGGAGTTTCATACCCGTACGTCATAAGGGGTGTTGCCCACCTTGATATATTTTTTTAATTTTTGGAAAAACCGTTTTTTACTATTTTTATGAGATGTAGAAGCAAAAGATACATACAATCCTAAATTTTCAATTTTTTATCTCAGACCGTTATTTTTTAATAACCATTTAAATATTTTACATCTATATATATAAAAGAAAGTCGAGGTTGTGTTAGTTACACCATTTATAACTCGAGAACGACTGAACAGATTTTTAAAATTTTACATGTATATTCTAGCGGTCTGGGAATAGGATAATATGGAGTTTCATACCCGTACGTCATAAGGGGTGTTGCCCCCCCTGATATATTTTTTTAATTTTTGGAAAAACCGTTTTTTACTATTTTTATGAGATGTAGAAGCAAAAGATACATACAATCCTAAATTTTCAATTTTTTATCTCAGACCGTTATTTTTTAATAGCCATTTAAATATTTTACATCTATATATATAAAAGAAAGTCGAGGTTGTGTTAGTTACACCATTTATAACTCGAGAACGACTGAACAGATTTTTATGAAATTTTACATGTATATTCTAGCGGTCTGGGAATAGGATAATATGGAGTTTCATACCCGTACGTCATAAGGGGTGTTGCCCCCCTGATATATTTTTTTAATTTTTGGAAAAACCGTTTTTTACTATTTTTATGAGATGTAGAAGCAAAAGATACATACAATCCTAAATTTTCAATTTTTTATCTCAGACCGTTATTTTTTAATAGCCATTTAAATATTTTACATCTATATATATAAAAGAAAGTCGAGGTTGTGTTAGTTACACCATTTATAACTCGAGAACGACTGAACAGATTTTTATGAAATTTTACATGTATATTCTAGCGGTCTGGGAATAGGATAATATGGAGTTTCATACCCGTACGTCATAAGGGGTGTTGCCCCCCCTGATATATTTTTTTAGTTTTTGGAAAAACCGTTTTTTACTATTTTTATGAGATGTAGAAGCAAAAGATACATACAATCCTAAATTTTCAATTTTTTATCACAGACCGTTATTTTTTAATAGCCATTTAAATATTTTACATCTATATATATAAAAGAAAGTCGAGGTTGTGTTAGTTACACCATTTATAACTCGAGAACGACTGAACAGATTTTTATGAAATTTTACATGTATATTCTAGCGGTCTGGGAATAGGATAATATGGAGTTTCATACCCGTACGTCATAAGGGGTGTTGCCCCCCCTGATATATTTTTTTAATTTTTGGAAAAACCGTTTTTTACTATTTTTATGAGATGTAGAAGCAAAAGATACATGCAATCCTAAATTTTCAATTTTTTATCTCAGACCGTTATTTTTTAATAGCCATTTAAATATTTTACATCTATATATATAAAAGAAAGTCGAGGTTGTGTTAGTTACACCATTTATAACTCGAGAACGACTGAACAGATTTTTATGAAATTTTACATGTATATTCTAGCGGTCTGGGAATAGGATAATATGGAGTTTCATACCCGTACGTCATAAGGGGTGTTGCCCCCCTTGATATATTTTTTTAATTTTTGGAAAAACCGTTTTTTACTATTTTTATGAGATGTAGAAGCAAAAGATACATACAATCCTAAATTTTCAATTTTTTATCTCAGACCGTTATTTTTTAATAACCATTTAAATATTTTACATCTATATATATAAAAGAAAGTCGAGGTTGTGTTAGTTACACCATTTATAACTCGAGAACGACTGAACAGATTTTTAAAATTTTACATGTATATTCTAGCGGTCTGGGAATAGGATAATATGGAGTTTCATACCCGTACGTCATAAGGGGTGTTGCCCCCCCTGATATATTTTTTTAATTTTTGGAAAAACCGTTTTTTACTATTTTTATGAGATGTAGAAGCAAAAGATACATACAATCCTAAATTTTCAATTTTTTATCTCAGACCGTTATTTTTTAATAGCCATTTAAATATTTTACATCTATATATATAAAAGAAAGTCGAGGTTGTGTTAGTTACACCATTTATAACTCGAGAACGACTGAACAGATTTTTATGAAATTTTACATGTATATTCTAGCGGTCTGGGAATAGGATAATATGGAGTTTCATACCCGTACGTCATAAGGGGTGTTGCCCCCCTGATATATTTTTTTAATTTTTGAAAAAACCGTTTTTTACTATTTTTATGAGATGTAGAAGCAAAAGATACATACAATCCTAAATTTTCAATTTTTTATCTCAGACCGTTATTTTTTAATAGCCATTTAAATATTGTACATCTATATATATAAAAGAAAGTCGAGGTTGTGTTAGTTACACCATTTATAACTCGAGAACGACTGAACAGATTTTTATGAAATTTTACATGTATATTCTAGCGGTCTGGGAATAGGATAATATGGAGTTTCATACCCGTACGTCGTAAGGGGTGTTGCCCCCCCTGATATATTTTTTTAGTTTTTGGAAAAACCGTTTTTTACTATTTTTATGAGATGTAGAAGCAAAAGATACATACAATCCTAAATTTTCAATTTTTTATCTCAGACCGTTATTTTTTAATAGCCATTTAAATATTTTACATCTATATATATAAAAGAAAGTCGAGGTTGTGTTAGTTACACCATTTATAACTCGAGAACGACTGAACAGATTTTATAAAATTTTACATGTATATTCTAGCGGTCTGGGAATAGGATAATATGGAGTTTCATACCCGTACGTCATAAGGGGTGTTGCCCCCCCTGATATATTTTTTTAGTTTTTGGAAAAACCGTTTTTTACTATTTTTATGAGATGTAGAAGCAAAAGATACATACAATCCTAAATTTTCAATTTTTTATCACAGACCGTTATTTTTTAATAGCCATTTAAATATTTTACATCTATATATATAAAAGAAAGTCGAGGTTGTGTTAGTTACACCATTTATAACTCGAGAACGACTGAACAGATTTTTATGAAATTTTACATGTATATTCTAGCGGTCTGGGAATAGGATAATATGGAGTTTCATACCCGTACGTCATAAGGGGTGTTGCCCCCCCTGATATATTTTTTTAATTTTTGGAAAAACCGTTTTTTACTATTTTTATGAGATGTAGAAGCAAAAGATACATGCAATCCTAAATTTTCAATTTTTTATCTCAGACCGTTATTTTTTAATAGCCATTTAAATATTTTACATCTATATATATAAAAGAAAGTCGAGGTTGTGTTAGTTACACCATTTATAACTCGAGAACGACTGAACAGATTTTTATGAAATTTTACATGTATATTCTAGCGGTCTGGGAATAGGATAATATGGAGTTTCATACCCGTACGTCATAAGGGGTGTTGCCCCCCTTGATATATTTTTTTAATTTTTGGAAAAACCGTTTTTTACTATTTTTATGAGATGTAGAAGCAAAAGATACATACAATCCTAAATTTTCAATTTTTTATCTCAGACCGTTATTTTTTAATAACCATTTAAATATTTTACATCTATATATATAAAAGAAAGTCGAGGTTGTGTTAGTTACACCATTTATAACTCGAGAACGACTGAACAGATTTTTAAAATTTTACATGTATATTCTAGCGGTCTGGGAATAGGATAATATGGAGTTTCATACCCGTACGTCGTAAGGGGTGTTGCCCCCCCTGATATATTTTTTTAGTTTTTGGAAAAACCGTTTTTTACTATTTTTATGAGATGTAGAAGCAAAAGATACATACAATCCTAAATTTTCAATTTTTTATCTCAGACCGTTATTTTTTAATAGCCATTTAAATATTTTACATCTATATATATAAAAGAAAGTCGAGGTTGTGTTAGTTACACCATTTATAACTCGAGAACGACTGAACAGATTTTTATAAAATTTTACATGTATATTCTAGCGGTCTGGGAATAGGATAATATGGAGTTTCATACCCGTACGTCATAAGGGGTGTTGCCCCCCCTGATATATTTTTTTAGTTTTTGGAAAAACCGTTTTTTACTATTTTTATGAGATGTAGAAGCAAAAGATACATACAATCCTAAATTTTCAATTTTTTATCACAGACCGTTATTTTTTAATAGCCATTTAAATATTTTACATCTATATATATAAAAGAAAGTCGAGGTTGTGTTAGTTACACCATTTATAACTCGAGAACGACTGAACAGATTTTTATGAAATTTTACATGTATATTCTAGCGGTCTGGGAATAGGATAATATGGAGTTTCATACCCGTACGTCATAAGGGGTGTTGCCCCCCCTGATATATTTTTTTAATTTTTGGAAAAACCGTTTTTTACTATTTTTATGAGATGTAGAAGCAAAAGATACATGCAATCCTAAATTTTCAATTTTTTATCTCAGACCGTTATTTTTTAATAGCCATTTAAATATTTTACATCTATATATATAAAAGAAAGTCGAGGTTGTGTTAGTTACACCATTTATAACTCGAGAACGACTGAACAGATTTTTATGAAATTTTACATGTATATTCTAGCGGTCTGGGAATAGGATAATATGGAGTTTCATACCCGTACGTCATAAGGGGTGTTGCCCCCCCTGATATATTTTTTTAATTTTTGGAAAAACCGTTTTTTACTATTTTTATGAGATGTAGAAGCAAAAGATACATGCAATCCTAAATTTTCAATTTTTTATCTCAGACCGTTATTTTTTAATAGCCATTTAAATATTTTACATCTATATATATAAAAGAAAGTCGAGGTTGTGTTAGTTACACCATTTATAACTCGAGAACGACTGAACAGATTTTTATGAAATTTTACATGTATATTCTAGCGGTCTGGGAATAGGATAATATGGAGTTTCATACCCGTACGTCGTAAGGGGTGTTGCCCCCCCTGATATATTTTTTTAGTTTTTGGAAAAACCGTTTTTTACTATTTTTATGAGATGTAGAAGCAAAAGATACATACAATCCTAAATTTTCAATTTTTTATCTCAGACCGTTATTTTTTAATAGCCATTTAAATATTTTACATCTATATATATAAAAGAAAGTCGAGGTTGTGTTAGTTACACCATTTATAACTCGAGAACGACTGAACAGATTTTTATAAAATTTTACATGTATATTCTAGCGGTCTGGGAATAGGATAATATGGAGTTTCATACCCGTACGTCATAAGGGGTGTTGCCCCCCCTGATATATTTTTTTAGTTTTTGGAAAAACCGTTTTTTACTATTTTTATGAGATGTAGAAGCAAAAGATACATACAATCCTAAATTTTCAATTTTTTATCACAGACCGTTATTTTTTAATAGCCATTTAAATATTTTACATCTATATATATAAAAGAAAGTCGAGGTTGTGTTAGTTACACCATTTATAACTCGAGAACGACTGAACAGATTTTTATGAAATTTTACATGTATATTCTAGCGGTCTGGGAATAGGATAATATGGAGTTTCATACCCGTACGTCATAAGGGGTGTTGCCCCCCCTGATATATTTTTTTAATTTTTGGAAAAACCGTTTTTTACTATTTTTATGAGATGTAGAAGCAAAAGATACATGCAATCCTAAATTTTCAATTTTTTATCTCAGACCGTTATTTTTTAATAGCCATTTAAATATTTTACATCTATATATATAAAAGAAAGTCGAGGTTGTGTTAGTTACACCATTTATAACTCGAGAACGACTGAACAGATTTTTATGAAATTTTACATGTATATTCTAGCGGTCTGGGAATAGGATAATATGGAGTTTCATACCCGTACGTCATAAGGGGTGTTGCCCACCTTGATATATTTTTTTAATTTTTGGAAAAACCGTTTTTTACTATTTTTATGAGATGTAGAAGCAAAAGATACATACAATCCTAAATTTTCAATTTTTTATCTCAGACCGTTATTTTTTAATAACCATTTAAATATTTTACATCTATATATATAAAAGAAAGTCGAGGTTGTGTTAGTTACACCATTTATAACTCGAGAACGACTGAACAGATTTTTAAAATTTTACATGTATATTCTAGCGGTCTGGGAATAGGATAATATGGAGTTTCATACCCGTACGTCATAAGGGGTGTTGCCCCCCCTGATATATTTTTTTAATTTTTGGAAAAACCGTTTTTTACTATTTTTATGAGATGTAGAAGCAAAAGATACATACAATCCTAAATTTTCAATTTTTTATCTCAGACCGTTATTTTTTAATAGCCATTTAAATATTTTACATCTATATATATAAAAGAAAGTCGAGGTTGTGTTAGTTACACCATTTATAACTCGAGAACGACTGAACAGATTTTTATGAAATTTTACATGTATATTCTAGCGGTCTGGGAATAGGATAATATGGAGTTTCATACCCGTACGTCATAAGGGGTGTTGCCCCCCTGATATATTTTTTTAATTTTTGGAAAAACCGTTTTTTACTATTTTTATGAGATGTAGAAGCAAAAGATACATACAATCCTAAATTTTCAATTTTTTATCTCAGACCGTTATTTTTTAATAGCCATTTAAATATTTTACATCTATATATATAAAAGAAAGTCGAGGTTGTGTTAGTTACACCATTTATAACTCGAGAACGACTGAACAGATTTTTATGAAATTTTACATGTATATTCTAGCGGTCTGGGAATAGGATAATATGGAGTTTCATACCCGTACGTCATAAGGGGTGTTGCCCCCCCTGATATATTTTTTTAGTTTTTGGAAAAACCGTTTTTTACTATTTTTATGAGATGTAGAAGCAAAAGATACATACAATCCTAAATTTTCAATTTTTTATCACAGACCGTTATTTTTTAATAGCCATTTAAATATTTTACATCTATATATATAAAAGAAAGTCGAGGTTGTGTTAGTTACACCATTTATAACTCGAGAACGACTGAACAGATTTTTATGAAATTTTACATGTATATTCTAGCGGTCTGGGAATAGGATAATATGGAGTTTCATACCCGTACGTCATAAGGGGTGTTGCCCCCCCTGATATATTTTTTTAATTTTTGGAAAAACCGTTTTTTACTATTTTTATGAGATGTAGAAGCAAAAGATACATGCAATCCTAAATTTTCAATTTTTTATCTCAGACCGTTATTTTTTAATAGCCATTTAAATATTTTACATCTATATATATAAAAGAAAGTCGAGGTTGTGTTAGTTACACCATTTATAACTCGAGAACGACTGAACAGATTTTTATGAAATTTTACATGTATATTCTAGCGGTCTGGGAATAGGATAATATGGAGTTTCATACCCGTACGTCATAAGGGGTGTTGCCCCCCTTGATATATTTTTTTAATTTTTGGAAAAACCGTTTTTTACTATTTTTATGAGATGTAGAAGCAAAAGATACATACAATCCTAAATTTTCAATTTTTTATCTCAGACCGTTATTTTTTAATAACCATTTAAATATTTTACATCTATATATATAAAAGAAAGTCGAGGTTGTGTTAGTTACACCATTTATAACTCGAGAACGACTGAACAGATTTTTAAAATTTTACATGTATATTCTAGCGGTCTGGGAATAGGATAATATGGAGTTTCATACCCGTACGTCATAAGGGGTGTTGCCCCCCCTGATATATTTTTTTAATTTTTGGAAAAACCGTTTTTTACTATTTTTATGAGATGTAGAAGCAAAAGATACATACAATCCTAAATTTTCAATTTTTTATCTCAGACCGTTATTTTTTAATAGCCATTTAAATATTTTACATCTATATATATAAAAGAAAGTCGAGGTTGTGTTAGTTACACCATTTATAACTCGAGAACGACTGAACAGATTTTTATGAAATTTTACATGTATATTCTAGCGGTCTGGGAATAGGATAATATGGAGTTTCATACCCGTACGTCATAAGGGGTGTTGCCCCCCTGATATATTTTTTTAATTTTTGAAAAAACCGTTTTTTACTATTTTTATGAGATGTAGAAGCAAAAGATACATACAATCCTAAATTTTCAATTTTTTATCTCAGACCGTTATTTTTTAATAGCCATTTAAATATTGTACATCTATATATATAAAAGAAAGTCGAGGTTGTGTTAGTTACACCATTTATAACTCGAGAACGACTGAACAGATTTTTATGAAATTTTACATGTATATTCTAGCGGTCTGGGAATAGGATAATATGGAGTTTCATACCCGTACGTCGTAAGGGGTGTTGCCCCCCCTGATATATTTTTTTAGTTTTTGGAAAAACCGTTTTTTACTATTTTTATGAGATGTAGAAGCAAAAGATACATACAATCCTAAATTTTCAATTTTTTATCTCAGACCGTTATTTTTTAATAGCCATTTAAATATTTTACATCTATATATATAAAAGAAAGTCGAGGTTGTGTTAGTTACACCATTTATAACTCGAGAACGACTGAACAGATTTTATAAAATTTTACATGTATATTCTAGCGGTCTGGGAATAGGATAATATGGAGTTTCATACCCGTACGTCATAAGGGGTGTTGCCCCCCCTGATATATTTTTTTAGTTTTTGGAAAAACCGTTTTTTACTATTTTTATGAGATGTAGAAGCAAAAGATACATACAATCCTAAATTTTCAATTTTTTATCACAGACCGTTATTTTTTAATAGCCATTTAAATATTTTACATCTATATATATAAAAGAAAGTCGAGGTTGTGTTAGTTACACCATTTATAACTCGAGAACGACTGAACAGATTTTTATGAAATTTTACATGTATATTCTAGCGGTCTGGGAATAGGATAATATGGAGTTTCATACCCGTACGTCATAAGGGGTGTTGCCCCCCCTGATATATTTTTTTAATTTTTGGAAAAACCGTTTTTTACTATTTTTATGAGATGTAGAAGCAAAAGATACATGCAATCCTAAATTTTCAATTTTTTATCTCAGACCGTTATTTTTTAATAGCCATTTAAATATTTTACATCTATATATATAAAAGAAAGTCGAGGTTGTGTTAGTTACACCATTTATAACTCGAGAACGACTGAACAGATTTTTATGAAATTTTACATGTATATTCTAGCGGTCTGGGAATAGGATAATATGGAGTTTCATACCCGTACGTCATAAGGGGTGTTGCCCCCCTTGATATATTTTTTTAATTTTTGGAAAAACCGTTTTTTACTATTTTTATGAGATGTAGAAGCAAAAGATACATACAATCCTAAATTTTCAATTTTTTATCTCAGACCGTTATTTTTTAATAACCATTTAAATATTTTACATCTATATATATAAAAGAAAGTCGAGGTTGTGTTAGTTACACCATTTATAACTCGAGAACGACTGAACAGATTTTTAAAATTTTACATGTATATTCTAGCGGTCTGGGAATAGGATAATATGGAGTTTCATACCCGTACGTCGTAAGGGGTGTTGCCCCCCCTGATATATTTTTTTAGTTTTTGGAAAAACCGTTTTTTACTATTTTTATGAGATGTAGAAGCAAAAGATACATACAATCCTAAATTTTCAATTTTTTATCTCAGACCGTTATTTTTTAATAGCCATTTAAATATTTTACATCTATATATATAAAAGAAAGTCGAGGTTGTGTTAGTTACACCATTTATAACTCGAGAACGACTGAACAGATTTTTATAAAATTTTACATGTATATTCTAGCGGTCTGGGAATAGGATAATATGGAGTTTCATACCCGTACGTCATAAGGGGTGTTGCCCCCCCTGATATATTTTTTTAGTTTTTGGAAAAACCGTTTTTTACTATTTTTATGAGATGTAGAAGCAAAAGATACATACAATCCTAAATTTTCAATTTTTTATCACAGACCGTTATTTTTTAATAGCCATTTAAATATTTTACATCTATATATATAAAAGAAAGTCGAGGTTGTGTTAGTTACACCATTTATAACTCGAGAACGACTGAACAGATTTTTATGAAATTTTACATGTATATTCTAGCGGTCTGGGAATAGGATAATATGGAGTTTCATACCCGTACGTCATAAGGGGTGTTGCCCCCCCTGATATATTTTTTTAATTTTTGGAAAAACCGTTTTTTACTATTTTTATGAGATGTAGAAGCAAAAGATACATGCAATCCTAAATTTTCAATTTTTTATCTCAGACCGTTATTTTTTAATAGCCATTTAAATATTTTACATCTATATATATAAAAGAAAGTCGAGGTTGTGTTAGTTACACCATTTATAACTCGAGAACGACTGAACAGATTTTTATGAAATTTTACATGTATATTCTAGCGGTCTGGGAATAGGATAATATGGAGTTTCATACCCGTACGTCATAAGGGGTGTTGCCCACCTTGATATATTTTTTTAATTTTTGGAAAAACCGTTTTTTACTATTTTTATGAGATGTAGAAGCAAAAGATACATACAATCCTAAATTTTCAATTTTTTATCTCAGACCGTTATTTTTTAATAACCATTTAAATATTTTACATCTATATATATAAAAGAAAGTCGAGGTTGTGTTAGTTACACCATTTATAACTCGAGAACGACTGAACAGATTTTTAAAATTTTACATGTATATTCTAGCGGTCTGGGAATAGGATAATATGGAGTTTCATACCCGTACGTCATAAGGGGTGTTGCCCCCCCTGATATATTTTTTTAATTTTTGGAAAAACCGTTTTTTACTATTTTTATGAGATGTAGAAGCAAAAGATACATACAATCCTAAATTTTCAATTTTTTATCTCAGACCGTTATTTTTTAATAGCCATTTAAATATTTTACATCTATATATATAAAAGAAAGTCGAGGTTGTGTTAGTTACACCATTTATAACTCGAGAACGACTGAACAGATTTTTATGAAATTTTACATGTATATTCTAGCGGTCTGGGAATAGGATAATATGGAGTTTCATACCCGTACGTCATAAGGGGTGTTGCCCCCCTGATATATTTTTTTAATTTTTGGAAAAACCGTTTTTTACTATTTTTATGAGATGTAGAAGCAAAAGATACATACAATCCTAAATTTTCAATTTTTTATCTCAGACCGTTATTTTTTAATAGCCATTTAAATATTTTACATCTATATATATAAAAGAAAGTCGAGGTTGTGTTAGTTACACCATTTATAACTCGAGAACGACTGAACAGATTTTTATGAAATTTTACATGTATATTCTAGCGGTCTGGGAATAGGATAATATGGAGTTTCATACCCGTACGTCATAAGGGGTGTTGCCCCCCCTGATATATTTTTTTAGTTTTTGGAAAAACCGTTTTTTACTATTTTTATGAGATGTAGAAGCAAAAGATACATACAATCCTAAATTTTCAATTTTTTATCACAGACCGTTATTTTTTAATAGCCATTTAAATATTTTACATCTATATATATAAAAGAAAGTCGAGGTTGTGTTAGTTACACCATTTATAACTCGAGAACGACTGAACAGATTTTTATGAAATTTTACATGTATATTCTAGCGGTCTGGGAATAGGATAATATGGAGTTTCATACCCGTACGTCATAAGGGGTGTTGCCCCCCCTGATATATTTTTTTAATTTTTGGAAAAACCGTTTTTTACTATTTTTATGAGATGTAGAAGCAAAAGATACATGCAATCCTAAATTTTCAATTTTTTATCTCAGACCGTTATTTTTTAATAGCCATTTAAATATTTTACATCTATATATATAAAAGAAAGTCGAGGTTGTGTTAGTTACACCATTTATAACTCGAGAACGACTGAACAGATTTTTATGAAATTTTACATGTATATTCTAGCGGTCTGGGAATAGGATAATATGGAGTTTCATACCCGTACGTCATAAGGGGTGTTGCCCCCCTTGATATATTTTTTTAATTTTTGGAAAAACCGTTTTTTACTATTTTTATGAGATGTAGAAGCAAAAGATACATACAATCCTAAATTTTCAATTTTTTATCTCAGACCGTTATTTTTTAATAACCATTTAAATATTTTACATCTATATATATAAAAGAAAGTCGAGGTTGTGTTAGTTACACCATTTATAACTCGAGAACGACTGAACAGATTTTTAAAATTTTACATGTATATTCTAGCGGTCTGGGAATAGGATAATATGGAGTTTCATACCCGTACGTCATAAGGGGTGTTGCCCCCCCTGATATATTTTTTTAATTTTTGGAAAAACCGTTTTTTACTATTTTTATGAGATGTAGAAGCAAAAGATACATACAATCCTAAATTTTCAATTTTTTATCTCAGACCGTTATTTTTTAATAGCCATTTAAATATTTTACATCTATATATATAAAAGAAAGTCGAGGTTGTGTTAGTTACACCATTTATAACTCGAGAACGACTGAACAGATTTTTATGAAATTTTACATGTATATTCTAGCGGTCTGGGAATAGGATAATATGGAGTTTCATACCCGTACGTCATAAGGGGTGTTGCCCCCCTGATATATTTTTTTAATTTTTGAAAAAACCGTTTTTTACTATTTTTATGAGATGTAGAAGCAAAAGATACATACAATCCTAAATTTTCAATTTTTTATCTCAGACCGTTATTTTTTAATAGCCATTTAAATATTGTACATCTATATATATAAAAGAAAGTCGAGGTTGTGTTAGTTACACCATTTATAACTCGAGAACGACTGAACAGATTTTTATGAAATTTTACATGTATATTCTAGCGGTCTGGGAATAGGATAATATGGAGTTTCATACCCGTACGTCGTAAGGGGTGTTGCCCCCCCTGATATATTTTTTTAGTTTTTGGAAAAACCGTTTTTTACTATTTTTATGAGATGTAGAAGCAAAAGATACATACAATCCTAAATTTTCAATTTTTTATCTCAGACCGTTATTTTTTAATAGCCATTTAAATATTTTACATCTATATATATAAAAGAAAGTCGAGGTTGTGTTAGTTACACCATTTATAACTCGAGAACGACTGAACAGATTTTATAAAATTTTACATGTATATTCTAGCGGTCTGGGAATAGGATAATATGGAGTTTCATACCCGTACGTCATAAGGGGTGTTGCCCCCCCTGATATATTTTTTTAGTTTTTGGAAAAACCGTTTTTTACTATTTTTATGAGATGTAGAAGCAAAAGATACATACAATCCTAAATTTTCAATTTTTTATCACAGACCGTTATTTTTTAATAGCCATTTAAATATTTTACATCTATATATATAAAAGAAAGTCGAGGTTGTGTTAGTTACACCATTTATAACTCGAGAACGACTGAACAGATTTTTATGAAATTTTACATGTATATTCTAGCGGTCTGGGAATAGGATAATATGGAGTTTCATACCCGTACGTCATAAGGGGTGTTGCCCCCCCTGATATATTTTTTTAATTTTTGGAAAAACCGTTTTTTACTATTTTTATGAGATGTAGAAGCAAAAGATACATGCAATCCTAAATTTTCAATTTTTTATCTCAGACCGTTATTTTTTAATAGCCATTTAAATATTTTACATCTATATATATAAAAGAAAGTCGAGGTTGTGTTAGTTACACCATTTATAACTCGAGAACGACTGAACAGATTTTTATGAAATTTTACATGTATATTCTAGCGGTCTGGGAATAGGATAATATGGAGTTTCATACCCGTACGTCATAAGGGGTGTTGCCCCCCTTGATATATTTTTTTAATTTTTGGAAAAACCGTTTTTTACTATTTTTATGAGATGTAGAAGCAAAAGATACATACAATCCTAAATTTTCAATTTTTTATCTCAGACCGTTATTTTTTAATAACCATTTAAATATTTTACATCTATATATATAAAAGAAAGTCGAGGTTGTGTTAGTTACACCATTTATAACTCGAGAACGACTGAACAGATTTTTAAAATTTTACATGTATATTCTAGCGGTCTGGGAATAGGATAATATGGAGTTTCATACCCGTACGTCATAAGGGGTGTTGCCCCCCCTGATATATTTTTTTAATTTTTGGAAAAACCGTTTTTTACTATTTTTATGAGATGTAGAAGCAAAAGATACATACAATCCTAAATTTTCAATTTTTTATCTCAGACCGTTATTTTTTAATAGCCATTTAAATATTTTACATCTATATATATAAAAGAAAGTCGAGGTTGTGTTAGTTACACCATTTATAACTCGAGAACGACTGAACAGATTTTTATGAAATTTTACATGTATATTCTAGCGGTCTGGGAATAGGATAATATGGAGTTTCATACCCGTACGTCATAAGGGGTGTTGCCCCCCTGATATATTTTTTTAATTTTTGGAAAAACCGTTTTTTACTATTTTTATGAGATGTAGAAGCAAAAGATACATACAATCCTAAATTTTCAATTTTTTATCTCAGACCGTTATTTTTTAATAGCCATTTAAATATTTTACATCTATATATATAAAAGAAAGTCGAGGTTGTGTTAGTTACACCATTTATAACTCGAGAACGACTGAACAGATTTTTATGAAATTTTACATGTATATTCTAGCGGTCTGGGAATAGGATAATATGGAGTTTCATACCCGTACGTCATAAGGGGTGTTGCCCCCCCTGATATATTTTTTTAGTTTTTGGAAAAACCGTTTTTTACTATTTTTATGAGATGTAGAAGCAAAAGATACATACAATCCTAAATTTTCAATTTTTTATCACAGACCGTTATTTTTTAATAGCCATTTAAATATTTTACATCTATATATATAAAAGAAAGTCGAGGTTGTGTTAGTTACACCATTTATAACTCGAGAACGACTGAACAGATTTTTATGAAATTTTACATGTATATTCTAGCGGTCTGGGAATAGGATAATATGGAGTTTCATACCCGTACGTCATAAGGGGTGTTGCCCCCCCTGATATATTTTTTTAATTTTTGGAAAAACCGTTTTTTACTATTTTTATGAGATGTAGAAGCAAAAGATACATGCAATCCTAAATTTTCAATTTTTTATCTCAGACCGTTATTTTTTAATAGCCATTTAAATATTTTACATCTATATATATAAAAGAAAGTCGAGGTTGTGTTAGTTACACCATTTATAACTCGAGAACGACTGAACAGATTTTTATGAAATTTTACATGTATATTCTAGCGGTCTGGGAATAGGATAATATGGAGTTTCATACCCGTACGTCATAAGGGGTGTTGCCCCCCTTGATATATTTTTTTAATTTTTGGAAAAACCGTTTTTTACTATTTTTATGAGATGTAGAAGCAAAAGATACATACAATCCTAAATTTTCAATTTTTTATCTCAGACCGTTATTTTTTAATAACCATTTAAATATTTTACATCTATATATATAAAAGAAAGTCGAGGTTGTGTTAGTTACACCATTTATAACTCGAGAACGACTGAACAGATTTTTAAAATTTTACATGTATATTCTAGCGGTCTGGGAATAGGATAATATGGAGTTTCATACCCGTACGTCATAAGGGGTGTTGCCCCCCCTGATATATTTTTTTAATTTTTGGAAAAACCGTTTTTTACTATTTTTATGAGATGTAGAAGCAAAAGATACATACAATCCTAAATTTTCAATTTTTTATCTCAGACCGTTATTTTTTAATAGCCATTTAAATATTTTACATCTATATATATAAAAGAAAGTCGAGGTTGTGTTAGTTACACCATTTATAACTCGAGAACGACTGAACAGATTTTTATGAAATTTTACATGTATATTCTAGCGGTCTGGGAATAGGATAATATGGAGTTTCATACCCGTACGTCATAAGGGGTGTTGCCCCCCTGATATATTTTTTTAATTTTTGAAAAAACCGTTTTTTACTATTTTTATGAGATGTAGAAGCAAAAGATACATACAATCCTAAATTTTCAATTTTTTATCTCAGACCGTTATTTTTTAATAGCCATTTAAATATTTTACATCTATATATATAAAAGAAAGTCGAGGTTGTGTTAGTTACACCATTTATAACTCGAGAACGACTGAACAGATTTTTATGAAATTTTACATGTATATTCTAGCGGTCTGGGAATAGGATAATATGGAGTTTCATACCCGTACGTCATAAGGGGTGTTGCCCCCCCTGATATATTTTTTTAGTTTTTGGAAAAACCGTTTTTTACTATTTTTATGAGATGTAGAAGCAAAAGATACATACAATCCTAAATTTTCAATTTTTTATCACAGACCGTTATTTTTTAATAGCCATTTAAATATTTTACATCTATATATATAAAAGAAAGTCGAGGTTGTGTTAGTTACACCATTTATAACTCGAGAACGACTGAACAGATTTTTATGAAATTTTACATGTATATTCTAGCGGTCTGGGAATAGGATAATATGGAGTTTCATACCCGTACGTCATAAGGGGTGTTGCCCCCCCTGATATATTTTTTTAATTTTTGGAAAAACCGTTTTTTACTATTTTTATGAGATGTAGAAGCAAAAGATACATGCAATCCTAAATTTTCAATTTTTTATCTCAGACCGTTATTTTTTAATAGCCATTTAAATATTTTACATCTATATATATAAAAGAAAGTCGAGGTTGTGTTAGTTACACCATTTATAACTCGAGAACGACTGAACAGATTTTTATGAAATTTTACATGTATATTCTAGCGGTCTGGGAATAGGATAATATGGAGTTTCATACCCGTACGTCATAAGGGGTGTTGCCCCCCTTGATATATTTTTTTAATTTTTGGAAAAACCGTTTTTTACTATTTTTATGAGATGTAGAAGCAAAAGATACATACAATCCTAAATTTTCAATTTTTTATCTCAGACCGTTATTTTTTAATAACCATTTAAATATTTTACATCTATATATATAAAAGAAAGTCGAGGTTGTGTTAGTTACACCATTTATAACTCGAGAACGACTGAACAGATTTTTAAAATTTTACATGTATATTCTAGCGGTCTGGTAATAGGATAATATGGAGTTTCATACCCGTACGTCATAAGGGGTGTTGCCCCCCCTGATATATTTTTTTAATTTTTGGAAAAACCGTTTTTTACTATTTTTATGAGATGTAGAAGCAAAAGATACATACAATCCTAAATTTTCAATTTTTTATCTCAGACCGTTATTTTTTAATAGCCATTTAAATATTTTACATCTATATATATAAAAGAAAGTCGAGGTTGTGTTAGTTACACCATTTATAACTCGAGAACGACTGAACAGATTTTTATGAAATTTTACATGTATATTCTAGCGGTCTGGGAATAGGATAATATGGAGTTTCATACCCGTACGTCATAAGGGGTGTTGCCCCCCTGATATATTTTTTTAATTTTTGAAAAAACCGTTTTTTACTATTTTTATGAGATGTAGAAGCAAAAGATACATACAATCCTAAATTTTCAATTTTTTATCTCAGACCGTTATTTTTTAATAGCCATTTAAATATTTTACATCTATATATATAAAAGAAAGTCGAGGTTGTGTTAGTTACACCATTTATAACTCGAGAACGACTGAACAGATTTTTATGAAATTTTACATGTATATTCTAGCGGTCTGGGAATAGGATAATATGGAGTTTCATACCCGTACGTCATAAGGGGTGTTGCCCCCCCTGATATATTTTTTTAGTTTTTGGAAAAACCGTTTTTTACTATTTTTATGAGATGTAGAAGCAAAAGATACATACAATCCTAAATTTTCAATTTTTTATCACAGACCGTTATTTTTTAATAGCCATTTAAATATTTTACATCTATATATATAAAAGAAAGTCGAGGTTGTGTTAGTTACACCATTTATAACTCGAGAACGACTGAACAGATTTTTATGAAATTTTACATGTATATTCTAGCGGTCTGGGAATAGGATAATATGGAGTTTCATACCCGTACGTCATAAGGGGTGTTGCCCCCCCTGATATATTTTTTTAATTTTTGGAAAAACCGTTTTTTACTATTTTTATGAGATGTAGAAGCAAAAGATACATGCAATCCTAAATTTTCAATTTTTTATCTCAGACCGTTATTTTTTAATAGCCATTTAAATATTTTACATCTATATATATAAAAGAAAGTCGAGGTTGTGTTAGTTACACCATTTATAACTCGAGAACGACTGAACAGATTTTTATGAAATTTTACATGTATATTCTAGCGGTCTGGGAATAGGATAATATGGAGTTTCATACCCGTACGTCATAAGGGGTGTTGCCCCCCTTGATATATTTTTTTAATTTTTGGAAAAACCGTTTTTTACTATTTTTATGAGATGTAGAAGCAAAAGATACATACAATCCTAAATTTTCAATTTTTTATCTCAGACCGTTATTTTTTAATAACCATTTAAATATTTTACATCTATATATATAAAAGAAAGTCGAGGTTGTGTTAGTTACACCATTTATAACTCGAGAACGACTGAACAGATTTTTAAAATTTTACATGTATATTCTAGCGGTCTGGGAATAGGATAATATGGAGTTTCATACCCGTACGTCATAAGGGGTGTTGCCCCCCCTGATATATTTTTTTAATTTTTGGAAAAACCGTTTTTTACTATTTTTATGAGATGTAGAAGCAAAAGATACATACAATCCTAAATTTTCAATTTTTTATCTCAGACCGTTATTTTTTAATAGCCATTTAAATATTTTACATCTATATATATAAAAGAAAGTCGAGGTTGTGTTAGTTACACCATTTATAACTCGAGAACGACTGAACAGATTTTTATGAAATTTTACATGTATATTCTAGCGGTCTGGGAATAGGATAATATGGAGTTTCATACCCGTACGTCATAAGGGGTGTTGCCCCCCTGATATATTTTTTTAATTTTTGAAAAAACCGTTTTTTACTATTTTTATGAGATGTAGAAGCAAAAGATACATACAATCCTAAATTTTCAATTTTTTATCTCAGACCGTTATTTTTTAATAGCCATTTAAATATTTTACATCTATATAAAAATTCGCCGGTCGCAGTGTTTGTTACCATACTCCTCCGAAACGACTTAACCGATTTTTATGAAATTTTGCAGGTATATTGGACTGTACTGGGAGTAGGTTGCTGTCTATATTTCATACCCGTTTGTCATTAGGGGGTTGCCCATGACTACGTAACTCTCACAATAATGACGTGAAAAATATGAAATTAAGTAGGTAGACTCCTTGCTGAATTCCGAGCAGAACCGTACTAAAATTTTTTGTCTAGCACAATCGGTGTCCGAAATACAATATCTCAAGCCGTAGGAATATTCTGAGGACAGAAGAAGAACGAGCGACAAATTTCATAGAAGAGAAGTGGCACAGTTTAACTTTGGGACTCAAATTGGGCAAAATATGAATTTTTTAATTTTGCGAAATTTTCAAAAAATATCTCTAAACGGAACCGTAAGCAGGAGAAAAATTCTGAGCACACGAAAAGAACAAGCAGCAAATTATAAAATTTTATTTAATTTTAATTCATTTTGTTTAATTTTATTTAGTTTAAGTATTTTATTTATTTTTGTTTATTTTATAAAATTTTATTTAATTTTAATTCATTTTGTTTAATTTTATTTAGTTTAAGTATTTTATTTATTTTTGTTTATTTTATTTTATTTCATTTTATTAAATTTTATTTATTTTTATTAGACTATATTTTCTTTTATTTAATTTTATTATTATTTTTTAATTTATTTATTATTTTTATTTAATTTTTTTTTAACTTTATTTAATTGTATTTAAGTTAATATGATTTTATTTATTTGTATTTAATTTTATTCAGTTTTTTTTATTTTTATTTACGTTTATTCAATTTCATTTAATTTTAATTTACTTCATTTACTTTTTATTTAATTTTAATTGAATTTAATTTTATTTAATCAACACCTATAGACTTGGAATCTCCCCGAACCTAATAATAAATAGATGGTTGTTTTGAATGTAGATATAATAAAGCTGTTATATTCATTATAAGATAAACAAATTTAAGATTGTAACTGTTGCACTACAAACTTTATTTTGTTACTTCTAACTAAACTTTATTATTTCAAACATCATGTGTAATTAATTAAAAATAATAATAAAACCTCATTCACATCGAGCATTTTTGTTTATTAATTACGAATTCCTTTTGTTAATTTTAAGTTTATTGTATACAACAGTTTGTTTTTATCTATTGAGGCAGTACGAAGTCTGCCGGGTCAGCTAGTACATGATAAAACTTTTAGACTTTTAGACAATTACTAGATTTCACGACTTTGTATGTATTTATGTATGTATAGGTATAGATCACACTATCAATTTAATTGGGAAGAATATCATCTCGATCTTTTCACAAAATACTCGTTATGTTGTTCGTTACAATGTTTAAATGCTCATCTCATTATTGTTGAATGCGAAGAGAAGGTAATGCGAAACATGACTATACAAGGTCAATACTGCTTACAAATCATTTAATATCCGTATTATTTAAATTTCATGTTTACAATCCTGACTTTTAGAGAAGTGCGTGTATTATCAAGGTTGCTAAGAGAATAGAGTAATGGGTATATCGATAAAAAATTAGGATATACAGTAAAACCTCCGTTAACCGAAACCTCTTTAACCGAAACATCGTTTAACCGAAATGGCTGCCAGTTTCAATAATTTCGTTAATAAAAAGTAAGTTTAAAAAAAGCAATAAAATTAAGAAAAATGAACATGTTTAGAGTTTTTTTTAAAAGAAATCTTCTATTTTCTTTTGTGTTTTCCTTTGACAACGATGTTTTGCAGCTATATCTCTCCAATACTATGTAATTTGATACAAGAAGCATCCAATAAACAATGTTATTTTTAACCGAAATTCTTGTTATCCGAAACCACCTCCCCCCCCCCCCAATTATTTCGGTTAACGGAGGTTTTACTGTACATACATACATAAAAATGACAAATCCACAGTTCTATTGACATAATCGTGGAAAACTCTCAGTTTTGATGAAGATTTGTATTCATTAATAATTTAATACCTAATATCTAAAAGATTTAGTTAAAAATCTCGGTCCTTCTATTCGCCGTGTGCAAGTACTTGGAAGGGATACGAGAAATGATCATGCGCGAATAGCGGAGAAATCTTGCAACTTTCTTAACCTTCGGATGACCAAGCGGGGGAAATTGTGACCCCAGCGTATGTTTTTCTTTAATAAATTCAAAAGTATTTTAAATTTTTAACTCATAATTTTTTTTTTTTTTTGACTTTAAGGCCGGCCATTGGTAATGTTACAAGTATAGGCGATCCCATCACCTTTATAAAGTACACCACTCATAATCTAGAGCATATATGTATACCGAAAAATGCTTAACCTACTAACAATATATCTCGCTAATTACAGCCATATTTTTGCTACCCTACCTGTTGTGTATTGTTTATAAAAAAATGTGAAAGTTTTGCTTTTTTCTCAATAAATATAAGAGCGTTTATATCTAAATTACTCAAGTATTTAAATGAATTTCATGATAAAAGTCCGTTTAGCACTAGCCTACATGTAACGGAAGGATGTAACGTTAAAAAAATGTGAATTAATAAAGTACTTTTTGCGTGGTGTACTTTTAAAATAAATTTCTGGAATTAATAGAAATTGGCATGTGAAACGTAAATCTTGTACATATAATACACAAAAAGTATAGGAATCTGTAAGAATCTAAGCTCTGTTAATGTAGCAATTATGTATAAGATGGCGCTACGAAAAAAATTAAATAAACATAAAAAATTCAGGAGCGTAATGGCCCGTTTGAAACTTTCCTTAGGAAATTTCGGTACTTGACAAATATGAGTTTATTAGGGGTCCGGACAAATAATCCCCGGACAAATAATCCCGGACAAAAAATCCCCACAAATTATCCCCGGACAAAAAATCCCCACAAATTATCCCCGGACAAAAAATCCCCACAAATAATCCTCACAAATAATCCCCACAAATAATCCCCACAAAAAATCCCGGACAAAAAATTCCCAAGAAATATTTTTGCCCAATAAAGTTGTCAAATGAATGCTTATAATCCAAGGATGGTACTAAAGATGAGAAATTTAGACTGTCTGTCCGTCGGTACGTCAGACCGCGCATATAACTACTCCGTCATTATGCCAGGTAGAATGACACATGAGGGGTCGAATGAACGGTTATAATCCAACAATGGTACTACAGATGAGCAATTTGGTCCGTCGGTCTGCTTGACCACGAATATAACTCCTCCATCACTGTACCAGGTAGAATGACAAATGAGGTGTCGAATGAAAGCTTATAATCCAAAGATGGTACTAAAGATGAGAAATTAGACCAAGGATGTCTGTCCATCGGTCCGTCCGACCGCGAATGTAACTACTCCGTCATTATGCCAGGTAGATTGACAAATGGGGTGTCGAATGAACGGTTATATTCCAACGATGGTACTAAAGATGAGCAATTTGGTCCGTTGGTCTGCCTGACCGCGAATATAAGTCTTCCGTCACTGTACCAGGTCGAATGACAAATAAGGTGTCGAATGAAAGCTTATAACCAAGGATGGTACTAAGGTTGAGAAATTTGACCAAGGCTGTCTGTCCATCGGTCCGTCCGACCGCGAATGTAACTACTCCGTCAATATGCCAGGTAGAATGACAAATGAGGTGTCGAATGAATGGTTATAATCCAACGGTGGTACTAAAGATGAGAAATTTGATCCGTCGGTGTGCCTGACCGCGAATATAACTCCTCCGTCACTGTACCAGGTAGAATGACAAATGAGGTGTCAAATGAAAGCTTATAATCCAAGGATGGTACTAAAGATGAGAAATTAGACCAAGGCTGTCTGTCCATCGGTCCGTCCGACCGCGAATGTAACTACTCCGTCATTATGCCAGGCAGAATGACAGATGAAGTGACGAGTGTATAGTGAACGGTTATAATCCAACCATGGTACTAAAGATTCACTCACGCATTTCGTTTCCGAAAGTTGCACTTTCACGCACGACGTGCGGGAAAGTAAAATACCTTGTAATATTGCATTATAATATATATATAATACATGCAATAAACTAATATTGAAAGTTTGTTTTTGACAACCTTGTCAAATAATTGATTTGTGTATTTTCACTTCTAAATAAAAATCGATATAACTCTATTTTTTGTGGCTTTTTCCAAACGTACGGCCCTAGAATAAATATTATTCCTAACTCGTGCGGAAAGTGTGTTCCTCGCCCGCTATCGCGTCGTTCGGGTCAACGGCAGTCTCGTGCGTGAAATTATCACTTTCCGCACTAGTTAGGAAAATAACTATTTTATGATGTCGATATTTTCCAAGTTATGGGGGGGAAATAGTGACAGTTAGAGGTTAGAGTTAGAGCATAACTATTGAATTGTCTCGTTAATTATGAGTTTTACGACAAAAATGTAGGTACCTATAATACAAAAATAGAACTTAGTAGATAGAATTAACTTTTACATAATTTTGAATTTTGATCTCTTTCATTTTTTTTTACGAATATTTAAAATTGTTTCAAATATGATTTCCTACAATTATTTCTTATTGACAATTTTTTTCGTGCGGTTGATATTTTCCGAGTTAGCGGGAATATATTAAAAAGGGGTGGGGGAGCATAAATATTGAATTGAATCTTGTTTCCGAGCTGCCCCAAATTTTATAATTCTAACATTTAGGGGAGGTCAATAGTGGTGTAAATTTAAAATTGCGACTGAATTCCGCTGAAGGGTTAGCCGTCATATTGATTTTAAAGGAGAACCGTTGATGCTAAATACCTCCACCATTTTCAACTTTTTTGCTCTACTGCTCAATATTTATAATAGTTCCCAGGTAGCAAGACTGTTTAACGCGCTCTATCTGAATCTGCGTTCCATTAGTGTGCAGATGGGCTATAGGTATAGATAGGGCTATTATAGCAATCGCCATTAAACCGGTTTTTGGTACGAAAATAGTGATTAGCAATTAAATTTAAGCATGAATTGTAATTTCGATTACCAAATATCGAATTCCAATTGTGAGTTCTTTCAAAAATCGTGCATGCAGCACTCTGCTTTGAATAACCCTGTTCAAAACATCCTATTTGTGATGATAATTGCCAGCGGCGGCTCGTGGGTCAATCTTCAGGGGGGTCATTTTGGTTTGAAAACTTCAAACTGTTGATTTTTTAAAGTATTTAAAAGATCTTTTAGCATTTATATTTTAGATAAAAAATACAGACTTAGATAAAACTCAATACTATTTACCCTAGTTTTCCGAAAATTAAATTTGTCTTTTTTTAGAGTAAATCTTTTAAAAAATATAGGAAAAATGGTATGAACAGGTTATTGACTGATATATAGATAGGAATATTTATAGTATAATAAATTGTAAATTTATTAAAACGAAACTTACTTTAAATATTTTTATATTTTAAGTCAATTCTTCTATCCTTTAGTTCTGCAAAATAGTCTATGACCTTCTCATTGAAATTTGGAATGCTCTTGACAAGCGTTTTCTCGATGCTCAGCATAGACAAGGCACTAAGTCTAGGTTGTCCCATCGTATTACGCAGGAATGTTTTTACTCTTTTTAAAGTAGAAAAACATCTCTCACTTTCCACGGTTGTCATAGGGAGTGTGCACAAAATATTTAATAACTTCACTGCTTCAGAAAATGTTTCAGACAAATTCATGTTAATAAAAAGCTGAAGTATGGCTACTGCACCAGCACTATTGCGAAAATCCTCACGACAATATAAGACTTCAAGTTCCGATTTTAGTTTGGAAATATTCACTGTGGGATAATTAGCCGTCACCATTTTTAAAATATTTTGCGGAAAGTTGGTAGTGTATGCTTCAAATTTCTCTATGTAGAATAACTGTGAAATCATGAGATGATCATTGAAACTAAACCTGTGATTTATTTCAGATATAATAATATCACAAATTTCAAGTGCAGTTCGTCGCTTTGGATCCTCTGCAGTAGTTTTTCTTTTTTTTTGCTGTTGATGTGCTTGGTACTTCTGATTCCAAAATAGTATTTCTAATTATTTGGATATTGTTGTTAAAAGACAGGATACAATTTTTGACAGATATAACATCAATGTCTCGCATTTGCAATTGTTTAAACAATATATCAACATGGGGCATTATTTTATGGAAAAAATTTAACCAAAATAAAAAATGCTCATCTTCCAAATGTCTTTTTAAACCAGTTGCTTGATTTATATTGTTACCATCTTGCTCCTCATCAATAATTTCCTCTAAGCAAGATTTTAAATCATCTTTATAAGTGTATACAATTTCAACACATTTTGTATTGAAAGCCCATCGAGTAGGCGCAGCTTTAGGTAGCCTTACTTTAACCACTCTATCCAGAACCATCGTACGTTTTGGAGATCGGCCGAAAAAGGACGAAAATCCGTGTAAATTTGCAAAAAATATTTTTATCGGTTTGTGTTGACTCGCCGCTTTTTGGAGGATAAGATTAAATTGATGGGCATAGCAGTGAATGAAGTGTGCATTTGGGTATATTTCTTTAATTTTTGTTTGTACTCCTCCCAGTTTACCGCTCATGACTGATGCACCATCGTAACTTTGGGCAATCAATTTTTCAGGTGCTTCATTAATTTTTAATAATTGAAGTTCTTCCAATATTACATTAGTTAAATGTTGTGCTGTAGTACCTAGGGGGTTAACAAATTTCCAAAATCTTTCATGTACAATACCAGTTAATACATATCGCAATATGATAATCATCTGCGTTTTATTGGAGCTGTCTGTGGTCTCATCTACTTGAATGGCCACAAAATTTGTCTGGCCAATCTCCTTCATGATATGAGTATGCACAATGGCTAACATTGATTCTAAAATATCGTTCTGAATTGTTTTCGATGTTCCTTTAAATACTGTACTTTTTTCAATGTGTTCTTTAAACATTAAATCCAGTTCAGAAACAAAATCGATAAGGCCCAGAAAAATTCCACGATTATTGGAGCTGTCACTTTCGTCATGACCGCGCAATGCAATTTCGAAAACTCCACAAAATTTTACACAGTCGATTAGTTTGTTTAAAATATACCTATTTTTAGATACCAATTCATTAAAGTCATGCACAGATTTACGATATACACTATCAAGTTGCTGTCTTATGTTAACACGTCCTAAACTTGCGTAACTCATTGATGAATTTATATGAGTAGTTGAAGAGGCATGTTTTGTAATTTTCACTTTTAAATGCTTAATGTCAGTTACTCCATTTTTCGCCCATACAGCGTCATTCGAAAACAGTAAACACGGATAGCAAAAAAATGCATTTCTCACACTGCAGCCACAAATCCAATCACACAAATTGTACATTGATTCTTTAAAATATCTTTGAATGTCCTTACCCCTATCCTTTGTTGTTTGTTTTAAATTCATGTTTGGTTTTGGTCGACCACTTTCTTTTTTCTCAAGCCGCCGTTCATAATTTAGTGTTCCAGCAGATTTTAAGGCAATTATTTCGTCAACAACACTCATCTTGTTTTTGTTACAATCACAAAAAAATCCAACAAAACAAAATAAATTACGCAAATACGCCGCGATCGATATAGACCTGCCGTGAAGTGCGGTCAGCAGACGGTAACTAACTAAACGTGAGGCCGTCGACTCTACTAGAGGTATACGACGGAAAGGTCACTCCCACTCTCGCCCACGAAATTGCTATCTGCCGTCTCTTTTCTATTTTACATGCATTTGTCCATAAGCCATAAGAACTGTATATAGACAATTTAAAATACGGCCCAGCCACGGGCTTGTGTATAGCGCGAGGCGCGACGTTATTATATCTATTATATTTGTTTTGCCAATGCAGACTGCTGAGAGAGAATTTTATATTTCAGAGTGAAGTTTTAGATAAAAGATATTTTTAATAAAATTGGTATTTTTATGAGATTATTTTAGGGGGGTCATTGACCAATTGACCCTAAGGAGGAGCCGCGCTTGATAATTGCTTGTCCTGAAAACGATAATCTTGATTGTAATACAAAAAAACCTATTCATTTTTGTAATTTCAAAAGTATTTGGTCATCATCATCATCAATGGCGTTATAACTCTTCGAGACTGCCACATTTTTTATTATTTAAAATCAATACAGCTGCCCACGATGTGATATTTGATACCGTTCACGTTATCAACACCAGTAATAAAAATTTAATGTGTTTCTCGGTCGATGATCGAAATGCCACATCAGCGACTTGTTAATTATTGTGTTTTGACTGGAATAAGAATGTGAATTTTAACCGAATTTTTAACGTGCATACAAAAATTGCACATACAATTTTTTTTGTTTGTGCTTATTTTTTATTATAATAAATATGTTGATTTTCACCCATTCGTGAGCAAAAATTTGGTTGTTTTGACTTCTGAGTAATACCAAAAAGTCAAAAATCGTTATAACTGAAAAAACTCGACAGATTTATGCTCGATAAACTCATAATACTCATAAAGCTAATAAAATATTTTTGATCTTTTCGTTTCACATGATTCACTGAGCGTTGGCTTATTTTTTAATATTTTTCCTTATTTTTTTTTTAATTCATTGAATTATAGCGTTGATTGAGATATTAGAGGCCGTCCAATATATCAATCAACGATTATAGTGAATATGCTTATTTAATTTAAAAATAAAATAATTCTATCCTCTTCTTCTTGCTGTGCCTGTCCGTGACGAATGTTGGCGATCTCCATGGCATGGCAATCTTTATTTTATCTGCAGCAATGCAGGAAAGCTTCACATATGTTGAGTTGAACCAGGTTCTGAGGTTCTTTAACCAGGATGTTCTTCTTCTTCCTGGACCTCGCTTTCCAAATATTTTTCCTTGGAGAATGGCTTGTAGGAGGGCATATCTGGATTCATTTCGCATAATGTGTCCAAAGTATTCCAACTTTTGAGATTTGATGGTCTCGGTTTTTCCCCATTCTTCTGTAAGGACCTCCTCATTTGTGACCCGATCAGTCAATGGGATTTTAAGAATTCTATTATAAGTTCAAAAAAAATTCAAAAAAATATGCTTGAAATATTTATTTCAAACTCTAAGCTCACCCCACCTTAAGGATAGCTATGACACGAATTTGATAGGCAAGCCATGCAAGTCGTTTTTGTCTATGTATGAAATTTAATAAAAAAATGTCTCATCCGGAAAGCAGATGGGTGCAGGTCGACCTATATTCGGATCTTAGACTATAACGTATATATAGTTTCGTAGAGTTTTGCTATCAGCCGTTGATGATTTGCTGATGAACGCTACTCGTGTTATTTCTTTCCGTTCATGTTCACAAGAGCATGTGTTAACAAGTAATTGGACTTCGTAAGTCCTAGGTTTTCATCCAAAGTAATCGAAAGTAGAACTGGAAGTCGATATTTTAACTCTTCGTGTAACTTTGCGTCGATTCATATACGATTTTACTAATTTTGGATCATATTCATTTACATTCATACCATACTTTGAGTCACTTTAAAACAGATACTTGCGGTTGCAACTCTAAAACTGAAGTCCGATGCAGTGTTCCCAAACGAAAAAAAATAAAATCGGTAAAATGCTGTCAAAAATTCGTTAGATTGCGAAGCCAAATCGGTAGATTTGATATTAGCTTTGTTCGCACAGTCCATTGACTGGTTTTTGACTCGTGCGCATGCGCAGTTCCGTTTTCAAGCGCTTGAAAACGGAACTGCGCATGCGCTCCAGTCAGAAACCAATCGTGGACTGTCTCCACGAACAAAGCTAATGATGAAAATGAGAAGTTGGCTTAAGCGTCGTTTAAACACAACGATAAGTCACAGCAACTAGTTGTGATGACAAGTTGAAACGCTGTTTAGACGCTGCGATTCAATGCGATACCACCTTCAACCCAACTCCAACTTTGATAAGTTGTGCGATGCACCGTTTACACACAATGATAAGTTGCAACAACTCGATTGACCTTGATAAGTTGTTTGATTTATCGCTGTGTTTAAACGACCCTTTACAGGTCTCCATAGTTGGCATTGCTGGCTGGTTGACAACTTGACAAGTAACAGTAATGAAGTGGAAAAATATAAGATTACTCTGTTGCCAGATTTTCTTTTAGTGAATATTAAGGTCAGAATATTCGTTTTGTCATGTTCATTTCACACTAGTAAAAATTTTTTTTGTCTTATTTATTCTCAGATTTAGGAATAAGAAAAAATTTCTATCTGAATACAAAATTAGGTAGAATTTCAGTACATTTCGTTAGATCGGTAGAAATGCGTTGAAATCGTTAGATCTACCTAATTTTCGGTAGGTTTGGGAACACTGGTCCGATGTTAAATTACTCATCTTTAATACCATCCTTGTGTTATAATCTTTTATTCGAAACCTCATTATTTGTCATTATATCTGTATTAATACGGAGGAGTTGTATGTAGGAGGACAGACGGAAAGACACTCATGAAACCGGAAGTATATATTTGTTCTCGCCTTGCGAAGGCTCGTCGAATAATATATCACTTTTACTATTCCGGTGACTTTAACACAGTATTTCCGGTCCCATTTGTAAAACCGGAAGTACTTGGTCAAATTTCTCACCTTCGACACCTCATTTGTCATTCAACCTGGTATAGTGACGGAAGAGTTATATTCGCGGTCGGACGGACCGACGGACAGACAGCCTTGGTCAAATTGCTCATCTTTAGTACCATCCTTGGATTATAAGCTTTCATTCGACACCTCATTTGTCATTCTACCTGGTACAGTAACGGAGGAGTTATATTCGCGATCAGGCAGACCGACGGACCAAATTGCTCATCTTTAGTACCATCGTTAGATTATAATCGTTCATTCGAAACCTCATTTGTCATTTTCCCTGGCATGATGACGGAGAGAAGTTACATTTGCGGTCCGACGGACAGATGGACAGGCAGCCTTGGTCAAATTTCTCATCTTTAGTACCATCCTTGGTTATAAGCTTTCATTCGACACCTTATTGGTCATTCTACCTGGTACAGTGACGGAGGAGTTATATTCGCGGTCAGGCAGACCGACGGACCAAATTGCTCAACTTTAGTACCATCGTTGGATTATAATCGTTCATTTGAAACCTCATTTGTCATTTTCCCTGGCATAATGACGGAGAAGTTACATTCGCGGTCGGACGGACAAATGGACCGACAGCCTTGGTCAAATTTTTCATCTTTAGTACCATCCTCGGTTATAAGCTTTCATTCGAAACCTTATTTGTCATTCTACCTGGTACAGTGACGGAGGAGTTATATTCGCGGTCAGGCAGACCGACGGACCAAATTGCTTATCTTTAGTACCATCGTTGGATTATAACCATTCATTCGACACCTCATTTGTCATTCTACCTGGCATAATGACGGAGTAGTTACATTCGCGGTCGGACGGACAGATGGACAGACAGCCTTGGTCAAATTTATCAGCTTTAGTACCATCCTTGGATTATAGGCTTTCATTCGACACCTCATTCGCTATTCTACCTGGTACAGTGACGGAGGAGTTATATTCGCGGTCAGGCAGACCGACGGACCAAATTGCTCATCTTTAGTACCATCCTTGGTTATAAGCTTTCATTAAATGTTTTAAACATTAATTACATTTTCATTCTAAATTAGACAATTAGACAAATTTGAGTGATATAATTGTTGTTCCCTGGTATAATTTTATAATATTGGGACATAAGAAGTAGGTAACAA
Organism: Diabrotica virgifera virgifera; assembly: GCF_917563875.1. NCBI lineage: Eukaryota > Metazoa > Arthropoda > Insecta > Coleoptera > Chrysomelidae > Diabrotica > Diabrotica virgifera. Next base: position 103,829,533 of record NC_065450.1, on the reverse strand, counting down.
ACTATGATGAACCAATATGCGAAATAGATTTTTCCAATACTTTTGGTTTAGATTTTACCACGAGATACGAGCACAGTATTTATCCGAGTAAAATTTTCAGCGAGAACCCGTCCTTAAACCTCCTAGAAAATGAAAAGTTCGCACCTCATATATAAAACGATTTCGAGTCATCTTAGCGAGACCGCACCTGCATACCTCTCTGTACTGAAACTAAACTATCAGCTGACTATAAAGTCTGGAGTCCGCGCTTCGCTTAGATATATATTGCGTTATTTCTCCGATAGAGGCAGCATCTCTCGGGAAAGAATCTTTTCTCTCTGTTGCACTGCGACTTGGGGACCTCTCTTTCATACAACGGCCGGCCTTAATATCATTCTAGATATCCTCATATTTTGAAACAAAGAAAAATTCCCTATATTTTACGAATAAAAAATATATTCTGAAGTTGATTTTTAGTAAAATACCGTCTATTATGTGTAATTCCAAGTAGTTTTACGCTAATGACGTCGACTTTGCAAAGTAACAAGACACTTACTCAACATACACACTACACATGACACTAATACTCATGTTGTGACTGGCTGAATGACATAAAGTCCATGCCATAAAAAAAAATAAAAAAAAAATTTATTTTTTTGTTAATTGTCATTTTTGACATTTTTGACCTGTGGTCATTTTTCCCCCAATTGGTCATCCGTGTAACAAAAAAAGGTTGGTCATCGGAAGGTTAAATAAATCATATTGCCAATTGAAATTGTCAAATTGACGTATATTTCATACCTACTGTCATTGAAGAAGAAAAATTATATGTTGCTCCACAATATTGATATGCCAATCTTCAACTTACAAATATTTGGCAAAAAGTGTATATAATGGCATCCCCTTTTTGTGAACACACACACACACACACACACACACGCACCCACACACACACACACACACACACACACACACACACACACACACACACACACACACACACACACACACACACACACACACACACACACACACACACACACACACACACACACACACACACACACACACACACACACACACACACACACACACACACACACACACACACACACACACACACACACACACACACACACACACACACACACACACACACACACACACACACACACACACACACACACACACACACACACACACACACACACACACACACACACACACACACACACACACACACACACACACACACACACACACACACACACACACACACACACACACACACACACACACACACACACACACACACACACACACACACACACACACACACACACACACACACACACACACACACACACACACACACACACACACACACACACACACACACACACACACACACACACACACACACACACACACACACACACACACACACACACACACACACACACACACACACACACACACACACACACACACACACACACACACACACACACACACACACACACACACACACACACACACACACACACACACACACACACACACACACACACACACACACACACACACACACACACACACACACACACACACACACACACACACACACACACACACACACACACACACACACACACACACACACACACACACACACACACACACACACACACACACACACACACACACACACACACACACACACACACACACACACACACACACACACACACACACACACACACACACACACACACACACACACACACACACACACACACACACACACACACACACACACACACACACACACACACACACACACACACACACACACACACACACACACACACACACACACACACACACACACACACACACACACACACACACACACACACACACACACACACACACACACACACACACACACACACACACACACACACACACACACACACACACACACACACACACACACACACACACACACACACACACACACACACACACACACACACACACACACACACACACACACACACACACACACACACACACACACACACACACACACACACACACACACACACACACACACACACACACACACACACACACACACACACACACACACACACACACACACACACACACACACACACACACACACACACACACACACACACACACACACACGACACACACACACACACACGACACACACAGACACACACACACACACACACACAGACACACAGACACACAGACACACAGACACACACACACACACACACACACACACACACACACACACACACACACACACACACACACACACACACACACACACACACACACACACACACCACACACACAATATTGATATGAGTATAATATTATATAAAAGTAAATTTAATTGATTGGTTTTGCTTACAGTACTGCATTTTAATAATTAATTTTACTTAATACATACAATTGTTTACCTTTTAATGACATAACCTCAGTATTACTTTTTCTTCTTATAATTATTTTTGGGCTATGGCCTTGACAAGTATCCAGCAACCAGGACTAATATAATTGGTCAATATAATTAAAAGTGCGAAAAATGTTGCTGAGCTATGAAACCAGGTGTCGCTTTTCCGAACTTGCACTTGAACACCCTTTCTTGGCGATGTTTGTTTTAGTTTTTTTTTCCTTTAGTAATAAGAAGCAGTAACTTCTGATCCATAATAATTGATTAACATCATATCAATTTTTGGAAGCGTAGCCTTCGTATAGCGGGCTACGGACGGAGCAGTTTATTCGCACAGAGGTATGATACAGGGGTGGGTAAGCTCCTTGATAGTCCGCGCCATTTTTCAAAATTTAAAATTGTTCGCGAGCCGCTATTAAACAATTATTTAAAAAGTGTAAAAAAGGTATTGAATTTTTCTCTCACTATTTGGATTTCACCAATTTTAAAGTGAAGTAGAATGGTCAAGATGTTTTGCTGAAGATAGGGAAGGAATGCGAAGTCATAAAAACCATACAAACGAAAAAACTGGAATATCTAGGCCACATAATGAGAGGAGAAAAGTACTCTCTGCTAAGACTCATAATTCAAGCAAAAATCTCGGGAAAGAGAAATGTGGGACGTAGGAGGATTTCCTGGCTGCGAAATTTAAGGGAGTGGTATGGGTGCAGTTCAATACAGTTGTTAAGAGCTGCAGCCAACAAAGTTAAGATTGCTGTGATGGTAGCCAACCTCCGATAGGAGACGGTACTGCAAGAAGAAGAAGAATGGTTCACGTAGTTGCTTCACATATGCAAATAATTCTACAAGCAGCCTTTACTATTTCTGGATATGTACTTCGATTCTTCATCATCCTTCACACTTTAAAAAACATTGTCTTTAACACTATGTCTTCCACTGATATTACCACATGACCTGCCCATCTTCCTTACCTTACCTTTTATAATAGGTCTGACGATATTTTCTGCACCATACAGTCACCAACTCAGCTTTGCGCCGCCTTCTCCACTATGCTGTCAATCCCTTTCTTTGAATTATCATTCTGATAACTTTTCTTTTACACACTAGCAGCTTCTTTATTTCCCGCTGTTGTAGAGTCCATGTTTCACTCCAATATGTAATAATTTGGTGAATAATTGGTATGTACAGTCTTAATTTAGATTGTTTTTTAGCAGCTGAGATCTTAATAATGATGATGTGGAGTATAATCCTCTATTCCACGCAGCTATCCTTGCTGAGACCTCTTTTTATATATGGTTGTCATCTGTAATTACCGCCACTAGATATTTAAACATTTTTACTACTTCGAAGTTGTGCTCATTAATAGTTATGCTCTGCCCAATTCTTGGTCTTGGATTTTTGGTTACTAGCATGTATTTTTGTCTCTCTTTATTTATTCGAAGGTCCAAAGTATCTGTTTGTTCCTTAAGTTGTGAAAATACCTGTCTCACGTCTCTTGTAGAATGAAAGACCGCACCCAGATCATCAGCAAAGGCCAACAATGGGTTGGATCCTCGATTGGTAAATTCTCCTGTCAGCTCAGATATTTTACTTATTACATATTCTAAGGCCAAATTGAATAGCAACGATGATAAGAAGTATCTTTGTCTAAGTCCTGATGTTACACTTAGTCTTTTATATTTGTTGTCAGTAATTTAAGACCTTTTGAAAAACAAAAATTAAAAGTAATTTAGGTACATTTTTTGGCAACCACAAATAAATAATCTTTCAAAGAGCCACATGTGGCTCGCGAGCCACACTTTGGTCACCCCTGGACGAATGACTGAAACGACTGTAACGACAGATCGCGCGACCACACACTACGTGGGGTAGTAAAGACCCATGCGTGTTTCTTGTTAAGGTACTTCGCCACTGCTTGATGTTCATGGTTTTAAGATCTTGCTCTGCGTCGTCTATCCATCTTTAAGGGGTCTTCCTCTTGTTCTATTTCCTTGAGGCTTGCTGAATTACTTTTACAGCTCGATTATCTGGCATTTTTTCTAAGTGACCAAACCAGTTTAGTCTTTGTGACTTACAAACGTAACAATATCTGCGCTCTGTATTAGTCCATCCAGCTTGTAGTTCATTTTCAATTCTCCATGAACTATCGCTGCAATGGGTTGGTCCAAATAAAGTCCTTAGTATTTTGCGCTCAAATTGTCTCGGTTGATTTTCATCATTGGCTGAGAGGGTCCACGTTTCACATCCATATGTGACCACTGGTCTATTTACTGTTTTGTAGATTCTAAGCTTAGACTCACTACCTTTAGATTCTCATGTTGATTCGACTTTGTGCACTTCATATATAAATATTCATATCCTATTTTCAATATCAAATGGTTCTGTCGTATCTCCATGTATTCTCAACATAGCTTTGGGCGCTCCAAAGTCATTCGTATAAGTTTAACTAACTTACTGGGTATCCCTAACATAGATAGTTGCTTTAACATCTTTTGTCTGTCTACTCCATCAAACGTCTGTTTGAAATCGATATACAAGTTGTAAATTGGTATGTTATTAAACATATTTTTTATGTATACCTATTCTATTACCATATTTATGTATTTGGTCTATAGTTGAGCTCTTTGGTCTGAAACCACATTGGTATTCACCAGTCATTTCTTTCGAAAACGAGTCCAGGCGGCTGTATATAATTCCTGATAATATCTTGTAGACGACATTTAAAATTGTTATGCCCCTATAATCGATAATATTAATATAATAATAATAATCGATAGAATAGATAATATTATTATAACTTTTTAAAGATAAAGATATTTTTTTAATATTCTTGCATACTCATACGAAGTTAATTTCGTTGTGCACTCCAGGTTTCTCCAAATATAAGGTTTTTAAAGAGTAAAATCTACCATAAATAGCTAATTTTGGTTGCAGAGTCATCAATTCCAGCTGCTGTCAAAAGTAAACTACAAAATTACCTCTCTACATTATTTTTTCAACTGATGCTTATGGGGAACTCGCTTTTGCACCCAGACTAATAAAATTTAACTTTTTAAAAGCCCTAATGGTATATATTGTGGTCTTTTTGGAACGTAGAAACAACTAGGTATGACAAACCTGATGAACTTGATAATTCATCGTACATATTCAAAAGAAGCTACTTAGTACAGAAATGGACTTTTTGAGAAGTTGTCAGGTTTCGAGATTAGAACATGTAAGAAATGAAACAATTAGAGAACGTATGAAGGTGGAAAAAACTATAATAGACGATATTGAAAAGAGACAGCTGACATGGTTCGGTCACGTTAAAAGAATGAATGAGACTCGCTGGCCGAGAAAAATATTAGAGTGGGTCCCACCGGAGAGAAGAAGAAGAGGACGACCACGGAGAAGCTGGAGGGACAATATTCAGGAGGCAATGGATTCGAGAAAATTAGATGAAGATATGTGTTACGATAGAAAAAATTGGAAGCTGGGTATGGAGAGGCGGCGACAGCCGTAGAATATATATATATATATATATATATATATATATATATATATATATATATATAGTAGTGGATGTGTGAATTGTTCGTAAGGGGATTTTTCCGCATTCTCTATTTCATTTGTTTATATATATATATATATATATATATATATATATATATATATATATATAATGATGTTGGATAATCGAGTACAAATATAAAAATAAATAAGCAAAATCATTGGCTAATACTCGTAAAGTGAATGTGAATTTAGTTGGAAATATATAAAATGATGAAGGGTCATCATTCCATACATCTCTGTGCAACTATATACACCGGTGTTTCGGCCTATTTGGGCTTCATCAGTTAAAAAACTTGCTACACTATACTGACGAAGCCCAAATAGGCCGAAACACCGGTGTATATAGTTGCACAGAGATGTATGGAATGATGACCCTTCATCATTTTATATATTTCCAACTAAATTCACATTCACTTTACGAGTATTAGCCAATGATTTTGCTTATTTATTATATATATATATATATATATATATATATATATATATATATATATATATATATATATATATATATATATATATATATTTCCTTATTCCTGACCGTGAATTTTTAAACAGTTGGTTTTTAATTCCTGGGTTTGCGGTCTGTTATAAATAAAACACTTGATTTTGCTTAGACGTTTCGGCTCTTTGCCATTTTCAATAAGCACTTTTAATTATTAAACACTACACTGTTAACAAACATATTTTATATACAATACACGTAATATTTTGAAAATTTAAAAAAATGCACATCGTGTTTCTCTAAGATGTTATGAGAGAATGCCAGGCATGGGCATTGGGCATATGGTAAAAGCACTTCACAACGGTTTTGGATGGTGGTCGTAAAACCAAAACGATAATATACAGGAGATCAAGTTACATAATATACGAAAGAAATAAATCTGACTAATGTTTAACTTTTAATAATGGGAGCAAGATTTTTTGTAGTTGTGATCTGAGTATGTAACTCGAAATATGAATACTGAGGTGCGTATTTTTTTTTGTATTTTATATGGAACAGAGGCTTGAACGCTAAAACAAGGATATTCATTAATGATAGAACATTGTAATAGAACAGAGTATTTGATATGTGGGCATATAGAAGATTTTTAAAAATAACCTTGGTTCAAAAGATTAAGAGACAACCACGTTTTGTAACCGAATGAAATAAAGAAAAATGAGATATTAAATACAATTAAAATAAGAAATTTACATTATTTGGAAACATGTTATGAGAAATGAGATATGTGTTTATGTAGATCGTTATATAGGAAAAGACACTGGACAGAAGAAGCATTTCTCTCATAACATCTTAGAGAAACACGATGTGCATTTTTTTAAATTTTCAAAATATTACGTGTATTGTATATAAAATATGTTTGTTAACAGTGTAGTGTTTAATAATTAAAAGTGCTTATTGAAAATGGCAAAGAGCCGAAACGTCTAAGCAAAATCAAGTGTTTTATTTATAACAGACCGCAAACCCAGGAATTAAAAACCAACTGTTTATATATATATATATATATATATATATATATATATATATATATAATATGTACATATTCATACATTCGTACATTCATACATAATTCGTACGGTACATTTACATTATACTATTTAATATGCACGTATTATATCTAATCCAGGTAATTAATATGGTTATGTAATATGTACTGAAGCATATATTATATTTGTTAACAAATATTTACCGTATGTAGTTAGTTCTGCTTGCCGAATGAGGTAAGTGTACCAAAGGTTTCTCCTAAATGACCCTATCCTATACATGATATATCCAAACCGGCTACACCATTTAACACATTGTTTAAAATTTCATCACTTGAGACATTCTTCAGTAATGACGCATACGAGATCCTTTGTATGCAAGTATAATATTATGGTACCTATTGGTATGTGCTGACATTATATCTCTTCATAATACATAAGGAATTATTTATTTTACATGTACCGGTATGCGTGTTATATTGTAACGGAAGTAGTAAGTTAGCGGCAAGGTATAAACTTTGTTGCTAAGAAGGTAAATAGGTCGAGAGCAAAAATAATTTCACCAGATGATTGTTTATTCTTACACATGTCTTTAACAGGGTGGAAGAATAGTGAAAAGGGCCTTTCGAGAGATAGTTTTCGTAGAATATATTATTGCCACTTACTCGAATAAACCAATACAACGCAACTTTGATCATAGCAACCAGCCGATACAGGATTTGTATCAGCAACCACATATTAATAGAAAAAAGAACGAGATGTTGCACTCCGGGAATGCCCCAGGAGGGGAAAGAATAGCTTTCTTAATGAACTTTTTTTTTAAATGGCTTTGGCAGAGCCAATTAGCCAGACTTGTTTCTGATTGATTGCAGATTCATAGTCATAAATTTCTTATAACATAAGTACATTTTACAATTTTATTTTTATAGATACATTGGTACATTGTGTAGCTTTTTTTTATTTTGTTTTTTTTTTTAATTATTTTATGAATGAACTACATTTATGTCAGAATTCAATATATCGTTGAATGTTTATTTTTTCAAGTTCGTCAGGAATTTGCTAGAAAATTAAGTTACAATTAAATTCTATAATTACCGACCTGGAAAAGATGTAACTGTTGAAGATTATGTGAACGCATTACGAAGCAGATTAAGTGCAAGAAATGCCTGATCTCACGTTTAAGGAATTCATAGGGGCATATGGAGGTACCAGTAAAACAATACATGGTATTATCATACCACTGAAGAAAATCAAAGTCTACTCGCAATTCCAGATGACTGATCACTGGCCCATATCATCCCTGACAGCACTAGCGACGCAACACAATTGGCATCCATATTTCGAAGGAAGCTTGTTCAAGTTGAGAACTACCAGCATCTAAAAGTGCATAAAGATGTCAAAATCAGTATACTAAGGACCAAATTTTGTTATTCGGGGGGTTTTTGAGGTCACTGAACACGAATACGCCATTAGGACCTAACCCCGGATCACCTGGTGCCCAAAGTCACTGCAAGGGACGTCATCTTCTGGAGTTTCGAGGGTTTTCGGCATTCAATTGATGCAACCGGATTACTCCTACGATTTTGGGGTCGCTAAATACGAATATGCCGTCAGAATTGGCCTCCGGAGTACCTGGTGCCCAGGGTCACCACTAAGGCACGTCATCTTCTGGAGTTGTGAGGGTTTTCGGAAATAAATTGATGCAAATGGATTACTCGAAGGTTTTGAGATCGCTAAACACGAATACGTAAATAGAACCTACCTGCAGAGCACCTGGTGCCCAGGGTCACTGTAAGGGACGTCATCTTCTGGAGTTTCGAAGGTTTTCGGCATTTAATTGATGCAAATGGATTACTGGAAGGATTTTGAGGTCGCTAAGCACGAATATGCCATCAGAACCAACCTGGTGTCAAGAGTCACTGCAAGGGGCGTCATTTTCTGTAGTTTCGAGGGTCTTCGGTACTACATTGATGCAAATGGATTACTCGTAGGTTTTTGGGGTTGCTGAACGCGAATACGCCATCAGGTTCGACCCACGGAGCACCTGGTGCCTAAAGCCGGTCTTCTTCTGGAGTTTCGAAAGTTTTCGGCATTAAATTGATGCAGACGGATAACTCATGGGTTTTTGGGGTTGTTACACAAATACGCCATCAGAACAGATACAGGGGTACCTGCTTCCTAAGGCACGTCATCTTCTGGAGTTTCGAGAGTTTTAGGTATTAAATTGATTCAAACGTATGTTGTTTTCATACTCTTGTGTTTTTTGGGTTGCGGAACATGAATATGACTTAGATGAAAACTTCTGGAGTATCTAGTGACTACGATGAATAACACTATCAAAATAGAATTATAGTAAATCGATCTTGAAATAAAAGAAGGAAAAACATTTTAAAATATAAATTGAGTTTATATTTATAAATAATTTAAAAAATTGAATAGCACAACATAGTTATGTTAATAAAAAGTCTACAAATAGCAAAATAAAATTTCACCAATTTGAATGCATTCTATATATCGCAACCTTAGAAGACACCATAATATATCGGTAAAAGTCGGGAGCTCTTAGTTTTAGGAGATATGAATGCACGAGTGGGCAAAAAAATAGGAAATAATGTCATTGGAAGGTATGGAGAAGAAATCCTAAATAATAATGGCGAGCGGTTAATAGAACTTTGTACGCGAAATGAACTAAAAGTCATGAACGGATTCTTCAAACACAAAGATATACATACTTACTTACTTACTTATTTCCTGTTACTCCGTAAAGGAGCATAGGGCATCCACGAAGCTTCTCCACTGGACTCTGTCTCTGGCCATAGCTGCTACCTCTCCCCAGCTCTTTCTCATACCTTTGTAGTCAGCATCAATTGTTCTTCTCCAGGTCGTTGCGGGTCGTCCTTGCTTTCTTCGTCCTGCTACTGTCCATTTTAGAGCTTTCTTTGTTATATCTGAGTTGTCCTTCCTCAGGGTGTGTCCCAGCCAATTCCATCTTTTCCTTTTAATTGCAATTTCAATTGGCTCTTGTTTGGTTTTCTTCCAGAGTTCTTGATTTGTTATGATGTTGGGCCAATATACTTTCAAAATTTTTCGGAGGCACCTGTTTACAAATACTTGGAGTTTTTTGACAGTTCCGTCTGTTATTGCCCAGGTCTCGCATCCATACAGTAATACTGTTTTAACATTACTATTAAACAGTCTTATTTTGGTGTTTTGACTAATTTGTGTTGACCTCCATATGTTTGAGAGTGTTCCAAATACTTGTTGTGCTTTTCTAAGTCGATGTTTAATGTCCGCCTCGATTCCACCATGTACGTCAAGTATACTTCCTAGGTAGCAAAATTCTTGTACCTGTTTTACTTCTTCTTTACTGATATATAATTTTTCCTGCCGGAGTTGGCCTATTCTCATCTCAACTGTCTTATTGACATTTATTCGGAGACCAATTTCTGCCGCCTCTTTCTCCAGTTTACTTAGCATGTTCTGCATATCATCTATTGTATGGGATACCAGGCATATATCGTCTGCATATTCCATATCAACCAGTTTCTTACCATCTAAGTAGTTCCAAGGGATTCCGTTTTTCTGTCTATGGTTTTTTGTAAAATGTAGTTGAGACATATATTGAAGAGTAGAGGTGAGAGTATACAGCCTTGCTTTACCCCCTTCTCTATTTCTATTTTGTCCGTCATTTGACCCTTATGTAATACCTGGAATGTTGTTCGGTTATACATCATTTGTATTATTCTAATGATCTTAGGTGGAATTTTCGCGTGGCTTAAAATGTTCCAAAGAGCTTTGTGTTTTATACTATCAAACGCTTTGGCAAAGTCTACAAACGTCATTATCAGTGCTGCATTCTTTTCTTTAATTTCTTCTATGATGATACGTGATGTAGCAATCTGGTCAATACAGGATCTTCCCCTTCTAAAACCCGCTTGTTCATTGCGAAGATTTTTATCGATTTCGACGCTAATTCTTTGATGTACAATATAGGCTAGTATTTTATTTATAGAACACAATAGTGCTACTCCTCTCCAGTTTTCGCATAGCTGCGCGTCACCTTTTTTTGGGAGATTTATTATGATACCATTATTCCACTCTGTAGGTACGTGTTCTTCATTCCATATCTCTATCAGCAATTGTGCCAGTAACTCCACTGTTCCCTCAATGTCAGCTTTCCACAATTCGGATGGGATACCGTCAATTCCTGCTGCTTTGTTATTCCTCAGGTGACGGATTGCTTCACCTAATTCTTTCTTCGTTGGGCTCTCTGCATTTATTTTTAAACAGTTTTCAATTGGTCCTGCTGCATGGTCTTCTTGCGCAAACGGTTCGTTTTCTTGCTCTGCTATGAGTTCTTGGTAATACTCTTGCCATCTATGGGTCTGTTCTTCTGTCGTTGTGAGAACTTGCCCTCTTTTGTCTTTTAGTGGTTTGTTATTGTTTGTGTTCCTGTTTGCCAAACGCTTGGTGTTTCTATATAATTCTCTTTGGTTATTTGTTGCTGCTGCTTCTTCTGCTGCTCGAGCCATTCCCTCAGCCCATTTTCTATTGTCTCCTCTAGCACTCTTTTTTACCTGTTTATTTGCAGCTTCATATTCTTGGGCTATTTTAATTTTGTCGTCACTTCCTTGTGCTCTATTTAATGTGGCTTTGAGGTCCTTTCTTTTTCTAATAAGTTGCCAGGTATTTTCACTTATCCACTCTTTCCGTTCTTCTTCTTGATATCCTAAGATTTCCTGAGCATTTTGATGTACGGCAAGTTTAATCGATTCCCATTTCTCTTCTACACTTATCTGCATATGGTTCATAGTTTCTGCATTTAGTTTTATTCTATTACTCCATTCATTATAAGTTTCGCTATCGTTCAATTGTTGTATGTTGTATTTCTTGCGTCTGTTGAGTTGTTTATTGCTGTTTTTCGCCCTTATTTTTACTTTTATTTCCCCCAATAGTAGGTGGTGGTCGCTCCCTACATCTGCTGATCGCTTATTCCTTACATCCAGTAGACTGCTTCTCCATTTGTTACTAATCAGAAGGTGGTCTATTTGATTTTCTGTTTTCTTATCAGGTGATACCCAGGTTATCTTGTGACACTTTTTATGTGGAAATATCGTTCCTCCAATTACCATATTGTTTTCTAAACTAAATTCTATGAGTTTTTCTCCATTTTTATTTCTTTCCCCTAGCCCGTGTACTCCCATACTTGCTTCTGCCCCATTATTATCCTGACCTACTTTCGCATTCAGATCCCCCATAACTATGATAATATCTCCTTTGTTTATCTTCCTCATAACTTCATTTAATTCTTGATAAAACTTTTCTTTATCCTCTTCTTCACTTACTTCTGTAGGTGCATAGCATTGCACGATGGTTACCTTCCTTATAAACGAGTTGAACTGGGCCACTATTATTCTATCTGACACTGGATACCATTTAATTAGGCCTCTTTTGGCCTCCTTGCTGACAAGTATTCCGACTCCATTTCTTCTATCATTGGTTATATCACTGGCAAACACAATGGTTCTCCGTACACGAGTTCGGCGGCTGAAGTACCTAAATCTTCTCTCCACGCTGCTCGTATGCCCAGTAACACTGAAGGTAGGCTTTCGGTCCATCGGATGTTTTCATGACATCGAATTGCTGCTTTTAACTGTCGATGAAACCTTTCTACCATACCCTTTGCTTGCGGATGATAGGCGGTTGTCCTTAAATGGGTAGTTCCAGTTAATTTGCATATTGATTTGAAGAGATGCGATTCGAATTGTCGGCCTTGATCTGTTGTGATGCACTTGGGAGTGCCGAAACGAGCTATCCAACCAGAAAAAAATGTTCTGGCTACTGTGTCTGCTTCTTGATTAGGCATCGGGAAAGCTTCTGGCCAACGTGTGAAACGGTCAACGCATGTTAGACAGTATCTGTTTCCTTCTGAGACCGGCATCACTATAATGTCTATGTGGACGTGTTCGAATCGGCTGGAAGGTGGTAGAAAACTTCCAGTAGGTAAAACAATGTGGCGCGATATTTTCGATTTTTGGCACTGTAGACACGCTCGAGTCCATTTCCTCACATCTGATTTAATGGATAGCCAAACATATCGCTGTGTGATCATCTTCACAGAACTGTTGATTCCGGGATGTGCTAGGTTATGCATGGTGCGAAAAATTGCCATTCGAAGTGGTTTCGGTACAAATGGTCTGGCTGTAGATGTTGATATATCACAGTACAAACTCGCGTTTTGTTCGGAAAAGCGTATTTTCTTCATTTGAAGTCTCACTTAAAAAAGTTTGCAGTTCTGGATCATTTTCTTGTGCGAGAGCTAAGTCAGTGATGTCGATATCTTTCTTGATGCTATCGACTCGAGATAGTGCGTCTGCCACAATATTTGTTAATCCAGAAATGTGCTGAATGTTAGTGCAAAACTGTCCTATATAGTCTAAATATCTAAACTGTCTAGGACTACATTTATCTAGCTTCTCAGTAAAGGCGAAGGTGATTGGTTTCTTGTCTGTGTATGTCGTTATGTCCTTGCCTTCGATCATATGTCTGAAGTGTTTTATGGCTAGATATAATAGCTAATAGTTCTCTGTCGTATGTACTATATTTCTTTTGGTGAGAATTTCTTAGAAAAGAAAGCTAAAGGTTTCATACCTGTATCCGTTTTTTGTTGTAGTACAGCTCCCGCACAAAAATCGGAAGCGTCACAAGTGATGGAGATATCAACATCGTTTACAGGGTGGCTTAGTAAAGCAGCGTTAGCTAAATTGTTTTTGCAGTCGTCAAAGGCTTGGATTCGCTGTGGTGTCCATTCGATTGGTGCTTTTCCTTTGACATTACCTTTTAGGGCATCATGTAGTGGTGCTTGTAGCTCAGCTGCATTGGGTATGAACCTTCGGTAGAAGTTTAACATACCTAGAAATCTGCGTAGGTCTTTCACTGTTTTTGGCTGAGTGAAATTTTGTACAGCTGCTACTTTTTCTTGTGGAGGTGTGAGTCCTCCGTCTGATACTGTGTATCCCAAAAAGGTAATCTCGTTTTTGCCGAATTGACACTTCGCTGGATTTATCACAACGCCAAACTGCTTGAGCCTTTTGAAAATCTCTTCCAAATGCGACATATCTTCGGATTCTGATGCAATGAGAATGTCATCGATGTAGGCGTAGGCGAAGTCTAGACCACGTAAAATCTCGTCTATGAAACGCTGGAATGTTTGTCCTGCGTTTCGTAAACCAAAAGGCATATAATAAGTATTCGTACAGCCCAAATGGTGTGGTAACGGCGGTTTTTGGTATGTCTTCGGTGGCTACTGGTATCTGGTTGTATGCTCTCACTAAATCTATTGTAGAGAAAATTGTCTTACCAGCTAGCGCCTGACCGAAATCTTCGATGTGCGGAATTGGATATCGATCTGGAACTGTTTTTTGGTTTAGACGTCGATAATCTCCGCAGGGTCTCCATTCCTCACCTTTCTTCGGGACCATGTGCAGTGGAGTAGACCAGTTATTTTCGATGGTCTTATGATGCCTAGTCGTAGAAGATTTTCGAACTCTTTTTTAGCCCATTGCAGTTTGTCAGGTGCTAATCGTCGAGGCTTCGAAAAAACGGGTGGACCTGGTGTTGTATCGATGTGGTGCTTGGTTTGATGTTGAATGTCTTTCACAATACCGGCGGGTCGCGTGATTTCCGGAAATCGCAGCAGCAGTTCGTGGTAACGCGACGCTTCCACGATAGTCTTTACTCTCCGTCGAAACACTCTTTAACGAGTCCCTTTGTTCGAAGGGTTGTCGTACTGTCTACTAAGCACTGGTTAGCAATGTCCACTAGGAGAGCGAAATGGGAAAGAAAATCGGCCCCGATAATGGGCTTTGAAATGTCCGCCACTACGAATCGCCACGTAAAATCACGCCGTAGTCCGATGTTTAATGTCAAGTTCACGTAGCCGTACGTCGCGATTTTAGTGTCATTGGCCGCGTATAGTTCGTATGAAGTCTTTTCGCGTGCACCCCGTACATATTTTCGCGGGAAAACGCACAGATCGGCTCCGGTGTCGATTAAAAACTGTTTTTTGTATCATAGTCTGTTACGAAAAGGCGGCTAGACTTTGGGCTTCGATCGGATGCCGCATTTACCGACTGCCCGCGATGTTTCCCTGGTGCTTGCACGAAGGAGAGCACTTTTGAGCCTGGTCACCAAAACGGTAGTGATACCAACATAATATGTCACTATTATGTTCCCTACTGTAGCTACTGTCTGTAGGATATGGTCTTCGTCTTTGAGTTGCTGCGGTTGCGACGGTATGTGTTTGTTTGTGCTTAAGCCTGCGTCAAGCTAGCTAGCTGGATTTTCATGTCAGCTAATTCAGCTGTCCATTTCCCGATGGCCACTGCAATCCGATCTGAAACACTATTGTTGGCACTGGTCGTCATTGTCGATGTTCACTGTATTTAAAACCGGCAAAAGTATATTATTAACACTAACTTTTTTTAAATTTTCGCGGCATTTTAAATACTCGCGGGGTCACCAATATTCCGGTTGGTGTATGGCGGAATTTAATTAAAACGACAAAGAAATAATGTGTACAACGAACGGTAATCTGTTTATTTATTTTGTGTGAACAAGCGGTGTGTTGTTGACCTATATCGACAATCGAAGGGTGTGTGTTGTGCAGACGCTGGTAGTAGACTGACTGGGTCGAACGAAACCCCACTGTTATGTCAACTGATTTGCGGTTTCTTAGATAAACCAGAGAAAGTCATAAATTGAGAAAAAAGGATTTCAAGAATTTTGACATAACGAGGCTGGGGACATCGTAATCAATTAAGAAGTGTTTCTCTGAAAGAAACATTAATCTTATACAACAATCTGTTTAACGTTTCGTTTAACATCTGCTCTGTATTTACATGTGAATTTATATGACACATATTAGGTATTTCGTTTTGCGAAAAGTTATTAAAAATAAAAATTAAAATTAGCAGAAAATAGTAATTACAGCGTAATTCTATAGAAATTATCTAATATCTCAAGAAATACACTTCCAAATGAGAAACCAAAAAACAGGTGTTTAATATTTTTCATAAACCTATCGAATAACACAAAACATGACCCTCCAACCCACTTTAAAATACGTGGAGGGTAACTTTAAAATCTTAAATAGCAACCCCCATGTTTTATTGCAGATTTGGATTCCTCCTGAAAAACTAAGCAACATTTATTCGAAACATTTTTTAGAATTGTTGATAGATGGCGCTATAATTGGAAAAATATCAACAATTTTAAAAAATGATTCGAATAAATGTTACTTATTCTTTCATGAGGAATCCAAAACTGCAATAATAAATGGGGGTTCATATTTTAGAGTTACCCCATCTCTAGGGTGTGGAGTGGGTGCTAGTGTTTGGTGTTATTCGATAGGTTTTTGAAAAATATTAAACACATGTTTTTTGGTTTTTCATTTGGAAGTGTATTTCTCGAAATATTAGACCGGTTCTATAATTTACCTATGGTATCAGGTAAATCGTTTTTCCCAATTATAGCGACATTAGTCCTGTCGCCAGGGGGGTTCAACGGCCTCCTGTATTCAGATGGACTTACCCAAGTTTTTATTATGTATTTTGGCCCGTAGAACACGAATTTTTTGGGTAACAGTTGATCCGGATGTCGATAAGATTGTTATAAACAAAGAAGTTGAGGAATTACATAACAGTGATTTGTCGCAAAACAAAACCTGTTTTTGTATTTTTTGGGCCATTCTAACCAAAAAATGTTCCTACAAGTTTTTTCGTAGGATGCATAGTTTTCGAGATAAACGCGGTTGAACTTTCAAAAAATCGAAAAATTGCAATTTTTGAACCCGAATAACTTTTGATTAAAAAATAAAATAGCAATTCGGCTTACCGAATTTGAAAGTTCAAGTCAAATTCTATCGGTTTCGAATATATACATTGCTAAAAATGTATGTGTTTATGGCTAAAAAAAGCTATAAACACATAGTGTTTCCCGTGCCTAATACATGCGTTTACATGCATGCTACGTAGAAATAGCCTCGCTTGCACTTGTACCTACTCTACCTACTCGTTCGATTTTAAATGAGAAATCATTGAAAACATCACTCCAGCACTAGGTGTTTATACTTTTGTTTAACAATAAAATAATAAATTTTTAGCAATGCAAATAACTAAAACCGATATACTTTGACTTGAACTTTCAAATACGGTAAGCAGAATTGCTATTTTATTTTTTAATCAAAAGTTATTCGGGTACAAAAATTGCAATTTTTCGATTTTTTGAAAGTTCCACCGCGTTTATCTCGAAAACTATGCATCCTACGAAAAAATTTGTAGGAACACTTTTTGGTTAGATTGGCCCAAAAAATACAAAAACATGTTTTGTTTTGCGAGAAATCGCTGTTATGTAATTCCTCAACTTCTTTGTTTATAACAATTTTATCGACTTCCGGATCAACTGTTACCCAAAAAATTCGTATTCTACGGGTCAAAATACATAGAAAAAACTTGGGTAAGTCCATCTGAATACAGGAGGCCGTTGTACCCCCCCTGGCGACAGGACTACATCTATCCACAGTTCGAAAAAATGTCTCGAATAAAAGTTACTTACTTTTACGTTTACGTAAGGAACCCAAAACTGCAATAAAAGTGGGGGTTTCCATTTAAGATTTTATAGTTACCTCCCACCCCACCCCTAGGGGGTGGAGTGGGGGTGGTAGTGTTTGGTTTCATTCGACAGATTTTTGAAAATTATTGAATAATTATTTTTCAGTTTTTCGATCCGATGTTTATTTCGCGAAATATTCAACCGTTCCGATACTTTTGGGACACCCTATATTTATGGTTATATTTTTTTATACATTGTTAACAAAGTTTCGAGGTATACAAAAAAAAATCTTTTGGCGGTTTAGCTGTTTTTCACTAGATATATTCTGCCTTCTGGTAACATTTTTTTAATCCCAAGGGAATTCAATTAGTCAGACTAATAAATAAACCTTTAAAAAGTTATTTTTTTTATATTTTTATGGCCTTTATACGCGATTTTATATGAAATTCGAAAACGCCTGTTTTGGGACTGAATATTATCCCTGTACTAAAAAGATGGGTCTTTTGTAGCAGGGAATGTATTCAAAAAGTTTAGTCTACTAATTAAAGCCTTTTAAAGAAAAAAAATACCTATATAAGAATTATTACGTATTCATTTATGCATTGGACACCTAATTTATATTTTCATATTGTTCTGTTGAAGAGTAAATGACACACTTTTCAACTCAGCCTGCAATTATATAAAAAATGTCCTTGTACTTTATCCTTGTTATTCAATTGTGATGAACTTATTGTTTTGAAAACCTACACACACACAACGTTTTTATATTGTTCTTTATGTGAAATACGTCTGTAGTCAATATTGTGAGGCCGCTCCCGTATAAAAAAATTTCTGATTGTTTCGTTGCAGATTCATATTCAAAAATGTCCCCTTTTAAACAATATCATAAGAGTGCCGGTCAAAATTAAAAAAAAAAATTGTAATCAAATTCAAAAGATCGCCTCTTTTACCCCGGAAAATATTTTTTAGTTTTTTTTGGGTTATTTTAAACAAAAAGGTCTCTTGTAATTTTTCTTAAAAGTTGATAGTTTTCGAGTGGTAAGCGATTTAAAATCTGAAAAATGCGAAAATTCGCATTTTCGAGGCTTGAACACTCAATATTATGTAAATTATTATTTTTGAGATTTCCACATACCTAAATTGAAGTTGAAACATTCACTTAGAATAGAGGTTCCCAACCAGTGGTACGCGTACCACTGGTGGTACGCGGGAAGGTTTCAGGTGGTACGCGTCGCGTGGGTGAAACAAGCGACATTAAGATTATTCTCCTTGATGTGTGAAGATATGGGTGGCGGGTTCAAAACTCTTCTGTTAAATACAGAAGTGAGATCGTTATCTCGAGGGAAAATTTTCACCTGTCTCTTTGAACTGAGGTCAGCAGTTTTAATGCTTTTAAGTAAAAAAAATAATGACATGAAAGACTTGTTCTATGATGAAGAATCGTTGTCAAGATTGGAGTGTCTAGCTGACATTTTTAACAGACTTAACTCGCTGAAAATGGTTCTTCAGGGAGAAAACACAACATCCATCACAGTCAATGGAAAGATAAACCACTTCAAAAAAAAGTTGGTTCTTTTTTGTTCACAAATACAGGGGAATATTGTCCCTGCATTTCCTACGCTGTCATCATTTTTTGAAGAAAACGAAATATCTCCAACATTAGATGTGGTTGCTGATATAACTCTTCACTTGGAATCTCTTCAAGAAAGTTTTAATAAATAATACTTCTCTGAAGATTATTGCAAAGTTGACCAAAAATCCTTTTGCAGGAACCTCACCAAATGAGTTGTAATTACAGGAAACATTCATCGATCTAACAGAAGGCAATTCTATGAAAGACAGTTTTAAAGAGAAATCCTTAATTGACTTCTGGATCGGGTGTAAATCCGAGTATCCAATGCTCTTCCGGCAAGCTATGCTGTTTTAGATGCCATTTGTCACTAGTTACTTGTGTGAGACTGGTGAAGTATTGTATATAAAAAATAAATATAGAAACAGACTAACAAGTGTTGAAGAGGACTTACGAATAAAATTGAATTCAATTACTCATGCAATTGACACTTTAATCACAGGCAAACGGCAACAATCGTCGCATTAATCTCGATACAAAGTGACTAATTTTGATTTCTGTTGATTTGTATCTTTTTTTTTTTGTTGAAAGTTTGTAGCAATTGTATAACATTGCATGATGATTTTGTATAGCCATGAGTAATAAACGTATATCTGTATATATTTTTCATCCGACGCCCTGAAGGACACTAAGGATTATGAGAAAGAAGAAGAAGTATATATTTTTAAATAAAAATTAGAAAGTATAATTGACTAATAATTATATTTATTGTTGTCTTGATAAAAAGCTTGAAAAAGTCAATGAATAATTAAATTTAAAGTGATAATATTTATTTAATTAAAATAAAACAAGCCAATGGACATGTTTTTGATAGTAAACATGTTTCTAAAAAAAAATAGGATCGGGGGTAGGATTCCTTCCATTCAATGCCCCCCAATGTTCGGTGGTACGCCAAAATCTTTAAAATATTTCAAGTGGTACGCAGTTGCTAGAAGGTTGGGAACCCCTGACTTAGAAGATAAGCTCCGAGTAATCAGAGCTTATTTCAAGTTAGACCGTTGTTTTTTAATTTTTATTCTTATTGAATTAATTATTGACATTGTGTTAATTAAATATGCTAATCATATAGTGCGACGTACATGCAGTTTCACGGGCGGCTATTAAAAATCCAGTGGACGCGCATAATTAATAAATAAAAAACAATGGTCTAAATTGAAATAAGCTCCGATTACTCTTTAGAATTTTGAAGTTGAACTTTTATACTTCAATTTAGGCAATTGGCAAGCTCAAAAATAATAATTTAAATTTGAGTCTTCAAGCCCTGAAAGTGCGTATTTTTGCATTTTTCAGATTTTAAATCGAATATAACTCAAAAACTATCAACTTTTAAGGAAAATGAAGCAAACCTTTTTGTTTAAAATAGCGCAAAAAAGCAAAAAAAATATATTTTTCCACCTAGGTACCTCTACCGAAAGTATACTTTTCCGGACCTGATTGTAGGGAGCAAAGTTGTACTTTTCCTCCCTAGGGAGGAAAAGTAAAAGTGACGTCATTCATGAAATATAACTTATTGACGCCCTGCACAATATCTATTTTCTATTACGTAAGTATCTATACATTTTAACGTTTATTTATAAAACACCCAGTATTTTGCAGAATGGTAAAAAACAGTAAATTGTTATTTTGATTTAACAATGTTTACATTAATAATTTGACTTATATTTGACAGTTGACCAGTTATATTTGACATATTGTACCAACTTGTTAGTTTTAATTTTAATAAATTTTGTTGGTTAGTTACATAAATAAATTAAGTAAAAATGAAAAATGACTTGATATTAATTTGAGGAAGGTGGAAAAACCATATGTATAACATGGGAGTAAAGTGCCTTTTTCTCCCTTGAATGATTACTGCCCTCCGCTACGCGTCGGGCAGTAAACTTCATTCTCGGGAGGAAAAGTAGCACTTTCCTCCCTTGTTATACAAATAGCTATTCCGTAGCAATATAAGGTGATCTTTTGAATTTGTTTAAATATAATTTTTGCCCAAAAATTTCGACCGTCACAACAGCCATCCGCAAAAAAATCGACACAGAAATTTTTTCATACGGGAGCGGTCACACAACATGAACATGTTCCAGACCATTTTTAGGTCTTCGTATTTGAAGAGTTTTTTTTTATTGATAACAGCATCAACCACTTTGGGTTATTAGCTGTACTATAGTTGATACAAGGTTACTTAAATCTATCAGTATTTTTTGATTAATTACAATTTTTACAATTATAGGTTTACAAATTATTAACAGTAAGTTTGTTTAAAATATTAATGTCTTTCATATAGGTCTATTTCATCTGTTGTAATTGTAATGTAAAAATATTTGTAAAATAATGTAATGTAACTTATGTCGCTAATAACTCTTAGTAGTTAATGCGAATAAATAAATAAAAAAAAAATTAATGTCTTTAAAGAAATTATACATATTTGTAAATTTACAATGTTGTCCTAAGACTGTTTTTATATTGTTAGGTATTGAGTGTTTTTGTCTTTGATTAATATATGTAGGGCATTCTATTAAGATGTGTTTTACATTAATGTCGCAATTACATAAGTAATTGATGAATTCGACCGTTACTTGATGGAAGTTCATTTTATCTCACAATAAAACACTAAAAAACGTTTGTTTTCTATACTTCCACAAAATTTATTACAACTATGTTATTACTACACCTGTTTCGGCAAAGTGCCTTTCTCAAGTGATATCTTTTACAATGTGTTTGCCTTTTTAAGTCTTTAACTGAAGAGGTTGAGGAGTGGGGAGCTGTTTGTCTCGAGTTGGTCATTCAGAATTATATCTGTATTTTTCAATTTATTAATTTCCATTGATTCTAAAAGTGATAGTTTAAGGCCTTTATTTTGAATATGTAGAATTTGAAACTCTTCATTGAAAGAATGATTATGATCTAGAAGGTGAAGTGCGTATGTAGAAGTGTCTGTTTTTCTATTGTTGAAAGCCCTTTTGTGTTCTGCTATCCGTTTGTCAAAAGTTCTGCCAGTTTGACCGATGTAAGTTTTCGGACAGTCACCACAAGTTAGTTTGTACACACCACTCTGTAGTTGCTTTCTCTTTCGGCTTTTATTGTTTTTAATATGTTTGCTTAAGTTGTTGTTAGTTCTGAAAGCTGGTGTTATTCCTTTCTTTTTTATGTATCTGGCTATTTTTGTTGTTATTTTGCCAGTATATGTGAGAGAGCAGAAGGTACTGGGTTCTTTCTGTGGTGGTGGATACACTAATTTCAAGGCTTTCTTATGTATCCACCACCACAGAAAGAACCCAGTACCTTCTGCTCTCTCACATATACTGGCAAAATAACAACAAAAATAGCCAGATACATAAAAAAGAAAGGAATAACACCAGCTTTCAGAACTAACAACAACTTAAGCAAACATATTAAAAACAATAAAAGCCGAAAGAGAAAGCAACTACAGAGTGGTGTGTACAAACTAACTTGTGGTGACTGTCCGAAAACTTACATCGGTCAAACTGGCAGAACTTTTGACAAACGGATAGCAGAACACAAAAGGGCTTTCAACAATAGAAAAACAGACACTTCTACATACGCACTTCACATTCTAGATCATAATCATTCTTTCAATGAAGAGTTTCAAATTCTACATATTCAAAATAAAGGCCTTAAGCTATCACTTTTAGAATCAATGGAAATTAATAAATTGAAAAATACAGATATAATTCTGAATGACCAACTCGAGACAAACAGCTCCCACTCCTCAACCTCTTCAGTTAAAGACTTAAAAAGGCAAACACATTGTAAAATATATCACTTGAGAAAGACACTTTGCCGAAACAGCTGTAGTAATAACATAGTTGTAATAAATTTTGTGGAAGTATAGAAAACAAACGTTTTTCAGTGTTTTATTGTGAGAATTACATAAGTCACAAATCGGGCGATTTGACTTAGAGATTAAGTAGCTGTGAGTTAGTCTGCTATGCCCTTTACGTAAACGAGTTAGTTTCACTATTTAAGTCTATCTCGATCTCGCACCAAAATTCGATGAAGGCTTTACTGTGTGTAGAGTTGATTGTGAAAGATTCCACTCGCTTTCCCATTCGTTTATCACTTTTTCCATAATGTTTTAGTTTTGAAATTTTATAAGTTGTGCTTTGTTTGTGTTTCATCTAAAGACAATAAATGCTGTATAAAAGGTATATTTAAAAAAACCCTCAAAAGGGCCACATCAATTCACATAACTAGTTTTCGACTGGTTTACCAGTCATCATCAGTGCTTACCTAAAATGAATATAACCTGATAAAAAGGGTAAAGATGTTGAAATTTTGACTAGGGTTAAAAAAAGTTAGGTTATACTCACGTGCAATGTACATGTTAGCCACCAAAATGCTATTTTACAAAAATATGTGGGTCCAAGCCCATTTCAAGTAGTCCGTTAAGGAAACATAAGTATAAAAAGCTACCTTAAGCCTTGATGTTTAAAATATAATTTAATTTGCCCTAGGTAACATCTGAAATTTGGGTGTGACTTGTTCACATGTTGGAAGTTTGACGGCAAGTGAAATTGAAATGGTTAGGAACCTCGGAACGATGACAAGACAAACGACAGTTCCACAGGTAGTTTTTAACATAACCTGTCATATTTAAGAATAAGGTATAAATATTATTGAAATTAGAAATGATGTAACAACACACCCAATGTGGAAATTATCATGTAAAATTCATTAAACTAGTTGTTGTAGTAAAATGGATTCTCGTATACTGTAAGTGGAACTAGTTAGGCAAACCACATTACACAAAAGGTTAGTATTCGACAACTAATACCGTAATGAAATCTTATTGTCAAGAGATCGAAGATTTATAAAGGCACATTTTGTGGTGATTTAGAGTTATCGAATTTATTTAACTTATTAGTAGCTGTTGGGATTTGTGTAAGTGTGTAAAAAATCACATTTGGGGTGTCTGAGGTGTAACATGTCTTAAATAATCTAGACATGTTACACCTCAGACACCCCAAATGTGATTTTTTACACACTTACACAAATCCCAACAGCTACTAATAAGTTAAATAAATTCGATAACTCTAAATCACCACAAAATTTGCCTTTATAAATCTTCGATCTCTTGACAATAAGATTTCATTACGGTATTAGTTGTCGAATACTAACCTTTTGTGTAATGTGGTTTGCCTAACTAGTTCCACTTACAGTATACGAGAATCCATTTTACTACAACAACTAGTTTAATGAATTTTACATGATAATTTCCACATTGGGTGTGTTGTTACATCATTTCTAATTTCAATAATATTTATACCTTATTCTTAAATATGACAGGTTATGTTAAAAACTACCTGTGGAACTGTCGTTTGTCTTGTCATCGTTCCGAGGTTCCTAACCATTTCAATTTCACTTGCCGTCAAACTTCCAACATGTGAACAAGTCACACCCAAATTTCAGATGTTACCTAGGGCAAATTAAATTATATTTTAAACATCAAGGCTTAAGGTAGCTTTTTATACTTATGTTTCCTTAACGGACTACTTGAAATGGGCTTGGACCCACATATTTTTGCAAAATAGCATTTTGGTGGCTAACATGTACATTGCACGTGAGTATAACCTAACTTTTTTTAACCCTAGTCAAAATTTCAACATCTTTACCCTTTTTATCAGGTTATATTCATTTTAGGTAAGCACTGATGATGACTGGTAAACCAGTCGAAAACTAGTTATGTGAATTGATGTGGCCCTTTTGAGGGTTTTTTTAAATATACCTTTTATACAGCATTTATTGTTTTTGTATCACATGGTATACAGCCAAATACAGGAAAACTTTTTTCCTTGTGGATTTTCATCTAAAGAATTTGTTTTAAAAACGTGAGTGATGTTTAAATTTGACGCAACCATGGAAAAATGATACATTTTTAATAAATAAAGTGCTTTTCAAAACAATGTGAAACCATCTATTTTATTTTTGGAAGATGTTTGGAATTTTGTTAAAAGAATCTTTTTAATTTTTATGCAAATTATTCAAATTTTTATAGCTATAAAATGGAAAAGTAACAGTGTATTTATCAACATGAGAATAAAACTGGTATAGGTATGAAATAGATATGAAATCTTTCTTGTTTTAATAGTTATTTTAATAAATCACGAACGTCGTTTGTCTTATTTAACACAGCTTCTTTAGTCTGCATAGCTCTCCAGACTATTCAGAGCATTCTTCTATGCAATTACATCTCAAACTCCTCTAACTCTAGGCAATTGATCGTATCAGCCTGCAGAGTCCAGGTCTCGGTGCCATCTAGTAACACTAACCAAATAACAAACAGCATTTGATCATACTTTGATGTAATTTTAGGTTTAAGCTGTGGGTGACAGAAGAATGATATAATTTTTATAAACTTGCGAGCTACTTCAATTCTGCACTTGATCTCATTACTGGGGTTTTTAGTTGTTCTGTAATGTAGCATCCAAGATTTTGAAGTGAGTAACTCTCTCAATGTTGTATTGACCTATCTGCAGGGAATCACTCTCATGAGATTGGCGACTGTATATCATAAATTTTGTCTTAGAAATGTTCATGTTTAGACAAATTACTCTTCCTGTAGTGCTTACTCAATACAACAACTCTTTGAGGTCCTTAGAGACTACAAGCTAACAGCGTGGTCAACGTCAACGTATCTGAGTATAATCACATCACCATTGATTATCAGTCAAACATCCCTGTTTGACGCCTCTATAAATATAAAATTCGTTGGTTAATCTCCCATCGACTCTTACGATTGCTTTCAATATAGGGTTTTCTATGGCACGTAGATCTCTACCGTCAATGCCTTTGGCTTTTATTATGTTCAAAAGCTTTCTAGGTTTTACCCCATTGAAAGCCTTTTCGTAATCGATGAAAGCTACATAAATACCTTTTCATGTTGGTCGCGGAAGAAAAATTTTCAATACGTAAGTCATCAGACTAATTGCTATAAAAACAGATTTCAGCCATTTCTCAGGTATTTCACCAGTAGTATATTTATAGATTAAAATCTTAACTAGAGCACTGATGTAGTCCTCTTGCCTCTTGTACAATTTTTAGAAGTTAAGCTGGGATGTTGTATTGTCCAGTTGCTTTCTTTGTTTTAACTAAATCCAGGAGGAAAATAAACTTCCTGTAGCTGGCTGTATACCATAAATCACAAAAATACCAAGTTTCTTGTAAAAGGTATATATTAAAATACCCTAAATAAGGGTCACAATACAAAACGTTTTCGGATTAAGGAATCCATCATTAGTGTTTAAAAGCCCTAAAATTAAGTATAACCTAATTAAATGAGATAAAAGTTAAAATTGACAGAGGTTTTCAAGAACAAGAGGTCATACTTACAAAATTTGCATGCCTGAGCCACCAAAATGTATCGGGTAAAAACCCTTTAAATGTAAATAATAAGGATGTTTTACATATTTATATAAAATTCATTGGATGATATAGATAAACCTGGATGTTACCCAGGGCAACACAGGACTCTCCCCACGTGGTTGGAACTTTTTTTGGAGAAAACCTCACATATTGGATTTCAATGGCCAACTGACAAGTGAATTCAAGAGCAACCCAAAATGACATCAAGAACTGTCAATGTAACCTAGTTGTAATATTACTTCAGCCACAACATTAAAGATT
Organism: Diabrotica virgifera virgifera; assembly: GCF_917563875.1. Classification (NCBI taxonomy): domain Eukaryota; kingdom Metazoa; phylum Arthropoda; class Insecta; order Coleoptera; family Chrysomelidae; genus Diabrotica; species Diabrotica virgifera. The sequence goes on along the minus strand of NC_065450.1, from coordinate 103,802,141 downwards.
AATTTAAATGTTTTAAGATAAAAAACAGTATCAAATTTACAAATAGTAAAAATAAAAGATGTTCACAAAATATGAAAGATTTTTTTTTTCTAAAAATAATGCATTAATTAAGTATTCAAAATAGGGAAATGAAATGTTTACGTTACAGGAAGTTATGCAGTCAACAATACCAATAGGTGTTGTATTGGTGGTATAAAATTGTCAATACGATTAGACAAATAATGGTAAAGGCCTTATACTAGGAACACAAAATAGTATGTAATGTGTACATATGTGTACGATTTTAAGAGTATTGATGAAAGGTTAATTGTTTAATGACTGATAACTTTCTTGGTAGTCGACCCCACATAAATTGTATAATGATAGAAAAAGTGATATGATAATTGTAAAAATACTGTTTTGTTTTTATCTGATTTTTATCTGAAAATGAGACTAAAGTAACTTGACGAAACTGAGTCCTCCAGAGACCTGACATCAAATTGGTTAAAAATGAAATGGTTGTAAAATATGGGGGGGAGTAGGACGGTATGAGAAGTCTGACAGAGTATGTTGTGATATTGGACCATGGAAGATGTGTAGTGTGTTGTTATGAAATAATAGTTATCTAATCTATAAGCTATGAGATGAGGCTAAGAAGACAGGTGGCTGGAATGAGACTCAATTCTGATGGATGTGGTTGTATATGTGATGTAGGAGCTAAATTTTGGAAAATTAAAGCTGGTGTGAAATAATGAGGATGTAAGAGGATGAGGTACAAATGAATATTAAAGAGTTAAAGTAAGATGTTGCTTATCGACAATTGGGAGTGAAATAGATGTATGTGGTCGTCATGAATGGTGTAGGTTAACTGATTTGATTGCATGAAGAACTTTAGATTTTAAAATTCGTTATTTACATTGTGATTTGAGTGTAAATTTTAATACCTGTTGGCGAGGGCTGGCTTTCTCTAAACTTTGGTTACATATTCTGTAACTTCTTCGGTGATAAGCACATCCAGGAAAGGAAGTTAATTGTTTTCCTCTTTTTCGATGGTGTCCTTTTCGATGACCTTTTACCGGAATAACATGTAATGCGTAAAAAAGAGAAAATTTAAATATTTCGGACGTAATAGATGAGAAACTTAGTTATTTTTTTTAAACGAAGAAATTTAATTTTAATTGCCGATTACACCAACCGGCCGGAAAATGAATTGTAGATCAAGCAAAAATATCTACACGTCCTCTACGAAGAAAGAGTACAATAATCAAACTATGCATCTTGCATTGTTATAAGTATAATAACTTATTTTTACTTTGCACAACTTATAAACCACCAAGCAAGCAACATAATGATGTATAAAAATATCTAAAACATAGTAAGCATACCACGTTTGTTATAGAATTTTTGCTAGGTAGACACAGTAATATAAATATTACTCTGGGCTAATTAGCAAAATTCATGGAAAAGTTATTTACCAGCAATTTTATTGCTGGAATCGAATGATAAGATCCTATATATTAATAATATAGGTATGCAAAGTCCGCAGATAGTGTGCTACTTTTTTATAAACAAAATGGCGCCGACAAATCGTATTTTTTTTCAATTATTGCTCTATAACTCCGAAGATTTTAACTTTATAACAAAAACACTCAAATAAAAATTCACCGCAATTAAATTCTGCATAGAGATATGTTTTTCCCGGTTTGCTCTGACGAAAATTTTCCTCGGAAAATGCGGGTTTTCCCAACAAAGTCTTTAATTTTCAAATAAAGTTTTAGGTAAGTAATTATTAATCAATAATTAAATAACTTAGTGACATCAAAGCTTTCTTAGTATAGATTGTAATTCCAGAAGCCGGTGAAAATTAAACGAATATTTTAGCAACAATTCAATTGTTAATTAACAATTTACGATCGCAATAATAACCAAAATAATCATAATACATTGATCAAACTTATAAATATTATAAAGATGACATGCTTATTTAATATTTTATCGACAAAATATAAATTTTTCGTTTTTTTGCACAATCTTTAAATTTTGAAAAAAAAATAGTTATAATACGCTGGTCTAATTAGTAAAGTACAAAGAAAGGTTATTTACCAGCAATTTTATTGCTGGAATCGAATATTATGATCCTATATATTAGTAACATAGGTATGCAAAGTCCGCAGATAGTGTGCTACTTTTTTATTAACAAAATGGCGCCGACAAATCGTGTTTTTTTCAATTATTGTTCTATAACTCCGAAGATTTTAACTTTACACCAAAAACACTCAAATTAAAAATTCTCCCCAATTTAATTCTACATAGAAACATGTCTTTCCTGATTTGCTCCGACGAAAATTTTCCTCGGAAAATGCGGGTTTTCCTAACAAAATCTCTAATTTTCAAATAAATTTTTTGGGCAAGTAATTATTTATCAATAATTAAATAACTTGGTGAAATAAAAGCTTTCTTGGTATATATTATAACTGCAGAAGCCGGTGAAAATTAAACGAATATTTTAGCAACAATTCAATTGTTAATTAACAAATTACAGTCGCAATAACAACCAAAATAATCATGAGACATTTATCAAACTTAGAAAAGTTATAAAGATGTGATGCCTATTTAATATTTTGTCGACAAAATATAAATTTTTCATTTTTTGCATAATCTTTAAATGTTTAAAAAAATAGTTATAAACAAATTAACATTTCTGAGAAATTGTTTATTATATTATAATTTAAAAAAATACTTAAAATGCGTATTTTAAAGGTCTTGAAAATGAATGCTTTAAAATTTTTTTCCAACCATTTGCAAAAAAGTTATGAAACAGCAAGGTAAACATACGATTATTCCGTTGTTTATAATTTGTTTTAATTGTTTCAAAGCTTAAAAGTGAGTTTATGGTACAAACTAATTACTCTCAAAAAATATCAAATATTAGTTCAATGGTTATAATATAATCAAAGATTAAAATTGTTTTTTTTTGTAATTTTTAGCGCGAAAGTAGGCTTGATACAGAGCCGGAGATAAAATGTTCACTCGAAGCGACTGACACGATTTAAACTCGCGCGAGTTGTGTATGTGGACGGGTAGCTACGGTACTGTATTATTCTACTTTCGCGCGTGTAAATTACAAAAAAATATATTTATAATCTTTAATTAAAATATAACCATTAAACTAATAATCAATATTTTTTGTAAGTAATTAGCTTGTACTTTAAACTCACTTTTACGCTTTGAAAGAATTAAAAAAAATATAAACAACGTAATAATCGTTTGTTTAATATATTGTTTCATAACTTTTTTGCAAATAGCTGCAAAAAAATTATAAAATTAAAAAATCTTTGAAATACGCATTTTAACTATTTTTTAAAATTAGAATATTATAAAAACTTTCTGAGAAACGTTAATTTGTTTATAACTGTTTTTTTTAACATTTAAAGATTAATCAAAAAAATCAAAAATTTATATTTTGTCGACAAAATATTAAATAGGTATCTCATCTTTATAAGATTTCAAAGTTTGATTAGTTTATTAGAATTATTTTGGTTATTATTGCGACCGTAAATTATTAATTAACAATTGAATTGTTGCTAAAATATTCGTTTAATTTTCACCGGATTCTGAAACTATAATCTAAACCAAGAAAGCTTTTATGTCACCGAGTTATTTAATTATTGGTAGATAATTACTTATCTAAAACTTTATTTGAAATTTAATGATTTTGTTGGGAAAACCCGCATTTTCCGAGGAAAATTTTCGTCGGAGCAGATCGGGAAAAACATTTCTTTATGCAGAATTTAATTTCGGTGAATTTTTATTTGGGTGTTTTTGGTGTAAATTTAAAATCTTTGGAGTTATAGAGCAAACATTTAAAAAAACACGATTTTCGGGCGCCATTTTGTTTATAAAAAAAGTAGCACACTATCTGCGGACTTTGCATACCTATATTATTAATATATATAATCATATGCTTCGATTCCAGCAATAAAATTGCTGGTAAATAACTTTTCCCAAAAATGGCCTATTCTCCGATAATCAGCCCAGAAAAAATGTTATCTATTCAACAAAGCGACTATTTACGGAGGCAAATGCTGGCTAATTACTATGTGGATCATTTAGATTAGATGTCTGTAATAACTTGACCATAAACATAACCGTACACCATGCGATAGTATTTTTAAGTGGTACGAGAGTGTAGTTATTTTTTAAACATTCCATTGTAATATGTGTGAAGTTTACGGGGGTGTTTCATAAAATAAATATGCAGTCTAAAAAACAAAACCCTTTTTTATATAAAAATTGTTTTAATAGTCTTTTCCACCCACAACGGTATTCCAAAGATATTCCTCATTAGGATTGTGATCATTTAGTTGAATTAATAATATCATAATTTCTAGAAAAGGTTGTTACGTCAGCGATTTCTTAGAATTAAAGAGCTCTTATAGGTCAGTTCAGTTTTAAGATAGGTACGCGATTTAGGTAAGTTCTTTTTTAAGTATTCTGAAATATGGATGAAGCATGAACAACGATATACACATTACACATTCATTATGTTGATATATGTGTTCCTGATATCTATAGAAACACTGTTAATTTGACACGACAATAATGGAGTATAACTATTGCTCCTGTCCGATTCACAACTAGTTCGTAAGTAATACTTGAGGTTCTTTGGCTCCTTTGAGATTCTGATGTCCCCTATCTTGTTTCATATTCCGTAAATATTCGGTACTTAACTACTTATAGTAGGTTGCCTAATATTAAAATGATGGCCTGTCCATAGGGCAACGATTTAATTTCTGACGATTTCATTTCCAGTTTTTGCCACTCTGGATACTTGACAATTGTTGGATATCAAATCTGAAAAATAGAGCGAATAATGCACTTATTTAAAAAGCATTTACATCATTTTCGTTCATGCAGTCGTAGCTTAAATAGTACAACACAACTTAGTAAATAAAATAAATAGCCGTCACTCGGAAATTTATAAAACAGCGAATCTACCAATAACGGCGCACACAGCGCAAACAAGACCCAAAACCTCGAGAACTAATAGGCCTTTATCCCGCGTACCAAAAAAAAGTTGATTAATAGCAAGCTGAAAATTTGGTAATAACTTAACGGTGTTTAGTCGGACAAACTTTGATGTATGGGAACACTGGAACAGAGAAAGTTTTAATTGTGGGACATGTCATCCTGACAAGTTTATGATTGTGAAAACTAGCAGGTTGTTTTTAAGTTTATTTAATAGCAAAACATGAGAAAACATTTTTGTCCTACAAATATATTGGACGTTTTAACAAGTCAGACACGTAGAACATTTCAAATGACAGGAATTATGTTGGTGATAAATAGCAGTCTGATTTTTGCATGAGAGTTTAATGAAAGGGTAACAAATCAATTGAAAGTTATGTCCGACAAAATACATGGGACGTTTTCGTAGTGTGACGTTCGAAACCTGTAACCTGTTCCACAATTAAGGCTTCCCCTGTCCCAGTGTTCCCCTTCATCAAAGTTTGTCCAACTAGACACCGTGAATTGGGATACACAGCATCTCAATAAACATCATATTACAAATAAACCTTTTAATAATTAAATGCCCGTGGTAATGTTTGTTTAATAAATACGAGTAACCTAGTTTTGCATGCTAGTATTTGATACAAGGTCGAGTTGCAATAATATTCAGTGGGTGTTTATTAACAGTCAGCACTTTAAATCACGGTCACCTCGTCTTACCAAAACAGTAAATAAACAATAACCGACTTTAATTATATTTTTACGAGAACAGATAAAGCAATTAGCAGTTGAGATTCGACGGGGTAACATCGATTTCAAGTAAATAATATACCACCAGTTATTTTCTGTGATATATTTAACGTGTAAATAAATGTCTTAACAACGAACTATATTTACTACATCAACCCTCATAGTCGGGGTAACCACCCCTCAGTATCCAGGGTGGCTCAGAAGGCGGGAGCCACCATATGGCGATCCAAGACCAGGCGAGAACGTAAGGACTGGTAAACTAGAACGAGAAATGGGAAAACACGTCAATGTTCTTGCACCTCGATACCACCCTAGATAGCAGCGGGGTGCCCACATAAAAAGGATGGAGATATCAGGACCGAGACGGAGATGATAATGGTATGGAAAATGGAACATGGTATGGAGATGGACCTTCGTGTGGACAATGGACAATGGACAATGCTATGGAACGTGCAGCGAGGACTTTTTGGTGATACGAACACAGACGTTTAAAGTGGTAAGTCCATATTATCTATTTTTATGGTATTTCCTGATTCGTATAATATAAAATATAAAGTATAAAGTAATATTAACGTAATTATCATTTAAGACGCACATTACCTTTTAAGTTTTACCTATTTTTACTTAATTATTCTATTTTAATTTCCTTATGATACCAATATTTATCAAAATATACAGAATTTTTTTTTTAACCCTGATATTAGTTATTATAGGACGTAATGATACATTTTATTTGATACTGATTTTTATATGATTTTTTATATATTTACCAACATATTTTATCTTTGCTGATTCTTATCCATTTATTATTTGACTACTGATTTTTATTACATTTGTATTGGCTAAGCAGTAGACCCCTTTTTAATGGTGATTTATATTGAGTGATATACTGATTTTTATGGCAATTTACTATATTTTTACTATTTTTGACATAATATTTTTCATATATATTTACTATACCTCGTAAGACTGTCAAATTTATGCGTTCGTTACGGGTACAGGAACAAGAAAATTATGAATAAATGAGTAGCAACAAAGTTACTTGGGAAGATTTCATCAAAATAGTTGAGGAGATTACGCAAGAAGTAACAAGACAAAGTAGAAGGGTCTTGAAGAAGAAAGTACCTAAATCTAAAGATATACAAGAAGAAGTAACGACACAGCAATACCGAAGACAATTCAACAACCAAACGTACAGAGGAAACCAGAGAGGAGGACGAAACAGAAACGTAAGGCTACTTGAGTTAGAAGACAGCCAAGAGGAACCAGAAAACCAGCAGTTGGGGTTTTGAATGAACGAAACAAGGAAAGTACACAGTCAGAAGTGGAATATAATATTTACAACTTCGACTTAAACCTAACGAATTTTGTACGAATGAAAACAGGAATCCTAGAAAACACAAATACCTTTATCATAGACACAGGAGCTGATATTTCAATACTGAAATGTTCACAAGATTTTATGAAGGAACATGTGAAACCAAACACAAAAGCGAAAATAAAAGGAGTAACTAAAGGAGAATTACAAACAATGGGAGAAGTTGAAACAACACTAGAAGTAAAAGGATCTCGATTTGAGCATATCTTTCAATTACTGGAACCTAGCTTTCCTATTCCAATTGACGGAATCATTGGGAGAGACTTCATTTCAAATTTTCAATGCATACTAGACTATGCTAACCTTAAAATGCACATTAAAGAGGACAACGATTGTTACATTAGTACAAACATTTTGGATAATATAGATAATGACACGATAATAATACCGCCCAGATGTGAAATTTACAGAATCGTAAAAATTTTTCAAACGCTGAAGAACGACAGGATAGTGGAACAACAAGAAATACAACCAGGAATATTCATAGCGAGAGCAATTATTTCAAGTAATAATCCGTACATCAAAATTTTGAACACAACCTACGAAACAGTAAAAGTAGAGACAAACGAAATCAAAACATTAGACATTAAATTATTCAACATATATAGACTGATCAACGACAGCAAGGATAGGAAAAAGGAATTACGGGAATCATTGAAGTTAGACATTCCAGAATACATACGCGATAAGTTAGTATCTTTATGTGAAGATTATTCAGATATATTCGCCCTAAGGCACGACATGCTAACATGTAACAACTTCTACGAGCAGAAACTGAGAGTTAAAGACCAAACTCCGGTATACATTAAAAACTATAGGACACCTCATGCACAAACAGAGGAATTAAACCGGCAAGTGCAAAAACTGAGAGACCAAGGAATAATAGAACCGTCTACATCAGAATACAACAGCCCAGTAGTACTGGTACCGACAAAGGCGATAGATGGAAATAAAGCATGGAGATTATGCATAGATTTTAGACAACTGAACAAGAAAATAGTCACAGACAAATTTCCTTTACCAAGGATAGACTCGATACTAGATCAACTAGGAAGAGCGAAATGGTTTTCGGTTATAGACTTAATGTCAGGTTTTCACCAGATACCATTAGAAAAATCATCGAGAAAATACACATCGTTTAGCACAGAAAATGGAGCATTTCAATTTACCAGATTACCTTTTGGATTAAATGTAAGCCCAAATAGCTGTTCAAGGATGATGTCAATAGCATTTTCGGGATTAACACCAGACAAAGCATTTCTTTACATGGACGATATAGTAGTGATAGGAATATCTGAAAAACATCACCTAGACAACCTGAAAAAGACATTTGAGACATGTCGAAAATTCAATTTGAAACTTAACCCAGGAAAATGTCAATTTTTTAGAAGAGAAGTAACATATTTAGGACATGATCTTTCTCAGGAAGGAGTATCACCGGACAAAGCGAAATATGCAACGATTGAACAATATCCGACACCTAAGACGGCGGAAGAAACAAAAAGATTCGTAGCATTTTGTAACTATTATAGACGTTTTATTCAAAATTTTGCTGAAATATGCAGACCACTCAACAGATTATCAAGAAAAGGAGTAGAATTTTTTTGGTCAGAAGAATGTGAAAAAGCATTCAATAAGCTTAAATCATCTCTGATGAAGCCACCGATCCTAAAATATCCAGATTTCAATAAACAATTCATCCTAACAACAGACGCATCCAACGAGAGTTGTTCAGCAATTTTAAGTCAAGATTATAACGGAATAGACCTACCTATAGCATACGCATCAAGAAGTTTTAATAAAGGAGAATGTAATAAACCTATAATCGTTAAGGAATTACTAGCGATTCATTGGGGAATTAATCATTTCAAATGTTATTTATATGGAGCACCAACATTTTTAGTAAAAACAGATCATAAACCACTAACACATTTATTTGCAATGAAAGAACCAACTTCGAAACTTACAAGAATCAGATTAGATTTAGAGGAATACGATTTCGAAATAGAATACATAACAGGGAAAAATAACTATGCAGATAGTCTTTCAAGAATAACATTACATCAACTAAAGAACCTATACATAGACAATACCCATATATTAGCTATAACACGAGCTCAAGCAAGAGAAAATAAGAAGGAAGCAAGGCAAACGAAGGCAGAAAGCGAACTCGCACTACAGCCAGAAGCCCACAAACAGACAGTAAGAAAGGTACTAAATAATTTAGAGGCGCATAGACTACCAATTTTGTCTTTTGGAGCAGAACTAATCTCACCAAGGCTGAGCATTAGGGTCAAAAACAAAATAAAGTGCAGCAAGAGCATAGCCACAGGATTCAATCATTTCGATTTAAACCAAATGTTGGCACAGCTTGATAAGCTGGCGGTAGAGAATGCAGTACGTAAGGTAAAAATATACGTAAACGATATTATTTTTAAAGTGTGCACAATTGAGGAATTTATTAAACAAGGAAACAAAATATTAAAGAATGTTGAAATATACATATGTGAAGTACCAGAAACAATAGAAGAAGACAAAGAAAAACACAGGCTAATAGAAGAATATCACAATCATCCGATGTTTGGAGGACACGTAGGAAATAACAGACTCATAAAGAAGCTAAAAGCAAGATTTAGATGGAAAAATTTGGAAAAAGACGTAAGAAAATACGTTAAACAATGTCATAAATGTCAAATTAATAAACCGAAAAAAACACATGTCGAAGAATTCGTGATATCGGACACTTCTTCCAAACCATGGGACATAGTATATATAGATACGATAGGTCCATTCACTAAAAGTAACGAAGGTAATAGATACTGTATAACAATGTTCTGTGAACTTACTAAATACGCGGTCAGCATACCCGTGTGCAATAAAGAAGCAGATACAATAGCCCGAGGAATTTTTGATCATTTCATACCAACATACGGACTCATGAAGCAAATAAGAACAGACCAAGGCACAGAATATAAAAATGAAGTAATGCAGGAATTAACAAAGCTATTAAAAATAGAGCACAACTTCTCAACGGCATACCATCCACAGTCCATTGGAAGTTGCGAAAAACTACACAGAACATTAAACGAGTACGTAAGAGCATTCATAGATGAAGACAGAGAAAATTGGGATGTGTGTTGCAGGATGTTCACATACTGCTACAATACAACCCCTAACGCGTACCATGGTTACACACCGTTTGAACTATTATATGGCAGGAAGGTTAACCTACCAGAAGACCTTACACAGGAGGTTCAACCATGTTACAATATAGATGCTTACTACAATGAGTTACGTTACAAACTACAAAGCGCACACGAGAGCTAGAACCTTCTTACTAAAGCACAAAAAAGAGCGACAAGAAAAGAATAAGCTCAAAGCAACACCACAACAATTTAAAATAGGAGACCTAGTCCTGGTAAAAAGGGAAGAGAATGGTAAGTTTGATAGTCTTTATGTAGGCCCTTTCACAATAACAGAGGTAAATAATGTTAATTGTAAGATCAGATCGGAAAACAATAAAATCAAGGAAATACATAAGAATAGACTATATGCTTACAATCCGAGAACACCGTGAGTGACAAGTGAAACGGGAACAGTCTAGATAACGAACATTTTCACTTTTATTTTTTTGTATCTAATTAGTATTTATAGGAAAAATGTATATATTGTACTTCGTAAAACGCAGCAAGTAATTAGTGGTACTATTAGAAAAATTTTCTTCCTTTTCCGTAGTCAGAAAATTTTCGGGGGAAGGGGAAGATGAATTGGGATACACAGCATCTCAATAAACATCATATTACAAATAAACCTTTTAATAATTAAATGCCCGTGGTAATGTTTGTTTAATAAATACGAGTAACCTAGTTTTGCATGCTAGTATTTGATACAAGGTCGAGTTGCAATAATATTCAGTGGGTGTTTATTAACAGTCAGCACTTTAAATCACGGTCACCTCGTCTTACCAAAACAGTAAATAAACAATAACCGACTTTAATTATATTTTTACGAGAACAGATAAAGCAATTAGCAGTTGAGATTCGACGGGGTAACATCGATTTCAAGTAAATAATATACCACCAGTTATTTTCTGTGATATATTTAACGTGTAAATAAATGTCTTAACAACGAACTATATTTACTACATCAACCCTCATAGTCGTGGTAACCACCCCTCAGTATCCAGGGTGGCTCAGAAGGCGGGAGCCACCATAACCGTTAAGCTATTAACAAATTTTCAGCTTGCTATTAATCAACTTTTTTTGGTACTCGGGATCTAGGCATATACATAAATGAATATTGGAGGTAATACGGAATAACTGAAAAAACCTTATACTCCCGAGAAAGGTGCAAAATTTAAAGGGGTTCAGTACCACTCAATAGCCAAGTATTTGACGACTTGTCGAAAAATGAGAGTTTTTCAAATTGTTTCTTCAAAAAGGTATCTATTTATACTTTTTATTTCCACTTAAAAAAGAATTTGGTCAAAATGTCATATTCTAAGTTTTTCATGGCATATCATTAATGGTTCATAACTTTTGTAAAATTTAAATTACACTTTTGTGATTGCTCTCAGAGGAGGTCTAGTAGTGATTAACAAACTTAAAAAAATAATTCAAATTATTTATCTCAGAGGTCATTGTTTTGTAATAACATAAGACATAATAGTTATTTTGTGTACCAAGGACATTAAATAGAAGTTTATATCTGAAGGCAACTATCTTACAAACACGGGGACCTCCTGCCGGAGGTCGATGTCGATACTTACACTGGCTTTATACATTCTTGGCTTCATCTCAGTGTTAATACATATCATCTGTCGGTTGTTATTAAGGCGTCCTTCCAGTCTATTTGTTTTTTGTACTTGATTTCGCACTTCTTTGTCCAGGTCTCCGTAGCGGGACAGTGTAATTCCAAGGTATTTTGATTGGTTCTTTACTGATTACTATTGTTTTAGTTTTCCGAGATGAAATTGTCATATTCAATTCTTTTGCTTTCACGTTAAATACTTGCAGACTATCTTCAACAGTACAGCGTCATCTGCGTAGCAGAGTATTTTTACTTCTTGATTTCCCATTCTCTACAGGAAGTTACGATAGAAAAAAATACGATACGAAATATAGAAAAAAATAAGGTGGCTGTAATAGGATCAGATGTATCCGAAACGAAAGTAGTACTCCAAAAGGATGTAAAAATGCATAGGACTGAGAAAGAGTTTGAAACACACGCATTGGTAAAATAAAATGACGAGCAATAAAAGACCTCACTGTGTACCGAAGAAATATAATAAATACGTTTAACACTGACGTAAATTTATGTTTACTAAACTTCTCATACATACATTTTTTCATCAGTATCATACATCTTTTCTTATATTATTTACCAATTAGCACCGTTACTTTATCTCTTATTAAGCACCGGAAAGGCGTGCTAGAATCTCAAGCATCCGCTGTATTTTGTTTAAAGATAAGACAAGAAAATGTTTTGCTCAAAGAAATATTTCTAGTATTACCTCTCTACTACATATTAGAGTAGTTAGACAAACAAGTTTTAGACTTGATCGTATTTGGTTAAAAAAAACGAATTTTAATAATTATCCGGTAAAATGGTAATACAATAGTATATTATTCAACGAGCATGTAATGATGGCTATTACTCACGATAATGAAGTTTGCGACACGAGCCGTAGGCGAGTGTCGTAATTCATCAGAGTGAGTAATAGCCATTACATGCGAGTAGAATACTATACTTTTTCTACGACTTTTTTTTAATTTTAATTAGTAAAAAATTTAGTTATCAACTACTAGAGATTTAAATTATAATAATTTACAGAAATACCTAAATACTATTTACCCCTAGGACGTGGCTGAATAATTGGTTGCCTACTATTACTAAATTCTTATTTATTGTAAAAATACAACTAGAAATAGTCAATATGAGTTCTATTCGTTTCCTAAAAATTATAAGCTTAAATTTGTACCTACTGTCAGTGAATCTAATAAATAGGAAATGGCTGTTGTCTGTGGACGTATTTCATAATATTATAGTTATAATGTATATTTACATTTAACTATATATAATATAATAATATATAACTATACATAATACGTTATAACATATTTAACACAATATAACTTGAAAAACAAACAAAATATTAGTTGTAAATTCCAATTAACATAAACAAAATCCGCTAATGTCACTGTCACTAAATTAAATGATAAACGTCAAAATTTTTAGTAAACAAGATATAAACGTACAAAATATACTGACATTGTTTCAGTTAAAATTCCTTTAAAAATTTTTCGAAGTTAATTATTGGTATAAATTACAATAATTATTGTATTAAATAAACAAGTTAAGTAATTTTATTTGCAGTTTATATACGATTAATATTAAAAGTGGCATGCGCCACTTGAATCTAACTTCAGCCCGTGAGTAATGACCCGTGAGTAACTTCAGCCCGTGAGTAATGAATTATTACTCACGGGTACAGTAATGGGCGCTATTATCTATGAAAAATAGCGAATAATGAGCATGTTATTAAACGGTCGTAGAAAAATAATATTAAGTGGTTTGTTGGTATATGAACAAATAAAAATTGGGACATGTTGTACGAGTATGTATTGAACCACTTCATTTATTGGCATCTGAATACCTATTATTATGTTTGCGAGTTACAGTGTTGCCATGCTTTTTTGTTTATTTCTTGTATAATTTCAGTCAATGATATAATGCACAAAAATAAGATTGTATAAGAACGTTTAAAATATAAAGATAGACTTATAGTCTGAAGAAATTATAAGGCCATTTTTGGGAAAAGTTGTTTAGCAGTTATTTTAGCTGGAATCGAATCTTAAGATTGCATATATTAGTCATCATAATCATGCATCTCCAAGTGGAGCAAAGGGCACCTTGCTGTGTTTCAAGTAGCATGAGGAATGATGGTGAGGTTGCTAGTCCCACGCATCATCTGTTGAGTTCCGTCCAATTTTGTTTACTAGTTTTCTCCATTCTCTTCTGTTTTTTGCTTTCTTTTTGGCATCGTTCCATGTTAAATTATTTTCTTTGAGTTCTTTCTCTATTGTTCTTTTCCACGTATAAGATGGTCTACCCTTTGTTCTTTTGCCTTGGGCATTGTAATGTAGAGCTTGTCTAGCAATATTTGTTGCTGGTTTTCGTAAGGTTTGTCCTGTCCACTTCCATTTCCGTTTTTTTTTTATTGTATGTTCTATCCTTTCTTCATTTGCTATTCTCCCAATTCGTCATTAGTAATTTTGTTTGGCCAAAATATTCTCAGTATAATACGTAGGCACCTGTTAATGAAGGATTGTATTTTCTGAAAGAATTGTTTATGGTGTTTCCATGTTTCTGCTCCATATAACAGGACAGACTTTACATTAGTTCCAAATAATCGTAGCTTTGTTCTTCTGCTAATGTTTGTCGAGGCCCATATCTTGCGCAAAGAGTTGAAAGCGTTTTGTGCGAAGCTTATTCTTTGTGTGCCTTTTCTGTGCCTCCTCTTGTGTTTAGCAGACTGCCCAAGTAACAGAAATCTTTTACTTCTTCTATTTGTTTCCCTTCTAAATATATATTGTTTCCTTTCGTTTCTCCATTTGATTATATTTTCTTTTTTTTTGGGATTTATTTTTAAGCCGGTTGTTTTTGCTATGTTGTTCAATCTAGTAATTTTGTTTTGCATGTGTTGTCTGTTTGATGTTATGAGGCATATGTCGTCAGCGAACTCTACATAAATCCTCTAGTTTTTTAAATGGTGACCATTGTATACCTGTTTTTTTTATCAGATTCAGTTTGTTTCATTATCCAATCTATGACTAATATAAACAACGTCGGTGACAAGACACACCCCTGTCTTACTCCTTTTTTGATGCTTATTTGTTGGGATAGTTCCCCTTCATGTTCAACTTTGGCAAAACATTCGTCGTAGAAAAGCCTTATTACCTACTCTTATATATTTTTCTGGTATTCCATAGAGTTTTAATATCCTCCACATCATATTACGATTTATTGAATCAAACGCTTTTTCGAAGTCTACAAAGTTGATATAAACTTCCTGATTCATTTCCGCTGATTGTTCCAGGATGATTCTTAGTGTATTTATATGGTCAATACAGGAACTGTTCGGTCTGAATCCTATTTGGTTAATTCTTAATTTTTCATTTATGGAATCTTTAATTCTCTCCAATATTATCCTGGCCATTATTTTGGTAGCTACAGTGAGAAGAGTGATTGGTCTGCAGTTTTCGCATAGTGTGAGATTTCCTTTCTTTGGTAGCTTTATTATAACTCCTTCACCCCAATCTTTTGGTATCTTTTCCTCGATCCAAATTTTTTTAAATAGTAAGTAGTACATATCCACTGAGAAGTTTAAGTGTGATTTTATCAGTTCTGCGGGAATTTTATCAACACCAGCCGCTTTGTCGTTTTTTAAAAGGTTTATAGAATACCTTATTTCGTCCTTCGTAAATTCGTCGTTTCTTATGATTAATGTTTCGTTTCTTTCTCTTTCTTCCATCTCTATTTGTGATTTAATTCCTTCTTCATAGAGTTCTGCGAACAATTGTGTCCATCTTTGGGCAATTTCTTTTTGAGTTATGAGTGTTTCTCCTTCTTTTCCCATTAGTTTCGTTCTTTGCTGGCTCTTACCCCCTTTAATTTCTTTTGTTATCGAGTAAAGTGTCCTTGTGTCATGTATTCTCGCTGCTTCCTCTGCTTTTTCTGCCATTTGTTCCATATACAGCCTTTTATCTGTTCTGGCTTGTTTTTTAACTTCTTTTTTTTCTGTATATTTTTCCTGCATTTCTTTTCGTTTTATTGGGTTTGTTGTTCTGATCAATTCGGTTTTGATTGCTCTTCTTTCCTTGATTTTTGTTTTAGTGTCCAGCGTTATCCATTGTTGATCAGCTTTCCCCTTGTACCCCAATATCTGTTTCCCTGCTTCCATGTACGCGTTTTTATATATTTCCCATATACCTTCAATGCTAGATTTTCCTACTTGTTCTAAGTTTCCCACATGCCTCTCCAACGATTCTTGTTATGTTTGTTATGCTAGTGTCTCTTAATTTATTTGTATTGAATTTTCTGTTTTTTGTTTGATTTATAATTAGCCCTGAGGCTAATTTTTATTTTTGCTCTCACTAATTCGTGGTCTGATGCACAGTCGGCTCCTCTCATTGCTCTCACATCTTGTAAGGAATTTTTCCACTTCTTTTCAATGAGAATGTGGTTAATTTGGTTCTTAAATTTCCCTCCTGGTGACGTCCATGTTGTTTTATGGATATCTTTATGTTGGAATAATGTTCCCCCAATCATCAAATCATTTAT
This sequence comes from Diabrotica virgifera virgifera, assembly GCF_917563875.1. Classification (NCBI taxonomy): domain Eukaryota; kingdom Metazoa; phylum Arthropoda; class Insecta; order Coleoptera; family Chrysomelidae; genus Diabrotica; species Diabrotica virgifera. The sequence goes on along the minus strand of NC_065450.1, from coordinate 103,785,682 downwards.
CGAGCAAAGTTCTATTAATCTCGTGCCATTATCATTCCTTTGTCCCATGCCATGAATCCCCATTACATGTTCCTTTCCATTATTATTAGATCCTACTAAATTAAATCTTCCTAAATTTGGTATATAGGTTCTTTTTTTATGTATAAGATCGAGGTCTTGAACCGGAAGAATCGGTTTACCAGAAGTTGTGTTTTCCTGGTTTTTATGTAAAAATATGCTGTTATTTTTTCAATTCTGTCACCCTGTATGTATTAAGTTTTCAAAAAGTTAATACCACCATTGAAAAGAGTGTAAAAATATTTTTTAGGAAATATTTTTAATTTTTTAATTATCTTAATTACCATTTAATAAATGCAAAACGTATCTTCACATGTACCTATATGCGGCAGATTCGTGCAAATGTTATAAGAATTATTGTGCATTTAATGGTAGAAGCATATAATTCGGACCACATATACTACACATATAAAGGTTCAAATTTAGATACGAGGCCGTCTCAGTTTTTGTTCCTTTTACAAAAATGGCCGTCTCAGTTTTTGTTCCTTTTACAAAAATGGCGGGCATTCAAAATGGCGACTATACATATGTGACTAATAGCACGATAAATTTTATACGAGATGTCATATTTCAACCAAATTTGGTATATAAGTTCTTTTTTTGATGAATAATATCGAGGTCTTGAACTGGAAGAATCGGTTTACCAGAATTTGTGTTTTTACTGTTTTTTAATGTAAAAATATGTTGTTTCTTTTTCAATTCTTTCACCCTGTATATATAAATTTTTCAAAAAAGGCGATACCGCCATTGATAAGGGTGTAAATATATTTTTTAGGAAAAACTTTTTTTAACTTTTCTGTTGTGTTAATTACAATTTAATAAATGCATAACGTATGTTCACATGTACCTATGGGCGGCAGATTCATTTTGAATGTTGTATATTCTAAACTTGTTGTTAAACAAGAAGAAGTGTACACCGATTTAAGGGAGATCAAAGCTGGCGTGCCACAAGGGAGCGTATTAGGTCCGGTCATGTACCTATTGTATACGTGTGACATTCCAGAACTAGAACAGAACACTATTGCTACCTTCGCTGATGATACAGCTATATTAGCGATAGGAGACACTAGTGAAGAAGCGACTGATAAGTTGCAACTCTAGTAAATACAATACATACCTGGACCAGAAATGGCGAATAAAATTAAATGAGTCTAAATCAGCACACATTAACTTCACAAATAAAAAAAAATAGAAAGTTTCCCAGTTAGAATAAATGATACCCAAGTTCCTTATGCAACATCAGCAAAATACTTGGGCATCACCCTAGACGCGGGGCTGCGCTGGAAAGTCCATGTCAAAAAGAAAAGATGGGAGCTAGATATGAGGTATAAGAAATTATATTGGATGATTGGAAAAAATTCAACATTATCCATTCATAATAAATTATCCATTTACAAACAAGTACTCAGGCCAGTATGGGTATATGGGTGCCAACTCTGGGGCTGTACCAAAGCTAGTAACCTACATATTATCCAGAGATTTCAAAACAAAGTACTGAGGAACATTGTTGATGCTCCTTGGTATATCCGTAACAGCAACCTCCACCAGGACCTGGGTAGGTATGGAAACTGTGACCGAAGTAATCAAGAGAACAGCAGCAAGTCACGAGCAGAGTCATGTGAATGCATAGTCATGTGAGCATAGTCATGTGAATGTCGAGGCAATCCAGCTTCTTGACAGCACTGAACTAAAGAGAAGACTCATGAGGACAAAACCATTTGAGTTAGTGTAAATATGTAACAGTTTAGTGTAAAAAGCAGAGCATAGTGCTGTGATGTTATTGCATGTTAATTGTAGTGCATTAGTTGATAGATATAATAAGAGTAAGCCATAGGGTATGCCCTTAGATTTAAGTATTTGTTGTTATTAAGTTAGGTCAGAGAATAACTGATAATTGGTCATTTGTGACCAGATAGCAGTATGCAAACATCGTACAGGTATTATAAAAAAAAATATTCTAACAAATTTTAATAGTTTTTTTCTACAAAACGTGTTAAAAATGCAATAATACAGTTTAAATTAAATTTTAAAAAACCTTTTAAACCACCTTTTTCAAATTGCGCAAGTTGTACTATTATTTAAATTATTAATGTTAATAAATGAAATATAAATATTTTGACGTTTCACAATTTGACAATTCACTTTTAACTGCAGTGTCTTAAAATTTTTAAAGCGCTAGTGCTTTAAAGTAGCATTTTTAACGCTTCTATGGAGTGCTAAAAATTGTACTTTTAACATGGTTGTAGAAAAAAACATTTATACAGTTTATCTTCATTTATCTTTTTTATTTATCAGTAGTTGATCTTCTTTTTTATAACAATTTTAACTAACTTTGATTTAACAGCATTTATCATCTTTTGAGCTTGTTGTATCCAGTATTTAAACTGATATTTCACTATTTACTTTTCAAAACTTTACTTTTGGTGTTTCAAAACTATTTTTTAAATGAAACTTTATGTAACTACTGTTATAGTTTGAAAAAATTGAGGATATGGCAACCGTGTCATATGTCAAGCTTAGATCCAATCCCAAAATACGTACATAAATGTCAGGTTATATTAGCCTAATAAAATAAAAAAAAGTCAAAATGTAAATTCGTACAGATTAAAACAAATTTTATATCAAAGTTTAGGTGGGTACAAAAGATATTTTCAAGAAAGTATCCAAATCATACAAGGGGATCATTGTTTAAATAATTAAAAAGGGGTCATTTTTGCAAAAAAAATTACTTTTTTAACTGCTGAGGTCATTCAATTACTAATGAAGGTCTATAGGATTGTTTTCTGCAAAGTTGAAGGGTAAATATTTCACATAAGACTTACTAAATTAAATTTGACCCCCTATTTATTTAAATCATTGTATATAAAACTTTAAAAACAAATTTGCAAAAAAATATTTTTAACGTTTTAAATAAGCACTATAAAATATCTTATTTTACAGACTAATTTGCGCCATGCAACCAGTATTAAGCAAAAAAAATTGGTCGAAAAATATTTAATATTTTTTGAGATATTGAATTTGTTTTTTAAATGTTACTCTATTATCAATTGAAAAAGCGCGGTTGTTGCCAAAGAAATTTTCACCTGTATTAAATCTTATTATTTTTATTTTTATGTATATTTTCGATAAATGTATTGATAAATTCAAATTTCAATTAAACTTCCCCCTAAAATGGCATTTGAAAATTATTCAAATTTGTTTATAAGTTGTTTTTCTAATCACGTCGCGGGGATTAAGTATTTTGAAATGCCGTTTCGATAATTGGGTTCCTTGGAATTTTTTACTAATTAACAAAATTTTTTTTGTCGTTTCTTCTTCTTCTTTTTTTTCTTGGAGTTATATTACTACGGGCCCTTTTAGGGTTAAATTTTATTAAGAATGTCGAATCTCTGAGTTGTAGATTCTAGACCTAAAAATATTAAGATTTAACTAAAATCTCTTAAATAAAATGTGGCTACTTACTGAGTTACAGGGTGTTTTATTTAAACATTTAAAAATTATTGTTACCAAGTACTTTAAAACTATTTGACGTATCCTTATCATACTTGGCAGAAAGTGTGGCTATTATACACCCTACTAAATTGTGATTAATAAACGTTTCTAGCTAGTGCCAGAGGCGTATGACAGGGGATAGTAAATGATTGACCCTTCTCAAATTCTACGCCACTGAGTGAATTACTATTTTAGCAAAATTTTTCGATTCTTCAATACTTTGCATGTAAATAACTTTATTGTTATCGATAAAGTCATCAATTTGAGAGATTTTGGAAGTTTAAAATGGATGAATTAATGAATCAAAATAACTATGCAGTTTCATTTTCAACGTCTAATATCTCGAAAAATAATGAATTAATCGTTACCAGTAAAGAGTATATTATTTACATAGAAAGTATTGGAGAATCGAAAAATTTCTCCAAAACAGTAATTCCCTCAGTGGCGTAAAATTTGGGAAGGGTCAACCATTAACTATCCCCTGTCGTACGCCTCTGGTAGTAGCTAGAAACTTTTATTTATCACAATTTAGTAGACTGTATAGTATCCACACTCTCTGCCAAGTATGATAAGGATACGTCAAAAAGTTTAAAAGTACTTGGTATAAATAATTTTTAAATTTTTAAATAAAACACCCTGTAACTCAGTAAGTAGCCACATTTTATTTAAGTGATTTTAGACCAATATTAATATTTTTAGGTCTAGAATCTACAACTTAGAGATTCGACATTCTTAATGAAACTTAACCCTAAAATGGCCCGTAATAATTTAACTCCAAGAAAAAAAAGAAGAGGAAAAAAAGACAAAAAAAATTGTTAATTAGTGAAAAATTCCCAGGAACCCAATTATCGAAACGGCATTTCAAAATATTTAAACCCCGCGACGTTATTAAAAAAACAAATTATAAACAAATTTGAATAATTTTCAAATGCCATTTTAGGGGGAAGTTTAATTGAAATTTGAATTTATCAATACATTTATCGAAAATACACATAAAAATAAAAATAATAAGATTTAATACAGATGAAAATTTCTTTGGCAACAACCGCGTTTTTTCAATTGAAAATAGAGTAGCATTTAATAAACAAATTCAATATCTCAAAAAATATTAAATATTTTTCGACCATTTTTTTTGCTTAATACTGGTTACATAGCGCAAATTATTCTGTAAAATAAGGTATTTTACAGTGCTTATTTAAAACGCTAAAAATAATTTTTTGCAAATTTGTTTTTAAAGTTTTATATACAATTATTTAAATAAATAGGGGGTCAAATTTAATTTAGTAAGTTTTATGTGAAATATTTACTCTTCAACTTTGCAGAAAACAATCCTATAGCCCTTTATTAGTAATTGAATGACCTCAGCAGTTAAAAAAGTAATTTTTTTGCAAAAATGACCCCTTTTTAATTATTTAAACAATGATCCCCTTGTATGATTTGGATACTTTCTTGAAAATATCTTTTGTACCCACCTAAACTTTGATATAAAATTTGTTTCAACCTGTACGAATTTACATTTTGATTTACATTAAGTGTAATTTTATTTTACTAGACTATATGTCCAATGCGCTATTTTATCATTTCTATATCTATTTGGACTTCTGCCGCTTTTCTAATTTTAATATTCTTTATAGTATCTTCCAATTCTTCCTTTCTTATATTCACCGGTTCCTCTTCCACTTCTGGTCTGTTTCCTCCTGCTTCATTTCTTTTCACTTCTTATTTGAATCTATCTTCTTAGTAATGTTTCCATACTCCCACTATTTCTGTAGACTATTTTCAATTGGTTATTTTTATCTATGATTTCATACTGTTCCCTACGTTTTTCCATCTTAAACTCTTTATGCGATTCCAGAATTTTCTGTTATCTGTTTTGTAATTTGCTTCCAATGCTTCCAATTCTCTTCCGAATTCTTCCCAGCTCAGCTTTTTCGCTTCCCTAACTGCTGTCTTTGCTCTATTACGTTTCTTAATATATTCTGCTTTGTAATTATTGTCATCTATATGTACTCTGTTGGTCTCTTTTCAGCTCTATCGTTCATAAAAAAGTTATGAATATTCCTGCAATTTTTACAAAGCTGTAGTGAACAGCCGGCACAAATAAACTTGGTACACATATAACTCAAATGAAAAGTTTGTCTTTTTAGTTTTGAAGGCATATATAACGCATTTCTCTTTTTTCAAGTTTCACCCTGCCAACCTATTCCAAAATTTCTTCTGGAATGCTAAAAATTCTTCATGCAATCCTGATTTGATACTGTGCAATGCTTGCATACCTTTTTTCTAAATGTGGTCTAGCTAGTTCATCCATCAGAATGTTCATAAAGTTCTCTGGTGTTCAGTTATGTGAAAATGCAGAAAAATATTATCACGCGACGACATTTAGTGTTCATATACATTCATGTCATCTACTCTCCACCCTTCGTAGAGTTATCTTGTTTTTGTTGTTTATCCATTTTTGGATATACACCTTCTCCATCTGTCGTCTCGGTTTTGTGCCTTATGCATCTATTTTCTGGTGATATCTTTCTGTTTTCTTGATATACGTATTTCCCGTCTCCATTTATCTTTCTTTATGGTTGTACTAACGTCTTCCATTTGGGCTATTAATTCTCCTAACCCAATTTATGGATTTCTTATCTTTTGTTTTTCGTCTTCTTCTTCTTTCCCGCTGTAAGTTGTTCGGATTGTACATTGGCGGATTAATACTTCTACGAAAGGTTATCACTCCATCTTTTACGTGCTCGGCCGATACTTCTGTCGTTTGGTGATTTATCTGTTGCTATTTTCACCACTATATTAACACTGTACTAAACACACAGTAGTAAATAAAAATCACATTTTTATTTACTAAAAGAATTCCCTTATTTCTTTTTAAAACCGATACATGCTTTTAATTTAACGATCTCTATATGTTGATGCTCTACTCTAGAACCATATTTTAGATTCTTCCTTTGTTTTTTATTTGTCGATTAGTACAACACAAAAAAATATTTAACGTATCATCCGCGTTTGTGCTAAGGGAGCTCCAACTGAAGGAAGGTTGTGGTTCACGCCCCAAAAGACCAGTGGATCTTAGAACTGTTTTATATAAAACTTTATAAATAATCCCCTATTGTTAGTATGTACCCATGCAATTATTGTTTGCATTATTTAATATTGGCACTAATTTTAGTCCATAAATCTTGACGATATTTTTACTGTCTTTACATCCTGTTTGATTGAGCGCTATTATGATTTGTATCAAAAAGAAAATCTTATATAAAAACATTTTTTTTTATCTTCGACGTTAAAACGAGAATGGGGTTTGTAGTTTTTGTTTCCGTTACGTAGTTTCTATCATGCACAATCGGATAGCCCCATATTTTCAGTAGTTCACCACGCTTGGCATGCCTTGGTACGGATTATCGAACCTTGATCGGATGGCAAAATGAGGGGATGGGATATTAATGACGAACAAAAAATTTTAATTGAATTCGCTTCTACTGTATATAATTTTTCACACTGCGGGTGGGGGTGCGGCAGATAAAAACGATCAATTAGACATATCTCGAGAACTAAAGGTAACTGAATCATGAAAGTTTGAATGAAGAGGTTTTGAAGAGTAAACTGTTTAATGAAAATATTTTCATCTATTTGCTCCTTACGGTCATACCGTATAACTTCGTTTTTTTTGTAATGGGACACCCTGTATATTTTTACATTTTTGGATTCTCCTCGATGCATTCTTTCTTAAAATATGAGGTTTTGTAATGTTATATGGGGTAGTTTAAAAGATAATTACGTTTTTTTTTTATTAATTTCGTAGCAACATTCACACCCTGTAGAATTGTAGTGATTTGACACCAAAATTTCTATTTACAGTAGGAAAAATGAAAGAATACCCATGAACGAACATATAAAACAAGCTGTATTTTCCTGTAACCGTGTCACACAAAAAATTGCCCAGCGCAAGTACATGTAATAATTATTGTTACATGTACTTGCACTGGACAATTTTCTTTGTGACACGATGACAGGAAAATACCGCGTGTTTTATATGTGCGTTCATGGGTATTCTTTCATTTTTCCGACTGTATGTATATTCAAACGATTTTTAATATATTCTAATATTGTTGAACAAAAACCCTATTTATTTCAAATGACTTTTAATATAGTCTACTATTGTTAAAAATTATTAAAACCGCAAAATGTCTAATTTATTTTTAATATAGTATACAGGGTTGGTCGAAACTCGGAATAGGTATTCTTAAATAGAACACCCTCAATTTTAGTATTGTAATGAAATGATATATACTGGTACTTTTTTATTTCTTAAGCATTCCCTATACGCGTACCTAACTGCTTTAATTTGTGAATTATTCGTGATTCTTTAAGCCAAACATTAATTGCAACAAAAATTACGTGAAATTTTATTAGCTTGGCCGTGAAAATATCCATTATTACAAAACCGTACGAGTTCCACAATCCGCGCAGATACCCCACTTATTTCCACTTCTCCGAAACAGCACAGGCAGAGGGATGCTTAAGGAGGCCAGCGAACGGAGATTCTCCAGTCTTGGCGCGACAGCTCTGGGCTCCATTACCAGCCAAGCAAAGTGAGCGAGGCAGGCCGACCTGAGTAGCGAGACACCGTACTGACGTGATCTCGCAAACTGAGGCAGGCCAACTTGAGCAGCGAGGTGTACTGGGGTGAGGTAATTCGCAGGCTCATAATTAAACGGTATCAAGTGAAGTGAACGAGCTTCCGATAGCTTTATATATTTTAATCGCGTGACTGTTTTGCAACTTACACTGCAGTGAGGTGTAAGGATATTTCGTTTTGTTGTTAATTTTGCTTTTCTTTTGCAGACGTCTATCCAGGGGATGACTTCGCTGCAACGGGACGATAAAGAGAATTGTATTTTATTTTTATTTTTGATCTGACTTTTATTCTGTATAAAATGATGAGTGTTCGTTGGAGAATTAACTTAATATGGAGTATTAATTTGGAGTATAAAGTCAAGTGGTTTTACAGTCATAAAATAAAATGTAGGTATATAAATATAAACAGAAATAGATGCCAAACGAAATTATGTAACTATACCTATAGAATTTTTGAACACTCGAAAATAACTTAAAGTTTACGTTCTGTGTAACTTGAATTGGTTCGTTATTAATACCAAATATAAAATTTTCGTGATTAAAGTGATAAGAATCTAAAATTTTACCTGGTTTCAATATTGATATAGCTGCCCCTGAATCAATTAATAACTTCATATTCAAATTTTTAATATGCGCGTAAAGAAGCGGTTTATTTGCTACGTGGTAAACTGTAAAGTTGTCAGCGGAACTTGCTCAAAAAATCCTGATCAACTTCGATTTCTTTTTCGTTTTCTGAACTATCGTTGTCGCAATAGGTATTATGGACAACATTGTGAGATTGTGGTTTACGATAACATTTTTCTGCTTTATGTCCATATTTATGGCAAACGGTGCACTTTGGAATGGTTAATTTAATTGGTGGATTTATCGGTTGATTTGTTGAACCGGGAGCAGAAAATGTTTTTTGCCTACCTGCAGTACTTGAAGAAATTTTATTGTCATTATTTATATTTAACTTAAAAAAATTGTCATTTGTTTGTTTGAAATATTGTTCGTTTTCATAATTATTTAAAATTTGCTTAATTTGGATTAGCGAACTAGGATTTAAAGAGCGAAGCATTTGACACAAAGGTTCTTTTATGCCCGTAATAGCGGTCAGAATTGCAGTCTTACTGTGAAAATTATTTAAACTTTTTTTTCTCAACATTGTTCAAATTTGAATCGTATTTGATATCTTTATTGATTCTTATTAATTGTTTTTCGATTCTACGAAATTTACAGGTTTTTCGTTAGAACGTTTCTTAAAGTGGCATAACTCAAAATTTAGACACTGCAAATCCAAATTTTCACCAAACTGAGAAAGGAGAGCATTTTTTATCTCTTGCCATGTCGAAAATTCTTTCGAGCCAATGAAATCAAAAGCTTTTCACTCTAACCTGCGTTTTACAATAAAAGGAAAAAATTTGCAATTCCGCTGGGTCAAATTTTGCAAAAATTAAATCAACAGAATCTATAAAATAGTGTAATTTTGAAGAAGGCCCATCAAAAACATTTATAAGCTTGATAGCTTTGTCACAATTAATATAATTATTAGAAGTGCTGGCGGAAATTATTGGCGTAGTTGCTGGTACGTCGTTAGTTGCCATTGTATTAACAAAAAATAAATTAAACAAATAAAAAAATGCAAATACTAGATATGATATCTTAAACGTTTGAAAATAGCGACAGAGTAAATAAAAAAAATGAAAGCAAATACAAAATTAATATAATTCGACTAACCTCAAGTACTTCTGTGAGAACGTGGCTTTACACCGGAACGGGTCGAAAACGTTGCAGCGTCTCAGGGTCTCAGATCAAGTGGATCTACACTGGAACGGGTAGAGAACGGGTGGAGAATGTTGTACCTTCTGGATCAAGTGGCTTTACACTGGAACGGGTGTGAGTACGTTTTGTACCTTCCAGATCAAGTGGCCTTACACCGGAACTGGTCGAGATTCTAAACTGTATGTAGCCGGTATGGTAGCCGGGATGTTGTTGCTTCTTCTGTGGAAATGCTTCACCGTTTCCAGGGTCGAGTGGCTTTTCACTGAAGCTGGCGGTTGAGAAGATTTCACGAAGTTGCTAGTTGCGCCTCCCCAAAACTTCCGAATTACTTAGTGGCTTTACACAACAAGTGGCCTTACACTTGGAATTCTTCAAAGTTGCTTACGGGTTCCTTCAGTTTTCCTTCCTCGTGGCCTTATACTCGGAACTCAACTACTAAGTCACTAATTCTCCATTTCCCCAATTAACGATTAAAGTCGATTAAAAAAAAGGCATTACTTTTTCTAATTGGAAATCCTGCTGACTGCGCCACTTTTATTCTGTATAAGCTGATGAGTGTTCGTTGGAGAATTAAGTAACGAAACTACTGAAGGAAATGCACAAGTTTATTGAGTTGTTAACAGCTCAGAATACAAAACTATACTGAAATTAATGAATACAAAATTTCTTAAAACCTTTCTTAGTCCTGGAATATATCACTGACACATCTCCGATGTGGTCTAGATACTGTAATAAAAACACACACAGTGGCGTGCTCGCCATAACATCTGTACATAATTACATTGAATATATTTATTTTGTTTTAACCTGTGTTTTACTGAGTCTGTCGTCTCGAAAGAACTACCCATCACAAAATACCTTCGTAGTTAAAATTGTTGGTGCGTAAAATATTAATAAAAGCATACATTCTACCTAGATAGCTATGACTTTGGCATTAAACTTGCTTAAACATTTGACATTATACTATTTTTATAGTTCCAGTTGATTTATTACCATTACTAATATGATTTTTTCTCGCTAGGAACTGATTAGTATGGTTTTTGCTCTAGGAGAGTCTAACAAAAATATGCTACCAGCAATAAGAATTTATCATCGGCAAATCCGTAATAGAAGACAAACAAGTAGATAAACTTTATCAGATTTCTCGTAATCTAAGTGTCCAGTCCGTGCAAAGTTCTAGTAAACTTTAAAAAGTTTCTCTTATTGGTTGGAAATTGATGATGATAAATTCTTATTGCTAGTAGCACATTTTTGTTATACTCTCCTAGAAAAACCATACTAATCTTTTTCTCATTAGAAAAATTCATATTAGTAGTGATAACAAAACAACTGGAACTTTAAAAATATTATAATGTCAAATGTTTAAGCATGTTTAATGCCAAAGTCATAGCTAACTAGGTAGAATATTGTATGTTTTTATTAATATTTAATAGTATAACAAAATCTTAACGATGTAGTTATTTTGATATCTCAACCAATATTAATAAATTAAGAATCAATCTAGATTAATACATACATATTTATTTTCGAAAAATTATTTTTGATTGAATATTTTCACGGCCAACCTAATAAAATTTCACCTAATTTTTGTTGCAATTACTGTTTGGCTTAAAGAATCACGAATAACGGAATAACTCACAAATTAAAGCAGTTCAGTATAGGGAATGCTTAAGAAATAAAAAAGTACTATAAAATATCATTTCGCTACAATTCTAAAATACAGGGTGTTTTTTATTAAAAATTTTACAGGGGTGAAAACTCAGAAAATACTCATTGTGAGTTTCGACAAATCTTATATACTAAAATTGAACATTTTGCTATATTAATAATTTTTAACAATAGTGGACTAGGTAGGTATGTATATTAAAAATTATTTGAACATAAATATATAGTTTTTGATGTCAAATCACTACAATTACAGGGTGTAAATGTTGCTACAAAATTAATAAAAAAATCTTAATTATCTTTGAAACTACCCAGTAAACCGCATTTTAACAAAGAAGACATCGAGTAAAATACAAAAATGTAAAAATATACAGAGTACAGTGGAACGCCGATTATCCGTGCTCTACGGGACCGGACGTGGCACGGATAATTGAAAAGAACGGAGAATCCGAACATCTATTTTTATATATGACACACATACATAATATGTACCTACCACATAAAAAAATAGAAAAAATAAATGTCATAAGTTCAAACCATCTTTTAAACTTTTTAAGAAGATACATAACAGAAAAAAGTAATATATGTAGCTATGCTTTAAAAAAAAAGTCATTCACTTTCACCTGTGTTAATAGTCTTCGATTTTTTTCTTCTGGCGTATTCTGCTCAAGTTCAAAATGTCGACAAGGTTAGAAGGTGTTGCTCAAAATAGTCTAGTCTAGAGTCTAGTAGAATATGAACAACTTTCTCAGCCTCCTGATTAGTTACTTTTTTGATACAGTTCCATCATTTTCTTTTTTTTACTCTCATTTTCAGATGAACCATATTAAGGCTATGGGTACATAATTCGCAAATATTTTACGTGTATCCCTACTTTTTCTGTCTTTACACGGCAAATTACGTGTAGTAAAATTCACACTGGTATGGATATGTAAACATTACTAGAATGTCATTCTACTTAAAAATGTCATCATTAATTTAAAGAGATGGGTTTTGAATGTTCTTGGATAACTGTTATTTTTATAATTGCAAATTATTAATTCAGTTAATAAATATGATAATTTATTTGTACAACCAATACTAATACTCAATCGAGAAAAGAGGAAAAGTGTTAAAGTGATTTTTTAATATATTGTTATGGAACGCTTACAATTTTGAACATCTTTAACAACAAAATACTTGGATCACAGAATATATTATCCTGATGTATTCTCTGCTTGGATCTTTCACAAATAATACACAATAAATAACTTTTTATTAAGTTCACGTCTTAAATCAATTATTTATCAAATACACTATATATCAATAATATTTAATCAATAACTCAACATATTCCCTATGCAATGTCAAATATTTAAAATTGTCAGTGTTTGACTGACAATATATGCTGACAATATTATATTCGGCTGAGTGCGTTGTAAGACAAAGATAGATTTGGAAAATATTACCACGGCATTGTGTTCATTTTTTTCGAATCCTGAAAAAACCAATAAATATTTTTGAAAAATTTAAACGCAGAATGAAAGACTAAATTATTACCGAGGGCCGAAAGTCCCTTAGAATAAATAAAAAGTTTATTTTGAATGATATATTTGAAATTAAAAATCACACTAAATTTTCTCTTAGTTTTTCACCCCTGTAACTTATTAAAATAAACATTATAGAAGTTCTCAGGGACTTTCGGCCCTCGCTAATAACGTAATCTTTCATTCTGCGTTTAAATTTTTCAAAAATACGTATTAGTTTTCTCAGGATTCGAAAAAAATGAATCCCCATTTGAATAGCATTGCAGCCGAAAATACGTACCGATCCTCTTAAAGGGTTTTTGATTTTTAAGTTTTCATGAAAAATTTTGCCTCGAGATTATTATGCCCTTCGATCTTGTCTGCAGACACCACTTAATTGGAAAGTGATTCGTCGTTTTAAAAGTTGATCTTTTCAATAATTTCCGTGCAGATATGCCTTTAAAAGACTCACACTGAGGTATGAAATTTTGTAGATTCACTTTGTATTTATTTATATGGCGTATTGATTACTTGCCAACTTAGTATATTCGTGATAATGATGTGACACATTTAAGGTTGCGGCAGATTATCATGCACGCATCGTTTCCAGCACGTAGCGTAGTCTCCGAAAAACCTGATTTTGCAAAGAGGTGTCTGATACGATACGTTCCTAACAAAGTGAATTGTTCATATTTAAAACCATTAAAATCAATATCTTTCGGAAACTAAACGCTACGTGCTGGAAACGATGCGTGCATGATAATCTGTCGTGACCTTTACCCTTTTCACTTCTGTTGAAAATCCCTACTTTTTGTGCAATCCGTAAAATATTTAAGCACTTGCGTTTAATACTAGTTATTGCCATTTCGAGGCAAATGATTTCCAGGAATTCCCTGACCACTGTTGCTATCTATTTTGCATTATGCATCTCCCACACAGCGTATAAAGTTTCCGTCGTGTGATTTATGATGACTATATTTCTATGAAACCTCAAAGATGCAATTTGGGTAAGGGAAAATCATAGCAATGATAATCCGCAACCCGGATAATCCGCCCACGAATAATCGGGGTTCTACTGTATTCCATTAAAAAACGAAGTTATAAGCAACTTCCGGTATAACTGAAAGTATACCTTCAACATCCCTTCATTCCAATTTTTAAGATTCAATTATTATTAGTTCTCGAGATATTTCTAATTGGTCGTTTATCTGCCGCACCCTGTATACTGTATAGTGTGTATAGCTATGACAAGTTAAAAAATATACAATTATTACATTTGGCTTGACTCTAGCTCTACCTTAATAATCCGGTTTTAAAATGATCTGCAGAAATAATAAAGAACATGCGATTCATAAGTGCATTTCATTCTTCTTCACCCCGCGACGACTTCCTTCCTGTAAAGTTCTCGACCCCTTTTCGATGGTTGTTTGCCGGTATATCGTTACACAATCAATGTCAGTCGAATACACTGACTGTCACTGACTAAGGAAAAAGTTACTAGGTCAGGAGAGGTTCGAATTTCAAATTGGATAGAAACGGGGGGGGGGGGTCTGTGTTTCTTGTTAACCCTTAACTGGTATGGTGATGGTGATTTAGTTAAACGTCTGGTATGTTGTGTCAATGGTGACCCGCGAGTATAAATCCTGCAACCTGCAAGATTTTAATATGCGAAATGTGTTATGCTCTAATTAGTTTATTTTATTAATTAAATGTTTAGGGATAATATAAAACAAGAAAATACTTAAATGGATACAGATTATATACCTTATTATGAATTAAACATGAACATTGAATATTTTTGCATGTTGTTACAAAATAATAATAAAATAGACATATTTAAAAAACGCCAATCTGATTAAATACTTTTTTCCAACTTATTTATGTTCGTCCTGTAAAAAAAGAAATAAAAATTAAGAATTTTAGCCAAAAAGTCAAAAATTCTAGGGTGCTTTGTACCTTGAAATTATTTGAAAACGTAAATTAAAAAAAAACAGTCAACCTGCACGCGCAATGGTCGTAGGTCAACTGAGAGTACTGTAGAACAGAGGTTCTCAATCTGTTGTACATGTAACACTGGTGGTACATTTGGCGGTGGTACACAAAACACAGAAAAAATTAAAATAGTAGTACTTAGTAAGTATTGATAATACAATTTAAAAATATAGGTGGTACCAAAAATAATAAAAATAACTGTAGGTGGTACATCACTCAAAAAGGTTGAGAACCGCTGCTGTAGAAAATAGGAGAATTCATAGCTGGCTGGCCAGTACCGAACGCCGCGGCGTACCGATTGAAAAATTGGTTAAATTGTCAAACTAAATGTTGTTGCGTCAGTTTTGTCCCACCATACCAGTTGAGGGTTAAAAACAAATTAGTAACAGTGTTTGATATAGTAAGTTTCTGTTATTGGATAAAAAATGGGGTTTTAATTTGTTTTGGGGCTTTACAGCAAATATATTGCTTTGATAGCGCCCCTTGATATATTTTTTTTTATTTTCTTTCGTGAATTTTTCCGTATATCAGCTATTTCAGGCAATAATTACAATTACGGTTGTATTTATAGCCCAGTAAATGACCGTTTTGGAGTACCACTGCAATATAAGTAAGTGTGTCTTCCTTATGTGCCGGTACAGTTAAAATTTCATTAAAACATTAAAAGAGGAAGCAGTAGCGATCAACAGCTAGAGAAAATTCGTTCCAAGATTGCTGCTGTAATTTTGAATATTTTTTCGAAATATTTGGCACACGTATTCGTAATATAATAAAGAATGGCGGTACAGAGCCCAATTTAAAAAATATATTAATATGTGGAAATTACTCTGTAATTAAATACAATATTAAAAAAACGAGCCTGTACCGCCATTAAGAAGAACAAAAAAATACACTTTCTTCAAATAAACTTTTTTATGCGATGCCTAGATTTTGTGTCATTTTGGAACTACTAATGAAATAAAAAATTTTAGTAGTTCCAAAATGACACAAAATCTAGGCATCGGATAAAAAAGTTTATTTGAAGAAAGTGTATTTTTTTGTTCTTCCTAATGGCGGTACAGGCTCGTTTTTTTAATATTGTATTTAATTACAGAGTAATTTCCACCTATTAATAAATTTTAGAAATTGGGCTCTGTACCGCCATTCTTTATTATATTACGAATATGTGTGCCAAATATGTCGAAGAAATATTCAAAATTACAGCCGCAACCTTGGAACGCGTTTTTGCTACCTGTTGATCGCTACTGTATCACCTTAGGACAAACAATTTTAAAATTCTACATTGTTGAAGCAAACTTCAAGTCGACATAAGTCACATCCTCAGTCAGATATCTGTCACTTATATTTACTATAGCGGAAAAATAGGTTCCGAACACAAAATATTGTCATATGCTTCCTAAAGAAGTTAACGATATGGAACTTGCTGATATTGTGTGGAATTATAAAAGCGCAAAGTACACCACTTTTTATGTACATTAGTAGAGAGAAATTATTTAGTAGAGTAAAGGCAGAAACGCATTAGAGAGTCGCTGATGCGACTCGTCGCGAACAAAACAGTCGACGACTTGAGATTCTCATTAAAGATTGAATCAAGTCCTCGTCCCGTTCGCGGCTTCCAAGTGCGCTCATGAAGATTAAAAACAACGTAAAGAATCTGAGTTAGATTAGTCCGCGACGAGTCGAGTCGCGTCCGCGACTAAAGGAAAGATTTGAGTAATTTGATAAATGATAAATGCATCGAAATATATAAAAAAATATAATTTTTTTTAATTTCGTGGGTGGTCCGTTTTCTCTGATGCGCAGTGTAAAATAAAAAAATCTTAATGTACCACATCAGTCCATAAGTCTAGTATGTGACTTAGAATATAGCATATCAATATTAAATCTTTAAGACAGATGTAACTAGATAGAGGGATAGGCTCTAAAAGCAACAACGTTAAACAAATTAGAGTCGTGTAAAATGTGTTGATCCCGCAAGATTGTATAAGAATATCGTGGGTCTCGCACACTTCTAACGAGAATGTTCTCAGAATGATGGATGTTCCGGTATAACCGGAAGTAGCAAATATATGAAAATATTTTCATTAAATAGTTCACTCTTCAAAACCCCTTAATTCCAATTTTCATTATTCAGTTACCTTTAGTGTTCTTGAGATATTTCTAATTGGCCCTTTATCTGCCTCACCCAGTATAGAACTCAAAACGTTTTGAAAATAATATGGCCAACTGTTTTGAAAAGTTAACAAATCATTGAAAGGAATGAGATGCATTGAGGTAAATCCTCGAATGCGATGCATAAGTACACGTCAAAATTGATAGGTAGACTATATATTTTTGGCACTATGTATTGTAGTCCGTTCTTTAACGGTAAAATATTGCAAAACCTCTAAATTTTAAAGAACCGCTTGGATTGACATGAAATTTGGCAAACACATAGCTAACAAGTCAAAGAAAAAAAGTGATATTGTGCCGATATGTGCTTTTGTCCTGGGGGTGGTTTTCACCCCCTCTTGGGGGTGAAAAAATATTCGTCCAAAAAAGTCAGGAAATAGATAAACTGGCTAATTTTAAGTAACTTTTGTTCTATAGAGTTTTTTCACTAAGTCAATACTTTTCGAGTTATTTGGCAGTGAATATGTTCATTTTTTCAACAAAATAACCACGCTTTTAGACGGTTTTTCGCAAATAACTCAAATAATAAGTATTTTGTCGAAAAAACATTCTTACCAAAAATAAAGCCTGTAAAAAATTTAAAAAAATGGTGTATATATCACGTCTCTACACCTAGTAGAAGCAGAGTTATAGCTAATGAAAAATAGGTTCATATTCGTCAAATTCCAAATGGAATACTTTAACGTGAAATAACCAAAAATGAAGCACATTTCTGGGAAAACTCATTACAACTTATTTAAATTTTTTAAAAAAAGCTTCATTTTTGTTTTATAAAAAAAATTTCTAGCATCAAAAGTAAACAAGTTACGCTCAAAATAAAGTTAGTCCCTTTTGGTTTTGGTAAAAAAATCGAGAAAATCACCCCTAATTAGTATCTTAAATGAACTTAATCGTTACGACTTCACAAGTTTCTTGACTCGTGTATATATTGTTTATATGATCTGTAAGTTTCATCGGTTCAAAGTCCTTATTATTAAAAGGGCTGTAGTTAAAAGGGGCTGAACGAGTCACTGATCACGAGTGTATGCAAATTTAGAAACACCAAATCTTAATCAATTTTTGTCTAACAGAAAAACAAAAAAATACGTGATATTCAGAAAAACAAATCTGACTTTTTTTGTTTTTTGAGATTTTTGGTATCTCTAACAATTTTTAAGTTATTTTGAAAAAAAAAACATATTTTTCAAAATTTAAATTTTTAAAAATTTTACTTTGAAACCAAATTTTTTCAAAAATAAGCACTTTTAATCGATGAAACTTACAGATCATATAAACACAACATAAGTAAAATAATTTGTGGAGCGGTAACGATTAATTTCATTTAAGTTGCTAATTAGGGGGTGGTCTTCCCGATTTTTTTTTGCAAAAACAAAAGGGACCAACTTTATTTTGAGCGTAACTTGCTTAAATTTAATGCTAGAAACTTTTTGGGAAACAGAAATAAAGATTTTTTTAAACACTTTAAAAAAGTTATAATAGGTTTTCCCCAAAAAGTGCTTAATTTTTTGGATATTTCACGTCGAAATATTCTTTTTGAAATTTGGTGAATCTGAATCTATTTTTCATTGCCTATAACTCTGGTTCTACGAGATCCAGAGACCTAACACGTACACCATTGTTTTTACTTTTTTATAGGCTATATTTTTGCTAAGAACGTTTTTTTCGACAAAATACTTACTTTTTGAGTTATTTGCGAAAAACTATCTAAAAATGTGGTTATTTTGTTGAAAAATGAACATATTCACTCGCAAATAACTCGAAAAGTGTTGACTTGGCGAAAAAGCTCTATAGAACAAAAGTTACTTAAAATTAGTCAGTTTCCCATTTCCGGACTTATTTTGGACATATATTTTTTCACCCCCAATAGGGGGTGAAAGTCACCCCCAGGGCAAAAGCACACATCGGCACAATATCACTTTTCTTCTTTGACATGTAAGCTATACGTATGCCAAATTTCATGTCAAGCCAAGCGGTTCTTTAAAATTTAGAGCAAAAACGTGAAAGAATGGACTATTGGGAGAATTATTGCAAGAAAGGCTTTTCCTTTTACCGATATTCCTAATAGTATTGATTAACAGAAAAATCATAAAATATTGTTATACAAAAAAGAGGTTGCCGTCTTTCAATGCTCTTCGAATTGCTCTTTTCGTTAAAAAGTGATAAACGTCTTACGTAAAATCCATTAAAATCTAATTTGAAATATTTTATCAGTGTAGCAAATGTAACACATGTGCGTTAACTGTGTGTTGTTTATGTTAAAGGATCAGTAAATTGGCATTTTGTAGTATTATGGCGTGAACTATTTGAGAAAAGGAAGTTAATTGAGTTTCAAAGATAAATTAGTTTCAGTCGTGATGGAATTTGCAGGGACGGCCGGGGAAATTGCTTAAATCATTTTGTGGCTAATTTTAGTTAAGGGGGTAATACTGTTTTCTACATTTTTTGAATAGTCAATACTACATGGTATTGAAATTCATATGATCAGATTTTTTAATTTTGATATATTATGTGTGCGTGTGTTTATGTGAACGTGTGTAAAGGAAACGAGGAACTAAACCAAACGTTGGAAAAAATAGCAAAAATTGAATAGTATTTTGCTCTGTGATAGAACACGAACCAGCCAAAAAACTAATGCCA
This sequence comes from Diabrotica virgifera virgifera, assembly GCF_917563875.1. Taxonomy (NCBI): domain Eukaryota; kingdom Metazoa; phylum Arthropoda; class Insecta; order Coleoptera; family Chrysomelidae; genus Diabrotica; species Diabrotica virgifera. The sequence continues at coordinate 103,765,754 of NC_065450.1, read as the reverse complement.
CTTAGGGAACATCCATAAACTACTCGTTGAAAAGGGGGAGGGGACTTTGCTTATTACGACGGTATACGACAGGGGGAGGTGGCCATACGTGCACATCCGACATAGATAATTGCAATTCCGAAACCGGGCAAATCAAACGATAAGCCAGAAAACTACCGCCCCATAGCTCTACTCAGCATGGTATATAAACTATTAGAAAAGCTTCTCCTCAACAGAATTAGTCACAGGATACTAGAAAACGTCCCCATTGAACAAGCCTGGCTTCCGCCCTTATCGAAGCTGTACTGACCCAGTGCTGGCATTAACAACTTTTATAAAAGCTAGTTTTCAAAAGAAACAAAAGACAGCATCAGTATCCATAGATCTAACAGCAGCATATGATACTGTTTGGAGACAGGGATTAATATATAAACTGGCCCGTATTATCCCCTGCAGAAAGATAATTAACCTCACTGACAACATGCTGACAAACAGAGCCTTCCAGGTTATAATGGGAAAAGAGACGAGTAGACAGATGAAACTTAACAATGGCCTTCCACAGGGTTCTGTCCTTGGCCCCTTACTTTTCAGCCTCTATATTGTTGACATGCCTGAAACCGAATCTCGGAAGTTTGGATATGCTGACGACTGGACCCATGCAACAAGCCACCGATCTTTAGAAACTACAGAAATCACTCTTACGAATGACCTATCCATCCTCAGCGAATAACTTAAGAAATGGAGACTACAACTAAGTACTACAAAAACTGAAGTATCAGCTTTAAATAATGGACAGTCGCCAGCTTGTAGTTCACAACGACATCCCCGATATTCTTGGGAACCGTCTCCGATCCAGGTTACCCCCTCTACAATCTGCTCAAGCGCTGCAGCAATCCAACTTTGACTTAAATACCCGGTGGAGAGAAGATTGGGAAAGTAAGACATATCGAAACAGATCGATTGGGGAAGAAAGACGAATTCGAACAAACTGTGGAAGATGTGCCGACTTCCTCTACAGATGGGGTAAACTTCCCTCGCCTTCTTGTGACTGCGGCGCTGCAAGACAGACGATCAGACATCAGACACATTGTTCAGGACTGCCCACGCAGAGCATACACAGGCGACCCTATAGACTTTGTAATGGCAACCGAAGGGGCAATCGAATATATAAAAAACTGGACATCTGTTTGTGATGCATTATATATATACAATAGCACTAAAGGCCTTAGAGGCCCATGGCTTGAAAAGTTTGTTTTTTTTTCTTCATTTTCACGTTTCTTTATGTGCTGAGCTTTTCTCTGGCTTGATATGTGATTTTCCTCCATTCCTTCCTGTTACTCATTTTTCTTTTTTGGCCCTCTAGCCCCATTCTTTCCAAATCTTTTTCGACGTCTTGCTTCCATCTATTTTTCGGCCTTCCTCTTCTCTTTCTTGAAGTTATAGTGTAGTTTAGTACCTTTTTTGGAGTCCTCGTGTTTGGCATCCTTTCAATGTGACCTCGCCATCTAAGTCTCTGAGCCTTTATCACTCCTATTATATTAGGTTGGTTGTATAATTGCTTTAACTCATCATTTGATCTTCTTATCCATAAACCGTCCCTTATTTTTCCTCCATATATCTTCCTTAGTATTTTCCTTTCCCAGATCTCCAGTAAATTTTGTTCATTTTTTGTCATTGTCCATGTCTCACTGCAGTATGTTACTATTGGCTGTATAGTTGTTTTGTATAACTGTACTTTTGCCCTTCTTGATAGAAACTTGCTTTTCAACATTACATTAAGGGCATGTACACTTCTATTGCCTGCCATTATTCTAGCTTGTATTTCTTCTTTAATGATAGGTTTACGTGATATTATTGCCCCTAGGTATGTAAATCTTTCTACCATTTCGAATTCGTATGATGTTCCTTCTTCTACTTCTACTTTAAACTTTTGTCCATTCCTAAACTGACCATCTGTCCACTCCATACATTTTGTTTTAGTTGAATTTATATACAGTCCCATTTTCTTCGCTGCTTTTACTATTATCTGTACCATCTCCTGTAGCTCTTTTCTTCCTCTTGCCAGTAACACCACATCATCCGCAAACGCCAAAACTTGGTGTCTTCTTTGATATATGAGTCCTTCTCTATTGATTTTCGCTTCTCGCATTATTTTTTCTAGGCATAAGTTGAAGAGTAAAGATGACAGAGGATCGCCCTGTCTTAATCCTTCGTTTACTGATCCTTCGTTTGTGATGCATTGTATAATGCATAAATCTGAATATATTCTGTGATGTAGTTAAGCCATAAGCTAAATAAAAATAAGCATCCACTATACCACTCGCGAAGTTGATCAAGATTCAGCGAGTACGAGAGTGTAGACAGGTACTTCATGCGACTTCGCTTCGCCTTGGCGTACTTCCATTCTGTGGCGGTTTTTGGACCGAGTCAGAGGAATCGAAGTAGGTATCGCCCCGCGTGAATGTGTTCCTCGCGAAGTTGAACGAGTGTGTCCAGTCCCAACATTGTTTGATTTGCTTGTCTAGATAATTGCTAAGAAGAAATGCGTTCAATGTGCGTCCCCGTTTAGGCTTTTGTCCTCTTCAGGGTTTGTCGTGAATGTATTGTGTGGCAGTAAAAGCAAACAGTCCGAAAAACACACTGGGGCAAGTGTCGTATCCTGGTGTTTTTCCTTGGTTATACCGGACGGTGGTGTCCAGAAGGCTAAAAGTCAACAGAGAAGAAAGTTTTGATGAATTGTTGTTGATTCCATAGACATTTACGTGTACTGTCCGTGCTTTGCTGTAGCGTGGACAGTGAGCGTTCGAGTGGAGAAAATAGTTGCGGCTATTTTCTTGGGACGAACAGGTATAATTGTGCAATGAAGTTGGAAAACCGCAAAAAACCAACTTCTCCCTGTTCGGGGTAGGGAAGAGGATATGTTATAGGTGGGTACGGAAGGCTAACGGAGTAGCCTCAAGGATGTTTTCGTACTCTGCCGGGAGTTCGTCAATGCATGTTTGCATTAGAGCAGACGGTAAATGAATCTTTTTGTGTTTGGGCGTTCGGCAGAGTACGTGGCCGGAAGATGAACAGGAACATTTGAGAGATTCTTGTGTGTCGGAGGGGGGGCCGTTGATTACTTTGATTGTGAAGTTCCTGTTCAGAGAGTTTATTCTCTCGGTGATTTTGGGGATGTTTGAGATGCTATGGATTTCGTTTGAGGGGTATCGCCAGTGCTCATAGTTGCATCTACCCAAAATTCTACGTTCTGCCCCCAACAACCTCTCTTGTTTTGATCTAACACAAAGAGAGTAGATGCATGATTTGTACTCCATGACGGGTCGAATAAAGATCTTGTAAGTGTGAATGAGAGTCTTCTTGTGTGTCTTGCCAATTTTTCCCGAGAGAGGGTTGAGAAGTCTGACCCTGTTCCTTACCCTATCTAAAGTTGCCTTTAGATCTGCGTCCCAGTTGAGAGTCCTGGTGAACAGTACTCCCAAATAGTTCGCAGTCGGGCTAACAACAAGCCTTTCTCTTAACAGTCTCAGTGGATATTGGTCGTCTTCATTAATTATGATTCTATATGATACAGAAGGGGCGCGAAACACAATTGTTGTTGTTTTGTTCGCGTTCAGCGTGACTCTCCAACACCATTCGCCGACCCCGTCCAACAGAGCCTGGGCTCTTCTGAAGAGGAGTCTTAGGTTGTATCGAGAGGTTGTTGTGAGCAGAGTCGTGTCGTCTGCATAGAGAAACAGCCGAGTACCTGGGATATTTTGGTTAGTGATGTCGCTGTTGTAGATGATGTACAACAGCGGTGCTAGGACTGAACCCTGGGGAACTCCAGCTTGTGGAGTGAAGGGGGTGGACTTTTGATCGCCTATTTTCACTCTGACAGTTCATTTGTGGAGGTATGAGTGTACAATTTTGGTAAATTGTAATGGTAGCCCGATGTCCAGAAGTTTCCGAACAAGCCCGTCATGCCAGACCTGATCGAAAGCCTTCTGCACATCCAGGAATGTGGCTATGGCGAATGAACCATCGTTGATGGTTTGAGTAACTTTAGTAGTGAAATCTATTAATGCATGTTTAGTAGATCTACCTGACTGGAATCCGTATTGGAATTTTGGTATGATATTGTGGTTTTCGAGAAAGTCATTGAGCCTCTCTTTTAGGATTAGCTCAAGAACCTTACCCAGAGTGTTGATTAAAGAGATTGGTCTATAGGATTCCACGTCGGTTGGGGGTTTGCCTTTTTTCAAAAGCATGATGGTATTGGCCACTTTCCAAGGAGTAGGAAAGTGGCTGTTTTTGAGACATGCATTGAATATTTTAGTTAGAAGAGGGATGATACTCTCTGGAAGTTTTTTGAGGCACCTTCGGTTGATGCCATCAGGTCCGGGTGCGCTGGTTTTGCCTATTTGGCAAAAGCTCTCCGTTTCCCTGTTTGTGAGGGGGTCCATGATAGGATCATAGACTGGAATGTGGTGGTTGAGAGTAACATTTACTATGTATTCTGTGTTGAATTTAAATAAGCGATCAAAGTTCGGGTTGTCTGGAGTTTGAAAATTGTTTTGAAGCGAATTTCTGAATGCTTCAGCTTTCCCTTCTGGGGAATTGACTATGTGATTGTTGACCAACAGATGGGATGGTTGAGATAGTTTTTGTTTTGTTAGGACTTTGAATTTCTGCCAGAATTTACCTCCGTCTCTGTAGTCCAGTTTTGAGGTAGTATCTTCCCACCGGCGAGCCGTTAGGTCAGATATCTCCCTCTTTATCCTGGCACAGATTCGGTTGTACTCTGTTTTGATTAGTGGATTTCTGTTGGCCTTGTATTGACGTAGAAGACGTCTTTTTTGTTGGATTTTGGCAATGATGTATTGTGGAAGTGCCGGTGACTTTCCGAAGTAACTTGGCGAGAGTGTGGAGCTTGCAATAATAATACTGCTAGCAATTTTGTACAGATATCAAACAATAAAACATTGTTCTTTGTGTTTAAACAAACGCTTCTATACAGAACAACGTCTGAAAGCAATAAAATATGAAACTGTTATTTACTGAATACTCTGTGTGAAACAATTGTACAAGAATGAATAGAAATAAAAAATATTCTATTCTTTATACTTAAAAGAAATGGCATTGAAATCAGTGGCGGATTCAGAGGGGGAGTCACAGCGTCATGACGACGACCCCCCCCCAAACGAAAATAAATATCAATTCAATAATTCTAAAAACAAGAAAAACTGTCGAACGAGAGCTGCGAAACAAAAAAAAATTTAGGCTCATCCAAAAAATAATTGAAAACCCACTTATCCTAGGGATGGTAAGACTAAGTGACCTTGCATCAGAGAAAAGTAATTAAATCACCCTCAAGATCCATGACCCCCCCCCCCCAAATTCTGGATTCGCCACTGATTGAAATCAAAACAAAATAAGTATCAAGATTTATATGATGCAGTTAAGAAAGCATAGGAACTCCGATAAAAGTGTTTTGTCCAAATAAAGCTAATTAGTTGTACAGTAAATTGAGAGAAAAAAAGTACGTGGATACGTGGATATTAATGAGCTACATAGTAATACTGATTTGGATACATTCGTAAATAAACTTTAAAAAATCCAGAAATATTATGGAATTAAAAAAACACTAAAAAGGGAGGTCATGCGTTGCAATTGCGACGTCAGTATGAGTGGGGGCAACTATAAATGACGCTTTACGACGGAAGGGGGGAGGGTATTAAAAACTCCAAAATTTTTACGACGTAGTTTATGGATGTTCCCTTATACGTTGACAAAAATAAATTAGTTACTCAAAGAAATATAAGATATCACTAACACTAACATGTATAGTTCAGTAAGGAGATATGAGATCATTAAAAATTAGTTATACTCTATATAGAGGGGAAAAGATTATACCGTAGTTGGCCAGATTTTTTATACGAAATATCTAAATTTAAGAGGTGCTTACCAATAGTAGTACAGTAGACTCCCTCTATAACGAGAACCGAAATGGCGGACTAATTACCTCGTTATAAGCGAATCTCGTTATATCAGACAACAATAATATTGAAATGTTTTGATGCCTTTTAAGTAGTTTATTAGGTGTCGATGGTCGACCTGAACAATGAAACTTCGTACCATCGTGAATTGTAACTTTCCTACAATATGTATTCAATATCGGTCGATACATAAACAGAAAGAAGTTTATTGCAGGCGGTACGGTGTTTATTACACCACTTGCCTCAGATGTTGAAAATTTTTATATACACGCAGTTGGGGTATTTATTTATAGCCATTACTTTGCTAAAAACAGATAAAAAAACATATTCTTAGATTTCATTTTTCCTCATTATAACCAATTATGCCTCGTTATAGAGGTGTTATAGTTCAATAGGAATTTCATGGGACATCTAGCGTACCTCGTTATAAGCGAACCCTCGTCATATCCGTGTTCGTTATAGAGAGAGTCGACTGTATATATATTATTTGCTACAGTCAAAACCAAGAAAGTCACTAAGTCATACATAAAAAAATACTACTTACTTAAATTGTATTTTTTATACTGCAATCAAAAGAACTGCAAAAATTCACTGAAGATGCAGAAGAGGAGAGAAAAAACAGAATATCTCGTAGTGATCCAGGTACCACTGTTGTTACTACCAAGAATTAAACTTCTTACGAAGTGTCAATAAACAACAAAGATGTTACAGTACAAATATATTTGGTTTGCTCCGGTGTTAGATTCTGAGCTGCTACGTCTTGAGCCAAAAGTAGAGAACGACGAAAAATTTGTAGAAGTAATAAAAAATGTGTCTAGAAAAGCTATCGCCAGAGTATGTAGGCAACAATATGTTCCCGGGATGTCCAGCTAATTAGATAACAAAATCCTGGAAAGGGTGGAACACTTTAGTTATCTGGGTAGCTGGATTGACTGCAGGGTTGAAAGTGATGAGGAAATTTCGACCAGAATAGAACTTGCACGAAAAAAGCTTTATTAGCTGGCGTTCTGTATTGTGCAGTAGAAGTCTTTCATTGACCACACGTCTAAAAGTATTGAAGTGCTACGTCTGGTCCGTTTTGTTCTATAGATGTGAAACTTGGACAACAAAAGTGAAGAATCTCAACAAATTAGAAGCGTTCGAGTTGTGGTGTTACCGTCGCATGCTCAGAATCCCATGGACAGCACACATATCCAACGAACGTGTGCTGGAGACCATGCACAAAGAGCGAGAATTGACCAACGTCATAAAAATGAGAAAGGTTCATTACTTCGGTCATATAATAAGAGGACCTAAATATCGCTTACTCCGGTTGATCATTTAGGGCAAAATCGAAGGAAAACGCTGGGTTAGAAGAAACTAATTGTCCTGGCTGCGTAACATTAGACAATGGACAGGTCAAACGGTCGAGGAATTGTTTCATATAGCTGCCGACCGAGAAACATTTCATCAGCTTGTTAATACGACGATAGCCAACGCATGAAAACAAGCACGGCACACAAAGAAGAAGATGTCCAGCGAGTCCAAAGAGCTAATGAGAACATACGAAACCCTCTATTTCACTGACCCTTTTAGCCAAGAAACGGTTGACTGCGGAGCAGTCCTACTCCAACAGCTAAGTCAATCCAGAAAAGAAAAGTGGATTGAAACCCTGGAAAAAATGGACATGACACATAGTAGCAAAATAGGATGGAACCTTGTAAAAAACTTAGCGGTGATCCAAAAGAACATAAACCACCTTGCAAGGTTAGAACTAGAAGCTTAGGAGCCTTAGAAGAACTAGGAACAGATATAAAGACACATATACTAGAAGAAGATTGAATCAGAAGACAAACCACCTAGGAACTCCTTTTACACTAAAAGAACTCCACGACGGTATGAACAGGTTAAAAAGCGGGAAGCTGCAGGTGTGGATGATATATGCAGTGACCAAATAAAGCATCTAGAACAAGTAGCAAAAATATGAATCTTGCAACTTTATAACACGTGCTGCAAAGACTACAAAATTCCAAAATCATGGAGAAAATCTAAAGTAATAGCCTTGTTAAAATCAGGGAAGGAACCAGAAAATCCCAGTAGCTACAGACCTATTTCGCTGTTGTGTCACTTTTTTAAACTATATGAGAGACTCATCCTTGGCAGAATAGAAAAAACTGTCGACAAGCACCTCATCCCACAACAAGGAGGATTAAGACCCGGCAAATCCTGCACCGGTCAAGTCCTCGCACTAACAGAACACATTGAAGAGGGCTTTGAAGAAAAACTTATAACAGGGGACGCTTTCGTAGATTTGACAGCAGCCTATGACACAGCAGGGCACAAAACATTGCTCCGCAAATTATACGATACTCTCAATGACCACCATCTGGGTAAGGTCGTATATTCCTTACTGCAAAATAAACGTTTTTTCGTTGTGCTGGAGGGCAAAGTAAGTAGGTGGAGAGTTCAGAGGAACGGCCTCCCAGGGAAGTGTTTTAGCACCAATGCTCTTCAATATATACACAAACGACCAACCTACGCCGACTGAAACCAACCATTTCCTCTATGCTGACGATCTCGCAATATGTGCTCAAGGAACTAGCTTTGAAGAAGTGGAGGAGAAACTGGAAACTGCCTTAAAAACAATGACAGAGACTACTATCTGCAGAATTCCATGAGACCCAATCCATCTAAAACCCAAGTCTGCACTTTCCACCTTCGCGCAAAGGAAGCCAAGCGAAAACTCCAAAATGTGTGGAATGTTAATACACTACAATACACAGACCAACCTATATATCTTGGAGTAACTCTGGACCGGTCCCTCACCTACAAACAACATTGCATAAAAACGAGAAGGAAAGTAACAAATAAGAACAGCATACTTAAAAAGCTAACGGGAAGTAACTGGGGTATGTCCTGGCGTCTTAAGAACAACGGCACAGGCAATGTGTTTCTCAATGGCTGAATATGCGTGCCCCGTTTGGGGCAGATCTGCCCACGCTAAACAAGTTGATACTGCGCTAAATGCGACATGCAGGATAGTAACGGGGTACATGAAACCAACGCCACTCTCAAATCTATATAAAGCAGCGGGTTTTGCAGAACCCTTAACACGCAGAGGCGTGCAGAGCACATAGAGAAAATTAAACAGTTTGCTGACGAGTGGCATGCCCTATACAAAGCTCGAACACCACGAAAGCGACCAAAATCCAGGAAAAGCTTTATTGGAACAGTTCAGGATGAACCGCCTCAGTATTTTGCTCTTCCTCAGGTTCGATGGACCGGCCAGTCTCTAGACTTTAAAACTTGGAAAACTATGAATGGGATAAGAACGAGTGCCGCTCTAGTAAAATCAAAATGGGTGAAAATAGACCAAGATGATGTGAACTGTACTGTGACTGTGGAGAAACACAGAACATGGAACATCTTCTTACATGCTGAAACTGTCCTCATCTGTGTAACCTCGAAGAATTGTGGCTCGCCAACAAAGATGAAATCAGTAGATTCTTTTTAGACCATGTTACAGTAAAACCTGTGTTAACGGTCACCTGTACTAACGACCAGTTTCAAAATTCTCCAAACCAATTATATGAAGATTTCCTTATATATGACCTGGTATTTACGGCCATCTTTATAAAACCTTTTATTTTTAAAATCCATTTCATAGAAATTTTCCTGTTAATAACGGCCAATGTATGTTGATAGATTTCAGTAGTTTTTCAGTAGGTTAGTATATTTGAGTTAAAATCAGTAGGTCTACTGAAAAATCAGTAGACCTGGTAAACCTGTGTCCGGACACGATAAAGTAAAGTAGTACAAATAGTGAACTTAGCCCGAAAAAGTCGGGAAAAAAAAATGTGATCGATGCCATTCGATTGTCCATTGATTGTCCACGTTTGTCCACCATGTTATTTCTTTAGTTCACCCATCAATTTTTTTTTATAAACAAAAATTTTTTTTCGGGCTAACTTCACAAATCCACAAATTTTCGAAAATTTAAAAAAACTCTTGCTATATTTGTCCATCGTTTGTCCATGTTTGTCCACCACATAATTTTTTTTGTCCACCCTCTGATATTTTTAAAATAATTTTTTTTATATATATAATATATTGCTTACGGATAATAGGGCAGTACCGCCGAAAAAGTACTTCAGACATTAGAATGAATGTTTATGCGGGAGCAGAATCTCAACTACCCATTTGTCTACACCCTCGCAGCGTTTGTCCAACCCCTTAAAGTGCAAAACAACCCCCTTGAAAAATTTAATTTATTTTTTTTTAATTCTCAACCCGGGCCAAATTCACGTCCCCTTAAACACGCATTTAAACGTTATTTCAAGTTCAGATTCCCAACTACCCGTTTGTTCACTCCTCCGCGTTTGTCCAACCCCTTAAAGTGCGAAACGACCCACCTGGAGATTGCAATTATTTTTTTTAACTTTTAATTCGGGCTAACTTCACGCCCGCTTAAATGCGTATTTAAACGTTAATTCGGGGACAGAATCCCAACTACACGTTTGTCCACCCCTTCGCAGCGTTTGTCCAACCCCTTAGAGTGCAAAACGACTCCCCCACAGATTGTAATTATTTTTTTTGTTTCTCAATATACTCTAACTTCACGTCCGCTTAAAAACACATTAACATGTTATTTCAGGTTCAGAATCCCAACTATCCGTTTGTCCACTCCTTTGCAGCGTTTGTCCAACCCCTTAAGGTGCGAAACCAACCCCCTGTTATTTGTAATTATTTCTTTTATTTTTTAATTCGGGCTAACTTCACGTCCGCTTAAATGCGTGTTTAAACGTTAATTCGGGAACAGAATCCCAACTACCCGTTTGTCCACCCCTTCGCAACGTTTGTCCAACCCCTTAAAGTGCGAAACCACCCTCCTGCAGATTGTAATTATTTTTTTATTTCTTAATTCGGGTTAACTTCACGTCCGCCTAAATGCGTATTTTAACGTTAATTCGGGGACAAAATCCCAACTACACGTTTGTCCACCCCTTCACAGCGTGTGTCCAACCGCTTAATGTGCGAAACTACCTCCCTGGAGATTGGAATTATTTTTTTATTTCTTAATTCGGGCTAACTTCACGTCCGATTAAATGCGTGTTTGAACGTTAATTCGGGAAGAGAATCCCAACTACCCGTTTGTCCACCCCTTCGCAACGTTTGTCCAACCCCTTAAAGTGCGAAACCACCCTTCTGCAGATTGTAATTATTTTTTTATTTCTTAATTCGGGCTAACTTCACGTCCGCTTAAATGCGTATTTTAACCTTAATTCGTGGACAAAATCCCAACTACACGTTTGTCCACCCCTTCACAGCGTTTGTCCAACCCCTTAAAGTACGAAACGACCCCCATGGAGATTGTAATTATTTTTTTATTTCTTAATTCGGGCTAACTTCACGTCCGTTTAAACGCGTATTTTAACGTTAATTCGGGTGCAGAATCGCAACTACCCGTTTGTCCACCCCTTCACAGCGTTTGTCCAACCCTTTAAAGTGCAAAACGACCCCCATGGAGATTGTAATTATTTTTTTATTTCTTAATTCGGGCTAACTTCACGTCCGTTTAAACGCGTATTTTAACGTTAATTCGGGTGCAGAATCGCAACTACCCGTTTGTCCACCCCTTCGCAGCGTTTGTCCGACCCCTTAAAGTGCGAAACAACCCCCCTGTTAATTGTAATTATTTTTTTATTTCTTAATTCGGGCTAACTTCACGTTCTCTTAAATGGGTATTTAAACGTTAATTCGGGGGCAGAATCCCAACTACCCGTTTGTCCACCCCTTCGCAACGTTTGTCCAACCCCTTAAAGTGCGAAACCACCCTCCTGCAGATTGTAATTATTTTTTTATTTCTTAATTCGGGCTAACTTCACGTCCGCTTAAATGCGTATTTTAACCTTAATTCGTGGACAAAATCCCAACTACACGTTTGTCCACCCCTTCACAGCGTTTGTCCAACCCCTTAAAGTACGAAACGACCCCCATGGAGATTGTAATTATTTTTTTATTTCTTAATTCGGGCTAACTTCACGTCCGTTTAAACGCGTATTTTAACGTTAATTCGGGTGCAGAATCGCAACTACCCGTTTGTCCACCCCTTCACAGCGTTTGTCCAACCCTTTAAAGTGCAAAACGACCCCCATGGAGATTGTAATTATTTTTTTATTTCTGAATTCGGGCTAACTTCACGTCCGTTTAAACGCGTATTTTAACGTTAATTCGGGTGCAGAATCGCAACTACCCGTTTGTTCACCCCTTCGCAGCGTTTGTCCGACCCCTTAAAGTGCGAAACAACCCCCCTGTTAATTGTAATTTTTTTTTATTTCTTAATTCGGGCTAACTTCACGTTCTCTTAAATGGGTATTTAAACGTTAATTCGGGGGCAGAATCCCAACTACCCGTTTGTCCACCCCTTCGCAACGTTTGTCCAAACCCCTTAAAGTGCGAAACCACCCTCCTGCAGATTGTAATTATTTTTTTATTTCTTAATTCGGGCTAACTTCACGTCCGCTTAAATGCGTATTTTAACCTTAATTCGAGGACAAAATCCCAACTACACGTTTGTCCACCCCTTCACAGCGTTTGTCCAACCCCTTAAAGTGCGAAACGACCCCCATGGAGATTGTAACTATTTTTTTATTTCTTAATTCGGGCTAACTTCACGTCCGTTTAAACGCGTATTTTAACGTTAATTCGGGTGCGGAATCCCAACTACACGTTTGTCCACCCCTTCACAGCGTTTGTCTAACCCCTTAAAGTGCGAAACGACCCCCATGGAGATTGTAAATATTTTTTTATTTCTTTATTCGGGCTAACTTCACGTCCGTTTAAACGCGTATTTTAACATTAATCGGGTGCAGAATCACAACTACCCGTTTGTCCACCCCTGCGCAACGTTTGTCCAACCCCTTAAGTGCGAAACCACCCTCCTGCAGATTGTAATTATTTTTTTTATTTCTTAATTAGGGCTAACTTCACGTCCGCTTAAATGCGTATTTTAACCTTAATTCGGGGACAAAATCCCAACTACACGTTTGTCCACCCCTTCACAGCGTTTGTCCAACCCCTTAAAGTGCGAAACGACCCCCATGGAGATTGTAATTATTTTTTTATTTCATAATTTGGGCTAACTTCACGTCCGTTTAAACGCGTATTTTAACGTTAATTCGGGTGCAGAATCGCAACTACCCGTTTTTCCACCCCTTCGCAGCGTTTGTCCAACCCCTTAAAGTGCGAAACGACCCCCATGCAGATGTTTAATGTTAATTGTAATTATTTTTTTATTTCTTAATTCGGGCTAACTTCACGTTCTCTTAAATGGGTATTTAAATGTTAATTCGGAGGCAGAATCCCAACTACACGTTTGTCCACCCCTTCACAGCGTTTGTCCAACCCCCGAATTAACGTTTAAATACACATTTAAGCGGACGTGAAGTTAGCCCGAATTAAGAAATAAAAAAATAATTACAATCTGCAGGAGGGTGGTTTCGCACTTTAAGGGGTTGGACAGACGTTGCGAAGGGGTGGACAAACGGGTAGTTGCGATTCTGCACCCGAATTAACGTTAAAATACGCGTTTAAACGGACGTGAAGTTAGCCCGAATTAAGAAATAAAAAAATAATTACAAATAACAGGGGGTTGGTTTCGCACTTTAAGAGGTTGGACAAACGCTGCGAAGGAGTGGACAAACGGATAGTTGGGATTCTGAACCTGAAATAACATGTAAATGTGTTTTTAAGCGGACGTGAATTTAGCCCGTATTGAGAAATAAAAAAAATAATTACAATCTGTGGGGGGGTCGTTTTGCACTTTAAGGGGTTGGACAAACGCTGCGAAGGGGTGGACAAACGTGTAGTTGGGATTCTGCTCCCGTATAAACATTCATTCTAATGTCTGAAGTACTTTTTCGGCGGTACTGTCCTATTATCCGTAAGCAAGATATTATATAAAAAAAAATTATTTTAAAAATATCAGAGGGTGGACAAAAAAAATGAGGTGGACAAACAATATAGCAAGAGTTTTTTTTTAATTTTCGAAAATTTGTGGATTTGTGAAGTTAGCCCAAAAAAAAATTTTTGTTTATAAAAAAAAATTGATGGGTGGACTAACGAAATAACATGGCGGACAAACGTGGACAATCAATGGACAATCGAATGGCATCGATCACATTTTTTTCCCGACTTTTTCGGGCTAAGTTCACGGACCTCAAATAGAAGACCCACTAGCTCGAACAGTATCTGTGCTAGATCTTATAACAAATATGCTTTTCAAACAAAAGCTTATTTACCAGACTGGAGGAAGCAAGAAGTGGTTAAGAAAATGGACAGACAATACGTCACCATAAATCACAAGTATAAATCGTGTCAGATTTATACTAGATTAACAATTACGCCAGGATAATAAGACAAAAATATACCCTGTTCGTGACACCTTAATAGCCAGAGTACTGATGAGTTTTTTCGACAGGTAATACCTATAAGAACAAATTGCAACTATTTCCTGCGTAGGATCTGGCGGCAATTTTTATTTATAAACAATTTAGTGTCAAAAAACGCCTTTTTTATTTTTTTTTCAAATTAATGGAAAACAGTAAGACTTATAGTTTTCTTAGTACATATATCTTCGAGAGAATGAAAAAAGCTTTAAAATGGCGTATTACAAAGTTTAATGTACTCATTTATTGCGTTAATTGCGTTAATGTACTCATTTAATGCGATAATTGCGAAAAAAGGTCGAAATTTCAAAAAATTAATATCGCAATAACTATTGTAAAAATAAGTACATACAGTTGAGTCCGCGAGTCTTTACCCGTGCGTCATCATTTAAAGCATACGAAATAAGTCGGAAATCTATTTCACGCAACAACAACTGACAGAAAGTGGCTACTGTTCCGATTACGGGTTTTATTATAAAATTTGACGTTATCAAATATATAGAATGTCAAATGTAAGTTTTGCTTCAAAATTTTTGTGCAGAATTACAGCTACATTTGAAGTAGCTTAATAAATTCTTTTATTATTATTGATTAATAAATAAATAAACAATTTATAAAAAAATTCAGTAACATATTTTATTTTTGTTATTTTATTCACTTTGACGGATATCTAAACACAATCATTTTTTTACTGTGTGAATGACGTTAGCTTTGTATGTTTTAAATATTAATTGCCAAAATATAATTATTTACCTTAAAATTTCAAAGCCCGATATAAAATTAGTTGTGAAAATAACTGTTTGTGTAATATAAAGGAACTTCAAAACGCAAAAATTCGACAAAAACCGCAAAAAATTCAACTGACTGACAGCCACAATAGTACACAAAGCAGAAACGTCAAACAAATTGTGCTTAAAATATGAAAACATACCGAATCGTCTTTTTTTGTACCTATCTCTTTTCAATGCACTGAGTCTAGATGGTTCATAAAAATAACATGTGTTTTTACTTAATAACAAACGGCAGCTGGTTTGTCATGAGTTTCATGCGTGGAAGAGAATGATGCTAGATGAAAAGTATGTGTTTTATCTCGCCAGGTATGAATGACGCACGGGTAAAGACTCGCGGACTCAACTGAGAGCTTTGAAATTTTTGTCAAATGAGGGTTCTTTGGTGCTTAATATGTGACAAAAATTTCAAAGCGATTCATTCAATTGTTTAAATTTTATTCAAATTGTTTATCCCAGAGAGCTTTTTTGTCAGAAAAAAATAATGTTAGAACCATTCTACAGGTGTCAAATGAAAGAGTATGAACTAATCTTTCAAATTTGTTTAAAAAGAGTGAATAAAAATGCACTTATTAGTAATAAATAATTACGCAAAAGTATCCTCAATTTTTCTTTTGTTGAATCCTTTAAACTTTTTGAAGTTTTTTCAAAAAAATCTATTTTTTACCGTTTTTTAAGTGCATATCTACCAAGTATCGTTATTTATATGATAATGGATAAAAATTTTTAATAATAGTTATTTATGATATAAGTGTTAAAAGTACACGTTTAAGGCACGCATGTGAAAGTTTGCAGAATGAGCGATAGCAGAATGAGCGATAGCGAGTTCTGCAATTCACATGAGTGCCTTAAAAATGTACTTTTTAACACGCATATCATACAATATTTTTTCTACAAACGTAATTACAGGGCAATATCTACAAAAACTTTTACTTGAACGTGACTGACATTCCATTTTTATATTTTTTGACATTACATCAAAATTGTCTATAGGGTCAATACGAACTGCAGTGCCTTAAAAATATTTTAAAGCACTAGTGCCTTAAAGTAGCATTTTTAACGCACGTATGGAGTGCTAAAAATTGCATTTTTAACACGGTTGTAGAAAAAAAGATATAATTTATTATATAAAAAAATAAAAAGTTTATAATGAAGAATTGAACATACTTTTGCGTAATTATTTTACTAATAAATACATTTTTTATTCACTTTTTTTAAACCATTGTGAAAGTTTTGCTCATGCTCTTCCATTTGACACCTATAGAATGGTTCTAACATTATTTTTTCTGACTTATGTTATTGCAAAAAAAGCTCTCTGGAATAAACAATTTGAATAAAATTTAAACAATTAAATGAATCGCTTTGAAATTTTTGTCACCTATTAAGCACCAAAGAACACTCATTTGACAAAAATTTCGAAGATTTATACTTATTTTTAGAATAGTTATTGTGAAATTAATTTTTTTGAAATTTCGACCTTTTTTTGCAATTATATTTACAATAAATGAGTGCATTAAACTTTGTCATACGCCATTTTAAAGCTTTTTCCATTCTCTCGAAGATGTTTGTACTAAGAAAACCATAGAGCCCCCGCAAACTGCAGACTTTTTAATCGGCTGTCCATGATGGGTAAGCCCATCAAACTTTTTTGTCGGCCGAGACTGAATCGGTGTAATGTGCGCATCTGCATACCTCTCTGTACTGATTAAGAAGCCGACTAAACTATCGGCCGATAAAAAGTCTGCAGTCTGCGCGGGCTCCTACTGTTTTTCATTAATTTTCAAAAAAAAAAAAAGGAACAGGTTTTTTGACACTAAATTGTTTATAAATAAAAATGGCCGCCACATCCTACGCAGGAAATAGTTATAATTTGTTCTTACAAGTATTACCTGTCGAAAAAACGCTTCAGTACCCTGGACTAAATAGTGTGTTATTTTCTGCCTGCCGAAATATATCGACTACGCCAGGACTTCCCAAACTTATTCGTACTGTGACGCCCTTGGAACTTTGCTATTTTTTTACCACGCCTCTCAACCCAACCCCCAATAATACTTACCAATTTTAGTACTAGCCTAGTAACAGGTTATAGTTGTAACAAAAACACTAGTTAATTATTTATAATTTTTATTAGAAATTAAGAACGAAATCAAAACAGCCACAAAAATAAAAAGGGATATTTATTTATGTAACTGGCTGGTTAATGTGAGGTATGTGCTTGTTTTTTTGAGCAGAGCTTATGAAACCGGGGCTCCAATTTGGAAATTGCCACTCTCATTTGTTTTTCTAAGTTTATGTTTGATCTTTACTTGTTTTTATTTACTGTAACTACAGAAAAGCCCGTTTCGCACAAGTACGAAGTCGCAATGGCATGATATTCATGAGAAACTGAGCTTCAAAATTCAAACAGTTTGTCCTTGTCGTATTGAAGCTTTCGGCTGGTTGTTCTTCTTTCTCTGTTGAAAGTATCGATGGTGTAGATGACTGAAAAGGGTTTCTTACCCAGTCATATTGCTCCAGATCTTCGGGAAAATATTTCTCAAAGTGTTCGCTCAATGATAACATGTGTTGGGTACACATATTTTTTAAAGAGTGATCGAGGATTTCTATCGATTTTTCTTGTAGAATACCTTGTAAAGCAGGGAAACAGTCAATTTCTTGATCTTAATTTTCTCTTCCATAAGAGCAACTTCTTCTGAAACCCAGTAATTTTATCTGCCAATTGCAGGATATGAGTATTGTTTCCCTGCAGAGACTTAATAAAATCATTTAATTTGTTAAATATGTCACAGAGGTATGCTAATTTTATTATAACTCTGAATTAATAAAGTTTTGCGCATCATTATGTGATTTTGTATGTAGATACGTGTAAAATTAGAGAGTTATGTAGAGAGCTTGTAGTCCTCCAGACTATCAAGACATCGCTCGGATACGCGGCACCCGACGCCCATAGAACAACGCCGCGACACCCCATGGCGTCGCGACGCACAGTTTGGGAAGCCCTGGACCAGTTTCGGATATTCCATAACCATGTTCTTCCAGGTTCCCTTTCTATTTTACCTGAATAGCGAAAGCAATAATTAGAAAGAATAGAAAGCAATAATTGCTTTTTTATTAAATCGCGAATCCCTCAACAAGGGTCCCTGTTTTACGGTATTCTCCAACAAGCTTTCTGTTTTACGGTATTCTTCTGTTCACAACTAAACCACATTAACAAATAATGGATCAATACGTCCTCGATTATAAAAATGTTAAGATATGCAAGACCCGTTTAAGGTTTTTCTTAGTTTTCATGAACTTTTATTGGAATAGTGGTATTCCCCGAAAATTGCATATAGCGATTGGTTTTGCTAAATCCAAAGTGTAACATGACCCTCCCTAACCCTATTTCCCTATCTCTTTATGCCAGCATAGTAGTATGCCGACTCATAAATATCAGAGGTTTTCCAGGTTTCTTTAGCTTTCTTCCGGCATGCAGGTACCATTCATTCTCTAGCTGCTTGTTGGGCAAAAATGGACCACGAACAAATCAAACACTCACAATCTTGGAACTGATTTAAAAAAATATGTAGTTTTATGTGATATTTTTATATATTCATTTTGATAGTGCATATTTATATTTATTTTGCGATATTTTTTATATTCATTTATTTTTCTTGTATTTATCTTAGTTATTTTCCTATTTTCTGAAAGAAAATTAGAACCTTGCTGGTAAAAAAGACAAAGACGATAAATGACTGGCTAGACAAATAGCCTTTATGTGTATCTATCACATTTTAAAAACCCTCATCCATTTCTTTGAGATCTAAAGTGCACCACATTTTCCCAATAGCTGAGGAAGCCTCTTGACTTTTACGTTTTTAGTCAGAAAGTGCCCTAAATTCTAAAAATATAATTTAAACGAACGATAACACTGAACAGATCCCTTTACAATGTTTGGTTTTTACATACCGAGAGATAAACGAAATATTTTAATAGCGTTCATAAATTTTCAAGAGAATGTACGAGGTAATGGCAAAAGTTAATGAAAAGAAAAGATATTTGATTATATTTATACATTTTTTTAATAAAAATATTTCAATCTAGTTTCTTCTCATTTCAATATCAATCATGAAAATATTTTAACTTTGGAAATTGATGAATTTTGTTTCGTTAGAAAGTACTATAATGCTGCTTCAGTCATCAGACAATTGGTAGTTTCATTTTTATTGTTTAAATTTTGCTTTGGGATTTGGTACGGTATGGGATGGTGTGGTACATCGGGGCAGGGCCCACTTGTGAGCTCTTCAGACACTTAGAACTCCTACGGCGGGTCCATTGTATCACCCTTATCTTACGGACCAGGTCCATAAGAACCTGGTCTTCGGCGTTTCTGGGGCCCAGGCTGCACCGGGCTCCCATGTCTGCCAGAAACAGCAGGGTCTGCAAATCTGAGCTTCTCCTGCCGATGTCACCCCGAACGTCCAATCCACCAGAAACCTTATGGCCTCACAGAAAGTCTCTTCAAAGGCAACTCCCTCACCTGGCTCGGCTGCATAGATGCCGGTCCCAGGATATGCCACCTCTAATTACGACAAACATAATTATCGTGCACTTTTCTTAAATAACTTATCCAATTTTCGAATAAATAAGATAAAGATTATTTCAAGTTATTTATCCAAACAGGCTAGACATTGCATATTTGTTTAAACTAAACTTGCATCCTGACGTTACTAAAACGTTAATTATAGCCTTTATTTATTTGTATGGTGTTCAGTACTTCTCTGTTTTACTTCATTCTTCTGATTTTCTTCATTTGTAATTCGCTCAGTCCACAGGATCTTGAGTATTCTCCGATACAGCCACATCTTAAACGCTTTCAATATCTAGCCCATATCTTCTTTCAAAGTCCAGTATTTTAACACCACAAAACAGAATAGAGAAGTCGTAGCATCGCAGAATTCTAACTTTTATACCAAGGGAGAGATTGTGGCTTTTCAATAAGGCCATCACCCGGTTGAAAGTGAATCTAACTTTTCCGATACGAGCTCGTGTCTCCTGGTTGTAGGCTCATTCTTCATTTTATTAAGGTGCCGAGGTAGTTGCGGTGCGTAATTATTTCTACTGGGGTTTGGTTGACGTAGAGTTGACCTTCTGTAAAAAATCGGTTAATTAAATATATAATAAATTACACACCTAACGGAAGAACTGTAAGTCGGCGCACACAGTGGAGGCGGTTTCCGCTTACGGTTAAACCGCGCGGACCCGCTTTTAAACGTTTTCAAAATGAATGCACGTCTTTAAATGTACACGAACATAGTAAAAGCAGGTTCGCGCGGGCCAACCGCTTTAACCCACCTGACCGCTTTTACTAAAATGAGAATTTAGTTTTTTCCGCGCGGTTTTAATGTTTACTCGAATGAGAATTTAGTTTATTCCCTCTTTTATAATAAGAATTAATAGTTCTCCATGGATTAATTTTATAAATTGTACATTATAATAAACAAAAGTAATAAAGTCAATCTTATTGAAACCGTAATTTTGTGTGACTTAGGTATTTCTAAAATCATTCCAGTATTAACTATTAACTAAATAAGACTTGAAAAATAAATTTACAACAAAACTACTTACCTCCATGTTATAACAAGCCTTTCTTCCGGAAGGATAGCCTGCTTATGTAAATTACACCAGTTTTTAATTAAACAATATACTCCTTTTCTTAAAGTGCCTATCCATTCTGGATGTTGGCGATCATCATGGCTATCTTGACTTTGTTTACCGCAGCGTGGAACAGTTCAGTGGTAGTGGTGTTATACCACTTTTGTAAATTTTAAAGCCAGGAAATGCGTCTTCTTCCCGGTCCGCTTTTACCATTTACCTTCCCTTGGAGAATCAGTTGAAGAAGGCCGTAACGTTCTTGATTTCTCATTACATGTCCTAGATATTCTAATTTTTTTGTTTTGATGGTTATGAGAATTTCACACTCTTTCCATATTCTACGCAGGACTTCCACATTAGTAATTCGGTCAACCCAGGATATACATAAGATGCGCCTATAACACCACATTTCGAAAGCTTCGAGCCGATTCATAGATGCAACAGTTAGTGTCCACGCTTCCATTCCGTAGAGCAGAACTGTGAATATGTAGCATTTCAACAGACGGTATTTTGTTCTTAATGATATGTCTCGACTGTTGAAAATGGGTCTCATTCTAACGTATGCTGCTTTCGCTTTTATTATTCGCTGTTTAATTTCTGTTGAGTAGTCCCATTGGCTATTTAAATTCGTACCCAGATATGTATATTGCTCAACTCTTTCGATATTCTGTTGGTTGACTGTAAGTTGAGCGTTTAATATTGGTTTTAACGATACTCCACTTTCTCCAAAAAAATATATTTATAAGTCTCTTGAGTCATTCTCATATACTGGAAGAATCGTTCATTATATTTTAATTTTTGAAATAGATGATGATATTCTCCATAAATTAATCTTTCTCGATTAATAGGATGTACACCAACTCTCTTTCTTTTCAGTTTAGTCAAAACAGAATTTAAAGCAATTATATCGTCATCGGAAGACGACATTTTGCTACAAGTAGTAGACGCAACTGCCAAATTTGAACGATCTCTCTCGCTTTTACCCGTCTTCACTGTGTTACCATACCCGCGCGCGAGAACCGCGCGGTTTGCCCGTAAGCAGGAACCCGCTTCCACTAGGTGTGCCGCCTACGCCCCTTAAAAAGATGGAGCGATGCGCGATGTTTGATTTGTTGACAACAAATTACTAGATACTACAGTGGGTGATCATATTATTAGAGCCACCTAGTAAAATTCAATGTTTTAGAGGAAGGGTAAATAATTGAGCTGTATCATATATTAATGGATTTGTTTCGATTTGGCTGTCTTGTTACATTTTATGAAAGTACAATAAATGGTCTGACAATAGTGCCAACACGCATGTGTGGCAATGCGTGACTCAGATGCCATTGTTTGTCAGTGCTGCCCAGCCTAGCTTGCAACTCGTGTACCTATTATTTTGTATTCTTGGTGTTTAGAGTTATAATAAACTTTGCGAGTTTCCATTACTCTAGTGATATTCTGACAGGCCTATACTATTTTTTGTGAATTTAGTAAAAATTGTGCGTTCGTTACACTCGTGGTACCAGAACATCATGGAAAATCCAAAGACATCTCACCAAGGAAAATAGCAGAAATAAAAACTTAAATATTCAATACTAATCACTTCAACAGAAACATAGCATCCATTTCTAAAGTTTCAAAGGCAACGTGGACCGTATAAAGAAAAAACTTACATACCATTATTAAACAAAAGTAAAATTTTCTGAGGTGGCTCTAATAATATGATCACCCACTGTAAAATCTTGAATGAATAAGAATACTCTCATAAAGGTCTTTACCGGTCTCATACTTGCATTTGAACTCAAAGACGAATGATATATATTTCTTTTAAAATTAATGTTGTTGAACAAATTAGATCTATAAACAAAATTATATATACATATTTTATTGAATCGTCTTCAGGAAATCGGGAAACAACTTGAGAAATAACTGAAAGATGTTAAAACGTTCACAGAAAAGATAATAACCAAAATTTAAATATAAAAAAGTGATGAATTCGAAATTAGTCTTCCCGCCACCAGAGAAAAAACTCAGTACCTCCTGCTCGATACAGGCAAAATATCAACAAAAATAGGTAAATATCTATATAAAAAAGAAAGGAATAACATCAGCTTTCAGAACAAACAACTTAGCAAATACATACAAGAACAACAAGAACCAAAAGAAAAAGCAATTACACAGTGGCGTATACACAAACTTACATGTGGTGACTGTCCAAAAACTTACATCGGTCAAACTTGCGGAACCTTTCACAAATGTGTAGCAGAACACATTTGTGCTTTCAGTAATAGAAAAACAGATTATATGTACGCACTTCATTGACATTCTATAGATCCTAATCATTATTTTAATGACTAATTTCTTTCGTATTCTCCATATACAAAATAAATGCCTCAATCCATTTTTATTAGAATATATGGAAATTAATAAATTAAAAAATAAAGATGTAATTCTAAATGGACAACTTGAGATAAACAACTACCCACTCCACAATCTTCAGTTTAAGATTATAAAGTGTAGAGTGTAGACGAACAGTAAAATTCATCACTTGAGATTCATCACACTACAGCTTTAGTCACATTAATTTGTAATAAAACTTGGATGAATATAAAAAATACACTAGTTGTAGAAGAGATAAGTTGCAAAAGAGATCTCAGACCAAAACTAAAGGAATATAAAAAAAAAATTAAAGCACTCATGGGAGTGCCGACAGAAGTGAAAACTTCTTATAGTGTATAAATTACGAGCTCACTGCTTTTTCTCGACCCAAAAAGAAGTGCTATACCTATATTATATACGCGTTGCGTACGTTCTATGCTACTTATGTATACATACACATAATTTATATACGTACGGAATTTAGTTCGGCAAAGTGATGACGGTCGCAAACTCAATACTTTTTCCCCATCTAAAAAGTGCACAACGTCCCTAAAGAAATTTTCATTTCAAAAATTTGTTTCGCCGAAGCGATGACGGTCGCTAATTCCACACTTTTTCCCCATCTAAAACTGTATAACGTCCCTAAAGAAGTTTTCCCTTCAAAAATTTATTTCGTTGAAGCAATGACGATCGCGATGACGGTCGCTAATTCAATAATTTTTCTCCATCTAAAAAGGGCACAACGTCCCTAAAGAAGTTTTCACTTCAAAAATTTATTTTGCTGAAGCGATGACGGTCGCTAATTCAGTACTTTTTCCTCATCTAAAAAGGGCACAACGTCCCTAAAGAACTTTTCACTTCAACAATTTATTTCGTCGAAGCATTGACAGTCGCTAATTTAATACTTTTTCCCCATCTAAAAAGGGCACAACGTCCCTAAAGAAGTTTTCACTTCAAAAATTTTCGTCGAAGCAATGGCGGTCGCGATGACGATCGCTAATTCAATACTTTTTCCCCATCTAAACAGGGACGTTGTGCGATTTTTGGATAGGGGAAAAAGCATTGAATTCGCGACCGTCATCACTTATGCTATATATATTATGTGTATGTACCTATATATAAATTGTATAGAAGTATTTAAATTTAAAATAAATGTAAAACCTATTTTATGATGGGGAAAAAGCATTTATTTCGCGACCGTCATCTCTCCAGCGAAATAAATTTTGTACGTATCTATATTGATATATGTATACATAAATTGTATAGAAGTATTTAAATTTAAAATAAATGTAAAACCTATTTTTGGATGGGGAAAAAGGATTTATTTCGCGACCGTCATCTCTTCGACGAAATCAATTTTGTACGTATATTTATTGAAGTGAAAACTTCTTTAGGGATGTTGTGCACTTTTTGGATGGGAAAATGTATTAAATTGACGACCGTCATCGCTTCGAAGAAATAAATTTTTGAAGTGAAAACTTCTTGAGGGACGTTGTGCACTTTTTGGATGGGGAAAAATATTAAATTAGCGACCGTCATCGCTTCGACGAAATAAATTATTGAAGTGAAAATTTATTTAGAGACGTTGTGGACCTTTTTGGATGGGAAAAAGTAATAAATTAGCGACCGTCATCGCTTTGATGAAATTAATTTTTGAAGTGAAAACTTCTTGAGGGACGTTGTGCACTTTCTGTATGCTGAAAAATTATCGAAGAAATTATGGGGATCGAATAAATAAGCGACCGTCATCTCTTCTACGAAATAAATTTTTGAATTGAAAATTTCTTTAGGGACGTTGTGCATTTTTTTGATGGGAAAAAGTATTAAATTAGCGACCGTCATCGCGATCATCATCGCTTCGACAAAATAAATATTTGAAGTGTAAACTTCTTGAGGGACGTTATGCACTTTTTGGATGGGGAAAAAGTATTAAATTAGCGACCATCATCGCTTCGACGAAATAAATTTTTGAATTGAAAATTTATTTAGGGACGTTGTGCACTTCTTGGATGGGAAAAAGTATTGAATTTTCGAACGTCATCACTCCGCTGAAATAAATTTTGCACGTACATATATAAATTATGTGTATGTATACATAAATAGCAAAGGGCATACGCATCGCGTATATGTATAGGTATAGCACTTCTTTTTGGATGGAAAAAAAGCATTAAGCCCGTAATTTATTTACTATTAGAAGTTTTCACTTCTGTCGGCACTCCCACGAGTGCCTTCAATTTTTTTTTTGCTTTTTGATCCATATGGGCATATGCTTCATCAATGGTGTTTTTCAAAAATATATATGGTTATTGCAACATCCCTGCGGAAACCACCCCTATCCTTGAAAATATACTGCAGAAACTACCCCTATCCCTTGGCGAGCATGTTTTTACGATTTTCTCATTACCTATGCATTATTTTTAAACAAAACTTATACAAGGTTAAAGATCACTATTTACTCTAAAAATTAGGTCCCATTCATTTTTTTCGCATAAGCAACCGTTACGGCACAGTGGCGCCGTAAACCTCAGATGTGCTTTGGTGGGCTCCAGTTTTTTTTTTCGTCACCTGTTCGTTTATTGATAAAGTACTTATGTAAAATAAAACAACACAGTGTAACCTAGAAATGATGACCTATGCACATTTTACATCCTTTGCGCCCCAAAGCCACAGTGGTGGCCCAAAATCAATTTTTGCAAATTTTCGCCACCTACACGGATTTTATTGCATTAATACTACCTTAATAGCACAATATTCACCCTTAAGTGGTCGCTAAGCAGTGCCGGACCAGGGAGGGGTGATGGGGCGATCACCCCCCTCTCAAACGAAGTGATATTATATTTAAAGATTATAAAAATATTCATTTATTTTTATAGAAATTTAGCCAATTGGCACCCCCCTCTTAACGATGCTGGATCCGCCACTGTCGCTAAAGGATAAAAAGTACGCCATTCTTATAAAAATAATAATATAAGTATTTCTATAAAAATAAATGAATATTTTTATAATCTTTAAATATAATATCACTTGGTTTGAGAGGGGGGTGGTGATCCCTTTATCACCCCTCTCTGTATCCGCCACTGCTTAGCGACCACTTAAGGGCGAATATTGTGCTATTAAGGTAGCATTAATGCAATAAAAGGCGTGTAGGTGGCGAAAATATGCAAAAATTGATTTTGGGCAAAAAATGTAAAATGTGCATAGGTCATAATTTGTAGGTTACACTGTGTTGTTTTGTTTTACATAAGTACTTTATCAATAAAACGAACAGGTGACGAAAAAAAAAAACAAAAACTGGAGCTCGCCAAAGCATATCTGAGGTTTACGGCGCCACTGTGCCGTAACGGTTGCTTATACGAAAAAAATGAATAGGACCTAATTTTTAAAGTAAATAGTGGTCTTTAACCTTGTATAAGTTTTGTTTAAAAAGAATGCATAGGTAATGAGAAAATCGTAAAAACATGCTCGCCAACGGATATGGGTAGTTTCTGCAGTATATTTTCAAGGATAGGGGTGGTTTCCGCAGGGATGTTGCAATAACCATATATATTTTTGAAAAACACTATTGATGAAGCATATGCCCATATGGATCAAAAAGCAAAAAAAAATTTTTTTTCAACCCCCCATTTTATTTGTTTTTTTTTTTTTGGCTACAGGGGTTGCACTAGGAAATTGCTTTTGGTGTCCATGCATGGGTAATAATAACGTGCACAAAATGATATATGAAGTATATTAATAAAGGGCATTGTGTGTGAAGGATTCCAAGAAAATCACTTTCTTTATTAATTCTTCTTTTTTTGGGGTGGTTCTGGGGAAAAATGGGGGTGTATTATACAAATTTGTAAATAGTACCAGTACATGGGTAATCGCTGAAAGTCTTTTTACTCTATCATAAACGGTTCAGATTGTATAAAAAAAGGGTTTTTTAAAATGTAACACCCTGTAATTAAAAAAAGGGCAATTACCCTTAAGTGAAACCTATCTCAAAAAATCCGTCACTTATTGGTGAATAATTGCCGCAGGATTTCTTCTTAATTTCCATTACAGTTAGGGAAAAATAATTTTTTATTAAAAACATATTTTTTAAAAACTTGTCAACTTGGCTCCACCCCCACTAAACGGTGGGTGATAGACGTATGCTGTTGGGAAATAAATCGTAGAAAATATAGTCCTCTTCATATGTCTATAAAAGACATTTTTTGCAAAAGGTACAGGAAGGGCTACGTTCCGCAAAAACCACAAATTACCCCATTTAAAGGGGTGAAAAGGGGGGTTCCGGGGAGAAATTTTTTAAGAAAAAGTTAGTCTCATAATAAGCACCCCTTGATATACCAGAAAAAAAATAAAACCGGACTTGTGTGCATTTTGCAAGGTTCAACCTCTGTTTCCTACACTAATTGGTATTTGACATTTTTGTAGAAATTAAGAATAATATTTCATTAACTGTGGAAACATCTAGTGACTCCAATTAATCTAGTCTCTTAAGGTGAAAGTATACAATCTATATGCCGGTGAATGTTTTTTTTAACACGGTTCTCATGATTCGAAGTTGATTCACCAGCCGTAACTCTTTGATATAATGTTTGTTTTAGTTAAATTGGTAGGTTGGGCTTACAACTAGCACTCGACCATGAGAAGAAAGTTAATCGATCATGTTATGTATTTGTATTCATTGTATTCATTATTTAATTCCACCGGAGTCTGATACATTTGAAATGTTGGATGTCGTACATATGTTAAAAGAATGTGTACGAGAGGTCTCTATTGGGTATCACATAGAGTCAGCAGCGGTTCTCAATCTGTGGTACATGTTGTTATCATGAAAAATCAACACCACTATTATATACAGGGTGTTTGGTAAAGAATGGGCCATAGCTTAACCTTAGATTCCTGAGGTTAAAATAGGTCGACTTAAGCTAACGTACCTTAGTACAAAAGTTGATAATAACCGAAATACAGGGTGTCAAAGTTAAACTTTTATTTTATTTATTTTTGAATATATCCTGACAGGCATGGGACAACAACACGAAATTTAATAAGTGGTGCTGGTATTGTACAATGTACTAAATTATGTTAAATAATCGTTTGTGGTTAATACCAGAAGCGTACGACAGGGGAAAGTGAATGGTTGACGCTTCCCAAATTCTACGCCACTGACGAAACGGCTATGTTAGCATAATTTTTAGATTCTCCAATACTTTCTATGCAAATAATATACTCTTCATTCGTAACGATAAAGTCATTAGTTTTCGAGATATTTGAAGTTAAAAATGAAAAGGTTCACTTATTTTGATTAATGTATTATGCTCCTTCGTTTTTAGCTTCAAATATCTCGAAAACTAATGGCTTTATCGTTACGAATGAAGAGTATGTTATTTACATAGAAAGTATTAGAGAATCAGAAAATTGCGCTAAAATAGAAATTTCGCCAGTGGCGTAGAATTTGGGAAGGGTCAACCATTCACGTTCCCCCGTCGTATGCCTCTGGTAGGAGCCAGACACGTTTGTTTAACATAATTTAGTAGGGTGTACAGTACCAGCACCACTTACCAAATTTCGTGTTGTTGTCCCATGCCTGTCAGGAAATATTTAAAAATTAATAAAATAAAAGGTTAACTTTGACACCCTGTATTTCGGTTATTATCAACTTTTGTACTAAGGTAAGTTAGCTTAAATCGACCTATTTTAAGCTCAGGAATCTGAGATTAAGCTATGGACCATTCTTTACCAAACACACTGTATAATTAGTACATATGTATTTTGGTTAGGTAGTACAAAAAAAAATAAAAAGTATTTTGTGGTACATGACCAAAAAGGTTGAGAATCACTGACATAGAGGGATAGTCACTTCGTTAGTTATATGATCTGTTTTGATAATTTTTGGTATCAGGATCCAAAATAACCACCAATTTTTTGAGTTATAACCTATTTTTTTGTCCTAAAGTTGTACAAAATAATTTGTAAATACATATGACAATTGTCAGTATTAAATAAATTTCAACGTAGGAAGCAATCGAAACGTTTCCTGATCAGCCGGATATGCTTTTTACTAATGCTCTTAGTTGGATTTGCACAATTCATCCGATAAGTGGCGAATGCTACTTGCGGTTGTTGCTGCTGAATGTTCGTGGGTCGATATCATTTCAATTACTTCGAATTGTCAAATATTTAGCACCATGTGCTAAAATAGTACCTACATACATAGTACGTATATATAAAGAACACTCGGTATACAGTCCTCATCATTTTAGACACTCAGAAAGTATCTAAAAAAATGCATGAAAGATAAATTAGAGCATTATTTTGGCCGATCAAAAAAATTTCAAAACCTTATAATTCGTGATTTTCTCCCCTATGAAACTCCTTATCTAGTATGAAAGCTTGTTTAGCGTACATGATAAAATAAAACACAAATATCATAGTTTTCAAATAATACTTAAATAACATTTCCACATTTTAATCCAATTACATACTAAACGTTATAATAATTAGCCTATTCAGAGATATTAATGACTCGTCTATTGGGAAAGGACCAAAAATGACATCAAGAATATTTTTTGTGTGATTGGGGAATGATTTAAAATCGATGGTGTACAGAATAATCTAAAAGCACAGGTCACAAATATCATTTAGTTGCCGTATATGTATCTTACGTAACAAGGGCAAAGAATCCTTTTAGTTTCTTTTGTAGGATTATTGTATCAGCATTCTTCAAACGTTATATCGACTTTTCATAATCGCACGACAACTTCTTCGAATGCGTTTCTATTTATTCTGCTTCTATAAATAATCTAACTACATATAAATTTATGATTAATTCTTCTTCAGATGCAAATCCATTAATGGATATTAGCGATCACATTTTCCATTGACTCTCTGTTTCTTGCAATATGTATCAGAGATTGTATGTCGTTAATCGCTGTCCATTGCCTTATGTTTCGGAGCCAGGAAATTTTCTTGCGTCCTATTCGTTATTAATATTTTTCTATAATCATTCGCCATTTTCGTGTCTGGATGCCGTAGCCGTTCTAGCAGTTTCAAAGATATTTTCTAACGAATGTCATTGGTTTTTTTAACTAAGCTTTATTGGTATTGCGATCATAATAAATCATAAATCATAGGTAAGTAGCCATTTTTAGGCTTTTCCCTTTATACATAATATGTATTACAGTTTATTCTAATGTATGACTAATATACATTATACTGCAGAGCTAATAATAAACTGACTAAAATATTCCTTATAAAAATGTTGATAATTTCTGCGAAATACTATTGATATATTTTAAGAGTAAGAAATAATGAGTAATATTATAATAATAAAATACCAAGAAATTCGGAATTTGGAATTTCCATACCTTTCGTACTCCGTACCTAAGTACATTAATGCAGTGCAATCTTCCCATGGTTACTTATGTCAAACATGGATACACGAACAAATATTGAAAGGATAATGAAGACACAAAAAGCGATGGAATGACAAAGGAGGAATATCTGGATAATAAACGTCACAAAAGTTTGAGATGCTACCCAACAATTACTAAAATTGGTTGTTACGATATTTAGAAACGTGAATGAGAAAGAGAAAAGAAGAAAGATATGGTCAATAAAAGAACCGTAGTTGACCGACCAGAGACCATATTATTTAGATAAAAGTCTGGGCGATCCCATGGGATATGGGTCTAAAAGACTCCATTCAGCATTGTGTATTATATTTGACAGTGTTAACTCAAATACTAACTGTATACAATTTAAATAAAATCGGCGTCTTTAACCTACAAATGCAAATTTTCAGGTCATTGTTTTCACCCGTTTTGGGCTTGCCACTCTGTATTTACCTTACTTTCATTTCTACTTATAAAACATAAATTCATCATTAATTTATATACAATTAATTATACCTACTTTGGTAGGAAGATTAGAATCTCACATTGAGTAGAACTAAGAACCGAAATAGCATCGCCATTGAAGATTTCAAGTTCACGCTATGAAGTTTTATTGACATGAATTCTTGTCGAGTCAAGGTTGGCACTTGCTTTTTTCTTTTAAACGTTGGTAAAAATAAGTTATTGTTTATAGCAGCAAATAGATCTTACTTATAGTGTAGTTTTCTGGTCATAGAAAAGTAGAGCTGTTCTGCATTAATACTTTTTTTAAATTATTCTGTGGACAATGATCACAAAAACTTGAAGGCCTCGTTTGTTATTGAATCCCTAATATATTTATTTAAGAAAATGCAAAAATTCAATTGCAAAAAACACAATTTTTATTATTATCATAGTCGATATTTTCGTTGTTAGAAAACAATGCCAAACCTTATTTTTTTTAAGCTAATGCCTCGACAACTAATGGCCATTGGCATGGTAGGTACGGTGAATTTTTGCAGTTAGGTACCTGTACGGTGAATTTTTGCAGTTAGGTACCTAGTGTCATGTGTAGTGTGTGTGTTGAGTAAGTGTCTTGTTACTTTGCAAAGTCGACGTCATTGTCTTTGCAAAGAGACGCTAATTCTATCCGAACGTTTGCTGTCCCTCCGGTGAGTACCGATCCCACAAGGACCCAAAAAAATTGAAATTGAAAAAATGTGTAAAAAGAAACATTCAGTTGTGTTAATATTTAGAGTCGCGACGCGACGGTAAGCGTCTAAACATTCCGTATATGTATTTGGCACCTAGGACTTTTCTATTGGTTGTTTGTGACACCCGGCCATATTTCAACCAATAGGCGGCGAGGTGCCAAACACGTACGATAAGTTGTCTTTTTAGTTTTGCATATAGCCATAAAACCAAAAAATATATAGACTTAAAGTACTTTATTGCTTTTCAAAATATGTCCCACCAAGATTGATAGACTTTTGCATACGTTCAAACCAATTGGTAAAACAGTTATTCCAGTCTTCAGCTGACACCTGCAAAATGGCTGTTTTAAAGGCATCGATGGCTTCTTCTGGAGACTGGAACCGCCGCCCACGCATTGAATTCTTGATCTTTGGGAACGTGAAGAAGTCGTTCGGATTTAAGTCGGGGCTATACGGTGGATGCTTTAACAATTCGATGTTTTCAACCTCCAAAAACTCTATTGTCTTTTGGGCAGTGTGAGCACTTGCATTGTCATGATGTAGGATGATTCGCCGTTGTGTGTTGCTTTGTCGGAGTTTCGCGATAACTTCTGGTAAACAAACGGTTACATACCAATAAGAAGTAACCGTTCTTCGATCTTTTAGAGCAAATGTTGCCACATGACCAGATTTTGACACAAAAGTTGCGACCATTTTCTTTGACACACTTTGAGGACGGATCACTTTTGTTGGTTTTTTGTCATCTTGAAACACTCACACAGCGGATTGGCGTTTATTTTCCGGTTGGTAAACGTTTTTTGAGCTTCCTTTGTTGAACCGTTCCCTTCAACATGTTCGTATGTTTTTCGACACCAATTGACGCGAGTAACCGCATCAATGTTTTGCTGCGTGACTGATGTTTCGGGTGGACCTGGTCTGGATTCGTCTCTGAGACTGGAGCGACCACGTTGAAATTCGCAATACCAGCGGGAAATAGTTGACTGGTGTGATGCTTCACTCCTAAACACAGAAACCATTTCAGCGTCACATTGCTGTTGGGATAATCCTCTCCGAAAATTGTAAAAAAATATTGCTCGAAAATGTTCTCTGCTAAGATCCATTTTCGACCGACTTGCTAATTTCAAAAATTAACTGTATCTACACCACTACAGTATAATTCAATAAGCGATGCAGGGCATATAAACAACGATAAATTTAGCAGATAATTGTTAAAGATGTTCCAAATGAGTCTACTCGTTCCGATAAGTAACAGTATAATTATGACACTTTATTAATTTTTTTCTTTTCCCAACTATTAATGTTTATTGCATAGTAAATAAATTATTGTTATCACTGAACA
Source organism: Diabrotica virgifera virgifera (assembly GCF_917563875.1). Classification (NCBI taxonomy): domain Eukaryota; kingdom Metazoa; phylum Arthropoda; class Insecta; order Coleoptera; family Chrysomelidae; genus Diabrotica; species Diabrotica virgifera. Next base: position 103,732,677 of record NC_065450.1, on the reverse strand, counting down.
CATAGGATGTGAAAAAATGATCCGATTTATAAAATTAATGAATATTTTATGCATACATGCAAGTAACAGTTCTTCAAAAATATATAAAAACTAACCGAAATGTCCATCTTTATTTCGTTACTGCCGACGTCGTCGGCAGCTCATACAGGTTCGGACAAGATTTAAGTAGGTATTATTTCGGTATTAAAATTTTGTAATTTGAATCGATTTGTTAGTAAATTTTTAGTGGTCTTGATGGTTAAACGACAATCAATTTTATTTATGCTGTTAATGTTGAATTAGCAATTATGTGTCGTGCCATTTAAAACTATTTAAGTATATATTTTTATTTGTATAACGACCCTATCTGTACGTGATTGTGATTACCGTAACAGTAGTAACCACGTATTATTTCAATAACAGATAACAGATATTGAAACCAAAAATGTCATCCATCCACTGATTCTGCTGATGAATTGGTTGAAAATACATGGAATCCTCCTCGAAAACACAGTAAAAGAAGCCCTCTTAGCGTTGAAGTTAAAGAAATAATTTTAAATGTTTTTAAATGTGAAAGACAAGAAAATCCCGGGATAGTGGTTGAAGATATGTATTGTGAAAAAAGTGGCCAATAAAGTTGAAGTTTGTGATAGAAGTGTTTACGCTGATCAAGGAATACAAAACGAATCATCAATTCGCTGAACCTTAGGGCTTGTTTATATGCAGGCGGTTTGCCAACGTCGACGTCGCGGTTTACCTGAAAAACCCAACCGCCGTGGTTCAAGTTAACATAGAAACAAATGCAACCGCTCAAAATCGTACATATGCAACCTCGAGTTTTACGCGGTTTACCAGCGTTTAAACAGGTTAATCGCGACGTTTACGTTGGCAAACCGCCCTATCTAAACAAGGAATTAAACCTATCCTATGACTTGCATGCCTCATTGCTTGACTTTACGTTTAGTTCTGATGACATTTACAGTAATATGCATTCCCCAAAATTTTCAAATTTAGATAAGTTAACAGTCACGAGTCACGACATATTAATAATTAATTATGAATATATAATATATAGGGTGTCCCAAAACTAGCGGAACGGTCGAATATTTTGCGAAATAAACACCGGATCGAAAACTGAAAAATACGTATTCAATAATTTTCAAAAATCCATCAAATGCCATCAAACACCAACCCCCACTGCACCCCCTGGAGGTGGGGTAAGGGGTAACTTTAAAATCTCAAAGAGAAACCCCCAGTTTTTATTGCAGATTTGGATTCGTTACGTAAAAGTAAGCAACTTTTATTCAAAACATTTTTTCGAACTGTGGATAGATGGCGCTATAATTGGGAAAACCGATTTATCCTGATACCATAGGTAAATTATAGAAACGGTCTAATATCTCGAGAAATACACTTCCAAATGAGAATCCGAAAAACAGGTTTTTAATATTTTTCTAAAACTTATCGATAAACACCAAACATGACCCTTCAACCCGCCCCCTGGATGTGGGGTGGGGGGTTACTTTAAAATCTTAAATAGCAACCCCCACTTTTTATTGCAGATTCGCATTCGTCATGAAAAATTGAGCAACATTTATTCAAAACATTTTTTAAAATAGCATAGATGGCGCTAATAAATGGTATTTTTCCAATTAAAGCGCCATCTATCAACAATTCTAAAAATGTTACGAATAATATGTTGCTTAATTTTTCATGACGAATCCGAATCTGTAATAAAAAGTGGGGGTTGCTATTTAAGATTTTAAAGTTAACCCCCACCCCACCTCCAGGGGGTAAGTTGGAGGGTCATGTTTGGTGTTATTCGATAGGTTTTCGAAAAGTATTAAAAACCTTTTTTGTTTGTTTTCTCATTTGGAAGTGTATTTCTCGAGATATTAGACCGTTTCTATAATTTACCTATGGTATCAGGATAAATCGTTTTTCTCAAATATAGCGCCATCTATCCACAGTTCGAAAAAATCTCTTGAATAAAAGTTGCTTACTTTTACGTAACGAATCCAAATCTGCAAAAAAAACTAGAGGTTTCCATTTGAGATTTTAAAGTTACTCCCCACCCCACCTCCAGGGGGTGTAATGGGGGTTTAATGTCATTGTATAGATTTTTGAAAATGATTGAACACGTATTTTTCAGTTTTTCGATCCGATGTTTAGTTCGCGAAATATTCGACCGTTCCGCTACTTTTGGGACACCTTGTATATTATTTCAACATAATTGAGTAATGAGTATTTTTTTGTTATTATTTTTATGAAACTTTTTGGAATTGTACACACAACTAAGTATATCAAAAATTAAAAATAAAACTTATATTTTTTGTAGGCACTCTGTACATAAAATTGTTGGCAAAAAAATAAATTCTTGGGTTTTTCGCCCTATATAAATGGTTCCTATTATCGGATATCAACTAAAGCAATCAGGTTCTTTGTCGAGCACTTTTGCAAAATTAAAATATAAATTTCGTATTTTATATGATAATATATATTCTGACTAAACAAAAAGATAATCCTAAATGCGGCCCTGTTGAGGCCTACACGTGGTAATATTTACATCGCCCTGCATCGCTTATTGAATTATACTTTAGTTGTATCGCAATGAAATTCTCGATTTATGTCAACAAAAGATTGAGGTTAGGTTTGTGTCGGAAAGTTTTAGTGGTGGCGCCCTCTAAGCGGCTATACGCAAAACTAAAAAGACAAGCCACGTATACGGAATGTTATTCGGTGCGAAATTCATACACGGAATGTTAAATATTCGTAGACCGAAAAAGACAACTTTTTATTAGAGTCAGTTAAAAGGAGATTGATTAAAATACTGGTTAATGTATTATTAAATAAAAATAAAACAATTATAGTATTTGGAATGTTATAAGATGCGAAATTCATATTCGGAATATTAAATATGCATATACTAAAAAGACGACTTTTTATTAAAGTCAGTTAAAGAAAACTGATTTTAAAATATGAAAATTGCATCTGTTGTTGATCTGCCCTGCATAAAGCCAGTAAAGTAACTTTATAGTTCAGAAAATTTCAATTAGAAGGATGTAATTACATATTGGAACATAGTTTTTAATTCTAAACAACTTTCGTTAACTACTAAAATGTTAAATGCTAAAACGTTATTATAGTCTGGGCTGATTATCGGAGAATAGGCCATTTTTGGGAAAAGATATTTACCAGCAATTTCATTGCTGGAATCGAATCTTATGATTGTATATATTAATAATATATGTATGCAAAGTCCACAGATAGTGTGCTACTTTTTTATAAACAAAATGGCGCCCGAAAATAGTGTTTTTTAAATTTTTGCTTTATAACTCCAAAGATTTTAACTTTACACCAAAAACACTCAAATAAAAATTCACCGCAATTAAATTCTGCATAGAGACGTGTTTTTTCCGATTTACTTTGATGAAAACTTTCCCCGCAAAAAGCGGGTTTTTCCAACAAAATCTTTAATTTTTAACTAAACTTTTAGATAAGTAATTGTTAATCAATAATTAAATAACTTGGTAATATAAAAGCCCTTTTCGTATAGATTATAATTCCAGAAGACAATGGAAATTGAACGAACAGTTTAGCAACAATTGAATTGTTAATTAAAAATTTACGGTCGCTATAATAACGACAATAATTATGATACATAAAAATAACTATGATTTTTTCATAAAAAGATACTATACCTATCTAATGTACTTCACGGAATTGAAATTGGACTATTTAAGCGGCCTCAGGAATATTTTAAAATTATAAACAATTTTTTGGCTTATAAACAAATATAATATCTCGGGAAATAATAAACTAAATTAAATTATAAAAACGGTATTCGAAAAACAGCGCCAGAACGCTTCTTTTAAAAGAAAAAACGTTTAATTATGATGAGCAGTTCCTGAGATACAACCAGTCAAATTTGACCGCAATTTACGGCAAAGATATAACCAATAGGATCATAATTTTCAAACCATCACCTTTTTATTTTTGTCTTCTTTCTCCACACCAATTTTCATATCCCTAAAATGCCCATAACATATATTATTATAATAAAAACTATCGATAATACGTGTGAAAATTGCCAAAAATAGAAAAATTCCAATCAAAAATTAGGTTGGAGAAAATGTAACCCTCAAAGTTCAAAATCGGTATACGTTAAAAAAATTAATTTTCTCGGCTTCTCATGGAGCAATTTCCTTCATTCTTTTTTTGTTCCCAAGTAATTCGAGTAGAGCCATCGAACTAACGCATTATTAAATGTCAAACTTGCTTTTGTTTTGTTATAATAAATTAATTTATTTATTATAACACAAAATTTTAATTTGTTGAAATAAAAATTGTTTAAATAATTATACAGCTTTTAAATGAGAATATTTATGTTTTTAACTTTAAAAGGTACACTTGTAGTAAGTTTATCTAAAAAAAAGCCTACAACTGGAAAAAATATGTAGTTTTCTGTTCTTATAAATAAATTAATCTATTATAACAAAACAAAAGCAAGTTTGACATTTAATAATGCGTTAGTTCGATGGCTCTACTCGAATTACTGGGAACAAAAAAAGAATGAAGGAAATTGCTCCATGAGAAGCTGAGAAAATGCATTTTTTTAACGTATACCGATTTTCGACTTTGAGGGTTACATTTTCTCCAACCTAATTTTTGATTGGAATTTTTCTATTTTTGGCAATTTTCACACGTATTATCGATAGTTTTTATTATAATAATATATGTTATGAGCATTTTAGGGATATGAAAATTGGTGTGAAGAAAGACGACAAAAATAAAAAGGTGATGGTTTAAAAATTATGATCCTATTGTTTATATCTTTGCCGTAAATTCCGGTCAAATTTGACCGGTTGTATCTCAGGAACTACTCATCATAATTAAACGTTTTTTCTTTTAAAAGAAGCGTCCTGCCGCTGTTTTTCGAATACCGTTTTTCTAATTTAATTTAGTTTATTATTTCCCGAGATATTATATTTGTTTTTAAGCCAAAAAATTCTTTATAATTCTAAAATATTCCTGAGGCAGCTTAAACAGTCCAATTTCAATTCCGTAAAGTACATTAGATAGGTATAGTGTCTTTTTATGAAAAAATCATAGTTATTCTTATGCATCATAATTATTGTCGTTATTAGAGCGACCGTAAATTTTTAATTAACAATTCAATTGTTGCTAAACTGTTTATTCAATTTCCATGGGCTTCTGAAATTATAATCTATATGAAAACGGCTTTTACATTACCAGGCTATTTAAATATTGATTAACAATTACTTATCTAAAATTTTAGTTGAAAATTAAAGATTTTGTTGGAAAAACCCGCTTTTTCCGGGGAAAGTTTTCATCAAACTGAATCGGGAAAAACACATCTCTGTGCAGAATTTAATTGCGGTTAATTTTTATTTGGGTGTTTTTGGTTTAAAGTTAAAATCTTTGGAGTTATAGAGCAAAAATTGAAAAAACACGATTTTCGGGCGCCATTTTGTTTATAAAAAAAGTAGCACACTATCTGCGGACTTTGCATAGCTATATTATTAATACATACAATAATAAGATTCGATTCCAGCAATAAAATTGCTGGTAAATAACTTTTCCTTGTATTTTGCTAATTAGCCCAGAGTATTATAATTAAAATAAAATCTATAAAGAGAATTAGGGGTTTTCCTACTAATTAATAATTAAATTAGGGACGGAACGTTACATCGCATCATAAAGAGTCATACAATTTATACCCTCACAGCTGATTTTTGCAGGATTGTTTGATAAAAACATTTACAATTAACTGGTAATATTGTCCGACAAATTTTTGATGGTACTCCAATTGTCGGACACACCAAAGTTTAAAAACCTCTATACATATAATTTACGAAACCCGCCCACCTCCCGAAAATTTTCAGAAATAAAAAAGTTCCGACTCCACATGAATAACTGAATAAAAAAGTCTGATGAGGGAGGTAATATTTTTTTTAATGGTGGGCCCAAGGCATACCTATAAATAACACTTTATTTGTAAAGTTTTTATATGGCTTTGTAAGTGGCTGTTTGCAAATGTAGGTTTAAAGTATCGATGATGGTCCGATAGAATCGAAAACGGTTTGAATAATTTTGTAACCCTTTTAGATATTTTCATAATCTTATAATTTAATATACCAATTAAACTAGAAGTTTTTTCACTTCATTGTAAGTATTAATACTTCTTTCTTCTTTCCAATCCTGTATTCCTAAATCCTATTAGTTTTCCACTATGAGCCGTAATATTAAAATATTTTAAAGATTTCAATTGCAAGGTCATTCTCAGATTTTCTATGGTTCCTTTATTTCTTTGTTAGTAAAACGATGTGCTTAGACTAGTTTCTTTACTTCCCTGCAGTTCTTTCTCGGACATTCATCACCGTATCATTCACTTTGTCCTTTTGGAAACTGTTTTGACTCCAAAACATTGTTACCAGCACTTCTTCAAATTAGAACATCGTGTTCTAATGTTAACTAAACTAACTAACTTCATCAGCCATCCTGGAGTCTTATTCATCATTCAGTTTATCTATTGCTTATATCTCTTGTCTCATATCTCTAGTTCTTTGGACTTTTGGTCTTCGATGATGTCCACTGGGATCTGGTTGAGATTAACACGTGATTGATTAGATTCTTGACCACACTGTCTTGTAATTTGTTGTGAACGTGAACATTTCAGTGTGTGAAAGGTGTGCTCATTAAATAAATAGTCGAAGCAATAAAGCACTGAAACTCCGAAAAAAAAACGACAAGACGGATCTTAATAATTCTTTTTGTATTCGATTCGTAAATGCGCCAGGAAACTTTGTGACCCCTAGCCATGAGATAATATTGGAAAACTGCATACAAAAAATGCATTCTTACAATGCATCTCAAACAGACAATAAAAAAATGCAGAACTCGGCATGCATGTTCGGCGTGCCGAACTGAATTATTATCGGCGGAAATGAGTTCAATTTTGTTACTCGGGGGTTTTTGGGGTCGCTAAAAACGAATATGGCGTCGTAAGTTATCTCCTGAGTACCTGGTGCCCAGGGTACCTACTGTTTACCTCGTCTTGGTGGAGTTTTCGGCAAATTCATTAAAAATTAGTCAAAAATTATTACTCGTGCCCTGTTTCTTTCGTTCTTTAGTTTTCGGCAAATTAATTAAAAAATTAGTCAAAAATCATTACTCAGGGGGTTTTTGGGGTCGCTGATGACGAATATGACATCGGAAGTGATCTCCGGAGAACCTGTTCCCAGGGTACCTACTGTTTATCTCGTGACTAATGATTTTTGACTAATTTTTTAATGAGTTTGCCGAAAACTCCAGAAGACGAAGTAAGCAGTAGGTACCCTGGGCACCAGGTACTCCGGAGATCAGTTCCGATGGCATATTCGTCGTCAGAGTCCCCAAAAACATCCGAGTAATGAATTTTGACTAATTTTTTAATGAATTTGTCGAAAACTTCAGAAAACGAGATAAATAGAAGGTACCCTGGGTACCACGTACCCCGTAGATCACTTCCGATGTCATATTCGTCGTCAGCGACCCAAAAAACCCCGAGTAATGATTTTTTACTAATTTTTTAATGACTTTGCCGAAAACTCCAGAAGACGAGGTCAACAGTAGGTACCCTGGGCACCAGGTACTCTGGAGATCACTTCCGATGTCATATTCGTCGTTACTGACCCCAAAAATCCCCCGAGTAATGATTGACTAATTTTTTAATAAATTTTTTGCCGAAAACTCCACAAGACGAGGTAAACAGTAGGTAGGTACCCTGGGCACCAGGTACTCCGGAGATCACTTCCGATGTCATATTCTTCGTTAGCAACCCCAAAAACCCCCCAAGTAATGATTTTTGACTAATTTTAATGAATTTGCCGAAAACTCTACGAGGTAAACAGTAGGTACTCTGGCCACCAAGTACTCCGGAGATCACTTACGACGACATCATATTAGTTTTCAGCGACTGACGAGTTCTGATTTTTTTATTGTCTGTTTGAGATGCACTTTAAAAACGCATTTTTTGTATACAGTTTTTCAATATTATCTCATGGCTAGGGGTCACAAAGCTTCCTGGCGCATTCACGAATCGAATGCAAAAAGAATTATTGAGACCCGTCTTGTCGTTTTTTTTTCGGAGGTAAGGCCGATCTTATAGTATTATTACTCTGGGCTAATTAGCAAAATACAAGGAAAAGTTATTTACCAGCAATTTTATTGCTGGAATCGAATCTTATTATTGTATGTATTAATAATATAGGTATGCAAAGTCCGCAGATAGTGTGCTACTTTTTTTATAAACAAAATGGCGCCCGAAAATCGTGTTTTTTTCAATTTTTGCTCTATAATTCCAAAGATTTTAACTTTACACCAAAAACACTCAAATAAAAATTCACCGCAATTAAATTCTGCATAGAGACGTGTTTTTCCCAATTTACTTCCACGAAAACTTTCCCCGGAAAAAGCGGGTTTTTCCAACAAAATCTTTAATTTTCAACTAAAATTTTAGATAAGTAATTGTTAATCAATAATTAAATAACTTGGTAATGTAAAAGCCCTTTTCGTAAAGATTATAATTCCAAAAGCCGATGGAAATTGAATGAACAGTTTAGCAACAATTGAATTGTTAATTAAAAATTTACGGTCGCTATAATAACCACAATAATTATGATGCATAAGAATAACTATGATTTTTTCATAAAAAGACACTATACCTATCTAATGTACTTTACAGAATTGAAATTGGACTATTTAAGCGGCCTCACGAATATTTTAAAATTATAAACAATTTTTTGGCTTATAAACAAATAAAATATCTCGGGAAATATTAAACTAAATTAAATTATGAAAACGGTATTCGAAAAACAGTAGCGGGACGCTTCTTTTAAAAGAAAAAACGTTTAATTATGACGAGTGGTTCCTGAGATACAGTCGGTCAAAGTTGACCGGAATTTACGGCAAAGATATGAACAATAGGATCATAATTTTTAAACCATCACCTTTTTATTTTTGTCCTCTTTCTCCACACCAATTTTAATATCTTTAAAATACTCATAACATATATTATTATAATAAAAACTATCGATAATACGTGTGAAAATTGCCAAAAATAGCAAAATTCCAATCAAAAATTAGGTTGGAGAAAATGTAACCCTCAAAGTTCAAAATCGGTATACGTTAAAAAAATGCATTTTCTCGGCTTCCCATGGAGGAATTTCCTTCATTCTTTTTTTGTTCCCTAATAACTAGAGTAGAGCCATCAAACTAACGTATTATTAAATGTCAAACTTGCTTTTGTTTTGTTATAATAGATTAATTTATGTATAAGAACAGAAGACTACATATTTTTTCCAGTTGTAGGCTTTTTTTTAGATAAAATTACTACAAGTGTACCTTTTAAAGTTAAAAACATAAATATTCTCATTTGAAAGCTGTATAATTATTTATACAATTTTTATTTAAACAAATTAAAATTTTGTGTTATAATAAATAAATTAATTTATTATTACAAAACAAAAGCAAGTTTGACATTTAATAATGCATTAGTTCGATGGCTCTACTCGAGTTACTTTGGAACAAAAAAAGAATGAAGGAAATTGCTCCATGGGAAGCCGAGAAAATGCATTTTTTTAACGTATACCGATTTTGAACTTTGAGGGTTACATTTTCTCCAACCTAATTTTTGATTGGAATTTTGCTATTTTTGGCAATTTTCATACGTATTATCGATAGTTTTTATTATAATAATATATGTTATGAGTATTTTAAAGATATGAAAATTGGTGTGGAGAAAGAGGACAAAAATAAAAAGGTGATGGTTTGAAAATTATGATCCTTTTGTTTATATCTTTGCCGTAAATTCCGGTCAACTTTGACCGATTGTATATCAGGAACCACGCGTCATAATTAAACGTTTTTTTTTAAGAAGCGTCCTGTCACTGTTTTTCAAATACCGTTTTCACAATTTAATTTCGTTTATTATTTCCCGAGATATTTTATTTGTTTATAAGCCAAAAAATTGTTTATAATTTTAAAATATTCCTGAGGCCGCTTAAATAGTCCAATTTCAATTCTGCAAAGTACATTAGATAGGTATAATGTCTTTTTATGAAAAAATCATAGTTATTCTCATGCATCGTAATTATTGTCTTTATTATAGCGATCGTAAATTTTTAATTAACAATTCAATTGTTGCTAAACTGTTTATTTAATTTCCATCGAATTCTGGAATTATAATCTTTACGAAAAGGGCTTTTATATTACCAAGTTATTTAATTATTGATTAACAATTACTTATCTAAAATTTTAGTTGAAAATTAAAGATTTTGTTGGAAAACCCCGCTTTTTCCGGGGAAAGTTTTCATCGAAGTGAATCGGGAAAAACACGTCTCTATGCAGAATTTAATTGCGGTGAATGTTAATTTGGGTGTTTTTGGTGTAAAGTTAAAATCTTTGGAGTTATAGAGCAAAAATTGAAAAAACACGATTTTCGGGCGCCATTTTGTTTATAAAAAAAGTAGCACACTATCTGCGGACTTTGCATACCTATATTATTAATATATACAATCATAAGATTCGATTCCAGCAATAAAATTGCTGGTAAATAACTTTTCCCAAAAATGGCCTATTCTCCGATAATCAGCCCAGACTATATATTAGTGCTTTATTGCTTCGCCTAAAAATATTATTCTTTGATTTGCTTAGCTTACTATCCTTATTCGTTAGCTTTTAACTCAAGGCATGTATTTACTAATTACCAGTCAGTATTTTAACACTATCTGTTGGAATCTCTTAAAAATATCGTCTAAATGCTAGTAAAAAAGAAACTTGTAGCACTTATTATGCTTAGTCGGCAATAGACTAGTTTTCCATTCACTCCCTTGAAATCTTACAATTTATTAATTAGAAATCAATATGGAACCTTTCAGCAAAGCGAATATTGCACTATTGCAATCACTTCTAGACGCACTATGTTTATTCGGACACTACTGAATATTTCTCTCCTATAAGAACCAATTGCAAACTTCACTCTTGAGAGATCATTGCCTGCAAATACATTACTTCATAGTCCTCATACTAGAGTCACATTGGTTTCGTACTCGAGGTAGAGAAAAAGTTCGAAAATTGGCATGTCTAATTTCTGTGGGCTAGTATTGTTATCAAAAGTATTGTGCCGGCATTCAATTATCATTAAACCAAATTAATTAGGTGGGAGAACACAAGTTTAATAAGAGAAAAAGTCGTTGAACTTTAATGAGCCTTAATTATATAATTGTGGATTGACAATGGGTTAAATGAGACTTGCTTTTTTAAATGGTTGTTCTAAAAATTGAATTAATTAAAAATGTTCTTAGTCCATTAAAATTTTATATTTAGGGTTGCGTTTCTTAGAAGAGTCAATTTTCTATTACATTTTATCGTCAAGTGTCCAACAAAAAAGATATAAACAAAAATAAGTAACAATTTTTTAACAAGTTTCCTTTTGGAGGTTCTAACTTTTTTTCCGTTCATTTCACAGTAACATAACATCATAGCGATTTTGTAGAGGATTTTTCAACGAACAATTTCCACTATAAAGTTGTTTAATTTTATTTATTTATCTAGGTTTTTCAGCGCTCCAAACCAGGTGACCAGGTTCTCGAATTATCATAGGAATACAATAAAATCAAAACAGGCTTACTTTTCTATCTATATATTTATTTATTATGATTTTAACATTCCTATGCTATTATTAAGCTATTTTTGACCCTTTTCCCCGCCACCTATGAGGTAGAGTCTGGAGGCGCGTTTTTGTATGGTGTCCCCAATAGGCCTAATTCACGGACATTTTGTAGACACAATAATATTATTTATTATTATATCTTGAAAAAGATCTATCATGGTTATTATTTTTTCATTTTTTTCGATGGTCCAGGCTGCGAATCCAGATCTAAATCAGTATACGAGGTGAATTTATGTGGTATAATGAGAGTTAGAGTTGGCGTCATTGTCGGTAATTCATCTTCCAATTCAGTTTCTTCAATAATTAATGTTGATATGTACACGATTGCTGCAACTTTCACCACCACAATGGAGGCACACTGCTGAACATTTGAGGTCTGCTTTTCGGCAACCACATGCACTTCCAGTTTCCATTGCATCTGCAAAAGATGAATTTAATAAGCTCGGGGGTATCCAACATTTTCCATGCTTTTTCCAGCCCCAATCTTCTGGATCACAATGTTTACCGAGCGATGACTGAATCTGGTGATACACTCGAAGTCTCTGGAAACGGGCTGCACCTTGTGTTGGAGGAAGTGAGAAGAGATTAAATACATTTTTGTTACTGTTTTAGCGAATCGTTTGTATCTCAGGGTTTCCAGAGAATCGTCTTTATTTCCGCCATATTAAGAGACGAAAAACATTCGCCGACAACAGTGAGTAAAGATGGCTCGACTTTCCCACTGACAAATATTTTTCCCCAGAGGTTTCTTACAAATAAAATAACCACCACTCAGGATGCGGGCTTACAAAAAACACAAAACGCTTATCTAATCACAAAAATATAAATTTTACCCACAAGACTCTCAATAGTATTATCTATAAAACTCAAAATACTTTTCACAATTTTTAATACGACTGCGTTAGCACAACTGTAAGAATAAGTTGAGTAGAGGGGAACCGACTGCTTGTCACCTAGGATAAATTATAATAGGTTTGTTCGTAGAACGATCAGCAACCGTTGCCAACCATCAGACGCATGCGCGTTCGTAGTCTACGAACGCTAACTGTTAACTGCGCAACGCTAACTGTTCACTGCGCAACGCTAACTGTTCACTGCGCATGCGTCTGATGGTTGGCAACGGTTGCTGATCGATTGGATCGTACTACGAACAAACCTAATAATAAAAAAATAGCAGGCAGATATTCAGTCCGGTACGGAAGAAGAAGGACGTAACTGCAAATTTTGTCAATTCCTGTTTATTGCGCAATTAATTTCTAAAATACTATGTACATATGATACAAAAACGACCGAACTGTAAAAATGTGCTGAGCCACTATTGGGACCGTGCAAGTTCGGAAAAGCGACACCTGGTTTCTTCGCTCTGCACTTTTATTCGCACTTTTAATTATATTGGCCAATCATATGGTCCTGGTTACTGGATAATTGTCAAGGCCATAGTCCAAAAAAAAATAATAAGAAGAAAAGATAAGATTTAGGTTATGTTATTAAAACGTAAACAATTGTATGTAGTAAATAACATTAGTTATTAAAATGCAGTACTGCAAGCAAAATAAAATTAATTAAATTTATCTTTATATAATAATTGCATACCATATCAATATTGTGGAGCCATATACAATTTTTCTTCTTAAATGACAATAGGTATGAAATGTACGTCAATTTGACAATTTCAATTGACAATATGAATTATTTAAGAAAGTTGCAATATTTCTCCGCTATTTGCGCACGATCGTTTCGCGTATCCCTTCCGAGTACTTGCACACCGCGAATAGGGTGGTTGCGTCATTACTGAAATACGCGCTATGTTAGACCTTGTTTCAGATGCATAATGACGCAACTGTAGATAGGGTTGAAAATGTAGCGATTAAATTAAGATAATGAAATCCGAACCAATATCGATGAAAATAAAAGCCATCGTTGTCAAAAAACAAACGCCATACCGATGCTCCTGGACGATTACTCTTCATTTAATCCCTACTTTAAATGTTTAAAAATCGTTTTTTCTTTTGGTCTTCTGAAGAATTTTGCATTTTGCGGTTGCGTTATTCTTCTTCTAAAACGGCGAATTTGTCCTCAAACAACTTCTTGTGCATTTTCTATATATGCTTAGGGTTCTAAGTTCTATAGTGGGGAGAAAGTCAAAAATAGATTAATAAAGCATAGGAATGTTAAAATCATAATAAATTGTATGAATAAAAAAATATATAGATAGAAAAGTAAGTCTAACGTTTTGTTTTTATTGTACCCCTATGAGCATTCGAGAATCTGGTCAAATTTGGAGCGCAGTAAAATCTATATAAATAAATAAAATTAAACAACTTTATAGTGGAAATTGCTATAATGTTATGTTATTGTAAAATGAACTGAAAAAAAGTTATAACCTCCAAAAGGAAACTTGTTAAAACATTTTTTACTTATTTTTGTTTATATCTTTTTTGTTGGTCACTTTACGATAAAAAGTAATAGAAACAAAATTGTATAGACTTTAATTTGCTACATTTTATGTTTTTTTAGATTTTCCGTAGGGTTGGTAGTTTTCGAGATATAGCGCGAAACCCCTTTGCACACCTTTTCCAAGATGGCGGCCGGGGGACAAGGGTGGCTACTCAAAAAACTTAAGCTTCTACTGATCCCCTCTATACATTAAAAAAATAAAATTGACTCCTCTAACAAATGAGGCTATGGCCTAAAAAAATGTAACATTTCAATGGACTATCTACTCTTAGTTAGTAGTCCATTCATTAACGGTAAAATATTGCAAAAACTTTAAATTTTAAAGAACCGCTTGGATTGACATGAAAAACACACAGCTAACAAGTCAAAGAAAAAAAGTGATATTGTGCCGATATGTGCTTTTGCCCTGGGGGTGCTTTTCACCCCCTCTTGGGGGTTAAAAAATATTCGTCCAAACAAAGTCAGGAAATGGGTAAACTGGCTAATTTAAAGTAACTTTTGTTCTATAGAGTTTTCTCACTAAGAATACTTTTCGAGTTATTTGGCAGTGAATATGTTCATTTTTTCAACAAAATAACCACGCTTTTAGACGGTTTTTCGCAAATAACTCAAATTGTAAGTATTTTGTCGAAAAAGCATTCTTAGCAAAAATATAGCCTATAAAGAATTTAAAAAAATAGTGAATATATCACGTTTTTTTTATTTAGTAGAAGCAAAGTTATAACTAATGAAATATAGGTTCATATTCGTCAAATTCCAAGTGGAATACTTTAACGTGAAATAACCAAAAATGAAGCACATTTCGGGGAAAACTCATTTAAACTTATTTAAAGTGTTTAAAAAAAGCTTCATTTTTGTTTTATAAAAAAATTCTAGCATCAAAATTAAACAAGTTACGCTCAAAATAAAGTTAGTCCCTTTTGGTTTTGGTAAAAAAATCGAGAAAATCACCCCCTAATTAGTATCTTAAATGAACTTAATCGTAACGACTTTACAAGTTTCTTGACTCGTGTATATATTGTTTATATGATCTTTAAGTTTCATCGGTTCAAAGTCCTTATTATTGAAACGGCTGTAGTTAAAAGGGGTTGAACGAGTCATTGATCACGAATGTATGCAAATTTAGAAACACCAAGTCTTGATCAATTTTTGTCTAACAGAAAAACAAAAAAATACATGATATTCAGAAAAGCAAATTTGACTTTTTTTGTATTTCGAGACTTTTGGTATCTCTAACAATTTTTAAGTTATTTTGAAAAAAAGCATATTTTTCAAAATTTAAATTTTTAAAAATTTAAATTTTTAAAAATTTTACTTTGAAACCAAATTTTTTCAAAAATAAACACTTTGAATCGATGAAACTTACAGATCATATAAACACAATATAAGTAAAATAATTTATGGAGCGGCAACGATAAATTTCATTTAAGTTGCTAATTAGGGGGTGGTCTTCCCGATTTTTTTTTTGCAAAAACAAAAGGGACCAACTTTATTTTGAGCGTAACTTGCTTAAATTTAATGCTAAAAACTTTTCGTAAAAACAGAAATAAAGCTTTTTTTAAACACTTTAAAAAAGTTAAAATGGGTTTTCCCCAAAAAATGCTTAATTTTTTGATATTTCACGTCGAAGTATTCTATTTGAAATTTGGTGAATATGAATCTATATTTCATTGACTATAACTCTGGTTCTACGAGATCCAGAGACCTAACGCGTACACCATTTTTTTTACTTTTTTATAGGCTATATTTTTGCTAAGAACGGTTTTTTCGACAAAATACTTACTTTTTGAGTTATTTGCGAAAAACCGTCTAAAAATGTGGTTATTTTGTTGAAAAATGAACATATTCACTCGCAAATAACTCGAAAAGTGTTGACTTGGCGAAAAAGCTCTATAGAACAAAAGTTACTTAAAATTAGTCAGTTTACCCATTTCCGGAGTTGTTTTGGACATATATTTTTTCACCCCCAAGAGGGGGTGAAAGTCACCCCCAGGGCAAAAGCACACGTCGGCGCAATATCACTTTTTTTCTTTGACATGTAAGCTATGCGTATGCCAAATTTCATGTCAATCCAAGCGGTTCTTTAAAATTTAGAGCAAAAACCGTGAAAGAATGGACTATAGGTATTATTGTAAAAAAAATAGAAATTTTATACATACAAACATATAATAATACTCTGTATGAATTAAGGAAATTTTAATATTAAGGTGAACGTTAGAGATGGGCTAAATCGTTTTTTTTTATATAATTTTAGGCCGTAGTATTGAATCTGGATATTCGAAGAGAAGTCCGAGTAGTGGATGTTTTTGAAAGAGTAGTTAAACTTAAGAGTGTGGGTGGAGACATCGGAAGAAATGACAAGGAGATATCCAAACTAGAGATTAAAAAATTGGATTTACACCGCTCTACACAGAAAAACATAGAGAAAAATTGGCCCCTATAATATAGGAGTACCTACAGTCTGACCAAATTCACTTCAATATTGTAGTCTAGTAAAATAAAATTACACTACATGTAAATCAAAATGTAAATTCGTACAGGTTGAAACAAATTTTATATCAAAGTTTAGGTGGGTACAATAGTTATTTATGAAACAGTTCGTGAAGTATGGTTTTTGCGAACGCACGTGATTTTTAGACCACGAGCGACAACGGAGCGAATGCTGTAAATCGCGTAAGTTCGCAAAAAGTAAGAATAGAATAGAATAGAAATATGCTTTATTGCCACTGAAAATTTTTACAATTTTATGGACAAAGCTTACACACAGTCAAAAGAAAAACATAATATAAATAACAAATAACAATTACAATTTACTAAAATTAGATAAATCGTCAATAATGTACAGTATAAAATATAAAAGCCAAGACAAAAACAATTTATTGCAAAATTTATATAAATTGCAAATTGAACATACAACAAATAAAATAAAATAGGTACAACATAAGGAACTGACAAATTTATGTTACTGCGTATGAAACCCAATTTTCTTAGTTATTCATTGAGAAATTCTTCTATTGAATAATATGGTCTTTTGGATAAATAGGCTTTTGTCATTTTACGGAACTTA